>NC_044346.1:3634807-4262307 GCF_007364275.1 Archocentrus centrarchus
GATTGAGAGCAATATGGATTTGGCAAACTGGGCCTTCAAGACCATGGATCGAATTTTTTCCACTATGAGATCTGGGAAAGGGGAGCCTGCGTGTCCGAGTGGAACAGACCCGGTTGGATACGTCATCGACTCTTGGAGCTCGTGGAGACCTGTGTGCTTCTCGGCCCTAGAGGTGGAAGACGTGGAAGACGCTTACATATTTGGCTATCTGGTAGCGGTATCTTTTCTGTTTGGGCTTGGAGGATACCTGATTTACCGTGAAATCAAGAAAACCTGGACGGCAGTTCGACATCTGCAGAGGCTGCCGACCCAGGTGGATGGGCTGACCAGAATGGTACAGACTCAGACTCAAAGCCTGATGAACCTGAGCCGTAGACTTGGGGAGTAGCAGGTGAGAGGGGTTCGATCTGGAGATAAGGTACGGTTCTGCTCAGTGAGGACGGTAACTAATGAATTTGGATTATTGGATTTATTGAATGGTTTCCCAGTGAGACTGAAGGCTGTTGAAAAAACAAGCAGCCTGTTCCAAAACAACACCTGCATTATCAGAATTCGGCTCCCTAGCCGGCCTTGGCTGGCAATCATATCTCTCCAGAGCTATGTGTGAAGGCCGCTATCCCCCTCAGCCCTCTCTGTGACTTGTGAAGCTGGATCTGGTGTACCAAGGCTGCTGATGAACTTCCATCACTATCAGCAAACTGTTTGCCTGGGAGCTGGCATCTGGGCTCCACAATGCCCCCACCCTCTCGTCTCCGTCTGCGTCCCCTCCTGACCCTGACCCTACCCACCATACTGCTATCCCGGCTTTATATGTGCAATATGCTTTTTGCTGAGGTGTTTTTTGGAACCTCGTAAGGTGTTCTTTATGAACACAGTATGAGATGATTTTTTTGAACCTAACTATCCCAATGTATCTCTTTCTGTCTCTCTGCTAAAGGTAGCGCCGTTGTGAAACGGTTGCATGACCTCAGACATCTGTCCCCCCCTGTCTGTGTTATGTTTTTGTTTTGGATGGATGTTCTGTTAACTGCAATTTCCCCATTTGTGGGACTAATAAAGGCATTCTTGATTCTTGATTCTTGATTCTTGAATATATTGAATGAAACTTGAATATATTGAATGATGTCTGAATATATTGAATGAAAGTCTGAATATATCGAATGAAAGTCTGAATATATTGAATGAATCATTCAATATATTCAAGTTTCATTCAATATATTCAGACTCTTATTTTTATATATATATAATAATTTCCTAAATGGCATTCCATAATATATATATATATATATATATATATATATATATATATATATATATATATATATATATATATATATATATATACTAAGATGTGTGTGGCTCGCCATCCAAGGCTCTCAGTTCTGTTTTTATTTTCTGTGGTTTTTTTGCTATTGTCACTTTTAGTGAACCATATTGACTCTTTAGTGACTTATGATCGCGAATCTCTCTTAAATATTCGACTTGCCACAGATGAATTGCAGCAGTGGAGTGAACCCATGGAGCCTCTGGATACTGAAACAGGTTCCTTGGACCCTGGCCCGGGGGACCCTATTAGGATTGCCCTGGTTAACGCTAGATTGGTAGCAAATAAGACGTTCATATTGAACGATTTCTTCATCTGTCATAAGCTGGATTTCCTCTGTCTGACTGAAACCTGGCTAAGTGTTGGTGAGTTAAGTCCATTTTCAGATCTTTACCACCAGACTGTTCATATTTTAACTCACCAAGGACAACTGGTCGCAGTGAAGGAGTGGCCACTATTTATAAAAATACTTTCCACTGCCGTCAGCTGTCCTCTGTCTGCTATTCCAGCTTTGAACTGAACATGTTTGAGATTGGGAAAAGTCATCCTGTCCTGTGCGCTGTTATTTATCGTCCACCCAAATATCCCAAGAACTTTATTAATGACTTTTCTGAGTTCCTGGCTGAAATAGCGCCAAAATATGACAGGATTTTAATTCTTGGCGATTTAAACATTCATGTGTGTTGTCCTACTAAACCACTAGCAAGGGACTTTTTAAACCTTCTAGATGCTTTTAACCTTTTACAGTCTGTCACAGGTCCCACACAGGAACATGGACATACTCTCGATCTGGTTTTGTGTCATGGTTTATCTGTTTTTAATGTTAAAATTTATGATGCTTTCTTTTCCAATCATATGTCTGTTTTATTTGAAACCTCGTTTCCTTGTCCTATTGCTATGCACCTCCTACAGCATCTCGTGTGTTCAAACCCTCAACTGCTGCTCAATTTTCTGTTGCTTTTAATAAGATATTTGAGGTTGATTCAGAGCGTTACACTTGCACCAGCACGGAGGAGCTGACTGCTGAATTTTTTTTCTATTTGTCAAAACATTTTGGATACTGTTGCTCCCCTGAAGGTCAGGCGGCCAAAAGTCAAGTCTGAGCCCTGGCTTAATGACGTCACTCGTGCTGCTCGAAGAGAGTGCAGAAAAGCAGAACGAAAATGGAAAAAAGACAAGCTTCACGTGTCTTATGATATTTTAAAGCATAGCTGGTGTAAATATCAGAAAACTGTTAGGAACTAGAAATTGGCATATTTTGCAAGTGTAATCAATAACAACAGTCACAAGCCCCGTGTCTTATTTAGCATTTTAAACTCTGTTCTTAACCCTCCACAATCTAGTTGCTTGGAAGCTTCTGATGAAAAGTGTGAAGCTTTTTAAACTTTTTCATTGACAAGATTTTGACTATCAAAGCACGTATTTCACCCCCTTCCTATGACCCTTCCATTGTCACCACTCCACCTGCAGTTTTTAGCCATTTTGAACCTGTGTCTCTATCATATCTGGGGAAAATTGTTACACAAATTAAATCAGGCTCTCCTAATGATATTCTCCCCCCTCAGTTTTTTAAAGATGTTTGGACACTATTGGACCTTTTATTCAAAGGCTTATAAACAGCAGTCTGACCTTGGATGAAGTACCGGTATCCTTTAAACAGGCAGTGGTACAGCCTTTACTGAAACGACCTGGCCTGGATGCTTCTTTGTTATCCAATTTTAGACCGATTTCAAAGCTTCCTGTTGTGTCAAAAATCTTGGAAAAAGTAGTGGCCTCACAGTTGCAATCTTTCTTAAATTCTCACACTATTTTTGAAACATTTCAGTCATGATTTAAAGCATTTCATAGCACAGAATTTGCACTCTTGAGAGTTTTTAATGATAATTTAATAACTGCTGACTCAGGAGACTCGGTCATACTTGTGCTTCTAGATCTTACAGCGGCTTTTGACACAGTAGCTCATGACATTTTAATTTTTTGCCTAAAACATTACGTTGGCATTAGGGATACTGCCCTGGAGTGGTTCAAGTCTTATCTGACTGACAGAAGTTTCTCAGTCGCTGTCGGTAAATTTTGTTCAACATCTGCTGCTCTGTCATGTGGCGTTCCCCAAGGTTCCATCCTTAGGCCCCTTCTTTTTAGCATTTATTTACTTCCCCTTGGCTCCATTATCAGAAAACATAATGTGTCATTTCATTTTTATGCAGATGATTGTCAGATCTACTTACCACTCAAGCGTAAAGACCCTAACTCTTTTAGACCTTTGCTAGAATGTCTTAAAGATATCAGAGCGTGGCTGGCTCTGAACTTCTTGGATTGTAATGATAAGAAAACAGAGGTCATTATAATTGGGCCAAGTGGCCCAGGTGTTCCTCCATCTGACCTGGGTCTGCTTACATCCTGTGTCAAAACAGTTGTGACCAACCTTGGGGTAAAAATCGATACAGCTTTTAAAATGGACAAACAGATAAACGCAGTGGTGAGAAACAGCTTTTTTTCAGCTGAGACAGCTTTCCAAAATTAAGTCGCTTATGTCTTTTCGAGATTTAGAGAGGGTTTTGCATGCATTTGTGACCACCCATCTTGATTATTGTAATGCACTTTATGTCCTACTGACCAGGCTTCTCTGTCTCGCTCACAAATGGTCCAAAATGCTGCTGCTCGTCTATTGACAGGGACACGTAAATGTGAACACATCACCCCTGTTTTTGCTTCTCTACACTGGCTGCCTGTCTATTTTAGAATTAATTTAAAAATTTTATTGTTTGCTTTTAAAGTTTTGAGTGGCCTGGCTCCCACATACCTAACAGACCTCTTACACACATACACCCCGCAAAGGTCCCTCAGGTCGGCTGACCACCTACTTCTTGCTGTCCCCAAGTCGAGACTGAAACATCGGGGCGACCGATGTATTTTTGGGTCCACAATCTGACGGCCACGCAGCCAGTTCATGACACTCGTCCCTGTCCACCCCTGAATGATCCTCCTGGGTGTGGTCATTTGATATTTAGGTTCATTAAAGTTTTGGATATCATGTTCAGGTGCTGGTTGATGAGTATTTAATACCATGTGCATCATGATGGTCACAACAGCCTTTTTGTATTGTTTTTCTGTGCCGGGGGAACGTATCCAGAGAACAAAGAGCAGTGAAACAGGCTGGTCCAGTGGTCACAGGCATCATATATAAAGCCACAGGCTCCATCTGCAAACATACACACAGGGACATTTCACTGAGACAACAATCAGGTGGACCAACGTGGTAAGGAAGATTCTCTTATTTTAATTATGTTTCTTTCTTATGTTATGCAAAAAAAATGTACATTTTGTTCTTTCACTATTGTTTTTAATTAAACAATGACTTCATTGTAGGCTTAGAAAAAAATAATTTCACAGCAAACTGTTCATGACAAACGCTTCAAAGGCAGAGCCCTCTTTATTAAACCGTTTTAACCTGATATATGCAAATCAGTCTTATTTTTATGGCTTATTATATTTAACAAACCAGGGAAACCAAACACACTTTCATAACTTGTTTGTACATATCCTTTAGCATCATCAAGAAAAGAAACAAAGCTCGACTCATAAAAAAATGGAGCTTGGATTGTGCATGAATGCAAAATCTGTCAGATATTTCACTTGTTTATAAAGTAATATTTCCATATTATTAAAAGCAAACAATAAAGGGGGGGGGGGGGGGGCTTAGAATAGACTCAAACCCAACCTGCTGCATTTCTGCCTTCATGGCAAACGATCACCTGATCAACCACTGAGCTAAACTGGCAAACAACCATATCAATGTTTAGCAATAACGCAGGTCGTTAGTGAAGAAACTTGAAGTACAGATAAAAGAATAAAGAAATAAAATGAGGGTTCTGTTCACAGCAGTGTTTCTTTCCCCCACAGAAGGCGCTGATATGAAGTCTGGGTTGCTGATCATGGTGGCTGTGGCAGTTCTGCTGCCCAGCTCTGCTGAGGGCCGGATTGTCTCCAGATGTGAGGTCAGAGATGATCTCAAGAAGATGCTGGGGAAAGTGGACGACAAAACCTTGGCAACAGGTGAACTTACACGTGGTTTTGGTGTTTAACTGACTTCCAACACAAACACAAATGTGCTGATGAAAATCAGAAACCTGTACCTGAGCTGTACAGAAGTATGACTCTGAGGTATTTAAGCTGGTTTCTGCTTTATGCTTCTTCTCTATTAGAGGAAAATATTCACTCTGCTTCAAAAGTGAAGAAACAGCTACAAAGAGCTCCATGTAAACACACAATAAAGCGTCTCTTTCAGTTTCTTTCAGTGTGCATTTTGCTTCTGTCCATGAACGCGTGTTGGAGAGCTGAGACCAGTTTGTCTATTCATTTGTTTGTAACTCTGAAACACAAAGTGTTATTTTTGAGGCCCCAGTGACTGAAAACGCCACTAAAATAAAACTAAAAGCACATTTTGGAGATTAAAGGAAGACAGTGAGTCTTACTGCCTGTCACCTTTTTCCTCTTTGTTTGCTCTCTCTCTGCATGTGTGACTGGTTTGTTGCAGTTATCTGTGAAGTGGAAAGGAGATCTCGTCTGAACACCTCCTTGGTGACGGTGTTTGGTAAGCCGATCCCTGCCACATCCAAGCCACCAGGGATCACAGGCCCCTCCCCAACAAGACTCAACAAATTGACCCCTGAAGCCCACACCGCCAAACCGACAAGCACCAATTCAACAAGCACTAAACTGACCAATGATTCTGCTGCTACTTCCTGGCCTGCCAAGCCGGATCATAAGGAGACGGAGCATGGTAACAGCACAGAACATAAGGGTAAAGTAAGCAGCGGGGAGAAGCCTTCGTTCTACAGCCTTTATGGGCTCTTCCAGCTGTCTGACAGGCAGTTCTGTGATTCGGGGCTTTACTCGTCCAAAAATGAGTGCAAAATCTCCTGCACATGTGAGTACCTGCACCAGAAGCACACAGAGACTCATTTGTTTTGCATTATATTTTGCATATTAAACATTTTATTTCATTTTTTTTCCCTTGAAGCCTTCACTAATGATGACATAACTGATGACACTGCTTGTGTTATCAAGACCGGGTACTGGAAGTAAGTTTCTGTATAACAAAATACACACAATCAAATAAATCAACTTTGAATAAATACACTGCTCAAAAGAAAAAAAGACACTTTTTAATTATAACATCAAGTCTATTAAACTTCTGTGAATATTAACCAGTCTCAGCTGTTTAGGTGTTAATGAAATTAGAAACAGGTGGACTCGAGGGGCAGCAGTGAGACAACCCAAAACAGGAATGCTTTCACACATAAAACTGTGACATTGCCAGAAGGTTTGCTGTAACATGAAAGGATTTGGAAAAGCCATCAAGAACTTTATGTTGCTGTAACATTGTTGAGAATGACCAGTTTGGTGGTCTGGGGAGCCCTCTACAGGTTACCTGACTGCCATCAGGTATCAGGATGACATCCTTGGACCCACTGTCAGACCCTGTGCTGGAGCAGTGGGTCCTGGATTCCTCCTGGTAAATAACAATGCTTCATGTGGTGAGAGTTTGCAGGCAGTTCTTGGAGGATGAAAGAACTGATACCATCGACTGGCCCCAGGCTTGCCTGACCTAAACAAAATAGATCACCTCTGGGACATTATCTTTTGGTCCTTCCAGGATCAACAGGTCGAACTTCAGATGGTCCAGCTCTGGGAGGAGATCCCCAAGACACCATCTCATTAGAGCAGAGGTCTCATTAGGAGCCCAGATGTTGTTAGGCATGCATACAAGCATGTGGGGGCCACACAAACTACTGAGGACCAAAATGGTCCTCAGTAGTTTCAGCAAAATAGAAAGTGAAGTAAAAAGAAGTGTTCCTTTAATTTTTTGAGCAGTGTATTATATGTCGTGTGTTATATTAACTAATTGTATATACTTGTATATATACTGAGTTGATAAATGAAAAGAAAATCCAGTAAGTGTTTCAGTAAGAAGTTGGACCACCATCATGTGTCACCAGTACAGCTTCAGTGCTTCCCGGCATTCAGACTTTAAGTCTCTGGAACTTTGCCGTAAGGATTGAACACCATCGTTCCAAACACGTCCCTGTCACGGCTGGCCATTAGGCAGGCAGGAAGGAGGACCCCGAAATGCAGACTCGTGACGGGTGTAGAACACTCACACACGTTTATTTACAAAATCTTACAAAGGAACACCATGAATTCTCCCCAGAAACACACCAGACGGGGGAAGAGACGCAAAACAGACTCAGAACAACAAGCATGCAGAACAGCGGACAACACCCAATGATGCGACAACCAGCAAAGAAAACAATGGGCTTAAATATACAACGAGAGGGGTGGGAACACAGGTGAATCATATTACACAGATGAGACAAGAGGAAGCAAAATAAGGCATGACAGAACCGATGACTTATCAAAATAAAACAGGAAGAACTCTAACATAGTACACAGAGATTAAACACCTAGGAACACCACATAAACTCGGGGAGACAAGAACCATAATAAACAGAACTATACATGACACAAAACACTGGGCCACTGGCCCAGGACCATGACAGTCCCCTCATTTGGTGCTTTGATGATGGTGGAGAGACCACTGTGTGACATGCTGGTTAGACTTTCTGAGGGGGATCAACTTCCCTTTTTGTGTATGGAGTTTAATCACAATGAAGACTCCAGCTCATATTTGAGTGCAGCATTCAGAAGACCCACACGTACACATACGGGTCCCAGTTTAGTTCACTGGGCAGAGCAGACGAGCCATGTGCCATAAGGCTAATGACTTTTGAATATATCAGTTATTGCTTATCTTTCTCCCAGCTTTCCTGCCTTCTCTCCAGAAAGTTTATATTTATTTATTGTTTTAAAAAAGAAGATAAACACGTAAGTATAAGTAAAGACAACAAATGGTGTTGCCTAATAACGGCTTTTTCCCCTAATCAAACAGGGTGATTGAGAAGGAAGCCTCTGCCTCGTGCCGTCGTGCAGTGAATTTCTTCAAAGGATGTAAATAAATGGCTGAGATCACAGCTTCCACCTGCAGGATCACAACAGTCTCTTCATCAGATCCGCCTCCAGTGAGCTGTGATCGTGGATCATTTTCTACTAAACATTATGAAGCATTCTTTCCTTTCTTGGTGGGGGGGGGGGGGGGGGATCTTTCAATAAATATTACTTTGCATTATGTTTGTGTGAGAGTATATTTTTATAGTAATGTGAAGTGACCGAAACAGGCATCTGATTCCTACAGAATAGTGTTTCTTTTCCAAAGCCGTTGCTGTCTTATAAAATCTACCTGTTACTTCCTGTTTATTCATAAATACCACCTGAGATAAACTCCAGTACAGGAAACAGAAGCCACAAAGCAAGATTCAGAAAATGTGGCAACCAGAACACTAAAAAAAAAAAAAAAAAAAAAGTATTTTCTTGGCTACACACAAACCGAGCAAATGCTCACAATGGAAAAGAATTAAAATGATTTGCGTATGAAATCAAAATTGTAATAATGTCAAATATTTATAAAGAAAAGCTCTTCAGCAGAATTTTGGACCAAATTCTGACATCCTATCACATCCATGTTTTTTCTGCTTGTCCTTGAAGTTTGGCTGATTAAAAATGGTCCAGGAGAAACATACTGCAGTTGGTTTAAATGATGCGGATGAGGATAAGCTGAGAATTAATTACATTTTGTTCTACGGTCTGTATTGGAACAAATTCAGAATATATTTAATGAATCCAAAGGTTTTGGTGCCCTAAATATGACAAAACTTTATGGTTGTTGGCTAAGAAGTTTCCAGCTATGGGCAGGGCTGGGGCCAGCTGATCCAAACAGGGCATCATTGCCACCCAATCAAAAGTGAAGCTCAATAAATGTATTTGTTCAATCAGTGGGAAAACTGTGTGCCACTGCCCACCCACTTAGCATGACTGGAGGTACAAATGTGCAGTGTCAGGCAAGACTCCACAGACAGGCCTTAACTCAAAGAATTTAAAATTCTTCTCCTCACATACAAGGTCTTGAATAATCAGGCCCCATCTTATCTTAAAGACCTCATAGTACCATATCACCCCAATAGAGCACTTCGCTCTCAGACTGCTGGCTTACTTGTGGTTCCTAGAATACTTAAGAGTAGAATGGGAGGCAGAGCCTTCAGCTTTCAGGCCCCTCTTCTGTGGAACCAGCTCCCAGCTTGGATTCAGGAGACAGACTGTCGAGGTGGGCTGTGTGGCAGGCTAAATGTGGACCCAAATGCAGGACTTGACAGGCAGATGTGAACTTAAACTTGCTTTAATGCTGAGTTTACCATTAACAAACATTCAGAGAAGCAGGAGAACATAATCCAAAAACCAAGACTCTTCAGGCAGGCACAGAACAGAAGAACAGAAAACCACAAGCAGACAACTTGACAAGGAGCAGAGGGAAACTGAGTTGATATATAATAGTGATGGCAGTACGACACTGAAGCTTTGATACGTGCTTCAAATCCTGAGCTTACAATTCCACTGCTTTGAAGCTCGCTTTGGGGCGAATGAAGTCACGTGGCATATGGTGTCCGAACCAGCAACTGCTTCATTCCTGAAATGAATCACCTGACAGGTTCACGGTCCAGGGTCGTTACGAGCAAAAAAACAAAACCCAAAAAACTAAACTAAACTAAAAAAAACAAAAAGAGAGAAAGAAAAAACGTCTCAGTCCAAAAACACTTGAAAAAAATAATGAACTTCAATAAAAATGTGTTCCCCATCCCACAGAATGACCCCCTGCCATAGTTCCACAAGAGCACCCAGTGTGCGCCATGTTTTCCCAGCACACGCTCCTTAATAACACAACACAGTTATCAGTGTTTGCTTGTAAATAGAACATCATCTCATGATATCCGGTCATCATGTGTGTGACTCAAAGAATGCAAAGATGCTTCAGAACTAAAGGTATTTCCTCCAAAAGTAAAGCAGATCATTGAGGGCGCTGTGACTGAAGCTTCGAAAAATTAACCCATTTTTGAAAAAATAGACTCAAGTGGTTCAGTGCTTCATTTGCTCATCACTTATATATAATATATAATGAGACAAATGGAAAAAGCTGGGAGGGAAACAACACAGGAAGCAAAACTAAACATACAGCACACGGACCAAAGACTTCACCAAATAAAACAGGAAGTGCTTGTGTGAAGTAGCAAACACGAGATACCAAGACTAATGCACATGAACTTCATACAAAGAGAGAAGATGGACAATATGGAAAAGAGATGGACTAAACGCAGAGGACCAAAGACTAAACACGGAGATGAGACTGGAAGTGAACGGGAAAACAAAAGGGAATAATAATCTTCACTGACAAACAGGCAGAAAACAAAGGGCACAAGGAACAGGACACGGGACACGAAGAAGCAGAAAGACAAAGATGCAGAAACACAAGGGAGGCAGGAACACTGTAACACAACTAAATACTCCAAACTGAAACACTAAAGGAACATACAAACTGCAAAACCAACAACGAACTGAGAATCTGAATCAAAAGCAAACTATGAAACACGACTGAAAGAATTTAACAATAACAGAATTTCAAAACCCCCAAAACACAAAACATGGGAGACAAGCCCAGGACCATGACACAGACACCTTCTCTATTTTTAAGATTAGGTTTGAAACTTTCCTTTATGGTGAAGTTTATAGTTATGGCTGGATCAGGTGACCCTGAACCCTCCCTTAGTCATGCTGCACCTAGACTGCTGTGGAGGTTCCCATGATGCACTGAGTGTTTCTTCTTCATTCACCACTTTTCACTCTGTTTATACCCCACTGTACATTTAATCATTAGTTATTATTAATCTCTGGCTCTCTTCCACAGCATGTCTTTTTTTCTCTTCCCTCAGCCCCAACTGGTCGCAGCAGATGACTGTCCCTCCCTGAGCCTGGTTCTTCCTGTTAAAAGGAAGTTTTTTCCTTCCCACTGTCCCCAAGTGCTTGCTCTTAGGGGGTTGTTTTGATTGTTGGGTTTTTAACCTTACAATATAAAGCACTTTGTGTCATGATGCTCTGGCAGGCAGGTTTGAGGACCTCAAGGCAGGACTCAGCTTTATTTGCTGGGAACACAACATAGAGCGGGACAGAACCAGCAAAACAAATTACAACACTCACTGGATCAAGGATTAACACAGACAGGTCAGCACACAGCAGACAAGCACCAATGATGAGGAACTAGGGGAAATGTAGACGATATATACACCAGGGTAAATGAGACAAGAGGAGACAGCTGGAGAGAGCTACACTGAGACAGGGAGGAAGCAAAACTAGACCACAGGGAACAGGAGGCTAGGAAACGAAAACAGGAAATGAGAACTAAATGGGGAAGACACAGGCATGACCTAAACACAGGGGACTTGACGCTGGAGGGAAGGAACACTCAGGGAGAAACTAAGCAAGCAACTGAGAGCAGGGCTAAATATACAACCCCAGTTCCAATGAAGTTGGGATGTTGTGTAAAACATAAAAACAGAATACGAAATTTGCAAATCCTTTTCAACCTATCTTCAATCGAACACACTACAAAACCAAGATATTTAATGTTCAAATGGATTTGTTTTTTTGCAAATATTCACTCATTTTGAATTTGAGGCCACATGTGCTTGTATGTGTTCAAATCCCAAATTGCACAAAGTCTGTGCAAATCCCCCCCCAAAAAAAGCAAGAAGAGAGGGCGAACCAGTGATGGTGCTAAAGCCCCAAGGCCAGTGTGTCCAGATGAAGCCTGTGTCGAGGCCCATGTCATTTATTTCGATTTATTTCATCTTGCATAATTAAGATCCACCAGGCCACATGTAACATAATGGGAGGAATGCTGTACATCAAATGTCCGGAGGATTTCAGTATTCCTAAAAAAAGCTGTTAAATGGAGTTTCGTGTGATCGGGCTTTTGGAGAAGCAGCTGGCCGGAAAAAGATTCGACACGTTCAGGGAGCCTCATCACACCATCGCTCGGGTGAACCAGTGGTGGGATATCTCAAAAGTATAAGCAGAAGAGGAAGAAGCAGGCACCCACGGCTCCCATTCCAAATCAGGACGTCCACTTGGACAGCACATCACATTGGCCAATAACATCAAGTCATACATGTAAATATGTTCCAAGTGTTTTTCAGTTCTTTGTTTCATAATTTTATAGAAGATTTTCAGATGTTCTAGTTTCTCTCTAATAGTTGTCTGATATTCTGTGAATTAATCAGTTTCTCTGTTGTTTTGTACCATTGTCACAAAAAAAATATCTTAGGGGGTGTCTGAAATATAAAAAAAATTTGCTTTGGCAATAAAATGGCCCAGAATGAATCAGTAAATGATGTTAAATCATTTTCAGCATCCACCATCAAAATGTGTGCAGCAGAGAGTTAAAATGATTCTGGTGCTAAAATTGCACCACATTGACTGTTTTGGGGTGATATGAGCTGTAAATGTAAAATGATATGACTTTAAAATAATTTGAGGCAATAATGATATTAGTAATAACAGACATTCAGTGCCTGGCAAACCATTTGTAAGAAAAATACAGCTGATTTGTGACCAGTGTAGTCAAAACAAGATTTAGATGTGTAGTAATTCATATTTGGTTTTATGTCATTGTTCCTCTGGGACCCACACATCAGTGATCCACTGATACAGCATGAAGGAGAAGCAGGGATGGAGGTGGGTTGAAAAAGCAGTCTGAATAGAAGGAGATTTTACCATCCATCCTCTTCGGGGTCACGGGGGGGCTGGAGCCTATCCCAGCTGACATTGGACAAGAGTCAGGACACACCCTGTACAGGTCACCAGCCTGTCACACAGAGACAGACAACCACTCACACTTGTTGCCAATTAACCTAACCCCAGTAAGTGCATGTCTTTGGACTGTGGGAGGAAACCCACGCAGACACGGGGAGAACATGCAAACTCCACACAGAAAGAGAGAGAGGCCCGCGCCAAGATAGACTCAAACCCAGGCCTTCCAGATGGTATTCTAACCATAGGGCAGCAGTGCTAACCACCACGCCACCGTGCTGCCCTGAGATTTTTACCAATAACTGATTTATGGCTGACTTCATGGCCTGCCTGAACTAACAGATTTACAGAAAATGTTTATGTCTGTCACACAGGCCCAGTGACAAGCTTTGGTAATGTAATGGAGGTAGTAAGCCACTTAATTTGAGAACTAGACTCTAGGCCTCCTGTCATTTTGAAAAAATGTTCCAAGTCAAATTCAGATGAGCACCTGTATAATGTGTTGTTTCAGGAATTTCCCCCTCTCTCACGCCATCATTTTATCTGCACCATAGCTGCTCGCAGCACTCAGGAGTCTGAAAGGATAAACACTTGTTATTTTTCTTCTTTTTGTTTGATATAAAATGATATCTGTGCTCAGGAATCAGATGGCCTTATATTTAATACATTCTGTATTCACTGCTGTAACACTGTCTGCGCAAACACCTGATCCTCTGACACTATGAATCCTGATGATGTGATAATTCAGTCTGACCTTACCTGCTTTTCAGTCTCATGGCCAGGTCTTTTCAGCCACATGAAGGCATGTTCTATAAATGAGAAAACAGAGTTTCAGGTAGGCATATCAGTTTCCTCCCACACCCTCTTTAGAGCTCAGTAGCCTAAAGCATGTGTTTTTGGGTTGAGCATTGTGCACAATTCGGGGAAAGGAACAAAAGATGGTCTCCCCGGAGGCTCGGCAGCTGATATATGTTCAGTCACGTAGAGTCTCAGCGTCAGAGATAATAGCTGAAGACGAGATGAGGGTGCAAGTAGTGGTTCTCCTGGTAGTGCTGGGCTGCAGCTGGGCTCGTGGACGAATTGTGTCAAAATGTGAACTGAGGGACAAACTGATTCAGGCAATCAGCAACCTACCACAAAAGGCAAAGGAGTCAGGACTGGGTGGAGGGAACTTTGTGGCCAAGAGTAAGTACTGGTTGCTACACTTACTGCTGATGCACTGAAATCTGTATGGTTTCGAAATTAAATAGATGGTTTATTATTTAATAGATGTCTTGCAAATGAAGATTTGTTTAATGTTCTACATTATATTTTTTTATGTTTGTTTTAAGACTCGCACAGGGCAAGATTGAAAGCTAACAAAACATTTAGACTTGTAAGCAAATTCAGAGTGTGACCATATTCACCTAACCACAGGCCCAGTGAATGTTACTGGTAGGGTGCTTGAAGATTTATATAAAGAAAGAGGCAGCAAGAGATGTACAAAATGTCCCACTGGTGTACAATGGAGACTTTCTGAATATGAGAAGATCTGCAGAGCAGGAAGCGTGACACTGAGAAATCATGGCTAAAATAGCAGTGATGTGTGCTGACTTCACAGAAAGGCAAGCAGAAACAATGAAATGATCAAAAGTAAAAGTCCTTATGCTACAGAAAAAAAAAAAATCCCATCAGTGTTATGTGGATTAATACTGCAGATGTTTAAGGTTGAGCTTTTTTCACTTCGTATTCTGTTTAATCTACAGTACTGGATCATATTCTATAACAAACAAACAAAAAAAAATCACATTTGTAGTAGCTCTCCAGGGAGGGCCATGCATCTCCAACCAGCAGTTAATGAGCTCAGAGCAGGTCTACACCTTGGTTTTAACTATGTTAAAATACAGTTGTGGCCAGAATTTGGCCCAGTGTGGATTACAGAAACTTCCAAATAAATTCACACTTGCACACCCAAATCATTTAAGATGTACAATCGTTCTCCCCTGGAAAAAGTTCATTTAGCCAAAAAATTACCATGATATTCATGCTGATGATGAATGTATGTAAACTTCTCAACACAATTATATACGAATAACATTGAATTAAAAGGCTTGAGCACTATGTGACATGGTAAACTCTAAATACCTACAGGGGAATTAAAAAGTCAATGAAAAATGAAGGTAGTGTATTAGCAAAACAGCTTGTTAAACTTACATTCATTCAACCATGTTATTTCGCACAGATGTTAACCTGAAAGTGCTCGTGGCACCGGCACCTTGCCTGTTTTATTGAATGGATTAAGAGCTGGCATCTCCATCATCAAGGCTTTCTTTGCTAATGTCCTCATGAATCACAGAAAGTAATTTATTTGCTAATGTAGCTCTTTTTCCACACAAAACACAGATGATAGCTGATCTCGGAGCAGTGAAATCAGAGACAGCAGCAGCTTGTCTAGCATGCCTGTCTCCCATTAGTTTCCCATCAGAGACCAGTGGTTTATCCAGAATGCGCAAACAACCAGAAAAAAGCTGCCGAGCTCTCAGCTTGACAAGTTCAGGCTTTTAACAGGACCCTCAAAACTCTGGCCCCAAACAAATGAATGGAATTAGAGTCAACCAGAGTTAAACCTGCTTGTAGAGACAATATCCAACTGTGCCCACAAGATGGTAATAATTTAAATGATAGATGCAAACAAGCCAGAAGCTTTATGATAGAATACTATTTGAGGTGAAGAGAGACTGCTTTCACTTCGGTACACTTTCAGTGATCTTTAGATTTGTGTTTGTCTGGTGAAATTTTACTAGACAAACACTGCTTTTTACTTGCTTGCCCTGACAGAATACCACTGGCTAATAGGCAAGCTGCATTGTACACATTCAACTCACAGACTACATACACCAATCAGGCATAACATTATGACCACCTGCCTAATATTGTTTTAGCCCCCCTTTTGCTGCCAATCCAGCCTTGACCCATCAATTGACTCCACTAGACCCCTGAAGGTGTGCTGTGGTATCTGCACCATGTTAGCAACAGATCCTTTAAGTCCTGAAAGTTGTGAGGTGAAGCCTCCATGGATCGACCTTGTTTATCCAACACAGCCCACAGATGTGGGAACTGGGGATCTTTGGGGGATCTGGGGACTTTGGAGGCCAAGTCAGCACCTCAAACTCTTCATTGTGCTCCTCAAACCATTCCTGATCCATTTTTGCTTTGTGGTAGGACGTTTTTTGCTTAGAGGGTAATGCGCCATCAGAGAATACCATCAGAGAATACCATTTCCATGAAAGGGTGTACATGGTCTGCAACAATGCTTAGATAGGTGGTATGTGTCAAAGTAACTTCTACATGGATGGCAGGATCCAAGGTTTCCCAGCAGAACATTGCCCAAAGCATCACACTGCCTTCACCAGCTTGCCTTCTCATCATGCACTCTTTTGCTGCCAGTGGTACTGGTACATTACACAAAGTGAATGGAATAATGAAGGAGGACTACCTCCAAATTCTTTTTTGACCTTTTTGCTTTTATTGGATAGGGAACAGTGAAGACAGACAGGAAACTAGGGAGCAAGAGATTGGGGAAGACAATGGGTCGGACCTGCACCATAGCTATGCAACAGACATGGCCGCCTGCTCACCCACTGAGAATTTATAAGTCATGGAATTATTGGAAACCTCTAACCACCATCCATATCCAGAAGAAATGAAATATATATGTGCCCAGTAGTTTGAAAAGCATTTGTCAGCTTGCTTCTCCTTTCTCTTCTCCAGTTGTCTGTTTTGCGGAAATTGCATCAAAATTTAACACCAGTGTGATGACCTATGGGATGGGAGACCATGACATTCGGGAGAAGAGGGACGTTTCCAGCAGTCTGGCTGAACAGGAGGTCTGGACACTCTATGGTGTTTTCCAGCTCTGCAATGAACTGGCCTGCAGTGACGGCACAAACCCATCACCGAATGTTTGTCAGATAAACTGCACCAGTGAGTTTGATTTTCATTTCATGCTAATCAACTGCTGTTTTCAGGTGTGCTTACAGTACGATTCTAAACATCTACATGGTGTTTGTAGTGAAACAAATGTTCACCTAATGTTATTTAGCCCAACCTTCTCCTAAACAGAAGGTTGGTGGTTGGTGGTTCAATCCCTGGCTGCTTCAGTCTGCACACCAAGATGCTGAACTCAGAGTTGCTCCTGATGAGTTCATCTGTGTGTGAATGTTTGATAGAAAACACTTAGACAAAGCATTTGTGTGAATGAGACCTGCTGTGTAAAGCACTATATAAGAACCAGTCCATTTACTATTTTCTGAAATTGGACTACTAGAGTGTCAGATGGAATCCTAGCTAGCTACAAGCCTGTACACCATTAATATGACTTGTGAAGTGTAACTAGAAAAACTAGAAAAAACGTTTGCGTTTTTTCTCTTTCCAGACTTGATTGATGATGACATACAAGATGATGTCCACTGTCTGATGATGCTCTTCGTCCAGCTTGTGTAGGTCTTTTTTTCTTTCTTTCTTACAATAATTTGTCTTGGTGAAATCATAGGGTACAACAAGTCAAGAGAGATCCATGCTGGAAACTGAGGGATTTTGTTGTTGTATTTGTGCTGCGATCACTTTAAGTTCTGTATTTAAGTGATACTTTAAGAGATATTTTACTTGAATGTTTTGTTTTTGCAGCTATACTAATTAAATGCATAAGACAGGTGTTTTTAAAATGCCGTGATTGAAATTCACTTCCATACCTATTTTGAATATTTCCACAGTGAAAATGGCTTTGGGGCAGACCACTGGGAGGAGCTAAAGAAAGAGTGAGTCATGTCTTCATCAGTTTTAAAAATGTGATATCAAGTTGCACATTTTGCTTTTGCCAATAATCTTTAATATTCAAATATTTAATATTTATTCATCACAAAACTTTTTTTGTAAATTACAACATTTGAATCCATAAACTGATGCAAATCTCTGTTTTTTGCAGGATCAAACTCATCTTGCAGGATAAGTGCAAAGATAAGCAGGACGCTGAGTACTTTGCTGAATGCTCATAAAAGATTCAGCAATGAATCTTATGTTAAAAAAGAGTGCATGGATTTTGATAATATGATAAAACTAACACAAGCTGCATCTTAATAATGTGTTAATAATGTAAAGGTGTCTGGAAAAAAATGAATCGAGTCTATATGATGCATATTAAAGTGAGTACTGTGACGCAGAGAAGACAGAAATGTTAACTAATGACCTAGATAGAAGTGTGGCCCTGGTGCCATCATGGAGCAGCTCAAAGCACAGACAAAATGATGAGACTACACAGATAACAGAGTTTTAAAATCACCAAAAATGAGTTAAATTACCCTCAAAGGAGATGTGGATTGGCTAGATCAGCCATGTGATGAGTTTATTAATACAGGAATGTGGTGAAGGTGTCTGAAGGAGAACAGTTAACCAAAAACCAATAAAACCCAAACCAACAACACTCCTGATAGGGGAGTGTTTTTAAAACAGCTAGCCAGTATGTGTGCTTCCTCTTAGGACATGCTTAGGTCAAAGGTCACCTTAACACCACTTTTTGTGAGTTTAGTGTTGCTTTGATCTGATTTCTTCTGTGCACCCAATAAAGTCTCAGTGTCCTCTAACATGGACTCTAACTCTAACATGGACACTAACATGCCTGTGTCAGTGTATTATGTATCATTCTTCTATAAATGTGTAAAGAAAATGTTTCTGCTGTTTTCAAGGTCATAAACATAAAGTGTCCTTTTTTTTTTTTTAAGTCCCAGACATCAGAGATTGAACACTTTGTCAAACAAAAGGCACCAAAGCGACTTGCTTATTTTAAGAAAAGAATGTGCCCGTTCAAAAAAAAAAAGTAACCCTGCATGTAAAAAAAACAATGACACAAAGTGCACTAAAACAGATTGGGATTGGGGTTGGGATTAATCATCCATAGGTGACCAGCTGGAAGTGAGAGCGCTGTCAGTGTTGCCTCAACCAGCACCAGTTTGTGCATGTCTTTAAGAAACCCACGACACTGACAAAAAGACGTTTCTGCTACCCTGGAAAGGAGACGCAGATCAGCCAATCTGCCATTTTAGAGAAAAGGTCAAATGACTCCATGTTAACTTTACAACAAGAAAACCCACAATCCTTTATGTATTGTCTGTTTTTTTGTTGTTGTTTTTTTTAACACAGTGCAAGATGTGAAAACTGTTTTAAAAAAAAGCCTGCAGCAAACGTGGCAATTAGAAGTTGTCTGAAGTTGAAAAAGTCTTTACACACTGACTTTATGGGATGGAAAAAAATAAGGATTTTTTTGTTCTTGGTCTATACCTGTTTTTCTTCCATCTTCTTCTGGGTGGAGCTAGAGCCTATTCCAGCTGCCATAGGGTAACAGGCAGGTGCACCTTCTGTCACAGGGCTAGCACAGACAACCATTCACACCAGCAATCAGTTTAGAATCACCAACTATCCTGATTCAGTGCATGTCTTCGGACTGTGGGAGGAAGCCAGAGTACACCGAAAGAAGCTCCACAGACACGGGAAGACCATGCAAGCTCCACACAAAGATCCCAGCCTGGATTTGAACCCAGGAGCTTTCTGCTCTGAGGTCACAGTGCCGCCACACCAACACGCTACTGTTCAAGTGCTGTAGTTTAATAATTTTAGGTGTTCAATAAAGAAGACATAGCATCATCAATTTGTATTGTAATTTGTATTTTTTTAAACCTATAATAAGATAAAAAATAATAATTCCATTATACTTTCAGCCTTGTGTGTGTGTGTGTGTGTGTGTGTGTGTGTGTGTGTGTGTGTGTGTGTGTGTGTGTGCTGGGCCTGCGACAGGCTGCCCCCCCCCCCCCCCCCCCCCCAGCAACCCTGAACTGGAAGAGAATGGATGGATGGATGGATGGATGGATGGATGGATGGATTCTTTAAGCCCAGCATATTTCCAAACAATGTAGCTATTGTAGCTCCATGGTTAGTGTTGGCAACATAACTCAGATTTCTACTGAAGAATATCACTGTAATGTGCGAAGTATATTAATTTCTTATGTCATACAATGTATTTAAATCATATTGCAGCTGGAGACGGTTTTGATGTTGTCATTCTTGCTTGTCACCACTAGAGGTCAGTCTTTATTACAGTGTCTCATCAGTAGATTCTTCGTGCTGCATTTTTACAGTGACCTTCTCCTGAGTCAGGAAAAGATTTGTCACAATTTGGAAAAGAAATGCTAAACAATACAGAGACATGTATTTACACATCCAAGAAACGCAGACCAACATGTGACTGGCATCCTTTAGCTCCAATTTGGCTCTTTAACAGCTGGATGTTCCTCTTCATCATCAGTTTATACGGGCAAGTGGTGTGCACTGACTTTATCAGAGCTTGGTACTGCCCTCTGCCACTGGAAACAATACTTATTATAGCGCTGAGAAAGAGTGTTAACAGTGAGCTGCATTCACAGTGGTTTCTGGAAGTGTTCCTGAGCCCATGCACTGATTTCCATGACTAAATCAGGCCTCTTTTTAATGCAGCGCTGCCTGATGGCCTTGTCCCTTGCACACACAGATTTTCCCAGATTACTGGAATTAGATGATGAGATGCACAAATTGAAGATGATTTTTATTAAAAGTGTTCCACAATTAGTAGTTTTTTGCAGATTGGGAAACCCCTGCCTCTTTTTACTTCTGAGACACTCTGCTGCCCTAAAATGCTCTTTTTTTGCCCACTCATGTTATTGACCTGTTGCGAGTTAACATAATTAGTTGCACTGCAAAATGTTCCTCTAGCCTTTTCTTTTTAGTACCACCTACTTTTCCAGCCTCTTGTTGACCCCTTTTTTTGAGATGTGTCGCTACCGTCAAATAAAAAAAAAAAAAATACGATTTGTGAGATTTGCAGATCATTGCATTTTGTTTTGTTTTTGATTAATGAATTAACTATTATTATAATTATTTTCAAGCCACAAGCAAAGCATTCCAACATTTTTGGAATTGGTGTTATATTTCTGTCTGTAATGATGATATTTTTTCTTCAAAGTTGAAAACATTAAAGTGGCCCTATATGTGTTTCCCTTTTCCTGCCACACACACTCTGTTACTAGGGTGGATGCTCACATTAAGCAAGAACAAAGTTTTAATAAGCCCGCGTTCTTCTTTTTTAATGAAGGCAGTCACAACTTGTAGCACTTAAATTGAGGTGACAGAGAACAGTCAAATAAATAAACTGATCAAATCAAAATTGACCTCAAATTGTTTTACAGTCTGCACATTTGTATAATATAGGGTTACTTTATACTTGTAATATAATGCAACAGCTTTTTAATATGGAAAAGGAGAAAATTCACTGCAAAATATGATGGCAGGTCAAAAGTGTCAGTTTAGTTCTGCAACAGCACATATCTTATTGTTAGCAGATCAATCTGAACTCTGTGACAAATGTAAACATTAATCTGAATGTTCTGCAGGAAGAGAAAATGAGCTTTAAGTGTTTTCTCATTGAAATGTGTGCAGAGTGTGAGTCTGTCTCCATCTCAAGTGGAAACAGTGCTTTAATTCTACCCATGCATGCACAGGCATGATTGGAATAATGCCCAGATGCTGTTTTGAGTTTGTGGTAAATTTGTTGCCTCTTTGCAATCATTTGAGTGTCTCCGAAGCAATTCCACGTCTGTGTTTTCTCTCTCTTTTGGTTAGCTTATATTCATGCAGTTGTTTTGCAAGTTTTGTTTCTTTGTGGCAGTTTTTTCTCTTCCTTGTCATTCTGTTGCTGATCAAGAGTGTCAGAGTCCAGGTATGACTGAAGAGCGTACTCAGGATGGGATGGAGTCACACATGGACATGATGTTCATGAAGCTGGAACTTAAACCGTGTGTCGTCACCAGTTCAGCTTGCAGACCCCATGTTAACCATCAGGTGTTCACTGGATGGGCATGATCCTTTCTGCAGCCAGAAAACAAAAACTAAACAAAGCTGGATCGATGCAGCGCTGAAGCTTGATGCTGCCACAGATACAAACTCATGTGAAAAAAGAAAAACATCCGCTTTCAATTCAAAGGTTTTACATGTCAGGATATTCTAAAAAAAATAATCCTCTGGTCTTTTTCAGGTTGTAAACTTCTTTAAATCCAAGTTCAAATTAACAGCATGACATTAGACTGTGTCATTACTTATTAAACAAAGCTAAAATGCAGGGTCATAATAAGTATATCCTTAATTTTTCCATGGCAATTAAGTGGGAAAGTGACAGCAAGGAGCTGATAGTCAAATACACTTGATTAACTGCTCACCAGAAATTGTGAGCACCCCTATGAAAGTAGATGTTTTGGCAGTTAGCTGCTCTGCAGTCTGCAGTCCATCACGCTATAGTGAGAAAGATCGTGTCTCCTCCTCATCCTGGCCACATAGAGCAATCCACATGGCGAGGATGAGGAGGAGACAGAGGCAGAAGCAGCAGGGGAGCGATCTGATCAGGCAGAGAGTGCAGGAGAGGGTCCATGAGGCAGAGTTTGGGCCATCACAAAATGATCCATTTCTTTAGCTTATTCATTTCTTTATGCACAAGTTTGCTTTTCGTAGGGTTGGTTTAATGAAGATTCTCAGTCATCCAGGCAGCTAGATGCAGGAGTGCAGCTATATACTTAGTGAGGTGTACACATTTTAAGTCGACAGAAACCTTTACATTGGAACCTCTTTTCACCACTTCTTTTCTCCATTTTCTGTGAGCAGCACCGGAAGGCTAAGATGGCCTTTTCGTGATTAAAGTAACACATTATCCAATATAAAGTATGACAAAATACACGTTTGTCAATACAAGCCCCTACCTGAGATGTGAAACTCGTCCTCTCCCCTCTTCCACAGACTGAAGGGTGCAGGACCGGGTCAGGGCGAGGTCAAATGACGGGGGGGGCAATGGTTTGATGGTTGTTTATTTTTCCAGTATTTCTTTATTGCTCATTTTCTAGACAGAGCACAAAGAAGGGGCACCAGGCAGGGTTACAAATAATAACGAGCAGGTTCCGGTGCAGGCTGCCTACTCTAAAGTCACGTGTTCAAGGCTCACACGTCACAGGGTTACCTTTTGGTTTATGACAGTTCAGACAGGTATCACAAATGATGACCATTTCTACTCAAACATCTGCCAGGATAACATCGTTAGTACCGCTCCACTTAGCCAAGTCTTATCTCTACCCCCTCCTGGCCAGAAGAGCGCGAGGGTGGGGGCCTACAGAACTCCATTTGAGGAATGTACCTGTCATAAAACACTGCTGAAGAATAACATAGTGTTATAGGTGTCATGAGGAGCAGCGCTCCCTCTGGTAACTCTCAAAAAGCCTCAAACGCACACCTAAGATCTAACAGGTCTCACCCTCACCCCAGTGACCCAGAGAATATAAAGCACTCTGTATATATCCCTACAGTATGTTTCACTAAGTCAGCAGCAGTGATGGCATAGTTACCTTGAAAAGGTAATATGATTACCCCTTTAACAAGTAACTTAGTTACTTTAAAGATTACTTAATTTTAGAAGTAACTAAGTTAGATTACAAGTTACTTGATTAGTTACATTATACAACTGCCAGTTTTGCTCCAAAAAGTGATTGTCTGCCAAAAAGCAATTTCCAGTGTTGGACAAAAAATGACTGCCTGTATCTAAAAGCTGTAAATGACTTGTTCACCTATAATCTGTCAAACATGTGTCAAACATGACTCTCATGAATGATATCAGGTCATTTTGAGTGAGAAACAGCATTTCTATCACAAGGTAGAAGCTGCACTCAGTTTTTGGCAAAATGACTTTTCTGTACTTGTTTTTTTTTTAAATCAAGGTAAAAACTGTCATTGACATTAAAAATGTCTTTTTAAACAGAAATCTGGCTCAGAAGGCTGCAGAAAACACAACAAATATAACATCACAGTTCTATAAAGATATTAGAAGAGGTCAAAAATCACAGATTGATTATCATGTAGGTACAATAACACAGACTCCTAAAGATTGTTGAAAAACAGGTTACTGCTATATTTTATATATAAGCCCTTCATAAATCATGTTGACTCCACTCTATTTACCAATTTAAGCAAAGACATGGGGAAAAACCCTTTATGGTGATACAAAGTTTCAGCAATAACCAAGACGTACGTGGAGGTGTAGTGTATTTCTGAGGGTGTCAGTGTACCAGTTAGTTGGGCTAGTATCAAATCAGCAAACCTGCAGACGATGTCATCGTCACTTTGAGGCCCATGTTGTGCTGAAGAACGAGGATTAACATCCAGTAATGGTTTTGATCAGAATGATGGTTTCTTGGTGCTGCAGAGACAAACACACACACACACACACACACACACTTGGCGCAGCGATTGGTCACAAGTTGGAAGCGATACTGCATGGAACCCGAGAGGCGCATGCATAGAAAATATTTGCGTCACACAGAACAGAATGAATTTATTGCCTTTATTGTCATTATACAGGATGTACAATGAGATTGGACATCAAAAGCATTTGATCTGCCTAACCCGTAAATAGAACCCAGAGCTCTCAGGCGCTGCAAAGATTTTTCGTAACAGAAAGAAATCATTGAATTGTTATTGAGAAATCACATATATGTACTGTATATTATCTACTTGGATGCAGCCAGCTTTTTAATTTATTTTTTTTAAATTTAACAGTGATTATTGCAGAACATTCTGTTGATGTGTCAGTAGTACCTAAAAATCTGATTGTCTTTCTAGATGTCAGGAGAAACTGGAGCACTGGATTGCTGGGATTTTCAGGTGGCTCTGGAATTCCTTGAGGAACTCATCAGCCCCTGTCTGAATGGTATTTCATATGAGTAAGTCACAAGTTCAAAGTCATCAAGCAAACAAGCAGCAGATAATTATGACTAAATATACACATGCATACGCTGGTTAAAGGTTTGTTTTTGCTCAACCATATTTGTCTGTTTTTTTTGTTTCAGAGAATGGAAGTCTTTGGATACCAATGACAGTGGATCAGAAGCTGTCGTTCTGCTGTCGGAAATGTGCAATGCAATTATGAGTACTGTTAGCAACTTGGTCCTGGAGACTGTAGTTTCGACCTTGGGCCACAAGCGTTCATGTGGCGATGATGTAACTGTGCAGGGTGGGTGCAGAAATTTCAGAGTGATGGAGGAGAATATCGAGGCCTGCTTTGGAAACAGCCTTAATCAGTATTTTGTTGAAGCCCTGAGAATAGCAGAGGGAAGCTGCGACACCTTGGATGAATTAGTGAGACTGTTTTCAGCAGAGGTTACTGAAAAAGTAAACTCATTACTGGCACAAGTCACAGGGTCAACTTTTTCCCTGAACACATGTGACTCGCCGAGAGTAAAATCCACTTTACAAATTGTCTGTACCATAGGAAAACTGTTTAAAGACATGTTGGAAGCACTTGTTGAGTCATGTGACGAGCTGGTATGCCCACGCTGTAACTCCCAGGAGTGTTGGTGTGTTGACTCTGAGGATGCTGAAAACGTTGAGGAGGACAGCACAGAAATCTCAGGATTAAGTAACTGTTTATCAGAGAAGTCAGAACTCCTGGATGATTTGAATCCTGAGCCAGAGCCACAGCTTTCTGATTGCTCAGAATCAAATGATGTCATAAGTTCCCACTCGATAGGTACTTTTTCATCATGTCCGCCACATCCTGAGTACCTAGACAACAAGACCGGTCTCACTGTGGTTCTTGCAAAGTTAGTTGACCACATTGCTACTAAAACCAGAACATTCTTAGGAAACGTGGATCTCGATCAGTTAGTGTACAGTGTAACAGAGTTGACTGAGGGCATGCTGGATTTTGCTCCCCTACAAAGTGTTGACAGCCTGCACATCCCTGTTTACAAAAGTCTGTGCCAGAAATTTAGATCCAAATATGTGCTGCAGGCTGCCATGGAATCAGGTGATGAAGCATTTGATTTAGCTGTTTCAGTGACTTTAATATCACAGCTCGAAAAGTACAAGACCTCTAAGAATACATGGAACCCTTTCAATCCCGGGAACCTTTCTCCTGTGTTTGAGAGTCAAACACCAGAACCTCACAGAGAAGAAAGGAGCGAACAAACAACGCCCTCACCTCCAAAAAGATCACTGTGCAGAACCCTCAGGAAGACATTTTCACACTGGGCTTCTAATGTTGTGAATCTTTTTAAGAGGTCTGGACAGTGAAATTCACAGACTTGACTTTACAGTCACACACACACACACACCCCCAACCAGTCGCGGCAGATGACTGCCCCTTCCTGAGCCTGGTTCTGCTGGAGGTTTCTTCCTGTTAAAGGGAGTTTTTCCTTCCCACTGTTGTCAAGTGCTGCTCACAGGAGGTCGTTTTGACTGCTGGGTTTTTTTTTCTCTTTTGCCTGACAATATAAAGGTTTGATTTGATGATATATATATATACAGAGTACCAGTGACTGGTACTGTATATATAGGATCAAACTGAATTGTTACTGGAGGAAGGCTGGGGGGTATTTTACTTCCCCAGCCTCTCTCTGGTATGCATGCTTGCATGTTCTCTCATTGTTCCTGCACTGTAAGGTGGAATCGAACCCAAATTATTAGATAGCTATTCTAACTGTGAGGTAGCAGTGCTAACCACCACACCACCATGCTGCCTGTAGCAGTGATATTTCTTATGATGTTGAACTGTCCATCCATCCATCCATCCATTCGCTTCCGCTCATCCTGTTCAGGGTCGTGGGGGGGCTGGAGTCTATCCCAGCTGTCACAGGGCAAGAGGCGGGGTACACCCTGAACAGGTCGCCAGCCTGTTGTAGGGCCAACACAGAGACAAACAACCTTTCACACACACATTCACGCTGTCATTCACACCTATGGGCAATTTAGTGTAGCCAATGAACCTAACCCCAGTAAGTGCATGTCTTTGGAATGTGGGAGGAAACCGGAGTACCCGGAGGAAACCCACGCAAGCATGGGGAGAACATGCAAACTCCACACAGAGAGAGGGAGAGGACTGGGCCAAGGTGGAATCGAACCCAGGCCTTTTAGGTGTCATTCTAACTGTGATGCACCTCTGCTAACCACTACGCCACTGTGCTGCTGCTCAGTAGTCCTGTCTGTTAAAAATGATGTCAACTAGATTTTTAGCAGGGTGCAAAACCTGATGATATTAAGTTGTTTGAACTCAAACACATGATTACAATAAAATAGACCATCAAAAAGTACAGTCTACTCAGAATTAATAAGTAATGTTGCAAAATGACAGATATTTAAGTAACATAAACTCAGTTTATTTCGGTAGGAGCTGTTGATTGGACTTAAAAACACAATTACAATAAATAAGGACATGAAACAGTTCAGCTTACTCAGTATTAACAAGTAATGTTCACATACTAGGCAATTTTAAGTAATATGAACTCAATATTTTTAAGTCGAATCAAAATCTGGGTTTACAGTGTGGGTTTCTTCCATGAAACTCAAAAAAATGTCAAAAACAAATTGGAAAATAAAATTAATTGAAATTTAATTTAAATGTGCTTTTTCTTTTCTTTTACTGTTTTCTAAGTGTTTAAGCTGCTGTATGTTTTACATAGTATCAGAATAGACTTAGTCAAATTTGATTCATTTGCACTAGGGTTTAATATTTTTCCCGAAAATGACATGAATCAAATCCCGGGAAATGACGAGCCATTTCCCGGGAATCCCGGGAAAAAGTTCATTTATTTTTTTATTTTAATTAGGCCTTCTGTAGCCTGTGTCGGCCTTAACCTATTGTGATATTGTAGAGGTAGCTTTCCAGCTATGTCCTGTTATGCCCAGTAGGGGGTAACGTCGGCTTGATTAACGCAATAAAACCTACATCTCGACATTCGAGTGCTCGAGCTATGCGGTGTTGTATCGTTCCTCAACACTCCCTTAACAAATATAATTCGAATATTCCTCCATTGTACATGGAATTATACCAAGCTATTTTACAACTGCTGGTGCAAAACAATACGGTTCATGTCCACAGCATTGATAAAGGCTCAGCCACGCTGTCGTGGCGACATCTGTTACGCTATATCTCCACCAGTGGAACGCTGTAATAGTCATTGAAAAGTTAACTACCGTACTACACTATAATATGACATAACACAGGGCCTTGAGTAATGCTCCACGACTTGGTCATTGCCATTCTGGCAACAGCAAATTTATAACACCGTGTCTGAGGGTTAAAGTAGGTTCGCTGTGAATCGTCTATTGAAAAACTGGCCAATCATTATAGCCTAAAAAATATACATTTTACTCAACTCCATTTTAAAAGCGAAATATGTTAAAGCAATCTATTTCATGATCATTTCTTCACCCATTAGGCCCGTATCCTAATTCATGATTGTTAGTAAGCGGCTGCAAACGAGGAAAAGAAACACTCGAAGTTAAACAGATATTTCTTTATTGTTCAGGGCAGGCATATTTTATAGGCTATATAATGCAATATAACAATATATAATAATATGAAATTATATAATACAAAATACCTTAGGGTAAACACATTGCCTACGATTTCAACAAATTAAAGAGGAAAAAAGTACAACTGTGTAATACCTCTATTAAAACGCTTGAGATGAAGGCTGAAGCCTTAAACGGAGGCTGAACGTGCCTGAAATGAAGAGTAATGCTTTTCGCATTAAACGAACCCTTCTCTCAATATTTCCTTAAATTTAACATTCTGAAGCTTTCTTTTCTTTCTGAAAGTCAAATCGACGCGCGCGACTTTTTTCCCGGTTTCCCGTCTAACGTTTCCCGGGAAACGGGAAATTGTTCTGATCGCATTTCCCGGGAATCCCGGATCCCGGGATTAAACCCTAATTTGCACCAACTCAGCTAAGACTCACGGTGCTCAGTTCCACTTGAACATGCTGAACAATTATTACTTGAACAATTATTCTCTTTTGTTTGTAATCAAATAAATACAGGATTAACAGTTCTAGCAGTTCTGTGCAAAAGTCTTTGACTGCCTCTCCCCCCGTGCCACAGAGACACAGAACATATAAACGTACATACATTACGATCATTATAGTTTGAGGCTATGATACATTATCTTGTGACATCATTCTAATCTGACATTACATTGTCCAAGTGTCAAATGTACAAATACATACACAACTATGGGATTTGTACAAGATATTTATAGACTCACAGCACTCACAGTACCCCAGGCAATGATGATGCAAAATTTCATCAAGATTGGTCCAGTCTTCTTGGAGGAAATGGGAACTATATAAACATACATACATGTGGTGTGCCCTTTACAGTATGATTTTGCTGGGAAAATGGGAAACAGGTGCAGTTATTTATTGAAATGAACAAACATGAATGGAAATACAGTAAATAAGACAAAGACAAGAGTTTGCACCCTGCCTCTCTCCCTATAACAGCTGGAATAGGCTACAGATCTACTTTATTGGCCTAAAGATGGGAAATTCTTTAGTCAAAATATGTTTAAAAAATTAAAGTTTAAAACCGCAAACATGCAACAGATAGCGTAAATAAGCAGATATCACATTAAATATGTTTTGTGGCTCTAGATTAATGTTTTGTGTCAAGAATTGCTTTAAAATGCTTGTTTGTAATAAAGTTGCCGACCCCCCGGCTAGGTAAAGGCAGTGATCTGGTTTGCAGTGACTCTGATTAACCACTAGATGGAGACAAACATTGTGACCCACACAACCTGAACTTGGATTGCTCAGTGGTTCTATGAAAATAAATTTAATCCTTAAGGTCCAAAGACACTAACACTTGATTAAATCAGTGTCCGAATAACTTTTGGAAATGAGGTTGCAAAGTAAGGCAGCAGGGTGGGTTAGCATGGGAAACTTAATCAGTCACAGGATTTAACATGATTCTTCTTTATATGAAAATGAAAATAAAGTCATTCTAAACAATATTTATGCCATTAACATATGATAGATTTCATTTATGATGGAAATAATTCAGGACTCACAGTGCTGCTAAATACTCTGAAGAATATTTGTTACTGTGTTCCATGTAACATTTTTGAGATCAAAATATTTCACTGCAGCGTTACAGTAATGGCATATACTGCCTATGTCCTGCAGTGTGTAAGAGGTGGCCAAATAAAAAGACAGACAGGTTTAACAAAGTGTTTAAAAAAAGACAAATGTCATGTTGGAATTTGAAACTGTAGATGGCGACATACAACAGTGGATAGTATTTTAAATGTGCATCTATTTATAGCATTTTCTTTTCAATAAGCTATAATGTATAGTGTTTAAACAACTGCATTATATGTATAATATGCTCAGTTTTCATGTTTGTATTGTATTGTTTTAGTTATCTTGTAATATGTTATAAATATTTGTATTAGTTATGTGTAATTTTTTTGGATAATGTATATAATTAATAATTTGAATTATTCCAGACTTTCTTAAGCATTTATTTGTACATTACTAATGTTATGGTATTTTCTCTACTGCGCATTCTTTCAGGCGTAAGACAGATGTTGAAGCCTTAAGCAATCCGGTCTTTAAGTCCGATGTCATTTCTGGGTCCAGATGCCCATAAATGGACAGCAACGGCAGCCCAGTCACTTCACTATTACATTCGGATCGGTCAAAACAACGAAGGGCCCAAAATTGCAGAGTACTGAACCCAGGAGAGTTTGGACACGGAAATGGAATTCTACGTCATCACTCAAAGACTGGATTAAACTGTTAAAAGCTTTTATTTTGAAAACATCTTCCGTTGATGCCATCCAGGTGTTTCCCAGGTGGTTTGTTTCAGTGTCAGTATACGCTAAGACGCCGGAGGGGCAGTTGTGGAGAATGTGCGTCACTTCTTGTCGGCAGATTTCTGTTGAAATTTTTTTGTACAACTATTGAACTTTAAGAAAAACTCACCGATGAGAAATGAAACATGTTGCTGTGACAAATCTGCTTCTTCAATGAGAGCAAGTTGAAATTTTACCTATTTAATTTGGCTCTCGAGCTCTGAAGAGGACGCTGAAATTAAACAGTCGAAGCCGGAACCATGTCTCTGCACGACGCGTTCACGGCTCTGCTCCTTCTGGTCGGCGGTGTTTCTGCCCTGATTGGTATGTAGACCCCATAAATACTAATCCTTGAATTATTATTTCAAACCTCCCGCCCAGTACTGTTAAAGTGAGAAGTCGGTACATTAGAGAGCATGTACATATTTGATTGAATTAGAACGCAATCATCAATCATACACTCAGTCAATCAAGCTTTATTTATACCAGCATGTAATTCAAAGTTAATCACTGGTGTCTGACAAGCTGAGCTGGGTTTGCTGGGGCAAGCATTCAAACTGGTGATCATTTGAAATCTGTGCCTCTTGTAGATGAATTAACTCACATAGTTTCCAATCATTTAGAGATATTTCTTTAATCCCGTGGCACACACATAAACCGCTTGTTCCTTGGAGCCTCGGAATGCTCTTTAGATCTTGCATGATGGCACCAAAGATTTCAATAAGAAAAGGGAATACCGGAGTCTAGCTTCCAGAGGTTTAAGTAAAGATAGTCTGATACTTCAGTAACCTTTTTCCCTAATTGAATAACTAGGCTTTTTGTTTGTTTGTTTGTTTTTTTGATAATTATGAAAATGGTGACATTTTAACTGTGTGTGTAATTAGTTTGCGTATCTCAGAGGATCAAACATTTGCTTGTTCTCATTATGTTGGTTGTATCAGTGTCCGTGGGATGTAGCTATTATTTCAAATCACTGTTTCTGGAGGCTCATCTCCAGACCTGCAATAATTAGTCTGCTTGGTGACGCTTTAAGATAAAGATGGAGCAAAAATTGTTGTTGGAGGGGTTCCTTGATTATTATAGTTTATTATGGTGAATATCATCATATCATTCTGTACTGTAGGCTCAACAAAACGTGTGTTACATGTTATGGGCATTTGTAATTATGTGTGTGTGTGTGTGTGTGTGTGTGTGTGTGTGTGTGTGTGTGTGTGTGTGTGTGTGTGTGTGTGTGTGTGTGTGTGTGTGTGAATGGGGTGTGTTCTTTAAACTGCATGATACTGTGAAGCATTTGAAAGTGATAAATGTGTTCAAGGTCCAGGCAGCTACTGCCAGCTGTGGCTGAGATTATGTTCATTTAATTGCAGCGATTTTATGATCAGTTTAATTAGTAATCAGATATTTCTGTTGCCTGTAGCCTTTGACAGAAACCTTTGGGAACAGTTTCATTCAGTGAATAACTTGTTGCCTCAGTTCTCGTTTCCCTGTTAGCTGCTTTGTTGTTCTATTTATAGGACCGCAGATAACCGGTCCTCTTCTGGCGCATTGACATTCTGCGCTTCTGAAGCACAGATCTAATTTTCCAGATCATTTCATGGTGTGGAAAAAAGAATTCACCGAAATAACCGCATAAACGTCCCATATTATAAACCAAAGGTTAACTATGAACTGTCTGATTGTTTGCAAACTACTGTAAAGAGAGGGTGAGGTCTTAATAAACCAGCTCTCTTTGGACCTGTGAAGAAATCTCAGATAAGAACAGCTGATAAATGACTGCATGAGCTTACACTGTATGATTCATAGAATTGAATAGGTCAGGTGGATGGCACTGCTTTAATGTCCTCAAACTTTATTTCATCAAATATGCATTAGATACACCAGCTCAGCATATGTCAAAACTATGTGGGCATATATATTTTTATGTGGTTGGTTTTGTGGGGCTTATTGGAATTTGAGACAATAGCATTATTCTAATTTTGTGCTTGTTCTGTTTCAATATGACAGTGGCTCTGTACCTAAACCCAGGTCCATAAAGAAAGATATTTACTCTGAAAGTTGACTGGCCTACACAGAGTTCTTACCTCCACCACACCCTAAGCATTGGGATGAATTTATTTGGCCATTACTGCAGTGGTATAAGTCAAGTCAATTTCATATTGATGGTAGACAAAATCTTTAAAAATCACACGATCATTTCCACAGTCAATCAGCTGTCTTAATGTGGGAGTATTTCATGTCTCCACCATCCATCAATTACAAAAATTCAGTGTACCTTTATTATGTAACATCTAGGGGGAAATCAAAAATGGTGGGTTAATTCTCGTCCTTTTGGAAAGACTCATTCACCTATTGGTATAATGTTCAGACATACTCATACTCCTGACCAGGCACTCTTGATACTTACAGGATAAACAAAGCAGCAAAGAAGGCAAATATTGTTCTAGTCATAGGCGTAGGAACCGGGGGGGGGGGGTACGTGTGTCCCCCCCAATATTGGAGACAGGCGCATTTCCCAAAAATTACACCGCGGAGGAGAAAAATTTTTAACACGCGGGCTTTTATTTTGAAGGCCCAACATAGTAGCGTCATGCCACAGCGCTCCCCCCGCCCCCCTCTGAACGGCTCCGGAGCAGCGGCAGGAGTCAGAAACTCTGTCGGGAATATTACCATGAATATGGCTGTTTGTCAGTTTACTTTCATACAGAGGATAAAGTTTACTTACTGGACAAGAAGTCAATTTGCAATGAATTTCAAATGAGAGGCAGAAAAAACATTTTGGCTCTTCTGCTTAGGACAATGTTTTTAACCTTTTGTTTGGCTAAATGCAGGGCTGTAAAGAGGCACACAGCTTGTCTATTAAATATAAGAGGTATCACTTTTATTTATTTCTTTTGGTTATTATTTTTTTTATTGATTATTTATTTTGATTTATTAGATTAGAGTTTCAAACTGAATAAGCATATTTTAATAGGTTTTTTTTTAACTTAAGGCTGATATTAAAAAGTGAATAATTTGTTCATTACATTATTTGTGAGGATTCTTTCATGTCAGAACATTGTTTAATTAAAGAACCAGTCCTGTTGCCGTTCAAACTAAATAAATGCATTTCTGACCATTATTAAATGTTTTCAACCAAAAAAAAATCAAACTGCACTTCTGTGCGCTACTAAATTATTTTTGTGCTACTGAAATATTTAGCTTGCTAGCATATCAAGGAGTGTGAGAGTCACATCATTTTGTGCATTTTGAGAATAAAGTTCTGGTTCTAGTATTATCATTTACTATCAGCAGTAAGCCTGCAAAACTGAGTATCAGTTTTTTTGTTTTTTTTTATGTGCCGTTAAAAACATGTTAGTATCAAGGTAGAACTTTGCCATGATAGCATGGAAAGTTCTATTACTTTTAATAGGATCCCAGAGTAAAGAAAACCAGTAAGTTTATAAAAATTTGGTTTAAAAAAAAAGAAGAAAGGAAGCTCTGGTGCCATATCTGACAGGCGCTCTTCAGTGGGGCAGGTAGAAGTATAATGAACAAAATCCAGGAATCCATCAAGTTTCTTCTTATCCAATCCAGGGTTGCAGTCGGGCTGGAGCCTAGCCCAGCTGTTATAGAGAGAGAGGCAGGGTACACCCTGGACAAGTCACAAGTTTGACAAGACAAGTTTGTCACAGACCTAAGACATAGAGAAAGACAACTCTCACTTTAATAACTATGGCCAATTCAGAATCCGCAATTAATGTAACAAGCATAAGCAAGGAGAGGGTGTCTGTCTCCTGAATCCAAATTGAGAGCTGGTTCCACAGAAGAGGGGCCTGAAAGCTGAAGGCTCTGCCTCCCATTCAACTCCTAAGTATCCTAGGAACCACAAATAAGCCAGCAGCCTGAGAGCGAAATGCTCTATTGGGGTGATACAGTACTATGAGGTCTTTAAGATAAGATGGGACCTGATTATTCAAGACCTTATATGTGAGGAATTAAATTCTGGATTTAACAGGGAGCCAATGAAGAGAAGCCAATATGGGAGAAATCTGCTCTCTCTTTATAGTCCCTGTCAGTACTCTAGCTGCAGCATTTTGGATCAGCTGAAGGCTTTTCAGGGAGCTTTTAGGACAGCCTGATAATAATGAACTACAATAAAACAGCCTAAGGAGTAATAAATGCATGAATTAACTTTTCAGCATCAGTCTGAGAGAAGATGTTTGAGAAATATTGCACAAATGCAAATAAGCAGTCCTACATATTTGCATAATGTGCATTGAAGGACATATCCTGATCAAAATGATTCCAAGATTTCTTACCATGATACTGGAGGCCAAAGTAATGCCATCCAGAGTAAGTATCTGGTTTGGCACCATGTTTCTAAGATTTGTGGGGCCGAACACAATAACTTCTGTTTTATCTGAATTTAGAAACAGGAAATCAGAGGTCATCCAGGCCTTTATGTCTTTAAGACATGCCTGCAGTGTAACTAATTGATGTGTCCTCTGGCTTCATGGATAGATAAAGCTGGGTATCATCTGCATAACCATGAAAATTGATGCAATGCTTTATAATAATACTGCCTAAGGGAAGCATGTATAGTGTAGATAGAAATGGTCCCAGCACAGAACCCTGTGGAACTTCATAATTAACATACGCGGTGAGCATGTGAAATAAAGTCGTACTTGGACAACAAGCTGAAATTTGTTGCACAGAAGCAAAGTGTATTCTCAGTATCCAATATTTTCCTTGAGATGATTCTCATATATATGCTCAAGACACCATGAAATCAGCCCCTAAATCTGTAGGGGTAGCATAACTGTGCATTACCCTCCATACGTTAGTGAATTTTCTGCCCTACAGTCATATATTAGAACCAACAACAACAATTGTATTTTCTCTCATTACTGGTAGCATTAAACTGAAGCTATGTTTCTCCTTGGATTTGTTACCTCTTAAAATAAAGTATGTTCAAATGACTGAGTTTTACATATTAAGAATTTGGTCACAAATGTTAGAAGCTTGAATGCAGGCACTTACAGCACTGCCTTTCAGTTCAGTTGATGTCTCTTGGCTGTTGTGTCTTAACTTGTCACAAGGTCCTCCTTCCTCTTCCTTCGGGTCTGTGTGTTTCTTAGACATGTGTTGGAAATAATTCCTTTCTCAGAAACACACGGGGATGGAAAAGCATGCAGTTAGCACTGAAATCTGCAGCCCTCTCTGGTGGATTCAGGGCTCATCTTTGTTGTAATTTTGGTTTTTTTTTTGTTTTTGTTTTTTTTTGGGGGGGGGGGGGGGGGGGGGGGATGTCGGTGAATGAACTGGCTAAAGTGCAGCATGATTTTGGAAGTTGAAAGGCAGAAGTGTTTTTAATATTTCAGTGACTATTTGGTACTGCTATGGGAAAATGCTGTGGTAGTTCCTGTTCCTAAATCTATGTATCCATGTATCCATGTAACAAAAATGAATTCAAATCGGCCACTCTTACATCTGTGGTGATGACATTACACTGAAAAACTGGTGAAGTCAGTGATTTTTAAGGAAAACTGAGCACATGCTTAACTTAATGCAGCTTGCTTGCACATGCAAGATATAAGATACCACAGTAACCTTGTTGAACCTAATACACTGCTCAAAAAAAATAAAGGGAACACTTAAACAACACAATATAACTCCAAGTAAATCAAACTTCTGTGAAATCAAACTGTCCACTTAGCAAGCAACACTGATTGACAATCAATTTCACATGCTGTTGTGCAAATGGAATAGGCAACAGGTGGAAATTATTGGCAATTAGCAAGACACTCAATACCTGCAGAACCACTCAATAAAGGAGTGGTTCTGCAGGTGGGGACCACAGACCACTTCTCAGTACCTATGCTTTCTGGCTGATGTTTTGGTCACTTTTGAATGTTGGTGGTGCTTTCACACTCGTGGTAGCATGAGACGGACTCTACAACCCACACAAGTGGCTCAGGTAGTGCAGCTCATCCAGGATGGCACATCAATGCGAGCTGTGGCAAGAAGGTTTGCTGTGTTTGTCAGCGTAGTGTCCAGAGGCTGGAGGCGCTACCAGGAGACAGGCCAGTACACCAGGAGATGTGGAGGAGGCCGTAGGAGGGCAACAACCCAGCAGCAGGACCGCTACCTCTGCCTTTGTGCAAGGAGGAACAGGAGGAGCACTGCCAGAGCCCTGCAAAATGACCTCCAGCAGGCCACAAATGTGCGTGTGTCTGCACAAACAGTTAGAAACCAACCCCATGAGGATGGCATGAGGGCCCGACATCCACAGATGGGGGTTGTGCTCACAGCTCAACACCCTGCAGGACGCTTGGCATTTGCCAGAGAACACCAGGATTGGCAAATTCACCACTGGCGCCCTGTGCTCTTCACAGATGAAAGCAGGTTCACACTGAGCACATGTGACAGACGTGACAGAGTCTGGAGACGCCGTGGAGAGTGATCTGCTGCCTGCAGCATCCTTCAGCATGACCAGTTTGGCAGTGGGTCAGTAATGGTGTGGGGTGGCATTTCTTTGGAGGGCCGCACAGACCTCCATGTGCTCACCAGAGGTAGCATGACTGCCATTAGTTACCGAGATGAGATCCTCAGACCCCTTGTGAGACCATATGCTGGTGCAGTTGGCCCTGGGTTCCTCCTAATGCAGGACAATGCTAGACCTCATGTGGCTGGAGTGTGTCAGCAGTTCCTGCACGATGAAGGCATTGAAGCTATAGACTGGCCTGCCCGTTCCCCAGACCTGAATCCGATTGAGCACATCTGGGACATCATGTCTCGCTCCATCCACCAACATCATGTTGCACCACAGACTGTCCAGGAGTTGGAGGATGCTTTAGTCCAGGTCTGGGAGGAGATCCCTCAGGAGACCATCCGCCACCTCATCAGGAGCATGCCCAGGCACTGTAGGGAGGTCATACAGGCACGTGGAGGCCACACACAATACTGAGCCTCATTTTGACTTGTTTTAAGGACATTACATCAAAGTTGGATCAGCGTGTAGTGTGTTTTTCCACTTTAATTTTGTGTGTGACTCCAAATCCAGGCCTCCATTGGTTAATAAATTTGATTTCCATTGATGATTTTTGTGTGATTTTGTTGTCAGCACATTCAACTTTGTACAGAGCAAAGTATTCAATGAGAATATTTCATTCAGATCTAGGATGGGTTATTTGAGTGTTCCCTTTATTTTTTTTGAGCAGTGTAGTTAGAGAAGAAAAGGGTTTCATGCTTCATTACTGTTTCATTTTTCTTTCAGTATAATTTAGCCTCATATTTTAATCAGAAGGCTTTTGGAGAATTTTGACCTGAATAATAATTTTGTGGCTTGATTCTTGACTCTGAACTACCAGGAATCAAAGATTCCAGATAAATGTACTTCTGTCCAAACAAGTTTACCCCTCAACTGGTTCCCCACGGGGATGCGTGCTGCTACCATTATTTATCCTGTACACAAGTATGTGTCAGAGCAGGTATAGCAACAGGATCAGTTTAAAGTATGCAGATGGCTCTAGGACAAAGAGACCAGTTCCAGCCCAGTCGTTGATGACTTTGTGTGCGCAATGAGTCCTATCTTTAGTTTCAAAGTATAGAAATTATTCATGTGAAGCAGTGTTTTTGTTTCTAGTTGCCTTTGTTTTGAGCACAACATGTTTGAGGAAACTTTATTTCCACACTGACAAAACCGTGCTGATTTTATTTCATCATGCTTTCATCGAATGTCTTTCTTCTGTTTCCTCTGTGTCGGGGTTTAGATATTTATCTGTAAAGAATAGAAACTAAATCAGATTGTTAAATGGTCCAAGGGGCAGATTGGCGAGTTGAACCCAGCATCTCTGTATACCAAACAATCAGAGCAGGTGGCAGGTTTGATTTTACTTGATGACAGTAAGACAAGATGATTTCACCAAAACGACAACTTGATCGAAGCTGAAGATGGATTGATAGTTTGGTAACATCAAAGCTGACATAATCAGATGTAGCACTACTACATCACACTATTTCACACTATCATTTTGCAGAAGAAATTGTCCATGTCACATAACAGCTGCACGCGTCTTCTGGTTGGCAGCCATGGGCAGCAGCATGTTCCTGGCGTAATTAATCTTCACCGTTTCCACCCTGATGCAACCTTGTCTTTCTGAGTTTGGCTTTCATTTTGCATGGATCAGCAATGGCTGTAAATGTACCTTTTCTGCCCATGCTGCCAAATCATGCTGGGCCAATTTTTTTTTTTTTTGAAGATTACCTTTTGGGTTGTTGTTTTTGCTTGATTTTCTTTCCCTTTAAGTGAGCCAGAAGTTGACTAACAATGTGTAATGCTGGAGAGAAACCAGTATGGTGACATCCATACCTGTCATACACTTACTTGAGAGAAAGCATGTTTTACAGTTTAACACAGCCAGACAGTGACAGTGGTGTTGTAACTGAACTCTGTCTGTACAGATCTGATTGGCTTCGATGATAAATGTATTTTTCCACCTCCATGGGTGGAAGCTGAAATTTTAGCCAATGTTTTCTTTGGTATCATAGACAAAAAGGAAGAAAAACCTATCCCCACCCCCTTAAAAAAACAGCAAGCAGTGGTGTGGGTATAACGCAACTTCAGTTGATTTATATCTTCAGGTTGGTTTGCCCGGCTTTGGCCGAGAAATGATGCAAACCTGTCCTACAGGTGTTTTCCCTGAAGAGTTCTCCCCCCCCTACACTGGATGGTGACATAATAAAAGAATAAAATAAACATTTCAGGTGGCAGTTTTTCACATCCCCTCAGCCAAACAGTGTAACACAACAAACCTGCAGTAAGTCCTATCTCTATTTATTTACTGAGGTTCTGATTTTGTCTGGAGAACAGTTAATACAGTTGATACAGACAGGTGTTTCTATTATTGTGTCCACCCCATTTATATCAGTGATGGTAAGCTGAATATTTATTTCTGCTGAAAGAGAAAGTGAATATTGCAACCTTAAAATTTCAATTTCAATTTCAATTTCAAACCTTTATTTAACAAGGAAGAAAAAACACATTGAGATTAAAATCTCTCTTTCAAGTGTGTCCTGGGTATGACAGATATTCACAGAAAACAGCCATACAGAGCTCTTGACTAAAAGGGCATTCTTTTTCTAAATGCGCCACATTGTTCCCTACGCCTGAGTGTGTAGCTTATATGCAAGAAATGATTTGGACACCATGAAGCAAAACTGAAAGGCTGCTCCTGTAGCTAATATAATTGAGCTCAGAATGTCGGCTGATCAAGCATAACATTATGACCACCTCCCTAATATTGTGTTGGTCTCCCTTTTGCTGCCAAAACAAGCCAAAGAGACCAGTTAAGACATGGACTCCGTGTGTGTGTGTGTGTGTGTGTGTGTGTGTGTGTGTGTGTGTGTGTATTTCTCTAAACATCCAGTTTGAGACAAATGGCTCTTCAGTTATTTCTATTTTCTCAATTTTTTTTTTTTTTTACTTGCAGTTTCACCTCCAGCTAATGTAAACGTGAGCTGCCAAAATGTTAACGTCTCAGTCCGCTGGGATTACAGCACAGAAGAATCCCAAACGGTCTTCAGGGGAAACATCCATCCATGGTGAGAAAACATCTGTTGTGCTACATTATGTTCAAATATAATTTCATCTTTGTGGTGCTTGTTTCATTCTGTGTGATCAGGGTGCCTAAATGTGCTGCTGTGCTATCGCTTTGTGGGGCACGGTTTGTCAACATTAGCGAACTCCAAGACTCTATTACAATCATAAATGACATTTTTGAGTAACAACACACTTTCTCCATTAGGTTTAGTCTATTATTATTACCTCCGCCAAGGAGGTTATGTTTTCGGTCGCATTGGTTTGTTTGTCTGTTTGTTTGTTTGTCAGCAGGGTTACTCCAAAACTTATGAACAGATTTCGATGAAATTTTGTGGAGTGGTTGGAAATGACAAGAGGAAGAAGTGATTAAATTTTGGTGGTGATCCGGATCACGATCTGGATCCAGGAAATTTTTTTAAGGATTCTTCACTATTGCGGGATAGTGGGTTATTGTTGTCTGGGAAAGATGAAAGATTATTTCACAGTATTTATATACACGTATTACAGCGTCACTGACCCTATGGCCTTGGCGGAGGTTTGCGCTCTCTGAGTGCTTCTAGTTATCCATTGAATTATTCTGACATTTCCTTATTTTTTCTTTTCTTTTTATTCAGGAATTGTACATTTGAAACCACAGCTCATCAGTACGACCTGAGCAACTGCATTTGGAAACAGGAAGAGAGATACCTGAAGATTATGCATGTCACTATAGCAGCTATACGGGGAGGCAACCAGTCCAAAGCTGTGTCATCAAATACTTTCTCCTTTAACAGAATCAAGACAGTTGAGACAAAATGTAAGTAATGCAGCTCGTGGGTTTTTGCATGATTTAACTAACAGAGAGAGAGATTACATTTAAATGTCTCTGTTCAGGTTCTTTAGATTTTCCTTCAGTAGAAATAAAAGTGGATGAGTTGATGGGCACAGTAGGTTTCAAGAATCCGCTCTACTTCTACAAAGAACTGAAGCAGGTGAACACAGATGCTGCTACATTGGACTTCAAAGTCTCTACTACACAGGTAAGGGGTCGCTGCCATACACCAGACATTTATTTTGTGTATTATTTTTGGCAAATGAAACAATGGTAATAAGAGACATGTGCATATATTTCAACACTGGCTATGACTGCAGAATTCATGTGCTAATGTCTGTTGGACTTAAATTATTAATGGCAAAGGTGACTTTTTGAATATAGCACATTTCATGTAAACTTAATGTGCTTACCATAGAAGATAAAAGCATAAAAACCTGAAAATAAAAAGATGATAGAATGAAAATAAAAGATGATTAAAATGCAGTACTTATCAAAGAACCAAAGAACCAAAAAAATAACAACCCAAGTAGTCTCTACTCTCGGTCATATGTATCCTGGCCCTTCCCCTCCTCCTACTCAATCAACAACACAACACACACATAGGGTCTTGGGGGGGGGGGGGGGGGGGGGCAGGTGGGTGCTGGTGGGTGCCGCAACGAGTGGGGCCAATTCCCTGACTCTGCTCACTGCATTGCATGATGTCCCACCCCAACCCCACCCTTTTTTTTTTTTTTTTTTAATTACACTGTACAGCTCACAACACATCATAGTACACATAGGGCCTTGGGGGGCAGGTGTATCACACCGTGGCTAGTGGGTGGAGTTGCTGAAGTGGCTCCACTTATTTGTTCGCTGCTGCCTGCTCCTCAATTTTATCTACATCTTAGACATTGAGGGCCTTGGGGGGATGGTGTGGATGGGCGCTGTTGTCCAGTGCACATGTTACATCTGTCCCCCAATTTTAATAGCACTGTAGCTTTCACACAGTCATACACATTTCTCCCAATACATGCACCCACATACACCTAACATATCACCCCAACCATTTTGAGTGGGAGGAGGGGGTGGGCGGGTCTTCCCACACCCGGGTTTCATGCACCCTGCCGGGGGTGGGGACTGGCTAGTAGTTCGGGGCTGGGTTGGCTGCTTCTCTGGGGCGCCGCTGGCTCGGTGCTGGTGACTGCTTGCCCACACTGAATGTCCATGTATGGTCCGTGTATGTGAGCATGGGTGTGTGACTGGCATGTATGAATATATGACGTGTGTGCGTGTGGATAGCTGGTCCTGGGTCTGTGGCTTGTTGAGCCTTGGCCCCTGTGGGACACGGTTGCGGAGGGCAGGAGTCATCCCTGCCTACCGCTCCCCGCTGCTCCCCACGGATTGTCACTGCCGCCCCTGGGGTGTGGGTGCCTGGGGGTCCTGGGGTGCATGGCCGGATGTCTTGGCGTGGCTTATGTCCCACTCCCTTGGCGGCTGTGGCCTGGGGGTGGCTCGGGCCTCTTTGGCGTTGGGGGGGCTCTGCTGGGTGTCGGGCGGTTCCCGGGGGCCTCAGGGCCTCGGGGCTGCATTCTCGGCCCGTGCTGGGGGGGCCAGCCTGCTGGAGGGGCGGGCTGCTCATTGCCTATGGCTCTCTGGGCTCTTGCCCGTTGACTGTGGGGGCCCCGTCTGGGGTCTTCCTCCTCTGGGGTGTGCGCGCAGTTGCCGTTGGGATGTGTGGTCTCAGGTCTTCTGTGCTCCTGGTGGGCCGTGGATGACCCGGGTCCCCTGGGTCTTTCTCTGCCTGCCTCTGGATCCTGTGGGAGGGTGGTTGCAGCTTCTTGCCCTCATTATTGAGTACGTTCCATGGCAGAGGAACACATATACATTACTACAAACTACAGCAAGACTGTATGTGTGTGTGTGTATATGCATATATATATATATATATATATATATATATATATATATATATATATATATATATATATATATATATATATATATATATATATATATATATATATATGTATGTGTGTGTGTGTGTGTGTATGTGTGTGTGTGTGTATGTGTGTGTGTATGTGTGTGTGTGTGTATGTGTGTGTGTATGTGTGTATGTATGTATGTGTGTATGTATGTGTGTATGTATGTATGTGTGTGTGTGTGTGTGAAGGTGTATGTATGTGTAGCTTTTATCTTCTACCCCCCCCCTCCCCTTTTTTTTTCCTTTTTTCCCTTTTTCTTTTTTCCTTTTTGCTTTCCATCTCTCTCTTCTTCTTTCCCTACCTGTCAGATCTGGCAAGAATAAATAAATACAATTAACAAGAATAGCCTATAGAAAATAATTATAGAGCACGACTTGTAAAAGAAAATATGTTTGGTACAATAATGCCTTCGGATTATCATTCCGATTGCGAAAACTGCCAGACATGACAGGTCAAAAAAAAAAAAAGAAAAAAGAACCAAAGTACTAGCAACAATAAATATACTGTGTATTATATATTTTTACTAATTTATTTTAAAAAAAGGAAACTGCTAATACACGGGGCCTTATGTGATTTTATAAAATACAAGTAGGAATAATAGTTTGCACCTTGTATTTAACTTGAATAATCAACTTTAATATATTCTTGTGTGACTTTCAGGGAAGCTTTAAAGGATCGTGCTCAAAGGAAGAAACTTGCAAATGTGATGTCTCATTCCACGAGGGTGCGGAGAAGTGTGTCACGCTGACAGGAATGATGTTTTTCCGGATTGGTGTTGAGCAGATGGAGTTCAGGAAGACGCCCAAGATCTGTGACCATCATAAACCGAGAGGTGTGAAGAGCGGGTTTTTTTTTGTTTGTTTTTTCCTCTCAGAGATGCGTGACAGAGGCTTCTGGTTTGAGTGACAAACAAATAAAGGACAGCAGGAAACAGTGCTGTGTTTGCACAGGCCTAATGCAAAAACTGGGTGGGGCTCTCATTCCATTAATGGCAGTGTGACAGAGATCAAGATCTTCACGAATTTGCTTTTTGTGTTCTTATTGATTTGCTTCAGATACAATATCAGGATTTGGATGCAAACATTGAAACACTGACAGATGTAAAGCTATTTATACCCTAACAGGGTGTGCTGCAGATCCTGTCCAGAAGCAGACCTAGAAGGAAATTTGGAAGTGGTTTGGGAACGTCATACTAAAATAAAAGAGCATTGAATGGATATTTGCATAAATTTAACATGTTTGCCAGTTTTTGGTTCACATTTCAGCTGGTCAGGCTTTCACTGCGATGCTGCTGTGATCTGGGACTTGTTTTTGTTTTTGGTTCCTCTCAGAGACTTCTGTATGGAAGTACGCTGCTATGCAACACTAGTCGGAATTTGATACTGTGACTAAATGTTAAATACATGTTGAAGAGATCAATGAAGCCACCTCCTACGACCGAGCAGCTCTCCCCTGTCTAAGATCAGCGATCACTGCTTCAGCACAAAATTTTCACACAGTGAAACTAAAGTATATTTCAGACTGGAACTTTATATTTGAATGAAGGTCATTTCCATCTGCAATCATTTATATTTAGAGGTGTTCTGGGATCTTCCCAAGCTGGGTTGGAGGTAGGTTGTGAAAAGGGTGGCAAATGTGCAGCAACAGTGCAAAGCTAAAGTAGCTTAAATAATACAGCCCTATATGAGCTTATCATATCATACTATATAAAACAGAACCAGCTGATGTGGGTTTAGTTTAGTTCCTGAATTCATGTTTTTTTGTTTTGGTTTTGCTTTTTTAGAAAATTTCCATGAGATTGTGCTCGGAGTTGTGCTGCTGTCCATCGTTTTCCTTGCTATCCTTGTGCTAATTGCTTGCATCTGTAAGGTGCAAGCTTGGACAATGGAGTCCTTCAAGTCTTTACCCAAGTCTCTGGTAAGGTGTCCAATTAAAATAAATGAATGAATCAGAGCACTGGTAATGATGCTGCTTTAGCTGTTTTTAACCTCGTGGGCGATGCTTTGTCTGTGCCTGTCTGCTTGTTACCTCACAGAGAACAAATGAGGGGGGACAGCCTTTGGTGCATAAAAATCCAGCCGGACCAGACATTAGTTCAGTCCACATCTGCGACCCACACAAAAGCCTTCCCGTCAGCTCAGGGTACCCCAACCACTCTGAGGATCTCCAGGACAGCAGTGCTGGCTCTGACTGCAAGTCTGCCAGTTGCCTCGACATGGGAACACAACATCTGGACTACAGTGAGCCAGATATGGAGGATGTGGGGTTGATCTCTGACAGAAACAGTACAGATGATGACTCTGCAGATGACTCTGAGAAGACAGAGTGTGTTTCAGTTGAAGAAGTGGTGTCTCCCTATGACTGCCCGCATGTTCTGAGGCTGGACATGGGTAATGGAGAAGTGGCCACAGGTTACACCGGGAATTAAATCAGTTCTCAGAGGACTTGTTTTGAGATTGAAGGGGGTTTTTTTGTTGTTGTTGTTTCTTTGTTTTAGTGATGGTAATCAAAGACTAGCAATCTCAGCCCACCTCTGGAATGTAAGCTTGTAAATTTTCACCATATTTTTACCTTTTTTAAGATTTTAAGACTGTGGTTAACACTGCACTGATGGAGTTGGTTGTCTCAGGGAAACAAGGTGATCTTTGTCTTCCAGCTGTCCAGCTGGTTATGGAAGCAGCTAGGTGGATCTCTGCTGGTGTCTGCCCCTGCAGCAGTGCGCACCAGTGTTAAAGAGTGGCCGCTTCGAAGCACAGTGAGAATCTCAGATTTGAAGTTCAAGGAAACGAGCTTCAAAAGAAGGATACCTCAGGAGGGACGGTTCCCCTAAATCACACACACACACACACACACACACACAGATGGATTTCAAATAGGAAGATCGATTTAACTTCATCTCTGCTTAGGATATTTTTAGATATAAACTGATTGGGCGCAACATTTAAACCACCTGCCTAATATTGGGTAGCACTCAGTCGTGCTCCATGACAGTGGCCCCTTTCGTTGTAGGTCTGTGTGGTTTTCCAGCACATCCTGCAGATGCGTGGTCAAATTGGGATTTATCAGTGCAGTGAGGGGGCTGACTGGTTTAGATGAGTCCAAATGAGGTTGTTGGAGTACCATTTTGGGTCATTTTATCCTGCAGAAAGCAGTAGTAATGAAAACTGCAAATATCTGCAGGAGCAATATAAACTATTTTAAACAAATTGTGCTCCACAAAAGCTCCAGCAGCATCTACACGTCTATTAATTTTCTAAACTCACCCGCATCATAGTGTGACTGGAGCCTATGCCAGCTGACAGTGTGTGAAGCATCCATCCATCCATCCATCCATCCATCCACTTCTGCTTATCTAATTTCAAGTCACGGGTAGACTGGAGCCTTTCCCAGGTGTCATTGGGTGAGAATCAGGGTATAACCTGGACAGGCTGCTGGTCTATCACGAGGCTCAAGGTGAGGGCAGGAAAAACCTCCAAATCCTGACATCAAACCAAACTATGACGGGATAAATAAAGATGTTTGTTTTATGTTATTGTTGTTGTTGTATTGACCCTTAAAGAGTCCTAAAAACCGTTCTGAGCCACTGTAAGGTTTTTGCGTGACTAGTCAGAGATAAAAAAAAAAAAACTTTCCAGTCCCGACAGCAGAACTGCAGGTGTCACATCTTTCCACACTGCTGACTGTGCCTCACCTGCGCATTGTTGTTTGGGAAAACTGAAACCAGAAAAACTGGCCCTGTAGGTCATGGGTTAGTGTTTTTCTTCTGCATGCGTCATACGCAAACTGGTATTTACTTCAGGGTTGATGTTTTATTTTTTTAATAATGGGGGAAATTTCAGATATTGATGTATTAAAGGTATTTTTGTACATGTCCTTATGTAATCACATTTAACCCCCATTTACTCGAGCCTGTAACTGCTCTGTATAAAGGTTTGACTGAAACATTTAGGTCTGCTTTCTCCACAGCGTGGGAGTTTGACTGCTTGAATGTAAACACGCAGTTTTGCCAAAGATGGTTTTAAGTCTGCTGAGTGTCACCTGTGGGGGATGAAAGAAATGTTGAGATCAGCAGGAACCTTGAAAACTGCTTACAGCGTGTTTTAATCATTTGTCTGTAGCAGTGATGACTTTGGAGGGCTGGGTATGACTTGAAGTTATCTGATACAAATCAAAGAAAAGATTTTGACTAACATAACCATGAATCTTCCATGAAGCATTATGTTTGTGTTGCATATTGTTTGAAATGTAAGGTTTGCATCATACTTCCATAGCATGAATCTGAACATAAAGTTCAGAGTGTTTGTTTCGTTTAGCGTAAAATCTGGTGTAAAATGCTGCTGTGGACAGTTGCCATATTTTTGAATGATATGTGAACAAAGCTCGAGTTCTATTGAAGTGGAGATTTGAAATGGTCAGTAAATATTTTTGTTTTGGAGGGTTTTTGTGTGTATTTTCTGTAAAGTATCATTTTAGAAGTTTTTAATATGAGCCAAAAAGTAAGAGCTTAGTTTTAGGGTTGAAGGTAGCGTCATGTGATATATCACCAACAGGCTTTTGGCTGCTCTCGTGTTTTGTTTTATTTATTTATTTTAAACACAATGAAGCACAAACGTCTTAAACAGACCATACTTCACAGCAAGCACTATTACAGTACTGTGCAAAAGTCTGGAGCCAGCCCTTATTTCTTTATATTTTGCTTCCAAGGAGCCAGACGGTCTTAAGCAATAGTGCTCCAGACTCAGAGGAATATTTTTATTGTATATTTAGGCATCAGTGAAATTGTATTTTTGCACCAGCAAGGTGACAAGTCATTAGCCAATTTCAGCATGCTGTGCAGTGTCCTTAAAAAACACCAGCAGATTTAGAGGAAACTGAACAAGTGACTAAAAACAAACTGACAAAAGAAGACCTAAAAAAAAAAACTGCAGCAGATTAACATTATGTGGAAGTTTGCAGTGTTGTGAAGTTTACAGTAATGCACTATGGTGGGCTGGTGAAGGGCAGCTGTGGTGGTCATGATCAGGGAGTATTTACATTTAAGCCGATCATTCAGTCACTTTATACTGTGTATAAAGTATAAAGCTATCAATCAGCCATAATGCATACAAAGAGCAGTGAACATCGCAGCCGCTATACACACACACACACACACACACACACACACAATTCTACTGCAGCTCACAACAGACATTACTGTGACTTCAGTCTATGCAATGTCCTTCTTAGGTCTCCCCCACATGCCGAGTCCCACCTTAACCTCTAACTATAATCATTTTTTTGTTTAGGTGTGGAGGCAGTCACCCATCTACGATGTAGGCAACAACAAACAAGCTGAGTACAACAATCTGATGTTAAATCAATGTAGTGTGGAAGGAAGTGCGTTTCCTTTATTGTTGGAAAAATGGGACTTAGAGGTGGAACAGAACTTTATTCTAACTCTGGTTATTCTTAGATGTAACTCGTTTGCTTAGTCAAAGTGGCCAACAAACAAACAAGCTGCAATTTTAGTCAAATCTGGGCTTCAAACTGATCCCTGTTTTGTTTGATGAGCAGGCAGTCTCCAGCCCGCCTACCTCAGAGGTCACCTCACTGAGGAGGTGGGGAAGAGCTCGCCTGTGTCAGCTGAAGAGCTAAGCGCTTAAAAAGGAACAGTGGCCGTCATCAGCCCCTGCTGGTGATCAGTAGGATCAACAACAGCACAGAGGGATTTGGTCTTGTGGAGTCCCACAAGTAGAACAATCTAAATGTATCTCTAATAATTATTCAACTAATAACATGCAACAAAATTTACAGCATATACCTCGTCTATATTTAATCATTTTATGTTTTCTCCTAATTAAGTCTAGATTTAAAAAAAAAAAACGCAAAAGTAAAAATGCAGGTGTGCTATAAGCAGATTCTGATAATAAAGTTCTATCTGAGAGAGCATACTTCTAAGACTCTACTCTTCATGTCCCTGCTCTCCTTACTGTCAGCACACTGATCTGAAGGACTTAATAGAAATGCTGATGGTCACTAGGTGGTGGTTTTATATGTGCTGACCTGTTATTTATCTTAAAACCTGCTTTCAGAACAGGTTGTATAATAGCAGCAGAAGAGAGAACTTCATTCTCTCCCTGCTCGTGACACACATGTAGGCCTTTGTGAGCAGCGTAAGATTAAAATGAGCCTTGAAGGCTACGTATTTTTATTTGTTCTTCACTTCTTCGCAGGACTGTTTTACTGCAGGTGAAAATAAGGCTCACAGTCTTTCACGCTGTAAGAAAGCATGACAGTAACCCAATCACTGATGTCTACGGATATATTCACACTGCTGCTGCAGCTGCATTGCTTTCAGAGGTTTCCTCGCTTCTTGTTTATGATCGGTTTGTTCTTGTGAGAAATGTGTGGCTGCAGATTTTAAAATCACCGTCGTGGCACAGTTAACACTAATTTAGGCAATCGATAATTTCAGTGTAAATCTGAGCAGGTTAAACTCCCAGACGTTTATGAAATGCACAAGAGAAAAGCAGAAACCACCACCTTGTATTCACTTCTCTACTCTGAGCACTTTATAGTGTTTTCTATCCAACATTCACACTTCAGTGAAAACATCAGAGAGGAACTTTCCATCAGACAGTTGAAACGCAGACCTGTTGCTGGACATTATTTCCTGTGAGGTTTTGAAAGCCTGATAATGAGGAATAATAACTGATATTTAAATAAAAATGCTAATTTTAATATGGTTAACAGAGAAACCAGCACCCCATTCATCCCCGTGGGCATGACAAGAAGAAATCTCAACATGCTGCCTTGCTAAAGATGTTTGCACAGCAGTATTACCACAATTATCACCTGCGGGAAAAGTGCAGCATGATGAGAGTTAAAAATAAAATAAAAAAAAAAAAACCTCAAACTCGGATTAAGGTGTTTTTAATACAGGAACAATATTTATATTTGATATATATGACTGAATATATTAAAAAAATGACTGAAGTATGACAGGCTGCCTTTAGTATCCCTTCAGCGTGATGTCCTGAAGCGGATTACCGGAGATGAAATTCAATTTTTGCTTTTATTCCTGAATGAAGTGGATGATGTGGGGAAACCAGAGCTTCCCAGAACCCACACCCCCACAGTAGTCCTCTCATTCCTGTCCTGTCAGCTCCCCTGGAGTGACGAGCAGCGTGTGAACAGTTCAAAAGTCCATCCTGGCAGTGGGCTGCTAAAGCTTCAGGCCCTGAACATTTGTCCTCAGGTTCAACATTTGCTTCTCCTGTCGGGCTTTTTCCTCCTTGAACGCCATCTTGTTGGCTTTCTTTTCAACTCTCCTCTCCTAAAAAACAAACACACAATTTAACACCTAGTACTCTACAAATATTTTCAATTCAATTCAGTTTTATTTATATAGAAAAAAAAAATAAATCGCCTCATGGCAAAATCATTTTTTCATAGTTTCCCTTCTCTGGTAAGCAGGGCTTTATCACACCTCATATTTATCATTAAAAGGGATTAATAATGATACTCATGGTGCCCTTGTAAATACTTGGTTAGTCACAAACTAGGCTCAGTTATTTACCACAGTTTGCACTTGGATTAGACTCATTTCACTGACTTCTTGAGCTCATTAATCCTAAACTGGTTTAAAGAATTAGACCTTTGCCATTCTATATTCAAATGTCAGCAAAACCCAAGAACAGAGCCAAACCAACAGTAGGTTAGTCCTCAGTGATCTGACCTGCCTCCCTCAGATGTGGCTCTCAGCTCTCAATCTTTAGAAACACTTCACGACCGCCGCACGGCTTAAAGACACAGTCCTTTCCTATGAACGGCTGCTCACTGTAGTTTCTACTATAAACACGAGGCCTTTCACAGGGGAATATTTTCAGTGGTGTAACAATCCAGGACAGTGTATGTAAGACTGGGTCAAAATGGATTACTGTTCGTGCTGATGACGAAGTGCACGACAAGCCCGGACATTAGGGCTAACAGGTGGATTTTCCCATTTCAGCGCAGCTAGCCAATAATGAAGAGCCACTTAAGAGACAGAGTAGTAATCAGCTCTGACGCTAGCTGGTTAACATCAACTAATAGAGGTCTATTAGCAAAAACCAACTAACCCACTGATGTCACATTCTGCTCTCACACTTATTTCTTTAAACCCAGCGTCACAAAAGTGTTAAACCTGTTACAGGTTTATAGAACAGGACTCTGTGGTGTAAATTAGTCTGAATGCAGGTTTCATGTTCACAGATTAGCCGAGCCGGATTCAAACACCTGAGGTGATCTCATGCCGTTTACCTGTGTTTGCTGGCATGCAATCCATGCTGCAAATGTGACCAAAGAATTTTTATTCATAAAGAGGAAAAAAAAAAAAACAAAAGAGGGGAGAGCAATCTGGACCAAGCTAGATCTGTACATTGACCAAAATACCTATCAGCTGGCTTTAGGTAGTGTTGGAGTCTTCACTGGCACGATGCAGCAGCAAAGTAAGCTCACTGAACCTTCCTCCTGTTTGTGTCAGATCACAGGGCTGGTGGTGTGACTTCTTCATTGTGCTCTAAACTGTTCAGAGGCAGGGACACTCTTCCTCACCTTACGTTCTTCCTTGATGGCCTGTTTCCTGGCCTTCCTCTCCTCTTTGCTCTCCTCTTTGCTTCGAGGCTGCGTGGAGACCCGAGGCAGGTCTGTGTCGTTAATTCTCGTCATGCGCTCTGCCTGCTTGGCTGTCAGGCCTCCGGTGGGGAGGACATCTAGAGGGATGCCCGTCTTATTGGAAACACGGATCGGCTTTGGCTAAGGACAAAGAAAATTAAAGAGTGGATCAGTGTCGTTTTTGGTGATACAGACATGGGCACAATTATTGGTACTCTTCTACTAAAGAAAGAAAAACCTACAAATGGTCACTGAAATCACTTGAAACTGACAAAATAATAAATAAAAATGTACTCAAAAATTAACTCATGACAATCAGACATTGGTTTTGTGGTTCAACAGAATCTTTAAAAAAAAAAAAAAAAAAAAAAAACTAATGAAACTTAACTGGATTTTGTTCTGAGCTACTCCTGGGTGTTTTTGGTTGTGTATTTTGGGTCATGACCCATGATCTCTTTCTGACCCTGGGCAGCACATTTCCCTCCAGCATGCCTCGATAGTCTTGAGATTTCCACGTTCACTGCACAGAGTCAAGACCCCCTGTGCCAGATGCAGCAAAGCAGCTCCACAACATAACCAAGCCTGCTCCATGTTTCACAGCAGGTAGTGTTCTTTACTTTGTGTGCTTCACCTGTGAACACAGAGCTGACGTGATTTGCCAAAAAACCTCCACTTTTGTCTCATCTGCCCAAACGACATTTTTCCAGAAGCTTTGTAGCTTCTCAACATGAATTTTGGAAAACTCCAGTTGTACTTTAACCTTGGAGTTCACCTCTAATCTCTTTGGTTAACACTCATATTTTCCAGCTCTTCAATTAGTCATCGATTTTTATTCTTGCATCCACGTGCACGGAGGTTGGCTACAGTCCCGTGGACCTTAAACTTCTAGATAATGTGCAGCTGTAGCCACGAGAACATCAAGCTGCTTGGAGACGGTCTTGTAGCCTTTATCTGCTTTATGTCCTGAGGCAGCGCTCTGCTTAGCTGTCTGTGGTCCACGTTCACTGTGGTTCACACCATGATAGCAAACAGCACAGTGTTGAATACTGGGTATTACAAATACTGTAATACCCCTAGATGGCTGTGACGTGCAATTTCTGGGCTTTCAGGAACTGTTTGCATTTTTTCGATAGGACAAACGGTTGCGGAGTTACGGTAAAAAGCCAGCTGATCAACGTTCCTTTGATCAGCCGACTCCGCGCTGATACGCCACGTCTCAATCAGCCGTTCGCCGCTATTGAGGGAAGGTAACGGGCGCTTCAGCAGCGATCGCCCGGCGTTAAAGGGTTAAATATGCAGACTCCCTGATTACAGGTGAGAGGACACCTGTGGTGCTAATTACAGGACACACCTTAGTTTAACACGTCTCTGTGGTATTTTCCATTTTTATCCAGGCCAGTATTTTTTTTTTAATAATTCTGTTGAAAATCAGACTCAGAATTGCTTTTGTGATTTTCAGTAAATTTTTATTGATTATTACTTTTGTCAAGTTCAAGTTATTTCAGTGACCATTGTGAGTTTTCCCTTTCTTTACCAGAAGAGTACCAATAATTTTGTCCACGTCTGAACTTTTACGTTTTAAGCTTAAATAATAAATTGACAAACAGATTTTATAACTCACATTAGTGAATACAGCAGAATTAAGATGAAACAGATTCAGAAGTTTTTCATAACTTTGAAGCTTTTTGTTTCCCCAGCATTTAAAACTAGAACTCCCATAGGTGGTCATTCTGACCGCTATGCAATATTTGCTTAAATGTATAATAAATCAATATCATATATATAAATATGATTCATTAGCAATAAAAACATCAAAAGAATACATGGATCTGTAATGTTACCAAACAACTAGAGATGGATGACGCAGGGACCATAAGCAGATTCTCAGTCATTCAGGTCATGGTATTCTCAACAGCTCAAAACAAGTGAATGAACTTTTTTTGAAGCCGGTTACCTTCTTATCTGAGAAGCTTCTCGAAGCTTCTTGGATAAGAGATCCCACCTTTTGGTGGAGAATCTCAGGTACTTAAACCTTACTGGGACTTGTCCCCTTTGGAGGTGGTCATTGACCCATTATTATTCATGTGCTGTTGCACATAAGCTATGGTGTTAAAAAAAAAAAAAAAAGTGTGGGTAATTACCACCAGTGTCAGTGTTTCCAGGTGGAACCCCCTTCCTACAATACAATCTAGAGATCCCTTCCAGGTGCCTCAAACCCCACTCACACCTTACTTCAGATGACCTATTGAGGTCACCTGAAGTGACCAGGTCTCACAGTGGTTTCACAGGAAACTCTTTGTGGTTATGACCCACAAAGCTCCAGAGACTGCCATGACCTGGATGACAGAGAACCTACATAGACAATGGGTCAACAACCACCTCCTAAGGCAACAATCCCCACTAGAGTTTAAATAAAGTCTAGTCACCTTTTTTCAAGTTCTTGAGAATATCAGGAACGACACTTTGCCCATGAACAGTGGGCAGCAGGTGGTATCTATCAGGGATCAAAAAGCATCCAATTTCACCAAATTACGCTGTAATGTCAATATGACTGCTATGACCATCTTTAGTTGACTGGTAACATTACAGATCCATGTATTCTTTGAGCTTTTATTGATTACAAATTATATTTCTACACATATCATATTAATTCATTATAAATTTCTGTAAAAAATGTATTGTGGTCGACACTCATAACCCTCTTGTGTCTTGTAATGTTAATAAAATGACAATGTTATAGACACATATACGCATGATTACAAAAATTCAGGGTCCTCCTACAGTTACATGGCGCATGCATATATATATATATATATATATATATATATATATATATATATATATATATATATATATATATATATATATATATATATATATATATATATATATATGTGTGTGTGTGTGTGTGTGTGTGTGTGTGTGTGTGTGTGCGTGTGTGTGTGTTTTGTTTTTGTTTTTTTACCTTTTGAGGTTCTTCAATTACTTTGGGTCTGTTATATATGTTGGAATATGTGCCTGTAGAAGAAAAGGAAAAAGAAAACATTTAGATAAAGACACTAATCAGATAATCATCATCTGTGGAATACAGACATATTTACACCAGTGTCTTACTTCCCATCATAACTTCTGAACAATAAATTAAACCAACATCATAAAATCTTCTCAACACATGTCAGATTGGAGTTCTGTTTACTGGAGCTAGACTCGTGTATGAAGGATACTGTAATCAGTAATGTTAAACTTTAAATACAGTAGTACAGCTTAGGTATTACTGCATAATAAAAACAAAGCTTGTGTGGGTGGTGTCATGTTTATAAAGTTGCAGGTTTTCTTTTACTGCGATGGCAGTGTGTTTGGGATCACTGTCATTCTGAAGAATGAAGTCTGAGCCATGGCAGAGCCCCCACCTTGTTTTACAGATGCCTGTAGACGCTGTTGAACCCCTCTCCTGACCTCCTCCATACATATTGATGACGATTCAAACCTAAATTTTTATATTTGGGTTCATCCCTCCATCAGACATGCTGCCACTGATTTTTAGCCTGGTTCTTGTGTAATTTGGCACACCTCAGGCTTTTATTCCCGTTTTCATTCTTTAAGAATGACAGCCACCCTTCTACTGACACCAGCTCTGAGGAGGCTTTGATGAACACGAGATGGATCAGCTGAAGAGCCAGATGCATCTCAGGTCTTTCCTGGTTTTTTTCCTATTTCCGAAGGACAGGACTTTTACTTACTGTTTATCTGCTGGTGCAAAAAACATTGTATGACTGCCGAATTGTTATCTTTGGCATTTTTTTGTAGATTCAACTAAAGAATTTTTTTTCTTTTTTGCAACAGGCTGCTAGTAAACTGCCTAAAGGTACAGTTAAGAAATGCTTATCTGCTAACATTGTTTCATCCCTTGAGTTATGTGCCTTTTTTTATGCTTGAATGATTCACAGGCCAGTGTTAAGTGGCTTAACAAACAAAAAACATTTCTCTGAAAATGGTCCGGTACGATGACCAGAGTGAAAATAAGTGAAACAGCAGCCAATATTCAAAGAAAAGCTTTGAAAGACCTTCAGAAAACCAGGAGAACTTCAGAAATTACAAGAAAGTCTGGAAAAATATGAAGAAACGAGGAGCGGCTCAAAACTTTTCACTGTACTCTGTTTAAAAAAAAAAAAAAACACACACACACACACAAACAAACATGATGCAAAAACTCACTGATGATCGTTTCACAGTCCCACTTCTCTTCTGGAGCTTCAACAACTACAGTTTCCATCTCTTCTTCATCTTCCTCATCTTCACCCTCCTCCCTCACAACAGGAAGTTGTTTGGGACCCAAATCTTCAGGCCTCAGGGACCTGATCCACAAACAATACACACATTAGTCATTTAACCATTTAAAGCCACACCTCTAAAGGAATGAAACAGCACTCACTCCTTCTCCTTCTGTTTGAAGTAGTCTTTGATGACTTCATCCAGGCGAGCGCTGTCTGGTTCGATGAAGCCTTCCAGCTCAGCGTTGTCCAGAGCACCGATCTCATCATCATCAAACTGTTCATAAAACTGAAACCATACAGGCAGTCTGAGCTTTCATGTAGTACAAAAACACAAAGAACTGAAATAGCAACAGAATAAAGTGTAAGTATATTTACTACTTTTATGATATGTGACGCATATCAGCAGCCAGCAGTCACTCTTTAGAGACTAAGGGCCAGATTTACTAAAGCACTGCATAAGTAATAGGTCAATAGGTCTCATGATAGGGTGGGGCAACGTCTCACTGCGGTTTCACTTGAAACGCCTGGTGATAATGACCCACACCTTTTTTCACACCTTGGTGATACCGCACATGATTAATAGTGGGTCAACAACCACCTCCAAAGAGGACAACCCCCGCTAGGTTTGAAATACCTGGAACTGAAGAAGCCTCACGGATAAAATGTGAATTTTTTTTAAAAAAATGTCCAGTCCACTGTTGTCTTAATACATGAATGCGAGACAACGCGATGCCACAATATTGTTGCATAGTTTACAGTCCTTCACTGGAGCCTGTTTCCTTTATAATGACTCCATCTGCCATCTACCTATATTTATATTTTTCTGATTAAAATGAACAAGCTGCTCCGGCCCTATCAGTAAATTAATGACCCGCAGCTGAACATCATCTCCTAGTTTGGGACCTTGCATCAGCTCTTGGCACATTGGGCAAGTTCTCCTGAAATAAAACAAAGCCACTATCCCCCGTGCTGCACACATTCAGTATATGCCTTTTTAAGATGATGCCTTTTATAAAAGAATAATTTTATACCAAGATAGAGAGAGTTCCTAACAGACAAGGGACGTCATCCGAGTCTAAAAAATGTTCACCTTTTCAAAGCGGTCGTCCAGCAGGGTGAGCTGCTCGTTCCTCCTCATCACAGACGAGGTCATCGAGTACTCTGTGAAGCGACTCTTTGTCTCTTCGTTCATGAACAGGAACTCTCGACTGCGGCCGCCCCCTTCTACGTCCTCGTCGCTGGAAAAGCCGCCCTCAGAGTCGAAGTCGTCTTCCTCATCTGTGTCCTCCCACTCATCATCATCATCATCATCATGGTTGTCTCCTCTGTCACAGATTACACACAAAGGATGTGAGAGAATTTAAAAATACTGAAACGCCCCATATCTCCATGGATATGGACTGGTTAATGTGGCAAGAAAAAAAAAAAAAAAAAAAAAAAGATGCCTCACTTCTGGCAGCTATTTCTGTGCAAATGAGGAATAAAAAGAAAAACTTATTCTATTTCTTACTCTGTGCCCACAGCTCCACCTGCAGTGTTTGCTTTGACGATGAAATCGTCCTCTAAGATGTTGTCAGGGTTCTCATAATCAAAGTCATCATCGAGAGCAGCTACAATGTCCGGGTCCATGTCTAGCCGGGGTCCTGGAGGAAAACACGTACGGCAGCCGTCGTAAGCTGATGGCAACTAAACAGCAGCTTTAGGTTGGCTCTCACATTTGAAGGAACTAATTATCTTTAATATGAAACCAAAGCATATTTATGTAAATGTGTATATTATTAACACTAAAACGTTTTATACCAAACAGTCTAGAGCGTTATGCTGTGCTCACAATATTTCTGAAGAAGCGACTGGCTACAAGTTATTATGATATGATGCCACAAACTGACCTCCCAACACATGACTGCAAATCATATTTGCACAAATCATTTGCGCCTATGTTTGACAAGCACTAGGCCTGTATTTGTACAGTCATCTAAAACCAATGTAAGGAACTGTTGGAGGTTTTCTGTTATACCCAAGTCATTAAGGTAATTATTATTCCTAAAATGAAGCCCTAACAGACTTTATTCCATTTTAACTGATGGGCTGTTTACCTGAAATGGGAGCAGCTTTGTTCAGAAGTCCCACCTGCTCTTCAAACTCTGAGGCGAACACTGAAGACGGCAGGTTGATGGAGGCAGCCTGATCATAGAACAAAACAGGGATCAGTTCAGATTAGAGATCTTTTTATGACATACAATCATAATAATAAAGTATTTTAGCCACAGGGGCCATTTCTGTTGACTGGTTTAACACCATTTTCAGTGCAGGAGTGACAGTACTGTAGTCTTACATCCTTAACATCTTACTTAAGGATGCAGTCACTTGCCCCACTTCTTGAATCACTTCTTTATTAGTGAAAAAGAGTCAGTATTTTGAAGCCCTTTAAAAAGCACTCGGCGATGCTGAAGTAAATTATTTAGCTTCTCTTCTGTACCGTAATGAGATGATGCACAAAACTGTTAAAAGTTTTGTATGATTGCAGTTGTGTGCCTTCAGGTTTATCACTTCTTGTATGAATGGTGAAACAGTTTTTAGTCATGTTTGTTTGGTTCTTTCTTGCTGTTACACTGCTCTTCAGCGGTGCAGAAATAGTATTCTAATGAGAGCCTTTAGCTAACCTACTGGCTGTAGCTTACTAACAAAAATACATAAAGAGCATTCACTGATGCTTAGACCAGGCAAAAGTTCTCAATGCACTGATGGAAACATTGGAGGTAATGTTATAATTTCCTTCATCCATCCATTTTTTTAAACCAGTTATCTACCTTAGGGTCAACTTTTTTTTTCCAGCTTCTTTCTTCTGTAATTTTTTTATAATCCCATTTACAGGCAAAAAGAAAAGAAATTCAAACCTGACTTGATAAAGCCAGAACTTTCTTAGCAGAAGGGGGAAGCCAACTCACAGGAATGTCCTTGTGCACATCGTTTGCCTCCTCATTTTTTTCCTCTTCATCTTGGAGCTGAAAAGGCCGTCTGTCAGAATGGAAACTGCCAGACGCCACCAGCTCGGACGTGCCGGTCGCCTCCCTCAGGTGCTGCAGGTAGTCGTAATCATCGTCAAAGAATACACCAAATTTCCTCTGCTCCTCACGCCTTTTATCTGCTTCCACCTGAGAAAAACCAAAAGCACGATCACAGCATCACATTAACACAACATTTCAAAAATCAAGTGCAAAATACTAGCCATCAGATTGCAGCTGCTTTAGTATGACCAAAGTAAATCAAAGCAGCAGCAGCAGCAGAGTAGGGTTTCATCCTGGGATCCAGGATTCCCGGGAAATGCGATCAGAACCATTTCCCGTTTCCCGGGAAACCGGGAAAAAAGTCGCGCGAAAGAAAAGAAAGTAAAGAAAAGAAAGCTTCAGAATGTTAAATTTAAGGAAATATTGAGAGAAGGGTTCGTTTAATGCAAAAAGCATTACTCTTCATTTCAGGCACGTTCAGCCTCCGTTTAAGGCTTCAGCCTTCATCTCAAGCGTTTTAATGGAGGTATTACACAGTTGTACCTTTTTCCTCTTTAATTTGTTGAAATCGTAGGCAATGTGTTTAGCCTAAGGTATTTTGTATTATATAATTTTATATTATTATATATTGTTATATTGCATTATATAGCCTATAAAATATGCCTGCCCTGAACAATAAAGAAATATCTGTTTAACGTCGAGTGTTTCTTTTCCTCGTTTGCAGCCGCTTACTAACAATCATGAATTAGGATACGGGCCTAATGTGTGAAGAAATGATCATGAAATAGATTGCTTTAACATTTACTTTCGCTTTTAAAATGGAGTTGAGTAAAATGTATATTTTTTAGGATATAAGAATTGGCCAGTTTTTCAAAAGACGATTAACAACGAACCTACTTTAACTCTTAGACATGACGTTATAAATTTGCTGTTGCCAGAATGGCAATGACCAAGTCGTAGTGCATTACTCAAGGCCCTGTGTTATGTCATATTATAGTGTAGTACGGTAGTTAACTTTTCAATGACTATTACAGCGTTCCACTGGTGGAATGGTGTGCATTGTGGACAGCGCCAGTGGCTGAGCCTTTATCAATGCTGTGTGGAGATGAACCGTATTGTTTTGCACCAGCAATTGTAAAATAGCTTGGTATAATTCCATGTACAATGCAGGAATATTCGAATTATATTTGTTAAAGGAGTGTTGAGGAACGATACAACACCGCATAGCTCGAGCACTTGAACGCCGAGATGTAGGTTTTATTGCATTAATCAAGCCAACATAACAGGCATAACAGGACATAGCTGGAAAGCTACCTCTACAATATCAGAATAGGTTAAGCCCGACACAGGCTACAGAAGGCCTAATTAAAATAAAATAAAAAAATATGACACTTTACTTTGTTGACTGTTTTTTTAGTGAGATGCTGAAAAGTTTGGCCTTATTAAGGGTTCTTAAAAAACATTATGACCTCTGGTTGAACCAAATTTAAATTGCAGCCACATCCCGTGACCACAACTGAAAAGACTTATGACCAACACAGCAAGTTTGTACCTTTGTGGCAGGCAGGAGGACATGCTGCGGTGCTTTCTCATCTGCAGCCAAGGGGTCCTTCTGACTCCTGTGGACAAGGTGAAAGGTCACAGCCTTCTTCTTGTCAATAAATGCCTTCTTCTTTCGATGTGGCTGGAAGAAACACAGAAAATAATTAAATTCTTCTTTTTAAAAACTATACTAATGCGTCCATGAGAAAACCTAAAGCCCCACAACCCAGGATCTTTCCACAGCCAGTTCATTTAGAATTTAACATTTTCCTCTACCACCAAGCTATTAAAGAGCAGTGTACCTGTATGCTAATTCAGACCATGTATTTAAAGACAGCCAAGCATGTTATTTTATTCATAATTATCTACATTATATCACTTATAATATGTAATGTATTTAAGAATAATCTATAGGATTTTCCCCATTCTTTCTCTTAGGCAGCCTTTTGTAATTTCTCCAAGTAGTCTTGAGGAAGATGATCCCACACTGCTGCAATAATGTTGAGGTCCGGCCTCTGGGGAGGCAACTCCAAGACTAATATTGTTCTATTGTCTGTTTTTTTGTTTTTAAACATTCAAGTGTATTTTTTACTGCAATGACATGTTTGGTATCACTGTCATGCTAAAAAATGCCAATCAGACACTTTTCAAATGGTACTGCATAATAGATCAAACAACATATTCATAATTCCATTAATTCAATCCATTTTGGAAAGCTCTCCAACACCACGACAGAGCCTCCACCTTGTTTTACAGATGGCTGTAGATATTCATTCTTGTAGCTCTCTCCTTACCTGCTCCAAACATACTGAACTAAGAATTTTCAAATTTGGATTCATCCCTAAATCAGACCTGCTGCCACTGATTTTCAGTCCAGTTCTTGTGTAATTTGGTGAACCTCAGGCTTTTCTCCCTGTTTTCACTCTTTTAGAATGACAGCTACCCCTTCTACTGTGAGACCAGTTCTGATGAGGCTTTGATGAACACTAGGTCAACTGAACGCCAGGTGCTTCTCTCAGGTCCTGTGTCGGGTCTTTTTGATTGGATTTTGCTGGACCAGATTCTTAACAGGACCTTCAGATACATGATCTCCATCTACTGTAGTGTCTGAAGATACAATTTAAAATTGGTTCTTTGCCAAGTTGTCTGTTAGGTGTAGACACAACTGTGGTTCATCTTGAGTGAAAAAAGCAGCTAATGTCCAAAGAAAAACTTTGAACGACTGAATAACTATTACTCAAGACCACTTTAAAAATTACAAGAAAGTCTGGCTCCTTGGAAGCAAAATACATTAACTTTGTTTTGTAAACTACCTCCTAATGCTGTGTGTGGGATGACACTTTTGTCGTACATTGACTTTTGGAGCTACTACGTGCGGCTAATGTAGTAGCTCGTGTTAGCTAACAACATTAGCTTAGAGTAATAATGCTTCCTTACCATTTTGTTAAAGAGTCTCTCCCGGTATCCGACAGGTCAAGCTTGAAGGTCCACAAATCTCGATTTACAGCTATCTGTTACAGCATGTAACCGTTTAACTCCACACTGTCCCCGTTGTTTACGCACGCTGGCTGCGCCTTCGCCACGCTGCTGCTACCATTACTGGAAAGAACCATTAGCAAGAATAAAGGGGGTATCAATGAGCATTGGCGTGAAAGCTACATACGATAACGCTTTATTCTAGCCAAAAATACTGTCGTGGTTGTAAATTATTGAAAGCCAGTTTTTATACTGATGATGTAATTCGTGTTGTCACTTCCCATGTGTGATGTACGTGTAGTGTAGTCCCCCTACGTTATGGAGTTAGTATAGTCCAAGAAAACTTTATTTATATTACAATGTGTGGGGCACAAAGTCTTTTTTTTTTCCGGCTGCTCACTTTAGAGGGCGCCACAGCGGATCATCGCTGCCTCCTTTGCGCCCCATCTCTAGCGTTCTCCTTCGCAACAACGCTTTGAATGTCCTCTTTCTCTATATCCATGAACCTCCCCTGAGATCTTCTCTTTCCTTCCTAATTGCAGAGGTGAAAGTAGAATTTTTACTTTACTTGAGTATTTTTAGATTTATTTATTGGGTTTCACATGCTTTACATACAAAATATAACCTAAACATGGCTTAAAAACCAGGATTACACAAAAAAGTGTGAACATTTGTTTCCACTGTGCTCCCAGAAAAAAAAAAGAAAAGAAACATACAGTTTTTTTTTTCTTTTACTCCCTGCATTTTTCCACAAATATCTGTACTTTTTACTCTTTACATTTTCAAAACAGGCACATTACTTTAGGTTTAATGCATTTGAGGGACGTTTTTATATCATTCTGCCTTCAAACATCAGACTGGTTTGAGCCTAAATATAGGGAACAACACATAAAGGACAAGCCTATACTGTAGGTGTATCCATCACTGGGGCTTGTCATATACAAAGAGATGAAAGAGGCAAAATCATAATGTATCCATCACTGATAGCGCCACACTCATAAGTAGTGGTCACGGTACTTCATCATCTAGTACTACAGTCCATTAAGGGAGTAATGTTTATCTACGTGGCAGAAAATTTCACGTTTATATCAGCTCAGCAAATACACCAGTTGTGTGCAGTTTGTCACACAGTCTGTTGGCTACAAGTACAGCTGTGGTGTTTCCCAGGGAAAGAGTAAGAAAGACAGGACAGGAGAGAAAGCAGAGAGGTCACATTCAAAGGTAAGAACTGCTCAGTGACCTTTGATAAACTGGAAATTTAAAGCTTTCATGTACGTGTGGTTTTAGGGTGGTTGTAACTCAGGTCATCTACTAATCGAAAGGTTGATGGTTTGATCCTGGGATGCTAAAGTATCCAAGATACTGGACCCCAAGTTGCTCTCAGGTGTGTTCCTTTGAGTGTGAATGTTAGATTGAAAACACTTGGGAGTAGAAAAATGTGCTTGTATGGGTGAATGAGGCATGCTGTATAGTGCTCTGAGTGCTCGAGTATACTAGAAAAGCGCTATGTAAGAACTGGTCCATTTACCATTTAATGTCATTTTTTAAAAATCAGATATTGGATCTTCATATGCTTCATCTATCCATCTTCTTCCAATTATCCTTTTCAGGGTATTAAGTTTTATATATATATATATATATATATATATATATATATATATATATATATATACTGTGAAACATCCTGCAAGCATTTTGTTATTCAAAGGTTGCATGAAATTACACACATTACACTGGTGAATAAATTAAACACTTTTTAATCAGAGTTTAGCACAAAGTCAGTTACACTTCTGGATATTGATCTGGTCAGTAAGCAGCAGAGGGGGTTGTTAATCAGTTTCACCTGCTTTAGTGTTAATGAAATTAACAACAGTTGCACTAGAGGGGCGACAATTGTTGGTAGAAATGTCCTTCAGAGAGCAACTTTTTACTTTCTTACTTTGAGTACATGTCACAGCCTGTATTTTTTCACTTTTACTTGAGTATTATGGAGTTGAATTAAAAAAAAGAAAACGGCCCTGTTGTCTGGGGGTTATACTATAAAATAAAACATATAACTCTGTTGCTCCTGCCTTTGCTCTGCAAGGGAAAATATGTCAGGTAAAGGTGGGCGTACAGCAACTAATTCTCAGTTAACTATTTGTACCTGTTTACAATAGATGTGTCAGTGAGAGAAGACCCTGCAACTTACTGCAGTTTGAGGGGATCATTTCTTTTGTTTTGAAAATAATATTTAGCAAAATAAACAAGATGATTTTTGTTTCTACATAGTGTCAGTTTTTGTTCTTAGAAATCAGAAATGGGGCACAACCAAGAACATTTCAACTGCTGCTTCTCTGCTCGCTCCCACCGTGTCGTCCTTCTCTTTCACTCTTACTGCTATTATTCTGTCACACTCAAGACTCCTTCCTGACGTCACCTGTCAGCCTGTCCATCACCATCACAAACAAGAAGGAGCGCAGAGCTGATCCCTGATGTAATCCTGCTTTTAGTGCTTTGTCTGCAAATAAATGGTAAATGGAGTGGGACTCTCTATGTGAGCACTCAAAGTGCTTTATACAGCATGTGCCATTCACCCATTCACACATACAATCACACTCTGATGAATGCATCAGGAGCAGCTCGGGGTTCAGGATCTTGCCCAAGGATCCTTTGGCACTATATAAGAACTAGTCCATTTACCATCCTCAGGTTTGTTTTTACTGTCTCTGAGCAAATGCAGTGAAGCCTCATGTAGGTGCAGTCACTGTGCACTGGGTGGCAGCAATCCACTTCCCTAGAATTCATTTTGATACGTCCCATTTTGAAACAGCGTAAACAGTTACTAAGAGTATAACAGTGCAAACACTTTTCTTTAATATCATTCTGAGCCCGTTTTTCCACTTCAGTCAACATTTTTGGTCTTTCAAAACAATATCCCTACTCAGTCTGCACTCCAGGCAGCTTTCACACTGATTGTTTGTATTTATTATAATGATCAACCTAACAACTTTCTTTGGTGCAGCTTGAAAACACACAATATTAAAAAAAACAAAAAAAAACAAATTTTATATCCTGAATAAAATATTGAACTGTTTGAATTTGAAGAACTAATTGTAACTTTAACTGCAACTACTCAAGTCATCATAGAGCTAGCTATGATCCTTGTATTAAATGTAAACAGCTATTTAGACATGTTTATTTAGTCAAATTACAACAATGTAAAAGTGCACGATAACAAATCCACCAAAAATCTGGCTTGATTTAGCCTCCAAGCTCTCACAAGATACATTTGAGCGGTTCTGAGATGAATAATGGAAGAGGAAAGACAAAAGCAAAGTTTTATTATATTTTATATTAAAATCATTCCCATTCAAGCACGGAGCAGAAAAATAAACCAATACTTTGTCCAAAAGCTTAAGTCAGCAAACTTTAGTTTAAGCACTAAAGTGTTAGACTTCTGTCATGGCGCACATGCAGGTATTCACTGCCGTTTGCAGTCTAAGCACAAATTCAGCAGCTGTCTGTGTAGTACCAAGACACCAGCAGGCACGGGAGAATTTCTGCTTATGGCACGCTTGAGTTCATTCATGTGCTCACTGCTAACTTGAATTCTGAGAACTTACTTTTTTTTTTGGGGTGTGGAGGGTCAAGGAACCCAAGGAGAAGCTTGCCTTCCTGTGACAGCTCGTTTTTCAAATTAAGGCACATGCATATCCTTTTTTTCTCCCCCTTTTCCCCAGTGTTTGTACTTTGTACTGTAATCTTTGCCAAACTGATTGTTTATCATCCTTTTCCCTGTGAACTGCTGGACGTTGTGACATATGGATAAAATTCTAGGGCAAGCTCAAAAGTGTTCCTATTCCAGTCCCAGGATGTGCAGTCACACTTATCTTAAGATTTTCATCTTAATTCAACTTGGCTGCTTTATACTCCCAGCTGTCCTACACAAGTGGTTGCTGAATTTAGCTCACAGACTTGTACCGTTGCCAGTGGCAGTGAATACCTGCAGGTGGACTCATGACTGAGACCAAAACTATAAACCACCCCCATTCGAAAACTTTAGCTCAGGCAGTGTATTTTAACATTACATGTTCAAATAACAGCACAGAACCTGAAACATGGCAGAGTCTATATATCAACATGCATCAGCCTGATTATTCAAGGCCTTTCACTCTGAGATGGTCTGTTGTGTTTCGCTCCTCTGCCGGTCTCCGTTTCCTTTCGGTTTCTCCTCATATGTTCATCGACAACATCAGGAACTGTAATGCAAAGAGGAAACAGTGAAGTCAATTCAAAATGACGTGCAGATACATGGAGCCTCAGAGCTTTACATCCTAAAGCTGGTTAACCATTAGGAGAGCAAGGAAGTATAGAAAGTCTGACAAACTGACTATCACAGGACTGGGATGAGCAGATCCATCAGATATTCAAGGTACAGTAAAATAAAGTCAGGACTCAGGGGCGGCGTGTTTATGGTTTTACCTGCATGATGTTCATTCTCACCCGTCCCCTATTTGATCTGTCCATAGCCTGGAAAACTCCTGGATAAGAAACACACCAAGAAGTGTTCACTCTGATTTTAAAGCATTAATGTAGTTATTGTGAACCCAGTGTACCAAACCACAAACCCATATTTTAATGTGTTCTTCTCTACGTACTGAACATGTTCTCCAGACGGACGATGCAGTTGAGGTAGCCATCAAAGTCAATCTCGTGGCTCTCGTTAGCATACCTCAGTCCCATCAGCTGCAGGAGCTGGTTGTTCAGTTGCATGCCTTCATCAGGAAAAAAGCAGCAGTTAGCTTTCAGTTAGCTTTCAAAGTTAGCTGTCCAGTTAGCGATTTAGGCTCAAGCAACTGATCATACCCAAAGAGCGGGAAAAGTATTCTAAAGTATTCTAAAGTACATAATGATAAAAATAATTTCCACGGTTAAGAAAGACAACTTTACAACATCTAACCAAGTACAGAACACTCTTGAGGAGGCCGGTGTGTCACTACCAAAGTCCACAATCGTGATTATCACGGTTTACAAACAAGCAGCAACTGAAAGTGGCTGCAGTGAAAGCCTGGCAGAGCAACTCAAGCCAGGAAACATAATGGGTTCTGTTGGTTCTATATGCCTATATATATGTATTCAATAACTTACAGTAACAAGTATACAATATTCTCTTCCAGAAAAAGAATTTAGTGTTCACACGTCCACTGATGAGCTTTATTGAGTGCTATTAAGTGCATCTCATTGCCATGCTTAGTGAGAGGGGCTTGTTTACTTGTCACAGATACAAGGCTGACAAAACACCATTCTAAGAATTGGTGTGAGTTGTAAAAAACAAGGAAGTGGTCTTTGAATTTGTTAATGTTGAAAAAATGGCATTTGGATAAACATCTTCATATGTATACACAATAAATAGTTCTTGCATGAACGCACACATGAAAATATACAACTAAAAATGTCTCCCAATGAAAAAGATGAGAAAACAGGAGAATAAAAATAATAAGAAAAACAGCACGCATCAGGAGCTGAGAAAGTGCCCTGGGACCTCTCACCTGCAGCTTTGAGAGCGGAGCGAAGCTCATAGGATGACATCGTTCCTGACCGGTCTGTGTCAAAGGATAGGAAGAGCATCTGCAACAACACAGGTTGGTGTTTAACAGCCTGAGCCCACTGAACCTTCATTGCAGAGTTCATGTTCATATAAATCAATACATACGAGCCATTTCTTCATCCTCTCCCAGAAGACTTTAAATTCTTGGAACTCAATCTTTCCTGTATTGTCCACCTGGTTTGCTGTGTCAAGAAAAAACTTTAAAAAGCATTGTGGTAAACAGCTTACTCTGAATATCAAAGCCATGCATTTTCATCAATCACAAAAAGTAAAACCTCAGGAAATTGATGCTGATTGGCCCCCCAAACCAGGTCTTAAGCACCTTGCAAAGTGAATGGCAAAATATCAGGTGGATCAGGTGACCCTGAACCAGCCCTTAGTTATGCTGCAATAGGTCTAAGCTGCTGGGGGCTACCTATGATGCACTGAGTGTTTCTTTTCATTCACCTCTTTTTACTCTGTTTATACTCCACTCTGCGTTTAATCACTAGTTATTATTAACCTCTGTCTCTCTTCCACAGTGTGTCTTTTGTCCCGTCTCTCTTCCCTCAGCCCCAGCCGGTCTCAGCAGATGACTGCCCCTCCCTGAGCCTGGTTCTGCTGGAGGTTTCTTCCTGTTAAAGGGAGTTTTTCCTTCCCACTGTCGCCAAGTGCTGCCCACAGGGGGTCGTTTTGACTGTTGGGTTTTCTCTGTAATTACTGTAGGGTCTTTACCTTACAATTAAAAGCGCCTTGAGGCAACTATTTGTTGTGATTTGGCGCTATATAAATGAAATTGAACTGAATTGAAGTTCTGTTATTTAGCTAACACAGTGGTTATCAAACTGTAGAGGTGCGAATGGCCTGGGAGAGAGGTTATGCAGAACACCGGATTCATTCTAACGGCGGAAGAAGGAAACTTTAGCAGGTATGCTAGCACAGCGACTAGCAAAACTGTTCATCGCCACCAAGGAATCACCCCCCACCCGGGCCACATTTCGACACCAAGGGACAAAATATCAATACTAAAATCAATCAGATCACTTTGTCATGCAATGCAATATTGATACACTGGCAAAAATATTAATATTTTTTAGTAAAGCATGCACTAGAGACAGCAATGAAATCAGATGCTAATATGTCAACCTATACATATATATGTAAACCACAATCACAAGCACAAAATGAGTCATTGAATCGAAAGGATACATCCATAAGGTTGATGATACTGTGGCAGGTGCTGAGACTGAGGCCGTTACATTTGATCTCTTTTCCTGATGACAAAAGGTTAAATTAGTGATACATTATTCAAATACATAGCTATGGGTTATTATTCTACACAAAAACCCAAGTTTTTGTTCACGTCTGACCATTAATATAAGGTATCAAGATGAGAAAATCTAATTCTGTTTTGGCAGTTTTGTAAATTTGTTGCTTTGCTTGTTCTTCTTAAATAAATAGAGAACAAAACATTTTCAAAGAGTTTCCAACAAAAACATTTCAGGAGGAATTACCTTTAGATCCTGCTTTCAACAAATGATTTCATTATAAGAGACAAACAACTTAAACTTCAAAGACTGTCAGGTATTCATAGCTTAATTGCAGGAGACGTAATTACTAAATGCAGATTAAAAAGATCAAGAAAATGGACTGGAAACAAGTTTGAAAAAACAAAAACCTTTCATTCACTTACTCCTGCTGAGGACACCATTTAGCATCTGCTGAAGCTCTGTGACAGAAATGGCCTGGTCCTGCAATTAACAGTACCAAAAATATATCACAACAGATGTAGAACAAAGAAAATATAAAGGTCATTTGCAGGTCTGAGCTTTTTGTCAAAATATAACCAACTCTTGCCCCGTAGATAAGAAAACCTTTTAGAGTTTGTGGTGTTTATCCTTAAATGTAATTTTCTCTATTTGAAAAAAAAAAACTGTCACTCCCTTATTATTGTAACATAATATAACACTTTTTTGTTGAAGAGCTTTCTCTAGTACAAGAGTAAATTATTTCCTTATGGCAGAAAAATCATCATTAATTTGTACTGAAGTTATTGTTCATGTGAGGAATGCTCCCATACTTAACAACTCTTAATATGTCAGAAACATATCTGACTCATCTAGTCTTTAATTTAAGACTCTACGGTTGGACCTAAGCAGGTTGTATACTGTGAGTATTTTTATGACATCTGTACACTCTAGTGTACTGTAAAACCAAAACAATGGAAGCTCAAAATTTCCCTATTCTTTCAGAAATGGTGCTTCATAACTACTACAGCAACCTTAATTGTGTATTTTCATTATAAAAGATTATAAATAAGTGATACATGGTCTGAAAACTGTTTTGTTTATGTTGATGCATAAATGCAAAGATGTTAGGAATCCTGCCCTGGAATAAACTGACTGGAGCAGGTATCACAACATTCCCTCCAACACTGGACGATGCTCTGTAAATGAAGGATGCCCTGAACACTGTTACCCTGCTTTTCTTACCTCACCAGCCAGCTGGTCAAACAGTCTTCTGAGGCCTTTCTCCTCAGCCGTCTCCTCCTCTGGAGGGCTCGGCATGGGTGGCTGGTGGAAACAACACGGCATCAGTGTAAGCACGTTTAGCAGCTTAATTAACCGAGGAGCTAATTGGGCTCTTGGTTATCTACTCACATCTGGCAGGTCAGCATCAACTTTGCTTCCCATCTCTCTGTGAAGAAAAACCACAAGTTGTCAAGAAAGGCGCAATGACACCTAGCAGTATCAGTGAAACCCCAGTAATTTTGCTCGATTAGAAAAGCCAACATCAGACACACAAACACGCCATGATACCCTAAAAAGTCTGTATGGTTTTCTTTTAATTTTCTTTAAGTTTCACATTGCTTTTATTTTGTGTTTCCTGTTTTAGTTTCATCTCAGAATCAGAGCTGCACACTCACAAAGCTTCAGCTTTCTTCTCAGAGAAGACACGGATAAGAAAGTCAGCCTCATGGTGGGGCTGGAAAGTGGTGGGGACCACCAGGTATTTTCCAGGAGGCAGTGTGAAACGTTCTGCCACTTCCCGCAAGTTGATGTAGGTTCTGCTGCGAGCCTTGGATGCATTGTAACGGAAGAAATCTTTCCCCACATGGTCCTCACCATCTGGAGCCTGAACAAATTCATATATTTAACATGTGCTACAAACGTCTTACATTTTTGCTAATATTATTATTATTCTCCTAAAAATATTTCAGTTTCTTTGAGTCAGTTCATGGATACTTTAAACTAATGCCACAAAAATCTTTTGAAAAATGCTGGGAAAGGTGTTCCACAAGGACCAGTATTAGGTCCCCTGCTAATTATGATAACATAATAAATAATTGTTAAAGTGCACTATCTAGATCTTTGCTGACAATATCATATTACATGTTTCTAATGTTCAAAGTGAGTTAGCTAAAACTGGCTTAACTAATTGCACTACTCCACTACTTTTAATTATTTTGTTTTGGCTGCCATAACACAGTAATTTTCCCAAATGTTTGGATAAAGTGTATCTTATCTAGTCTTGAATATAATTTCATTACTTTTTTTTTATTACCTTCATAACCCATCCATAGTGTTAGACTAAATACTAACACTAATACTAGGAAAACATAATAACTAAGGCTCAAACATTTCTTTCAGACCTCATACACTGCAAAGCCGATGGTCTCCATGTCCAGGCCTTCTTTTCTCAGTTTTCGTCTGTTCTTTTGCATCAGCGCGATCACCACACTGCACACATCATCATCATCATCAGTATCTTCCAGCGCCAGCTTGAACTGAGGGTTGGTCCAAAATGTGTCTGCAGATTAAAAATGTGGCGCTTTAGAAAGATAAGTTTGAGATAGAAATGCAACGGAATTGTGCATTTGAGCCATTTAATGCCAACAGATAAATACCAAAAAGGAAAATGAAATATCCAATCATGTCTGACAGTGTTCTGAGGGGAAAATGTTTGACTTGTGGTCTCACCAATGTAGTTCCTGCAGCCTCCAGCAGTGGAGCCACGGATCCAGTTTCCCTCAAACACGGTGACTTCCCACTGTTGCTTTGTGTCATCAGTCAGGGAGTCAGGAGTCATGTTGCAAATCTCCACTTTATCGTAGTTTCTCCTGAAGTCCTCAAATTCCATCCTGGAGTCACAAACAGCAACAACATTGTCATCCTTGAATTTATGTAAATGTACTGGGGGTGAATTTTTAAAAAGTCATCCATCTGATAATTAGAAAGTTTTAAATTGTAGATTTAAGTGCTTAAAAGTGCCTAAAACACAGTTATCTAGATTAAATGAAAAGCTCCATGGTCCAAAATGATAGTTTTCTGTCCACGTCACAGTAGCATGACATTTTAACATTTTATTTCATTCCATTACTACATTCATACACTGCATGTGCAAAAGTAATACATGACAATCTTGAGGCAAATTAGTAGACAGCTACACACGTCTTCATAATGTGGACTCACCAGAATTCACCATCTTCAGCTGAATTCTGCAGTATGCGAGTTTTTTCTGCCGTGTCAATATAATTCCACTCTCTGGAACTGAGAAAATCCAGAAGATAATTTAAAACTTTAGCAGGGATCAGAGAAAAAGTACAACCAACAAAATAAGAATCATTAATTAAATTAATCATTAATCCTTTTTTTTTTTTTTGATGTGTTGAAAATCACGTCTTTAGTTTCTGAACTGATACAAATATGAGACTTCATAGATTTGAATATTATTGATATCCTTGTTCTTTTCAAGAACAAGTGCAAGTCAGTACAAAGGTCGATGGGCCTGCTGGTCCATGAGCTACAGCCTCTGCTTGGCAGTCACTGATTCTTCTGGGAAAGTCAACAAAGATTGTATCATAACACAGAATGATTAAATGTATATGCAAAAAAACCCAAAAAAAAACCCCACAAGGACATCCAAAACATCCATCTAAAGACTCAAACAGACCAACAACTACACTGAAAGTAGGTAATACAACATGTGATCAGAGACTACAGAGATGTGCAAAAAGACTACGGGAATATTATGCATATATAGTTTCAAAGTCAAAATAAATGCTTCTTTTTCCTTACTTGTCACTCCAGGCACCGTTCCACTCGACCTCTCCCCAGGGGTTTCTAATCCGGATCAGCTGCACCTTCTGACCTCTGACATTCACCTGAAAGGCCAACAAAAAGTGTTTTGTGACAGTAAAATCTACGACTACATTGATGAAAAGCAGATATTCTTCAGTTTGTAATTTGGGCTTTGTTTGACTAAAATCTAAATGTAATTCGTGTTTCTTTGGAGAATTTTTTCATTTTGTCCTTTGAAAGCTTTAGTGTTTAACGGTAAAAGATCTAAGTCACAAATGTATTGTTGTATGACGGCATCTTTTATCAAGGAAGCTTTTTATGGTTTTCCCTTATTACTTGTATTATTTATTATCTGCTGCGGAGATTGAGACTATTACATCGGCGTCTTACCTCCTCCAGGCCTGTGATGGAGTATGCATGTCCTTTCACCAGGCCCGTGGATGTCTTGGCCTCAGACTCTGCAGAGCTGGTGATCTGAAACCACCCAGTGTGAGTTAAAACACAATAGCTGAGTTGATGTTCTGAGTAAACCTCACAGGCAAATTTTTGATACAAGATTTTATTTTTTTTACATCAATAGAGCATCCCATCATTGAGCCTCGATCCAGGGCCTTCTTCATGATCGTGAACAAGTTGCTCGGAGCAGCCTTGGTTTCGTACATTTCGCCCACGCCACCAGTAAAGTCCTCCATGGCCTCCATCGTGCTGCCGCCCTTCAGGGACTCATAGCTGCCATGCATTCTAAAATAAACAGAAAAAAAACATCACAGTGTTTAATATGCATGTGATAAACGGAGTATGCAGACAAAAGTTAAACACACTGAGTTTAATAACGGATGGAGCGATGTTACTCGGCAGATATGAAAGGAAGTAAGTGATGTTACTTGGCGTAGGCTTTCTCCAGCAGAGCACTCCAGAACTCATTTTGGGAGGCAGAGTGAAGCATGATGAGTTGATTCCTCACTGTTGGCAGTCTGTCATCCACAACCACATCCAGCCATCTGTTGTGGTTCCAGAACTAAAGGAACAACAGAGAACATGTCACAAGACAGTGTAACAGTGTAGGTACCTGTGAGCTCCCTGCCTTCATTGATTTCACTGAATGGGAAGAAAATATGTCTTCATCTAAAATAATGTAGACTGTAAAACTGTGTTCTTGGTTTCTTTCAGGCTGAAATGCTTTGTGCTTTTTGGTTTATGTTGCTGTACTTTTACAATCCCAGCTCCAAAAATGTATTGGATGCTTTGTAAATAAAAGCAGACTGCAATGATTTGCAAGTCTCTTACAAACCTTATTTTATTCACAATAGAAAATGTATTAAATGTTTAAACTGAGACATTTTTGCTATTTCATTTAAGATGCCGGCTCAATTTAAATTTGATGCCGGCACCATGTATCAATAAAGGCAAGAAAAGGCTGGAGCAGTAAGTGGTACTAAAAAGAAACGGCTGGAACATTTTGAAGCCAATTAGTTTAACTGGCTGATATGGATATAAAAATAGCGTCTTAGAAAGTTTCTCAGAAGTTAAAGCTGGGCCAAGCTTCACTGATCTACAAAACACAAATTACAGAATGATGTTCTTCAGTGTTAAACTGCATTGCAAATCTCATCATCTACTGTTCATAATATCATCAACAGGTTTTGAGAATCTGGAGAAATTTCTGTGTGGATGGGACAAGGCCAAACATCAATAGTGGTAGTCAGCACTACATTAAAAACAGGCATGATTCTGTCATGGAAATAGCTGCATGGGCTCAGGAACACTTCCAGGGTCTGGGAGCGCATTTCACCGTGACGTGCATAAATGCAGGTTAAAAACTTTGCAGCAGAAAAGTCTGCATGCTGAAGTGGCCTGCCTGCGGTCCAGACCTTTCATCAGCTGAAAAAAGTTGGTGCATCATGACATGAAAAGCACAGCAAAGAAGACCCAGGACTGTTGAGCAGCTAGAATCCCAGATGTTTACAGACTGTTGTTAGAGGGGATGCTGCACAGTGGTAAGCATCACCCTGTCCCAGCCTTTCTGAGACATGTTTCTGCCATCATATTCCAAATGAACCAGCATTTTTCTTAAAATGTTCTCAGTTTAAACATTTGATCTGTTTTCTGTGTTTTATTGTGAATAAAATGTGAGTTGATTGGATTTATCAATCATTGCATTCAGATTTTATTTACATTTTACTCTGTCCCAACTCTTTTCGATTTGGGGTTGTATTTTGAAACCTGGGTTGATGACACTGCATTTGTTTTGCAATATACAGTGTGTGCTGATCTCTCAGTGGATAAATGATAAGAATTTAACCATCTTAAATGGAGCACAGAGTAAGCCGTTAAAATGATTATTCAAAAAGCCATTTCTAGAGTCCCTGAAGCACAGTATTTTAAATGCATGCCACTTCTGTAAACATGTCATCTTCCTGCCTGTGGTTATCTCACACGTCTGCTTATTCCAGGAACAACTGCAGGATGTATACATCTTTGTAGAGTTTAAGATATTATGATCAGGAGAGTTTTACCTGGAAGTGAAAGATGCCGGCATATCTGTTATCAAAGTCCTGGTCGGGGGGTACGACTCTGGCCAGGGCTTCTTTTTTCATGGTCAAAGAAGCAATAGCTGCCAGCAGCCAGCAGTCCCCTGTTGTGATTAAAAAGGTGCCTTATTATTAAATCAATGAAATATATGAAGATTGAAGATTTAACAGCACTTAAGGTGGTAACTTGAATACCAACCGAGCTGTCCTTGGCAAATGTCTGTTCTGTCTGCGCCATCTAAGATGAACTTTGGGTTTTTGCAGATCTCCTGTTGAAGGGTCACAAAACAGGAAAAGAAACTGGTTGGTTTGGGGAGACTGGTGTGTTTGATAGGTGTGTTCACATTCCAGGCATATTAATCGGCCTGAAGTCCCAGTCGCTGCAACACAAAGTACACGGCACACAGACACACACCCAGGACAGAAATGTGTAGTAATTGTAACGAATATGAGTTGTGAGTTTGACGGTTTGCTCTAATGAGGTCAGTGCTGCAAGTATGTTAACAGGTAAAGATAATGAGGCTAAAATAATATAAATATAAAGCTGATCAGCTAACGCTTCTTCAGAGCAGCTGCACACCCCCCACCACCACCTCCACTTTTACTTCAGAAAAGTCGGATCGAAGAGTACAAGCTGCCCCTGCACTCGGCTCTATTTACACAGTTTCCTTGCAGAACTGGTTTCGCAGCTACATTTACCACCGTTTAATAGCTTGGTTTATATTTAAAGTAATAAAAACATTCTTTGGATAAACTTTCATTTTTTTGAGTGCCATAATAACAGCAATGCGTCTTCTAATGTTGTCGGCGCTTTTTAAGTCACCTGACACGGACGGCTGTCAGACAGCAGTGCGTTCATTTAGATGCATTTGAATCGTGAACATGAGTTTGAAAACAATTACTGAGAGATGATAAATCTGACAATATGACCAACATCATCATTAGATGAACCATATTAATTCATTTAGCATTTTGAATTCAAATGTGCCACAGGTTATAGATTCAAAGAGCACGTTTGAGCGTAAGAACGTTCTGTGCCTGCTTACCCGGGGCCTCTTCCATTCAATCTGCACAGGAACACTCTGGCTGAAGAAGAGCGAGGAGCCATTGGCAGGAAAGTCCGGATCCTCAAACAGGACCCCCTTTAGGAGACATTCATGCCTCAGCTGCTCAAAGGATTTCCCATCTGACTGCGTGCTCTCAGCCTGGCCCGAGCTGGAGTCCCTGCCGGACAGAGAAGATTGGAGAGGCATCTTCTTCTTCTTCTTTTTCTCTTTTGGGAAGAACCTCAGTGCGTGGAGAAGCAGGTGAGGTGAAGCGTGATGCAGCGCTGCAGAGTGTTTGATGCAGGGACAAGTCTGACAGGTGGGTAGGGCTGAAAGATCCACACCCTCCACACAGAAACTGGTTTGTCCTCCTCAGGCAGTGAACCTCACCCCTCGTGGCTCTCTACCACTGTCTTGTTTCTGCTCTTTATCTGTTTCTCTGTTGTGAGGCCTGGGCTCCAAAACACTGGGAAAATTCATTCCTGCTGGTTTTGCAACAAGTAGAAATGATGTTTTTCTAACTGGGATCTGTTAGACTAGCAGATCCAAAAAGAGAGCAGCTGCTTATTTTACCATGAAACTGACCCGAGTCAACGATGTGAACAAATAAATAAAATGCTAAATGATTAAATTAAAATGTCAGCTTACACTTTTATTGTGTTGAATGCCACATGGCGTTCACGTAGTAAGGAAACAGAGAGACAAGCTGGGACCATAACTGATGTTTTTTTCTGCAACAAATCACTGCAGGCCAGTCAGGATTTTTTTGGTCACCCTTATTATTTATTCATTAACTTTTTATGTAGTCCTCTAAATTGTTGAAAATGCTCTTAATGTCGTCACTCACAGACTCAATGTAAAGCAGAATAAATAAATAATAGAAACTACGGAAACACAGAGAACTGGATCGGCCTTAGCGTCTTATCATTTGGTGTCTCTAAGCCCAGAGCTGTGGTTACAGATCAGACGTCTCTGTCCCTCCCTCGCTCTCTAAGCACTGCAGACAGATTCAGGGTGTGCCAGCATAGTATCTGCTGCACCCTGCCCATCTGACCCACAGCAGTGTGACACTTCACACTGTCAGGTATGGCATCCACATTCCTGCCTCACAGCCGCCGCATTCCTTTCATAGCTGAAAAAGATGCATTTAAAAAAGCACTGAAAACATAAGGCTGAAGGAGCTGAGCAGCATCCTTTGTATGGACTTGTATGCTGATTAGTGACTTTCGCCCTAAATATAAGTCCAAGTCCAGCTTTAAATTGTTTGCGGATTTTGACCTCTGACCTTTACCTTCAGGTTAGAGTCTCGGAGATTCAAACGAAGTTAAGATTTGTAGTAGCAGCATCTGTGGTGTGAGTTTAAACAGCCGAGGTCACAGTGTTGTCGAGTTATGGCCAAAGTCAAAGTTTTTGTGGAACAACAGCTTCAACGGCCGAACTAAAGTGGAACAAAATCCGATGTTGATAAAAGATGTCGTTTATTTCTCGTTTTTGGGCTACAGAGAACAAAAAGTTTTAAATTATGAATTTAACATCAAACCCTCAACCAGACTTCATATGAAAACAACCCAGGAATATCTGTATTTGTTAGCCCTCACAACCTGGGTGGCACCCAAGAACGTTTACAAAAATAATGTATATTTACAATTTTTATTCATTGCACAGTTACTGATATTCACATAATTGTGCAAAAACACAGCCTCAGAAATGTCAACAAGACTATCTGCACCCATACTGGCAGCAGGCGGACTCAGGCACGACCTGCTGCTGTGAGAAGAAACAACAACCACTTGTTTTTCTGCTCTTAGTTCACAAATAACTTGTTGCTTTTCATGTTTGTCCCTGAAGACCTTTAAAAACCAAAGTCTTTGAACTGGATGGGATTTTTAAACGTTGTTTCGTCTGTCCAGCTTTCCAAAAACCAAACATAATATCAGTTTAATAATCCCACAAATCCTCAAAACTGAGAAGTAAGAAAATGCAAGTCTTTCACATTTTTCATTTTAAATCCCTAAAACAATTATTCCTTTAGCAAAATAGCTACCAGTCAGGGGTGGATGCGTGAGCTAAACAGAACAATAAATGTCAGAGACAAACATTAAGAGTCCATAATCATTTCTTTGAAAGCTGCTGTCATCATTACTGCCGATTACGGTGCGGTTGCAGTCTGTGAAAATTTTGGCCAAGTTTCCGTTTGTTGAGATCAAATATTTGGTAAAACCTAAGAATTTTTTGATTAGTAATATTCACATATTTTTCCTTACTTTTAATACTTTATCAGGTTGTAAGTATTAGTTACCTGCCACATAGAGACCTAGATTAGTTAGAACGGTGATTTATGAGCAGTAACATCTACCTACAGGTTTAGGCACACAGAGCAGCGTTGTCTTTGTAACAGCTGTATTCTTTTCTCATTCCAAGTTAAAAGCACATCAACACAAAGGAGTCAGCAGGTCGACTTCTTAACTCGGGTAACGAGCGCACAAACGCGGATGAATTTCCTTTAAACAGCACATTAACTGTGGACGTGAAACTTTCTGGATGAAGGGAAATTTTCAGAAGAAACCTGCCAGCGTCAGTGTGGAGCAGAGCGTCAACAGAATTTACTTTGCCAGTGAGAGCTGCCGTGCCGGCTCACTTCCTGCTCTGCCACAATGCAAACACACACAGTGGGTTCAGAGATGGGAGTGGCTGACAAGTTAGACTTTGTGAGGATGTGCAAATAAATTTCACTTTCTGGGATAATTGTCACCTATGGTGCAAAACTCTGTACACTCAGCTACCCCAGCTCATTTTGGTCCTGTGTATGAACTGAACTCGTTGATATCCATGTTCTGATTTGAATCTGATTAATAAGAGTCTCAATATTCCAGACTATACACACTAAGTGCTAACCCTGAGCCGCAGCACAGCAATAAACTGTGGAAAACAGAAAATGCACAGTGGCGGTAGATGTTCCACAATGTTCAAATTTCCACAAACTTTTAGATGTGAGTTTGTGTTTTTTTTTTTTTAATCAGAGGGGTGTACCACAAAGCAAGATTAGTGGATTAGCAAGGTTTGTTTAGCTTTCAGTGTCAGGAAGGTGGTTCAGTCACCATGGTAACTTATGCTTTTAAAAAACAAAAACAAAAAAACTTTATACATTCAAAACAAACAATTTTCACATTTTCACCAATTCCTATGAGGCCAATCTACTCCAATTACAATACTGCTTCTCAGCTGAAAGCCTCGATCATAAGCACCCCTGTGCAGCGTTTCTGCAGTGATGCCACCGACTGAAGGCATGCATGTGTGCGCCAAATGGCCAACGGGAATTAACATGGATTCAGGTGGTGACGCAAAATATGTGCAAATATGCTTTTATATTTAGTCCTTATTTTCAGCAAAATTTACACATACCGTTGATTTGTTATTTATTCATTTCAATAAAATACGCTTCATTTTGTCAAGTCTCCACATCTCCATCACTGTGGCACAGTGTCAGACCTGCAGACCTGAATGCACTTCTTAAACCTAGTTTAAAGTTAGCAGCTCTAATGAGAAGCACTAAGTGGTAAAACAAATAGATTAATTTAATAAAGCCTGGCTATGTTGAACTTGCTTTATTGTACACCTCTCAGGTTTGAATGTGAAAGTTTTCCTTTTGGGCAAATCTGATTAATTATTCCAACATAATATTTCCCTACATTTTAGACGCCGCTTTACATCACAAGAGAAAAACTGAATATTCACTTTTAAACCATCAGCTAAACTAGAAACGGAGGAATTCTTCAATACTGACATCTCGTGAATTGACTTTGGTAATTTATTTAAAATAAAATAAACTATAAATGAAAGACAGTTTGTGAAGAATGAGATTTGATGAAAAACAAACATGTATCTGTTTTCATGCCAAGAGCTAATGAGGAAAACAAAAATCAGACTCCTGAGTACGTGCTGGCATTTAGGCTCTCAGGTAAGAGAAAAAAAAATAAAAGAAACCCCATCTTTAGACAGACATACGGACACATTCAACTTCTACTGCTACTGCTCTGCTTTCTCCTGAGCGGTTCCTGTCACCAGCAGCAGGTTGCAGGCCATAAACTGGACGTTGAGCACGTTGCTGGTGTTTCCAGTATACAGTCCCACCAATTCGCTGGACGAGCTGTCTGCTGGCGTCCCACCGTGGGAGTTGCGGATGTCCCACACCCGCACTGAGTTGTCCATGGATGAGGATGCCACCAGGCTGCTGTCCGGGCTGAAGGACAAACTGGTGACACTGTCTGTGTGTCCCCTCAGGTCTTTGAACAAAGTCCCTGATGCCAAGTCCCACAATTTCACCCGCTGGTCCTCACCGGCGGACGCCAAGTATTTCCCATTAGGTGAGAAAGCGAGTGACAGCACAGGGCCACGATGGCCCGTAAAGAGGCGAACAGACGCCCCCTGCTGGGTGCTCCAGAGTCGGACAGTCTTGTCTGTGGAACCAGTTGCTAAATAGTTGGAGTTTGGGTGGAATTTGACACAGTCAACATCAGAAAGATGCCCTGCATAGAGCCGCAGCGGGTAGGTCCGGGAGAATGTCCAGAGGCGGGCAGTGCGATCGTGGGAGCAGCTGGCAAAGTAAAGGCTGCAGGGGCTGACGTCCACATCCCACACTGGGTAGACGTGACCCTGGTAAAGCACTGTGTTGGTGAAGCTGCCCAGGTCCCAGTAGCGGATGGTTGTGTCCTCGGAGCACGAGAGTAAGCCGGAGCTGTCCGTGAGGAAGGCGGTACGAAACACCGGGCCGCTGTGACCTCGCAGAGTCTTTATCTCGCTGCCTGAGCTGTCTTCTTCATCCACCTGGGAAGAAACAATGAATTACTTCATATCCTGCTAGGTAGCTTACTCTATGATAATCTACATAATTTATTAGGGCTTGAGTATGAAGCGTGCAAAGGCCCTATCGTAATCGCTCCATTTCTTATTTTTCCCTCAAATTAAAACGCCTTTTTGAGGGCCGAAACGTGCTCAAAAACTCATGAAAAGTGTTCACGTCTTTAACTTTAATAATCTTGCTCTTTTGAGCCATGAGATGAACTCTCTGCATGTCCTCCTTCACTACATCTTCTCTGCAGTCTTCCTCTTTTGTTCCTGCCTGGCAGCTCCATACTCAACACCCTGTGTCCAATATATCTACCTTCCCTCCTCTGTACATGTCAAAACTATCTCCATCTTGCCTCTCTAAACTTGTTGCCAAACCGCTCCACCTGAGCTGTCCCTCTGAGATACTCATTTCTGATCTTGTCCTTCCTGCTCACTCCCAATTAAAACCTTAACATCTCCACCTCCTGTCTTCTTATTAGAGCCACCATCACCAAAACAAACCACCCATCGACCAGCCACGGACTAGATCTGGCCCATTTTCAGTGTTCTCGGCCCAGACCACTACAGTACAGGCAAATAATTGGGTGCCTACTCACAGCCAAACGCTAACGTGTCATAAGTATGGAAGCTCCTCACTGCGAGTAAAGACACAAAGATCACCAAAGTAAATCATGTGGAGACCACCGCAAAAAAAACGTTCCTAACACTAAACCTAATCAGACACTTAAATCAAATTCACCCAGCTGAACATGGACATTTTAAAGAAACTAACAGAGGCAAAGTGGCTAAAATTAAAGATGCTCAGAGCTCAAAAGTAGCCACAAGCCAGCAGCCGTGGTATGAGCAAAGAATCAAAGCAGTTAGGAGAAAATTATGGAGGTGAGTTTAAAAAAAAAAGAAAAAAAAAAAAAAAAAAAAAAAAAAAGGGCCCTGTTGTCTGGGGAAGTTATAAACATACTGAAAAATAAAATCTATAAATCTATTACTCCTGCCTTTGTTTAGAAAGGTTAAATTCGTTAGGTAAAAGGTGGGCGTACAGCAACTTATTTTCAGTTAATTATGTGCACCTCTTTGCAGTGGAAGAGCACTTTATTTTCAGATGTTTCAACTTATTGCAGTTTGGGGGAATCATTTCTTTTGTTATGAAAATAATATTTTGCATTGAAGAAAAGCTGATTTTACTTTGTACATCTTGTCAGTTTCAGTTTTTTAGAAAGAAAAAGAAAAAAAAAAAAAAAAAAAAAAAAATCAGTATCAACAGGTCACACTTACCAAACAAAAAGTAAAAAACCAAAATGGGGAACAACCAAGAAAAATGCAACTGATGCATCTCTACTCGATAACATCTCGTCAACCTTCCCTTTCCAGACACTCTTCTCCACTAGCTTCACCCTGCCTTCACCTCTCGTGTCTTTGGTTGGTTTGACCCCAGGTATTTAAACTCATCTACCTTCACTGCCTCTGCTTCTTGCATCTGCACCTGTCTCCCTCTCATTCTCACACACACACACACACACACACACACACACACACGTTTTCTGTCTGTCCTCTAACGACTTTCATTTCTCCTCTTCAGAGCATACCTCCACCTCTCCAGGTGCTCTTCTACCTGCTCCGTACTACAGATCACGTCAGCTGCAAACATTATAGTCCACACTGACTCCTACCTGACCTCATCTGTCAGCCTGTCCATCACTACTGCAAACAAGAAGGGGGTCAGAGCCGATCACTAATGTAAGCTCACACCCACTCGTACCATACACTTCAACACTGTCCTCATCCATTGCCCTACAAATATTTTCCTACATTTTCTCAAATTCTACACACCAAAAATAAACTAAAAGAAATTTAAAAAAAGAACAAACAAATGATATTATGATAATAATCAATAGTTGCAGGCCTCTCGTATCACAAAGTCTACTCACTTCCTCCTCCAGTACATCACATGCCAGGTGGATGTGTGACACATCAGCCTGATGGGGTCTGGCCTTAAGCTTTCTGGCACGGAGGCTCCACAGCTTCACCGTGGAGGTGTCAAACCCACCAGCCAGCAGCCGACTGTCAGCCGAGACCTCAGCGGTGTTCAGCATCTGCTCTGTGTGGTGGAAGGCGTAAAAACAGACGGTGGTGAGCGAGGGGGGTCCCTCACGAACTTTCTTGATGCAGTCCTGCAGGGCCTCAAGGGCTGCCTCGTTCTGCGGGATTCCCGCTGGGACCTCCACCCTGTCTCCACCCTCCGCTCCATCCACTCCCGCCCACGAGGAAGTGGAGTTCGGGGCAGCCGTCGACCCACTAGCAGCTCCATAGAGCTGGTAGTCTGTCCGCCTGGAGGCACTGACCTCCACCTGCAGGTGTGCGCTGAGAGCCCTGCAGAGGGCGCTGTTGTCCTCACTCTGCAGGTAACGCAGCAGGTAGCTGTAGGCTGGCTCCGTCAGATGAACCACATATTTGTGCTCTAGGAAAGCGCTCAGCTTGGGGTTGGCTGCAATGTCCTGTAAGCTGAGAACATGGCGGAGCTGCTCTATGATGGTACGCTGCTCGCTGTCCTGAAGAAAGGCGCCATGGAAACGATTGTAAAAACCATCTACAGCCCCCTTCAGTCCAAAACGCACCATGTCCAGGTGGAGGTAGACGAAGAGCGGATAGAGGATGCTGCTCACCTCTTTTGCCCAGGATATGTCTGCTTCTATTCAGTAAAAATAAAAACGTATTATGAGGCTTTTGTAATAAAAAACAAGGTCACAATACATCCAAGGAGAACTCGTGACTTGAACGTTTTAAAAACTACTCAAACTTACAGCAAATATTTTACCTGTCTGAACATTTCTGCACAACACATAAGGGTGTTAAATACAAAAGCACAACTATCAGACAATAATGCAAATATTTAAAATTGTAGCAGTATGGCACTGAACAGGAGTGGCCCTCCAATCTCATTGTACATCCTGTATAATGACAATAAAGGCATTCTATTCTATTCTATGTAATCGATCATGTTTCATAAAGAAAATCCAATAATATCTCACAACCTTTGTGTCTTTCTGCCCTTTGTTTTGGATTATCCATTTGTCTTGCTGCTTGTGTGGTCCTCTTGTTTTGTTGTTGAATTGCCTGTTTTCTACTTGCCTAATGTTCCTGTGCAATACTTCATGTTACCCAAGTAATGTTTGCTGTCATGTGTTAAGTTTGTTGTGTAAAATCTTTCAGGTAATGTATTTAACAATTACAAAAAAAAAAAACAAGAAAAAATAAAATGTATCCATTATATTTTATATACTGTTTTTAATCTTTTGTGTCTTAGAGTGACAAAAATGGAGATTTACCACTATTTAAGTGGGACTTAGGAGTAAACTACTGAAACACGAACACTCACAGATGTGTAAGTCCAAACTCATCTTAAACTCAAAGTGTAGATCTCCTACCTGAGAGAAAGGTGCGCAGCTTGGAGTACTGAGTCTCATATTGCTGTGGATCATGCTGGCAGGGTGCAGCAGAGACGATGTTGGAACATCCTGACTCTGTCTGCACTGCTCAGACATAGAGGAAGAGGATAAGGAAGCAGAAATACAACCAGGAAAAGTGTTAATTACACAGAATGCCCACATTCACAGTGTCAGATGCATTACATGCATACACTGCATTTTGATAGTAGATCCTTTTTCTTAATCAATTATCCTAGAGTCACAGGTGAGCTGGAGCCTGTCCCAACTGTCACAAGTACACCTTGGAAAGGCCACCAGTTTCTCACAGGGGTAAACCTGAAAAACAGACAACTACACAGTCTCATATTCACGCCTATGGCCAATTCACAATAACCAGTTACCTAACACTTGTTTCTGGACCATGGGACAAAATGGGGAAAACCCAAGCAGGCCCAGGAAGAACATGCAACTCCACATGGAAAGCCTCCGGCTGGCCACAAGGAGCAAACCCATGCTCCTGTGAGGTGACAGTGCTAAGCTTTGCGCTGAAGCCAGTCTATCATAATTGGTAGTTCAAAGACTGCCTAGTACATACTGTGTGGTATGTAGTGTTTTCATGTGATCAGTCTTTTCTCAGTACTCTGTGGCTGTGCGCTCATCATCTTCAGCTTACCCGTGAGGCTGGCAGCCATCTCTTCGGGTGACTGGTAGAGCTTGGCTCCTTTCAGGGAGCCGTCAGTGTCCACATACTGCCTCCTCTTCAGGTACTGAGCCACGGCATACTGGATCTGATCAGTGCGAACCCGCTTCATGACCTGACAAGCACAAGCTACACAATGTCAGACACCTGGCATGTTTCACAGCACCTTCTCTATCATGCTGTCAAAAAGTCGGAAGCATATGCTGAGCGTTTTTTTTTTTTTTCTTTTTTTTGCTCACAATGGACTACGAAAAATGATGCATGTCTGTGACTCTACTAAAAATTCCCATTCATCATCTCCATAACCAAATTAACCCTCTTGAGCACAGCATCTTCTAGCAGCTAATTACATAGCAAAGCCATGCTGACGTGTTTACGTTATAATCACTACAAACGGCCCAGCTAGCAGTACAAAGATAAGTGCCAACTATCCTGAAAGTCAGCAAAGAACTGGGCATCCAGTGTAACGCTGTCAAGTTTCGAAATTAGAGGATGCCTACACCAAGCTAACTGGCTAACTTCCTAATGCTAGAAGCGGGCCTGGCTGCTCCAAACTTTTAGCGGGATTAATTCAGTTCCGCAACATCGCCGGTTGGAACTCGCTACTCACTGCATAACGTGTTGTTGTCCGTCTTCAGTTACTGTGTCCAAACCGACCGCCTTTTAATGCATCACGGTATTCAACTATAGCTACTATGCCAACGTCGTTCGCCGCCGCTCCATCGTGGTTATCCGACCCCGTCAGACTACATTAAATCACGCTAGCTAAAGTAGCTAAGCTAGCTCGCCGCTCTCATCTTTGATCAGCAATAACTGTCGTTGATCTACTACTTATGCCTGGCTTCTCGTTGAAGTATAAGGCTAAATCTATCGATAATAGATTTCTTGAAAGAAAAAAAGAAAAAGAAAAAAACCTCAAACTTGTGGCATTTTATTCCGTTGATCAGATAACAGTCATACAGTTATTGTCAGATAAGTAATTGATAAAAGTAGACCGCTATGAAGAGGTGCCTTGAGTAGTCAGGAGTCTGCTAGTGATCTGATGTCCTCTTGTTGAAAAATGTATGCAGCGTAAATTAGCAACTTAAAGTTCAAACTTTTCATTTTTGAAGTAAAATGCTACTTAAGCCTACTTAATAAATCAGTATGGCTTGTTTACAGTAAACACATAATAAGACTGTGTTAAGCATCATGGTTGGGTAGTAGTTACTTAATTGCGGTTACATGTAATCGCAATTATGTAATCAGCTTACCAAGAAAAGGCAATACCTTGAAAAAATATGTAATTAGAGTTTTGTCATATTGTCAAGAAGAAACAGTACAGTACACTTTAGTAAAAGTCCTTTCCGCCCATTCATTCACCGATCCATTTCCTTAAGCGCTCATCCAGTTCTGGGTTGCTGCAGGCCTGTACTTTATCCTGGCTCTCACTGAATGAAAGGTGGGTACAACCTGGACAGGTCACCAGTTCATCACAGGGCTAACACAGAGAGGCAGACAACTATTCATGCTGACACTCACACCCATAGTGCAACGGTAATTTGATTTGACCAATTCTAAATGCCAAGTGTATTATTTTGTAGAAATCATTCTCTTTAAGTTGACAGTTTTGTTAATGGTGTCTTTACTAATTTTAATTAACTAATATTTCGTCCTTTTTTAGTTTTTATGGATAGTGACAATATGCTTCTCATGCAATACAAGCGCAAAGTGATCCATGGAGTCTGTGATTAAAAACAGCAGGAACGAACACAAGTTAAGAACAAAAACAGTAAAGGTGATGAGGACTGCAAAAAAAAACCATCAGTATAAAATATGTAAACATACATATAAGCTAAATCTGCTTTACCTGTCAGGGCCTGCCTGTTCTGCTTAGATTGGTGTTCTGTTCTCTTCTTGCTCTCTCCCTCTCCTCAGTGGTGTGTGTGTGTGTGTGTGTGAAGTTCGTGTACCGGAGGCGGGGTTTCCTGGGAGCTGATTGCACACCTGGAGAGGATGTGCACACCTGTGGCTCGTTATCTCGCTTTGCTGTGGCTTCTTAAGCAGAAGCGGGTCATTCAGTCAGCGCCGGATTGTCAGTCGAGTCACGTCAGTAACCGGCTCCTGTTTAACTGTCTGCACTGTGAACTCATCGCTCACATGCTTCTTCTGTCTGCGCAGATATTCAGCGGCCACCCGGATCGTGTGTGTTTTCCCCTCACCGAGGCGAGAGTGAGAGGAGTGACCTGTTTGGACAGCGGAACCCGTTCTGGATCTGGAGATTCTCCTGTTCAGCCCCAAAACCCGAATCAGACAATAAACTTGTGCACTGTTTTTCAGAATCCTGCGTTTTGGGTCCCACCCATTCACTGAACATTATGACATTATCGGCCAGGCAAAAATGATAAAGTTAACGTTGTGTTCACACAGTAGAAAACATTCAAGACAAACTGTCTCTACAAACTAAATTCAGTGAGTCGACCAGCTCTTGTGCTTTCTCTGTCCTTGGCATGGATTCCATCTGTTTCATCTCCCCACTGTTTATAACCCTCTTCTGCAGAAGCACATCCAGCAGATCTTTTAGAACAGAACTGCCACAGTGCTAATGAGCTCTGCCCGAACAAAGAACAACCTTTCCTCTTCCAAACACTGTTGTTTGTAGATAGTGCCTAGTTGAATAAAGACCTGCAAGCTAACCATTCAAATATTTGCACTCAATAAGCAGTTGTGGATTTTAAAAATGCACATCTACTACAATTGTAGAGGCCTATTTTAATTAATGTGAGCAACTTTGGAATGCATATTTTCCCATATTTGGGAAATTCTTTGATGATTTGAGTGAAAAAGCCAGGGTGTAGCAGCACATCTAAAATCCTTACAAAAAGAGAAAACTAAAAATCACAAGTTGTGTTGTGTGCACTGAGAGGCAGGAAAGAAGAGGACATAAATCACAGACTCCAGAGGCAAAACTTAAAGTTCTCAGCTTTATTTGCTGGTTGTTCACACGGTTAGCATAAGGCTGCAGCAAAGCAGTTTAGGAGCAAACAAACTGCAAACTAAGACACAGGACCAGAGTGCACACTACAGGGCAAAAGGCCCAGGTCCATGACAAGTTGTTTGTTTAGATGGCATCAGATATGGTGGTTTTACAGAGTATCAGAATCTTTCCTGGTACCATTATACTTCACCCACTTCGGTTGTTATTAGTCCATTGAATAGACTTTATTAGTTTTAATCGGCCCCATAGACAGAAGCCAGTAGAGCCTTTCTCCTTTTAGGGGACTTTTCTTTTTTTGCCAAAAATTGTGTGCCAGTATTTAAACTGCTATGAGTGACTTGATGACCTATAATCAGTCAAATGTATCTGCCATGAAATAATTTTAAGGCATAAAGAACATTTCCTTCACAAGGTAAAAGCTGCTTTTAAGTGGCAAAAAGGATTTAACTGTGTCCTATGACGTCAACAACATAGGGCAGTTACAATAATGCAGGATCATAATGATATTTGCAAAACAGGTCATTTCTTTATTTTATACATAACCTCTTTCCAGCTTATTTGCCTATTATTTGCTTTTTTGACCAACAAAGATATTAGACATTAAACACACACACACACACACACACACACACACACACACACACACACACACACACACACACACACACACACACACACACACATCAGGGGTCATTATTTGGTTGATAGTCGACACAAAACTGTCTCATTCTGGTCCTAAAATGCGACTTGCACACTGTCTCACCACTGCAGTACACATTTACTAAACGAAATTGCTTGTGTTATATTACTCATCATGCCATGTGGTCATAAAGCCACACACACCCCCTTTGTGGGAAAAGCAGGCCCACTATATAAAGTAATTTTTTTAGCATGTGTGATTGGTTTAATGTACTAGAGCTGTAAGTCTAAATGAATCTAAATATGATGTCCTCTGAGGTAAAGGAAATAGTGCTGTGTATACTACAGCTGTATACCTTCACATGGTAACATCATGGGGAATCTACTTCCAACAGTTTAATGGCAGATACTGTATTTTGTAATAGTTGCTGTAGTAAATTAACTTCTATAATAATAATTTATAAGCATTTTATAAAATGTACCCAAATGTCAGGAAATATGTCAAAACAACGTTTCATCAACTTAAAATGTGAAAATGTATTTATTCAGTATTGCCTGCTGTACAGAAGGCTGTACCTCAAACAGCAGTTGTGTTACTGACTCTTTTGATTACTTTGTAACACTATTTAAAAATGTTCTTTGTGGAAGTGCACTATTAAATCACTTAATTACCTCTCACAGCACTTCACACTACACATTTTTATTTTGTTTTTTAAAAACAAAATAAAAGTCCCTCAAAGAAGTAGCATAAAGAGCTGCGTGAATGTGTTTATGAGTGGGTGAGTGTGGTCTGTATGAAAAAGGCTATGAAAGTAGCAGCTAATTTACCATCCAAAGTCCTTCTAGAAGTAAGTCTCGCCACTTGGCACTATCTTGAAACGCCTTTGGGCACTTAATTGGGCAATTAGCTAATATTAGTTAATATTACCTCAAGTAACTTTAATTGAACATAAAAACTGAAGGAATTGGCAGTAAAATGTGATTAAAAATGCTTTAAAGGTTCGTTGACTCAGCCCCACAATAAGGTTTTGAAAAGCCTTTCCCTCTGAAAGTTATTGGTTGTCAAACCTTGCATCCACGCTGTAAATAAAGTTTTACAAACTAGGCAGACGAGACGATGACGTTTTAATCAAGCGACCGTACCGCGCGCTGTTTGGAGAAGAGTTCTGTGTGGTGAGTCCGTGGTGTGATCGCGCTTTTCGGGCAGGGTTGTAGATATTTGTCCACCTTTGAACAGTTCGGGGTACCACCGCAGGAATGTTTAGCCCGCGTACCGCCCCGGTCTCCGGCCGCAGGCAGCAGGGCAGGACCGCCGGGAGGAAGAGTGTCTCCGGTGCGGCCCCGACCCTGCTGTTCTCCCCGCGCAGGACGCCGCTGTCGGCGAGGTGAGTGAAACGGATCGGTAGCTGATGTTTTTTTTTCAGGTTCGCTCAGTATGAAAGCTCGCTCTATGGCAAAGACAGATATATGGCAAAGGACAATTTTGCAGTGCTGTGAAAAAGTATTCACCCGCTTCCTGATTTCTTAGTTTTATGCATATTTGTCGCACTTTCACGTCTCAGATCATCAAACAAATTTTGCTGTTAGACAAAGATAGCCCGAGTAAATACAAAATGTCGTTTTTAATTATTTTATTTATGAAGGGAAAGGCCTACCTGGCCCTGTGAGAAAGGGTAATTGTCCACTAAACCTAATAAGTGGTCGTTCCACTGTGGAGGACTTTTGGCCCTCTCTTCTATGCAGAATTCAGCCATACTGGAGGGTTTTCAAGCATGAACGGCCTGTTTAAAGTCATGCCAAAGCATATCAATCCGATTGAAGTCCGGACGTTGATTAGGCCACTCCAAAACCTTCATTTTTGTTTTTGTTTTTTGAGCCATTCAGAGGTGGACTTGCTGGTGTTTTGGATCCTTGTTCTGTTCAGAAGTGGTTTTTGTACTGGAACTCTTCCATGGAAGCTGTTTTTTTGCCCAGTCTCTTTTCATGTTTTTGACTTGCAAACACTGACATTAACTGAGGCAAGTGAGGCCTGCAGTTCTTTAGGTGTTGTTCTTTATGATGAGTCGTTCTTGGAGTAATTTTGTTAGGCCAGCCCAACACACTCTTACAGCTGATGGCACTGAGTTTGAACGCTGTGTCTTAATGTTTGTCTCCCCTTCAGATCAACACCTACCAGAGTGCAGAGCCACGCAGGTGCAGAAACCATCAACTATGATGTGCAGACCTTTGGTTCATCGCTCCCGGTCAAAGTTATGGAGGCACTGACAATGGCTGATGGTGAGCGAAACCTTGTCTCTGGTTTGGGAATGAGTGAGTGTGTGTGTGTGTGTGTGTGTGTGTGTGTGTGTGTGTGTGTGTGTGTGTGTGTGTGTGTGTGTGAGAGAGAGAGAGATTTCAGAAGCGTAACACCAGCATGTCCTATTTCTGTTTTTTTATATAGTCAGTTTTCTCTTTTGTTGATGTTTCTGGTTGTGGGCGAGTTTTAAAAATAATCCTTGTCAGTGGTTTCCACCAAACAGTTTTGTTTTTCATGTCCTTCTAGCTGATGATCAGATCTCAGTGAAGGTAAATGAGAGCGGCTGGGCCTGGATGGTTTGTGGAGAGAGTCTGATCATATGGAAGATCTGCCAAACTGCTGTGGCTAAGGTATGATTCAGGGCAGCCTTTTGTAAATTAAGGGAAAAAGTTTCAAATGAGGGTGAAATAAAAGCTAGAAAGTCATGAGCATCAGTTCAAAAATAAATCTCCACCTACACAAACACTGGGCATGTATGTAGGTAGTAGTAACATAACAAAATGTAGAGTTTATTTGCACACTTGCTCTTAGCCTACAATGTCTGTAATTTGTTATCCATGTGGGATTAACTACGAGTAATCAAGACTAATGCTGCTGCTGCTGCTGAGGTTTTTTTTGTGTTATGTAATAAGGACAAATCAGGGCAGCACTCGTAGTGAACGTGTGTATCTTTGTCAGAGTTTTCACATTAAAAATGGGTCAGCAGCCAAAAGCATTGGATTAGTGTGGACACTAGACGTAAACATAGCACAGGTTACACATAGGAAAATGAACTAAGGGAGATTTGTGATCATTGGCACATCTTAAGGCAGTGACTTGAAGACATGTTTGTTCGTGGGGTGGCACAAATATATTATAAAAAGCACAAATGAGAATCACAGAAAGGGGCTGCAGAAACAGCGTTCTAGCCAGAAAAGTGCTCGGTCCTGTCAGTAGGACCGACAAATTATTCACTGATCAGTGTCTAAAGCTTCATAGTGTTATTTAAACAGTGATAACTGCAGTAACAAATGTTTCAGTTAGTTTCAGCGTTAGAAAGACAGCCTATAGATTTTTTTTTTTTTCTTTTCACTAAGCTTGGTCACTATAACAGGGTCTGATTGTTCCACATACTTTTTTTTTTTTTACATATTCTGATATTGGATGGATTAAAAGGATTAAAAGAACAGACTGAAAGCTTAAAATGTGCTAAAATGTCAGCTTTAAGTTCACAAACTAAACTATTTTCCTGCAGCTCTCAGTTTGTAAGGAGTTGCAGCTGCCCAGCAGTGAGTACAATTACACCGCCGACCTTGTGGCCTTGACATCCGCTGCTCCCCTGGAGGTGGCTGCCGTTCAGTCCATCTCTGTCCTGGCAGTAGCTGCAGAAGGAACGGCTCGCTTCTGGCCCAGCCTCTCCCAGGAGGGCAACTACACAGAGACTGATGTGGACCTGGGAAATCTCTGCAACTTTGTTGTTGCTGTCAGAGTAAGTAGGTCCTCAGTAAATCTTCATTTGAAAATTGAATATATTGGTAGCTGATTTGTTGCCAAGAAAATGTGACCACTGACCCTCTGCTGACATCCAGAACACTCACATATTTGGTCCACAAAGTTAGTGTTCAACCGCATTAAACCGTATAATTTCAGAAGTCACCAAGAAGCGATGTTACTGTCTAGGTATTGTTAAACGTTATAACAAATGTAATAAAGCTGGAACTGATTTGTGTAATTTTGTACTAACCAAGATTACATCACCAACATCTGACATCTTTTGCTCTGTCTGTGATTCGTTTGACCTTTTGATCTTTGTTTCTCTCACTTCTTCCTCCTTTCTCAGAGTGGAAGCTTTGTCCTGTCCTCAGTAAAGAATCAGCTGTTGAGAGCGAGTGCAGATTCTTCTGGGACCCTTCAGTATCGAGCTCTGCAGCAGGGTCAGGGTATGCTCTCCGGCATTGGACGCCGTGTCTCCAGCCTGTTCGGCATCCTTTCAACACCAGCCAATGATACAGTGAGTCCTGTAAGAGATTCCACTGCAGGGTTTGGCAGTTCATTATTTGTATTACCGTATTTTTCGGACTATACGTCGCTCCGGAGTATAGGTCGCACCAGCCAGAAAATGCATAATAAAGAAGAAAAAAACATATATAGGTCGCACTGGACTATAAGTCGCACTTTTTTTGGGGGGGGGGGGGGGGGTCGGGGGTTGATAGAATCCGAGACCCAGAGCAGAAATTCCATCTTGAACGGCAATTTAAAATAATAATGGATTAAAGAACAGGACGAACACGGTTACGCCTACGTTATGCTAACGTAGCACATTCAGCTACATGACGCACAACGAACACGTGTTCGGTATGTTAACGTAACATTAAGTTATTCAGATAACCATAGCATAAAGAACATACTAACAAGTTAACCAAACCATCAATCCATTGAATTCTTCATCCTCGGTGTCACTTCTAAACAACTCCGCACACTCCGTAGACGAAGCGCCGCTTCCTCTTCTGTGTCGCGTTAGTCAGACTCGTCGTCAGCTGCAGTTCCAATTATTCCAGCCTTTCTGAATCCCAACAGGATGGTTTGTCACTGAAGCCCATGTTTTCTTGATCCATCCAATGACTTCCAGGAAAGTTGGGTGGCGCATTCTCCCAGTTGCCGTTAAGCTGTGCTCTCCATCCATCATCCACTGCGCCCACAGGTTACGCAAGACTGCCTTAAAGCTGCAGTTCACGGAGATGTCAAGTGGCTGGAGTCTTTTGGTTCATGTGTTATAAATGTCACATATACGTCGCTCCGGAGTATAGGTCGCACCCCCAGCCAAACTATGAAAAAAAGTGCGACTTATACTCCGGAAAATACGGTATATGTATTATCTGCAGATGTGTCAGATGATAAGATAATCAGATTTATTGTCTGTCTGGTTACTTCCACCGTGTGTTATATGTTTATGCTTTGATCAAGATTTTAAACCATCCCGTTTGGCCACAGATTGAAGTGAGTGATTATTTTTAGTGAAGATTTACAAACTGCTTAAAGCTTGGACAGTAGACACAGACTAACAGGCTGAATAGTGAAGGCAGTTCTTGTCCAGTGGCAGTTTAATGATTTTCAGCATCCCAGGTTTTCAGTGCAGATGGTGAGTTCTGACCCTGTTATGACTGCAGCTCCGCAGCCTGCTGTGGGTGGGGGAAAGTAGCTCCCTGTACACACTCACTGATTCCAGTCTGAGTAAATGGGAGGTTGACGACAGCTCAGAGCACCAGATCCTCAGCTGGGACGCCCGCAGAGTTCTAAAGGAGAGCATCGCGGATGCCATCTGGGTTAGTACCAGCAAACACATTTATGACAGATCTGTTTTGTGCTGTAGCAAAGAAAACAAAATAAGATCACATTTTATTCATTTATGTTGTCAGATGGAAATAGTAACAGTAGCTCAGTGATTGGAACTCTTAATTTAACAGTTTAGGCACTCAAATACTTGCAAGACTTTAATGGAGTAGTTAAACTCCATTAGTTTAACTAATGGAGTGCCACATTAATTAAACTGACAACACACCTCGACAGAACAGTTAAACGTTTTTCCCTTCCTCCAGGGGTCAGAGAGCAACTATGAGGAGATGAAGGAGGGAGTGAATGTGGCATACCTGGACATGAAGCTCAGCCAGTGAGTGTGTTCTTCTGTGTGTGAGTGAAACCTGCAGGGCCAGACATCAGCACTTGTCTTCGAAGTCCCGAATCAGTTTTGTTTCAGTTACTGTAAATGAATGTAATTTTTCCATGAGCAGCACTTCTCAGAGTTTGTCCTGGAAACCTCAACACTGTTGTCAAAGGAAAACGACTAAAACGTGCCACGTGTAGGCTTGCATGGGTGCAAATAGGTTAACAAATAGAATTAATGAATAATAAAGCGTTTCAGTGTGTTATGGTCATCCTGTGTCGCTCTGCACTTCAGAGATCAGACTCTGAATTTAAAAAATTATATTCAATAAATATTAAATGAAAGTTGGATTTTATTCATAGAGTTGGTAAAATCATCTTTCTTCTTTTATGCTTTTGTCCCCCAAAAAATCTGGAAGTGTCTTAGTTGTATTTTAAGCTTAGACAAGAACTTGATATTAAAAAGTCTGGATCTCAGCATCATGAGTCAGTCAGTGATTATAGAACGTACACTGATGCAGGATTAAATGCAGAGAGATAAATGAAGCATTCTTCTGCACGCTGAATCAACTCACCTGCTAAATACCTTGAAAGAGAACAGGTGCTATTTTAAAGTCAAAAGGCGGTCACATTTTTATTCACTTCCCCCATCGTCCTGCGTTATTCTCCTCACGCCTTTTGTTTTTGAAACCACGCTCATTTCACCTTGGCACAGTCATGCACCTCTGGCTGAACTGACTCTCGCTCGGTTTGGTTTCAGAGCCGGCCTGGTGGTTTTGGCCGCAGCCTGGCACCCATCAGACACTCCCTGTCTGGCCTACTTCTGCCTGGTCACCCTGCTGGACTCCGGAGCCACCATCTCTGACCAGTTCACCGTGGAGGTCACGAAGTACAGCTCTCCCTTCCAGGTGAGTCCTGATACTGCAGGGGTTGAGTTTTCTTGATTGGCTCTATTAGAGCGTCAGTTTGATCATTCTCTTCTTCCTTTTAATGCTGTCCAACCATTAAGGTTATGTGCTGAGATTTTTACATTTCCATCTTAAGAAATTTCTGCCTTCATCTTATTGCAACAAAGAATAAGAGGATTTGACTGATGACTGTGAATGATCCTCAATAACCAAAACTCTTTCTGAAAAGAAGCAGCTGTTTTTTTTTTTAATTATTATTATTTTTTATTTATATAAACCATTAAGTGTTTTTCCAAACAAGTGAAAGTTAAACCACTCATTGTAAAACAAAATCCTGCATTTTCGTGTCCTGTAATAAGAATGAAGAGATTTATGCTTTAATTTTGAAAGTCTTCAAGATATGGTGTTATTTTCAGAGTGAGGAGACCCTTCAGGCCACTCGGCTGGTGTTACCACGTTCTCCCGGCTCCACGGCCTTTCTGTACAGCGAGGATGTGGTATTCGCCTGCTCGACCGGAACCAGCAGGGTCACGCTAGCTGATGAGAAAATCAGCTTTAACTCACCAGGTGGGAGGGGCCTTCACGTTTCAGGTGTTTAGATGCAAATCACAAGTCAGAGCAGGAACCTAATGTGTCTGTCTGTCATCACATTTCATCTGTCTACAACTACCTATAGTGAATTACATTAATACAGACTGATCAATAAGAAGTGATTCACTGGCAAATGAAAACAGGCATGGGTGGTTAGATTTATGTTTTTTAACTGCACAGTCAGGAAACTATAGAAACTATAGGTTTTGTAATTTACTTTAAAATTGCCATGAAATATTCGTCTTTTAAAACTAAAGAACTAATGAAACCGAGCCGTGGGATTTTAAAAGCGTTTCTTACTATTCTTCTTCCTTTTCTGATCAGTTTTTGAGTCAAATTTTCTGAACACGTCAAGTTTTGTGAACACGATGAGTGGAGAGAGATGTCAGCTGTTCAGATTCAATCCGTAAATGCATGCACTAAAAATCTTGGATGGCTTAATTCTTACCATATTAATGCCAGTCTCAGAAGGCACAGAAGTATTCTCAGTGGTTTATATTTATTATGATTTTAGCATTTCTTATTCCTGGTTTTTACTGAGCCATCTGCTTTTGAATTGATAGCATGAATAAAGTCACTGAGGCTCATGTGCACCCCATAAAGATCTCCTGAGACCTGTAATTATGAGTTATAGATCTTGTGCTTCCAGGGGATTTGTGCCACCTAAAGAGGGCACTGGCAGCTGACAGTATGAATTTGACTGTGACTCTATTGGTTCTCATCCTTAGTTGGAAAGAACTTGATGTGGAAAGTAAAGCTGTTGGAGAGTCGACCTCAACAAGTAAAATGAATTATTGAGAACCCCAAAACACAAAAGGAGTTGTGCTCATAGATTTTCACTTTTCAAACTGGCCGCAGCAGTCTCCAGTTTGGGAGTAGCTGGTGTAATGAATGTGTTTCAAGTCATCGTAACCACAGAATGTGAAAATTCTTACTTTTATCATATTTAACAGACTTTGTCCACTGTGTTGGTGAAAGAGGTTTAACTTTTTATTTCATAGACCCCGAAGAAATTCCAAAAAGATCAAAAATGTTTGAGAATTTTTTGTTTGGTGAAACCTAAAATAAAAGCCTTTGTAAAGCAACCTGTAATTCACTCTGCTTGTTCAATAGGCCAATAAATTCTTTCAGTTTAGACTTAGAAATGTGGAAGAAGTGAAACCAAATGTCCTCTGTCTGTCCAGGTGATGGTGTGCGTGGAGGAGGCTGTTGTGCCAACCTGCCCATCTTTTTCTCCCAGAACAGCGGCCTGGTGGCAGTGGTGGCCAGAGAGAGCGCCTCCATCCTGCCAGAGACCATGGAGGACTCCCTGTGCTCCTCACTGGCTGCAGCCCCAGAGGTAAGACCCAAAGTGAGCCATCTGAGCAGTGGGACTAAGAATATTCGTTTGCTTCAAGCTTCTTTTTTTTTTTCTGTCTTTTTTTTTAACTGTTGACACAAGAAATCCTAACAAGGAAAACAAAACCTAAGCTAAAATGGCACTAAATGTGGTTACACGTGTGATCGTGGCTGTTGCAGTCATGCATTTCTAATATCGAATTTGCGTCAAAGGTTTCAGCCATGGAGACTCCAACCAGAGCGGAGCCCATAGCCCAGGAGGACAAAACCAAACTCCTGAAGGCGGCCTTCCTGCAGTTCTGTCGGTACGTCACAAACACCTCCCACATCTGCTATGAGAAGATAAAAAAGTGTCTTTCTAATCTCAGCAAGTGCTCTGATGTAGTTATCTGAAGTTTGTCTGAAAATGTATGTTGCTGTTTTAAATGGCTGTTTGGGGGCAGGAGCTGTGCAACTGCTGGTGTTACAGAACTCTGACAGATTTCTGTGCAGGATTTGTAAAGAGCCATTGATCCTTCTTATTTATCTGTGCTACAACACAGCCCTCATAAAGCCCTCAGAACATAAGGCTATATCCCAGTAATATCCAAAGTCATTCTTCTCTCCTTTGTCAGTAATGACCTGGTTGGTGCTCAGACAGTCATAGATGAGCTGTTCCCAGCTGACAGTGATGGGGAGGAGGGAACTGAGCTGGACAGCATGGTGACTCAAATCAACCTGGACTTGGTGGATGATTACCCGGCCTCTGACCCCCGCTGGGCTGAATCTGTTCCCGATGGTGAGGACAGAAGAGAGGGAATCAAACACAAGTTATTAACTGCCCCTTAAAAAGCTCTGGATATTTTAGGAAACTAGTGCTTGCAAGGTTTCATCCTCTCTACTTCATCAGGCTCTACTTTGCATTTAATGACTTTTGGAAGAAGGTATGATTTATTTATTTTCTTTCCATTTTCTGATATTTTAAGAGAGTGCCGGCTTTCCTCTCACCTCCCTCATCATCCTCCACCAACTGGAGGACAAGATGAAGGCCCATGGCTGCTTCATGGACTTCCTGCTGCAGGTAAAGAAACACACACACTTGTGTATGTGCAGCAGCCACTCGTGTTCGCTTCATAAGGCGTTCTTTTAAACGTCCTCTATTGTCAGGTGGGTCTGCTGGACCGGCTCACTCAGGTGACTGTACGTTCATCGCCCATGGCAACACGCCTGCTGATGTGCGAACACGCCGAGAAGCTGCAGGCAGCCATGGTGCTGAAGAACCACCACACCAAACACTCTGAGCTGGTCAACCGGGCCATCAGCGCTGCGCTGCAGAGGAGCAACACCTCCGTGCCGCCAAGCCTCACTGCTGCCGACGTCTTCTTCAGAGAGGTTCGAGTCTCTGGTAGCGTGAACATGATATCAGAGTTCATGTTTTTTGGAAGTTGGACGGTCATTGGACTGTTGTGCTCTCACAGGTGTCTCAGATGTCCTCAGTGTTTGATTGTCTGCTGGAGGAGGAGGAGCGGAGTCTGAAGGAGAGCCCGGTTGACTCGGTGCAGTGGGCCGAAGTGGTCCTCACAGTCAACAACATCATCAAGGTAAACGTACTGTGTTATTTTCTTCTTCATTTAATGGATCGTGATGTTTGAGCCTTCAGGTCTTCAAAATTAAGCCTATGTGGAATGCAAAAAAAAAAAAAAAAAAAATACAGTTCCTCCAGCGGCCCCTTGAGGCACATGTGGTCTTCCCAGTATAATGGCTGTGCATTAGATTGTAGTAATATGTGAAAATTGTGTATGCAGGATATGCTTCAAGCTGCTGGTCAGTACAGAGAGACGAAGGCCTCCATGTACAGAGCTTCTGAAAATGCTGCCGCAGAGCCCGAGTACATCCCGTGGACAGGTAACACAATGAGCCTTCTTAGATTCTCTTGCTTTATCCTGAGAGCGCGATGGTTCATCAGATTACTGCCCTACAAACTCAGCAGGACATTTGTGCATTCACACCACATTCATAGAAGTTACAGCGAAAACCTGATCAGGTATCTACGGAAAAGGTCAGTTAAAGCTGCCAGGCACAAATATTAAATAATCCGAATATCATTAATGTCATGAAAACCTTTTTTATATTCACAGTGAAATGTATTTATTCTACATACTGCATACTGCATTCATGTGTGTGTGAATCCTCCAGCTCTGTTTATTTCTATCCCAGTAACACAATTTCTCATTTTCATTCATTTGCAATCCATCCAATCGTGCACCCATCCAGGGCACCTGGAACTGAATATTAAATATTGCAGTTCATGTAAACATCGTGACTCTCCTAAATAATATATTTTCAAATTTCTTCAGTATCTTTTTTATTTCCATGCTTGGGAGACTGAACATTTGGCCCTCTCCATTTCTGATGTAGGTGTTGGAGCACAGCAGGTTATTAACTCCTTTTCTTCCGCCTGACCTTCTTTATGCAGCATCAGGTGGTGTTGGCGGAGTTCGTACAGTCATCTCGCGCCAGCACGAGATCGTACTGCGCTCAGTGTACCCACACGCTGACTCGGAGCTGCGCAACGCCCTTTGCGAGCAGCTGGTGGCACTGTTGGATATCTACTTGGGTGGTTATGTGGCCCAGCTAAACTCCCTGCAGCAGCAGAGGCCTCCAGGGGCCCAACAGGAACGCTACAACAGCTTAGAGATGGAGTACAGCCAGTGCCGCTCCGAGCTGCTGGCACCGCTCTGTAAGTGGAGGATTAAACTGTGATACTGGGTCTAAAAGTGGAATAGGATTCAAATTATCAACATCAAAAGTGGATTGTTCAAATAATTTTGTATGAATAACTAAAATGTTTTTGTTACAGGGAAAGCGCTTTGAGTGCTCAAATTAAGTAGAAAGTACTTGTCCATTTACAGGGTAGTGGGGGTTTAAAAAACTCAAGGATTCCTGATCACTTGAGCGTGTTCAGGCTGTAATAACAGTAGTATAATAGTATTATCCTTATTAACGTACGTCAGACCTAACTTTGTGGATGTGATGACAGATGAAGTCGGTGCATTATGCTTTCAGCCGACTCCTGTTGTAATCAGATGTGTGGACACTACAACAGCAGAGGTGTGACGTAACCATGCAACCAAGCTGTGCTGCTGCACAGTTTTGTTAGACAGCACAAACTGAAATCTAGCATTAGTGTCTGAGTGCGTAGATCGTGATGTGTATCTGTTTTGTGTTGCAGTGGAGCTCGGTCAGTACCAGTGGGTGGCAGCGCTGGCTGAGAAGTACTGTGACTTTGACATCCTGGTTCAGATGTGTGAGCAGACCGACAACCAGAGCCGCCTGCAGCACTACATGGCCAAGTTTGCCGACCAGGTGCACAATTACACAAACACCAAGTCTGAAAGCTTGTCGCTCCTCAGCTGCTCTGCATGAGTTTCCGTGCATTTTTATTTTTCTTATCTGGATTCAGCGTCTAAGCTCAGACTGTTTTATGCCGTACAGATTGCCTTTTTATTGGTGCAGTGAAGAGTAGAAAAAGTGTGGAAAGAGAAAGGGGAAAGACACGCAGCGAAGGGCTTCGGGTCAAAGTCAAACCCAGGCCACTGCATTTAGCCTCACCCTGTGAGCTAAACCAGCACCCTTCAGCTGCTTACAGTTAACGCAGATTTTTAATCAGCCAATCTAATGGCAGCACCTCACTGTATTTATGCATGTTGACATGGTCACTACACCCTGCTGAAGTTCAAACTGAGCATCAGAATGAGGAAGAAAGTTGATTTAAGTGACTTTGAACGTGCCATGGTTGTTGCCACACGAGGTGATCTGAGTATTTCAGAAACTGCTGATCTGTTGGGATTTTCCCACGCAACCACGGTGCAGACGATGGTCCAAAAAAAGAGCAACTCTCCAGTGAAGGGCACTTCTCTGGGCAAAAATTCCTTGTTGATGCCATTGGTCAGAGGAGAGTAGCCAAACTACTTCGACAACACATCAAACCTTGAGGCAGATGGGCTACGAGAGCAGAAGATCACACCAGGTGCCACTCCTGTCAGCTAAGTACAAGAATCTGAGGCTACAAGTCATATAAGCTCATCAAAATTGAACAATGGGAATTTGGAAGAACATTGCCAGCTCTAATGACTTTTGATTTCTGCTGCAACATTTGGATGGTTGGCAGAATTTTGTGTAAACAGCAGGAAGGTGTTGATCCGTCCTGCCTCGTATCAACAGATCAGGTCGGTTTAGTGGTGTAGGGAATATTTTCTTGGCACATTTGGGTTCCTTAGTGCCAGCTGAGCACCTTTTTAAGTTTCTCACCCTGCTACCCGAGTATTGTTGCTGACCATGGCCATCCCTTTATGGCCATAGTGTTCCCATCCCATGGTTGTTTCCAGCAGAATAACACACCATGTCACAAAGCTCAGATCATCTCAAACTGGCTTCTTGAACCTGACAGTGAGTTCACTGTGTTCAGATGTCCTCCACAGTCAGCAGATCTCAATCCAGTAGAGCACCTTTGGGATGTGGTGAAATGGAAGATTCACAACATTAATGTGCAGCCGACAAATCTGCAACAAATCTGTGACATCACTGTGTCAATAAGGACAGAAACCTCTGAGGAATGTATCTAGTGCCTTGTTGAAGTGTTAGGGCAGTTCTGAAGGCAACAAGCTTTCCAACCACTACTCAGTCAGATGATGACAGGAACGCCAGGCCCTCACATTCTGTCTGGTGGTCGTCCATTGCAAATTTAAGAAATTGCATAAGTTAGGTAAAAAATAATAATAATCTTGGGCCATTCCATTCACATTAACAACCACCACCTGTAAAGTAAAGACCTTTTCTTTGTAACTGGATACATTTGAGTACATTTAACTGATAGAACTTTCATCAGCACTTCAAATCCAGGTTTCTGAAGCCAGACGAGAGTGTTTACATGTGTGTGTGAGGACTCAATCTCAGATAACCAGGGCATATCCGTGTAAACGCATTCATTAACGTCTTCTTTGTACGGTTCCTGTTGTAGAACTTTGCCGACTTCCTGTTTCGTTGGTACATGGAGAAGGGGAAGAGGGGGAAGCTGCTGTCCCAGCCGGCAGCTCAGCACCAGCAGCTCGCCAGCTTCCTCCAGGCTCACCAGCATCTCAGCTGGCTGCATCACATCCACATCCACGACTACCAAAGTGTATGTGGGAAAAAAACACATACACACACACACACATTTGCATTTCAGTCTTTGTGTTGAACAGAAAAAAAAAAAAAAAACACACTTCCTGTGTGTGCTCTTGTGCTTTAGTGTGCAAAATGTTGTGGCCATAATGCACTTCTGCTCACACCACACTGTCTGCACTAAAATTCACAGCAGATCTTCTTCTGAGCAGGAACTTTACTCAGCCAGTCACAGAAAAGAATCGGTACACTGTTTCTTTGTGTGGCTTTCTGCCACATGTTTGTTGCTGCAGGTTACTACAGTGTTTGCAATAAAACAACCAGCAACTGTGCTGCTTTGAAAAGTAAGCGTGTAGTCAGCTGTGTATCTGTACTGTGCTGCTTGTTTCCTGCTCTTTGTGAGGTCTGTCACTGTTTTAGGATTGGCCAAAATATCAAGCCAGTCCTCACAAGTGCAGCCTGTCTCTCTCTCTCTCACACACATAAAGACTCACATTTGGTTCAGTGCAAAACCACAGCCACATCCGCCTTGTTCTCTTCATACCCCTCCAACCACACAGCTTCCTAGTGTCCTTACTTCCTTCCTTCCTTCCTTCCTGGTTTTTTTTTTTTTTTTTTTAAATAATTCTTTAAATCTTTCCTTTCATGTCTTTGTTCTTTTCTTCCTTCATCATTTGGTGAATATTATTTTTCACTACATCAGAAAGCAATATTCAAAAATACTGTAATTTACAACTAACAAACACACACGGTCACTTTTCCCTCCCTCCCTAAGCTTGCCACCGTCTTTCCTGTTAAACACACAATCTGTGGCTGCCACAGTGCAATCTAGAAGAGACACAAATTCAATTTCCTTCCTGTTTCTTTTCCTTTTTTTTTTTTTTTTTTTAAAATCTGTTGATTCTCATAAAAGAGAGGACACGAAAGAAATCAACCTGTAATGTCTCTGCGTTTTACACACACACACACACACACACAGACACACACGTTCCCTTTCTCTAGCTTCCTTCCTGTTTGCAGTTAACAAACACAAAGTGAAACTATGGGCATACACACAAACTGAAAAAAGACTTCCTCTTTTGACCTCAGTTGTCAGTAAAAGTCAGCGTTGGTAGTTTCTGACAGTTTATCTGCTTTACTAGAACTTGTATCCAGCTGGTTAAACCTTAACATTTCACATGAACTGGTCACCACAGAAGAAAGAAACTAACATTCAGGTGTTGTTTGTCTTTTATGCAAACCTTAAAGACAAATTAGAAGCTGTTAAATTTATATTGGGTATCATACACAGATTCTGACTGTTTTTACATCAATGCCTCTTCACCATGTTGTCCTGGGGATTGCTCATTTTTGGTTCCTCTTTATCATCTTAAGTGTGGTGAGGAATGTGGCTGGTAGAGTATTTTTAAAGGGGAGTTATGCTAATTTGAACTCTGTTTTGATTATTGCACTTTATTAGAGTAACTTTTTATGATTCTTAGTTCAAAACAATCCTTATTTTGTCTTTTCTTGGCCCTCGATGCAGCCCCTCAGTTCATCCTCTGACTGAAAGCCATTTAAGCCCCTCCTTCTTTTAGTCAACTTTCTTCTGATTGGCTGTCCCCTGCAAAATAAATGAAAGGTTTGAACAGCTCTGCTCACAGACAGAGCTGTGTCCTTGAGATAACCAGCTCTCTGTCTCTGTATCATTACCATTCAGTCCACTCTCAGTGACATGAAGCCAGGAATAGAAAAAACTGAACATCTTGTTCAGTCTGAAGCCTGAGGTTTTTTACATACACTGACTATATTATCAGAAACTTTGACCATGGTTAATATGAGACATCACCATTATGTTGGAACGTGGTTTAGTTTGAGTTAACTCATGAGTTGATAATCATTTAAATTCCTATTTAATTTCCTGACTACAGCTTTAAAGGTTTTTAAGATCCATTTCTGTCTATTTTACTCAGGGCATATCATTTCTGTTAACTTCATCTCTAGACTGCGACGCCACGGCTAACATGGTATTTCTCGTCTCGCAGGCCCACAGGTCTCTGTACAACCAAGCCAACTTGGAAACTCGTTACTTTGTGAAGAAGAAGACGCTGCTGGCTCTCAGTAAGCTGACGGTGCTGGCAGCTGACCTGCCAGAGAACCAGCTCACCAAACAAGTCGAAGGTAAAAAAAAATAAATAAATAAATTCATTATAATAATGAATAAAGACATAAATGTCTTTATTCACATCATTTTGCTAAATCTAACCAATGTTTTAGGCTGCTCCTTTTATTACCATCATCATAACGAAGTGTGTGCAGATCCTTCAAGTGTCTTAAACTAATCTGTGATAAATTGATTATTTCTTTTTCTTTTTAAAAAAAATAAATTTTTATTTATGTATTTTTGGAATCCTCGTTAGCTGCTATAACAGCAGTTGCGAGTCTTTCTGGGATCTTAATCTCAGAGCAGTTCAGTGGACAGTTCAGTGTATAAACTCATTGATTGCTTGTTTGAACCAGATAGAAACTTTTTGTTGTTGTTTCAGATTTTTGTTAGTAATGGAAATCTTTATGAACACGACAGAATAGACCAACAAGGTGCAACCATTTGTGGAATGCAGGTTTTTTTTTTTTGGTTTTTTTTTGTTTGTCACGTGTCTTGTAAGTAGACTTGACACCGTCATTTTTCTGCCCAATCAGACATTGTGGAGCAGGAGCGCTTCCTGCTGCATCAGGAGACTCTGCCTCGACAGCTGCTGGAGGAGAAGCAGCAGAACCCCGACACTATGCCTCTGCTCAGTGCTCACAACCTCATACAGGTGAAAACAGCATCATCTGGCTACTAGAACCTGTTTATGCTCAATAATAACATGCAGCTTGTTTGTTGACAATTTTCCTGGGTGACGGGAAACTGCGTGTTAATTTAGGTAACAGCATTCAGCGTCTACAAACTTCAATTACAGTGAAATGGCTTAAGCTCTTTACGAGATCCCAGCTTCAGTACTGTAAATTAACTAGAGATATTTACAGTACTGTGCAAAAGTTTTGAGTCCCCCTAATTTCTTTATATTTTGTTTCCAAAGGGGCGGGACTTTCTTTTAATTTTTGAACACGGTTTTGAGCAATATCTCTCCAGGATGTCAGGTCTTTTCTTTGATCTTTTCATGAAATCTGTAATTTTGCCAGAGAGGACTTAATTTGTTACCTCTGTTTACACTGTTCACTTACCTTGCCTTTCCTTACTTTGAGATGCTCCAAAAAAACAGCAAGGTCTGCGGTGTTTAACCCTTTAATACTGAACCTGTCGTGACAGAACGTACTTCAAAAGTGCCGCCATTCGGACTTCCAGTAAAAATTACCGTAATAATGTTGGATGCAAAGCACGATTTCTCAGCTTTCAGAAACGATTTGAATTTTTCCAATAAGCCAAACGGTCGCGTAATTACGGTTATTCAAAGTACAATTGATCTGACGTCTCAGCGGTGATGCGCTCCGTGTTGACCGGCTGGTAACAAGTGCTTCAGCGCCAACGCCGCTGTTGAAGGGTTAAAACTTATTTGAAATTTAACTCCGTTTCTAATGCTTTAATATGAAGAAGATTATGGGACTGAACGGCTTCAGTCCATTTAATCGTTTCCTCCTCGCCTCTCCAGCTCTACATCTGTGATGACAACAGGCGAGCCAACGAGTATGACTTCAAAAAGGCGCTGGATCTGCTGGAGTACATCGATGAGGTAGCCTCTTGCTTTTGTTCATCGCTGGTGCCTTTGAGGCTCAGTGAGTCGGGCTTGGTCGTGGTTAAGTCGACTTACTGGGTTTTCTTGTGTTTCTCTTCTAGGAGGACGCTGTGGACATTGACGCGCTCAAATGCGAGATCTTCGGCAAAGCACTCAGGAGAGATGAGTAAGATCTGTCATGCCATTCAGTCCAAATTGAAGCAGGTTCAAGTGATATTTCTTTAATAACATGTAAATGGTCCTTTTAGTCGTGATTAAAGTGTAGCAGATTATTTTGGCCTGTCTTTGTGTGGAGATTTGGTGGTTGGTTTAAATGCTGTGGGGTGTTTGTTTTCATCCCTGCTCCAGCTGGTCTTCTGCTGATGGGAACGATGACCCTCTGGAAGCAACCAAAGACAGCATCTTTGTCAAGATCCTCCTCAAACTCATTCAAGAAGGTGAGAAACATTCATGAAGGCAGACCCAGGCAGAGGGGTTCAAGTATGTTGATGTAGGAAGACGAGTTTAAATGAGAGTCAAGTTACAATTATTATCCCTAAATTGTTTATGTCACGAGAGCCTGCATGTAATGATCTTCATGGTAGAGCATAGAATTAGTTCTGGCAGGCCTGATTTCAGTGCCAGCTCCAATCAGGCTTAGCTGTTACTCTTCTACACATTCACGTCTTAGAAATGGCGTACTATTTAAGCCCTGCCTTTGTTGTTGAGGGTAGTGTGAACAGTTGTGAGCTGGAGGAATTCAGTTTTTTAGTTATCTGGATGGTCATCAAATTCATATACATCATTCATATATATGACAGGTGAAGTAAATGACAGTGCTTATTGGCCCTCGATGCAGCCCCTCAGTTGGGATATATTAGGGAGCAAGTGAACATTTTATCCTCAAAGTTGAGGTTAGAAGCTGGACAAATGGGCAGGTATAAGGATTTGGGTGTTTGGCAAAGGCTAAATTGTGATGGCTAGACGACTGAGTCAGAGCATCTCCAAAACTGCAGCTCTCGTGGGGCGTTCACGATCTGCAGTGGTCAGTATCTATCAAAGTGGATAGAAAGGAAGGAACAGTGGGCAACCAGCAACAGGGTCACGGCCAAGGCTCAGTGATGCATGCGGGAAGCGAAGGCTGACCTGTATGGTCTGATCCAACAGACGAGCTGCTGGAGCTCAGGTTGCTGAAGTGGTTAATGCTGGTTCAGAATACAGTGTATGACAGTTGTTTGCTGTTTTGGCAGCAAAAAGGGGGACCAATACAATATTAGGCAAGTGGTCATAATGTTAGGCCTAATCGGTGTGTGTGTGTGTGTGTGTATGTGTGTGTGTATATGACAAATATACTTGTAAATAATTAGTAAAAAGATGAACTCTTTAACTGTATGTTCCAGGTGTTTCTCTGCAGACCTATCTGCCCGACATCAAAGAGCTGCTGGAGCTGGAGGAGCTCAGCAGCTTGAAATCAAAGCCTTATTTTGAGTTCGTCCTTCGAGCTAATTATGAACATTACTGTCAAGCCCAGATGTGACGACCGCCAAATCCCCCAGTGAAACACTGTGCACTTCAGCTTTTCTTTGCTTTCTAATAATTGTCAAGATTTGTTTAAATTGTACTCTTTTCTAAATAAATATGTTGGTTTTACCTTGACTAGTACTTTTCAGTATAGTTTTTCAGACACTGTTACTTTATTCCTCAAAGACGAGCCCATAGAAACTCAGTTTTCTCTTTTCAGTTCCTGACCTTTGGGGACATTTGCAAAACACATTTAACAGCAATAGTGACAAGTGTACATATTTGATAAAGGATCATTTAGTGTAAAGAAATTGTTAAATAATATTAGTAATAGTTAATTGTTAAAAGGAGAGACAAAAAAAAGAACATCCAGAAAGTAAAAGACATGGCAAATTTCAGTTCTTTGTATCCAAGCCCTCTTTATTCAGTAATCTGGGCAAATGTGTGCAAAAAAAAAGAAAACAGCAAACCCGGTGAGCTGTGAGAGTGGGAACAAACAAGCCACACTATTTTCATCCATCCACTGACAACCCTTTTTAGTACACTGAGGTTCAGCTATAAACATGAGTGGCTGTGGCTCAGGAGGTAGAGCCGGTCGTCTACTTAGAAGGTTAGTGGTCCAGTCCCTGGATGCTCCGGAGTGTCCTTGGGCAAAGTGCTTAAATTCAGGTTCAGTATGTTCTTCATTGTGTGTGAATGTTAGAAAGTGCTTGCATGAATGTGTGCGTGAATGAGACGTGCTGTATAAAATGCTTTGGGTGCTTATGCAGAGAAGAAAAGTGCTATAGAAGAAACAGGCCATTACATGTGAACAGCTGAATTTTGAAGAAGAATAAAATAAGCTTGGCACAAAAAGTAAGGAAATGTGTGTTTATTTCTTTGTTTGCTTCTTGGCAGTAAAATGTCACACAACTGGAAAGCCTGTTTATTCCCCCTTAAATGGAGCCACGTTTGTAAGGAAAATCCATCTGTGGGTTGTGCCCATGAAAAATGTGCCAAGTCTTCTCTGCCAAACAGTGCAAATGGATACTTTATTGGAATAAATAGACATAGAAAATACATATGTATTCACCCCATTTTATAAGGACACCTAAATTATCAGTGGTGCAGCATCATTGGAGTTGAAGGAATTTAAATAAGTGTGTGTGTGTGTGTGTGTCTGCTGTTTAAGCCTTTAGGTTTCTGCGTGTTCGTTTCATCGAACATGACTGACAAAACAGGATAAAGGAGTCCAATTATTAAATTTAATAAAGCCATTTCAAACAGTTTACAGATATCTGGACCAGACTGCATGCCGTGAGATGGCATGAAGTACTGGCACTTTCTGATTCAACTTACAGTTTCATATAGTCACAGCACATCTCTTGATTACATCATTTACAAAACAAAATGTGGAAAACAGAGAATTTCAACAACAGGGTGACCTCGAAGTCTCCATTTCTATCATTGTTTAGTCTTCATCAGTGTACAGTCAGAATACAAAGGTCATGATGACATGAAATATTATAAGCTTCTGTATTTTTTAATCAGTTATGTTATTTTCCAGACAAATTTCTCAGGGAAGTAAATGTATGTAAGATATATATATATATATGTGGCATATATCATGAATATTCCTTCAGAATACAGAGAGCTTACTCTGAATGCAACTACGTTTAGAATGACATACCCAGTAAGGTCAAGTAAGGTCAATGTAAAACCTACCACAAAAGAAATCCCGTTGAAGTAAAATTCCAAGTCAATGAACAGCATTATGATAAGAGTTCTACAGAAAATAGCCACACTGTAAAGTGTAATTGTGACTGAGCTGAGCCTCTAAGATACTGGCTCGAGAAGCTGCCCTGCAGTCGTCAGGACTTCCTGTTGGGCAACAAAGAGCAGATGTTGGTTATAAATAGACCTGAGCTCCTCTGGCTGATTGACTGCCACCCTGACAGAGATCCTCTGCAGTGATCCACTTTCTCGGCTTCACAAGCTGCAGATGGCTTTCAGGATGCAGCTCTCCTAAAAATAGAGTAGATTAGATTAGATTAGGACAAAGAGCGATACATAACTATCATTTTCTGCTCGGGAAGCCTGATTTTACAAACCTCTGCTAAAACTTTGTAAGTTCTCCTTTAAATGTCACAGGGCTGTGTTTTGAAGAAGTGCCATTAAAAGCAAAAACATTTTATATTTCCTATTTTACGAACTGAAATAAGGGGCAAATAATGTTTATTTTTAAAAAAATAAGAATTTACCGGAGATATTAAGGGTAATTTACTTGTTTTTCTCTATATTGATATAGAGAAAAATGACCCCAGATTAATTTACAAATGGCTTTCTGTATTTTATGATAGATTTGGTCGACTGAAATGGTTGATAAAGCTACCTTATAATTTTTCATTAAAAAAAAAATCACAGTTTATTTATGTAATTTTCTTTTATGAAAAAAAAAACAAATATATATTTAAGTTGGGCAGCACTGTGTGGTGCAGTGGTTAATACTGTTGCCTCACAACAAGAAGGTCCTTGGTTTGAATCCACCATCTGGCCGGAGGCCTTTCTGTTTGCATGTTCTCTCCCAGTATCTGCGTGGGTACTCCGGCTTCCTCCCACAGTCCAAAGACATGTGGGATCAGCTTAGGTGGTGATTCTGAATTGCCCATAGGTGTGAATGGTTGTCTGTCTCTCTGTGCTGGCCTCGCAACAGGTGACCTGTCCTGGGTGTACCCTGCCTCTCAGCCCATGGCAGCTGGGATCAGGCTCATGATCACTTCAGCTCCTTTCATTGTTTTCAAATGACTTCTTTCTATGCATATTATTTGAACTCTTGAGTCAGATTTGATCTTCCACCTTAAACTCATTTCAGTTCCAGCTGTTCCAGCCGTTTGCTTCAGCTGCCATCTCTGTGTCCTTTAATATTTTAATGTCATAAACGGCAGCAGCATTTCAAAATGAAGACATCTGTAATCAGCTTCAATAAAGTTAATTTATTTTCTCTGATTCTGCTTTATTCTTGAACTTTGACCATTTAACTCCTTTTGCTCCTTTTGCTTTGTGTGACATTCAGTTAACCCACAAACTAGAGCTGGGCTTCAGTCAGCGCTGATTTTCAATTCTTTTATGTGATGCTCTTATTTTCAGTAGATGACTAACATAACATTAGGGATCATTTGAGCTTTTCCATGGAACTTTTTAGCATATTTCAGCTCATCATTTTCGTGTTCAGTTGTTCCACATTCCAGTTTTATTAATTCATTCACTTTGTCAACACGCTCGACATGTTTGTCTGGGTACTGTCTGTAAGAGTGAAGCATTTTAATGCCAAATGTTCGAGTGATATCTTCTCCCTCTTTGGATTCATGACTACAGTCTTGTGTCGGGTCATCATCCATTTAAAAACTGGCCGGGTTCCCGTGAATCTTGACACCTCAGCGGAGCTCAGTTAACACTTGGATAAACACTGCCAGGACTACTGGCTCAGTTTTTGTCCCTCTGAGGATTTTTGTCTCAGTTTGCAGCTGTCCAATCTGTTGGAGGTCCTGACCTTCTTCTTTCTAAAAGCAGACCAATGAAGGTCCGCTGCTTGTGTGTAGAAGTTCAAACTGAGAAACATACATCTGAACAAACCTGGACAAATCTCGGGTTGTTAAAGTCATCAACAAGCTGTATATACATTTCTAACAGTAATGACCACGATTAGGTTTGATTGTTATATTAACAGATTGTTTTTATTCTCATTAGATTTTAAATTTAGGGGCAGCTCAGGAGGTAGAATGGGTCATCTGCTAATCCCCATCTCCTCCAGCCTGTACGGTGAAGTGTCCTTAGGTGACATACTGAACCCCATATTGCCCCGATGCACTCATTGGTGTGTGTATGATGGCTAAAAAAGTGCTTAAAGTGCACAGAATAAAGGGGCATGTGAATGGGTAACTGATGTGGAGCATCCTAAGTGCTCTGAGTGCTCAGTGGGAGGGGCCATTCAAAGAAAAAAGCAGTGAAAATACTTACTGGTATCCAGCTGCCTGTAGGTTACTGTAACGTTTACAGCAACCTTTTTTACTTTTTCATGTTTTAACACAATATTGATTTCACAGAAATCGCAGGATTTAAAGACTTGAAATTATGCAAACAGAAAATAAGTATGCACTGCTACTTCCGTTTAGAATTCACACTTCCTTATTTAAAAAAAAAAGATTTCACACTTCCTTATTTAAAAAAAAAAATCACACTTCCTGTGATAATTCAGCTGCTTGACAGCATCGTTGAGCTTTTAATTTCAGCTTCTTCCAGTTTTCTTTTAATGTGCTTTTTGTTTTCTGTGTTTTAACTGTCACTTCCATTTCATCTTGCTCAGCATCATTTCCTTCAATATATATAGGTATGGAAGAAGACGTATTTTGAAACAATGCGAGTTATATTTCTGAGTGCTCAAAATTTTTCTTATCATCAATGCTTCAACTTCAGCTGAGATTTTCACTTCTTATTGGACTTTTGCTTAAACTGATATTTCACCTTAACTCAGTGAACCACTGTACTGTAATTCACCTCAGTGCTTTAACTGTACTTTCTTTAAACGAAATCTTTATTTCCCCTCCAGTCCCCTGTTAAAATACTAATAAAACAAGATAAACTATTAAAAATCTTTAAGTACTAAACGGTGTGTGTGTGTGTGTATGCATGCTCTGTGCACTTGTGTGAGGCAGTTGTAGCAATTATTCTACAGGGGACGGTCTCGCTCCATACACGGGCTCGTGCGCTCCGCGGTAGCCTCGCGGGGACTTCCTGTCCATATATGGCCCAGCCGGGCCGCGAGTCTCTACATGCACGCATGAGACGGCCCTCGCGCGCGACCAAATATGGACGAACGGCCGGCTGAATTCCTATCGAATACTCGGACATTCCAAACCGCCGTCCGCTGAGAAGAAGGAGAAAAAAATAACTCTCCGGGTGGTATGGAGGAGAAGGTGTATATAAGGACCGCGGTGGTCGCAGCGGGTCACCCCACCAGCTGGAACCAGCAGCAGTTAAAGTTCAGTGACAGCCGGAGACACGCAGAGGTAAGCGGCTTGGAGGAGAGGGGTGGCCAGGTGGAGGGATGGTAAAAGTTGTTGCAGTAATTAGCTGGAGTTACTGTTAATGGAGACTGGCTTGTTGCTAGGTTAAGTGAATGAGACAGATGGAGAATAATCTGGATTTAGCGGTTAAGTGAAGGGAGCTGGCAGTGAACCACAACCTGCTCAGGCTCAGCTTTTGTTGTGACAGGTAGCCTAGATCTGCTGTGTTCAAATGCTGTCGGAAATTCTGCACTAATGTCATAACAGCTTGGATACGTAGTGTATTTTAACGCTTTATGAGAAAACACGATAATAACAAATAGTCTAAGAAAACTGGAATTGTCTTTTCAAGTAATAATATTTATCATATAAGTACGTCAACTGACACACCCTGGAGCAGCAACCAAGTTCTCAGTCCCTGTTAGTGCTTTTACACTGTTCAGTAGTGAATAAAAACCCTGAATCCAGCAGAAACAGGTATACTTTTTAAGCCAACTTTTAAAGGATGATTACAAGGGCACTATAATGAATACCAAGAAATCAAAAGTCAGATTTTGAGGTTTATGGGGAACATCTGAAGGCATCATTGCACTAACTGGGATTTAATGGCATTTCTGTTCGCAGCTTCATGACTTCATGTCATGGAAGGTTGTGTAAACTGTTATGACACGATCCAAACATTGCCTGAGAGAGGATATTTAAGATGATGGAGTTATAGTTATTAGCATGTGATTATTCACACTGCTTAAATAGAACAGAAAAGTTGATGGTAGAAAAGTGTCATACACTTTTTTCTTTCTTTCTTTTTTTTTTTTTGTCATGCAGCTAATTTTAGTAAAATTATAATAATAACTAATCTCAAACCAGAAAAACAATATAACAAGAAAGAAACCAAAAAGAGGATGGATGGATGGATGGATGGATGGATGGATGGAGAAAACAAAAGTAATTCCAACACAAACACTGCTGGAATTACAGTTAGCCTAGGACTGTAAGATTTAAAACTTTAGCCACAATTGTGTTTTTAGTCACAATAAAAATGACAACAAAACATAAAAAAAAAAAAACAACCTGACACTACTCAGGATACTCCTTATTAACATGTGATGACATATTAAATTACAACTTTATTACAGGGTCTGTCCACTTTTACATATAGAAAGTTTAAGTATTGAGTTGTTAAGGCTGAAGTATTGGGGCTAAAATGATTATTAAGAGAAAATCACATTCATATCTAACTGTGTTAAGTGCTGTAGAGTCATCTTGTTATGCCGAAATTCATCACATCTGACTTTCTCCTCCAGAATCCGCAGACATGTGTGACGACGATGAGACCACCGCCCTTGTGTGCGACAATGGCTCTGGCCTGGTGAAGGCTGGTTTCGCTGGAGATGATGCTCCCAGGGCGGTGTTCCCCTCCATCGTCGGCCGCCCCCGTCACCAGGTATGTAAGGGCAAAAAGCTTCACAAAAAAAAGGGAAAAACTGTCTCTTCTCTTTTTCTTATGTGCTCACTTCTTGCACTGTATCTGAGCCCTGATTTTTACTTTTTTTTTTTTAGCGCCACAGGCCAAAGATCTTTGCAGAGAAATGGCTGTGTGAGACTGTTGGACTCACTATTACAACAAATTAAATACAAACATAAATAAATAACAGGATATAATAAATCTGGAAAAAACAGTGCTGCATACAGAAATTCTCACAGTTAAAAAAAAATATGTATCAGACCTCACCTACTTTGTTCCCCTCGACAGGGTGTGATGGTCGGTATGGGCCAGAAAGACTCCTACGTGGGTGATGAGGCCCAGAGCAAGAGAGGCATCCTGACCCTAAAGTATCCCATTGAGCACGGCATCATCACCAACTGGGATGACATGGAGAAGATCTGGCACCACACCTTCTACAACGAGCTCCGCGTGGCTCCCGAGGAGCACCCCACCCTGCTGACTGAAGCCCCCCTCAACCCCAAAGCAAACAGAGAAAAGATGACCCAGATCATGTTTGAGACCTTCAATGTGCCTGCCATGTATGTGGCCATCCAGGCTGTGCTGTCCCTCTATGCTTCCGGCCGTACCACTGGTGAGTCTGAGCTGCACAGAAATACAGTTTTCCATTTCGTTAAGAAAGGAGTATTTAGTACTTTTTTTCCCCTCATATATCAATATTAGACTGGTACTTGATCACCAAAATTATTTGCTGATTATACAGTGCCCTCCATGATGTTTGGGGCAAAGACACAGTTTCTGTAGTTTTGCCTCTGTACACCACCACAGTGGATTTTAATCAATATGTGATTGAAGTGCTGACTTTCAACTTTAACTCAAGAGGTCTTACAGCACTTGTGCCTCCTCAAGTGTGTTCTTGACTCACTTAGATGTTGTAAAGTTGTTTTTATTAACCATGGAAGTAATTCTGTCATCATGTACTTTAGTTGTTTTCTTTTGCTTTTCAGGCCTTTTTTTCCCCATTCATTTTGCTCCTCTGTAAATGGGGGACTGTGTATTGGGCTGTAATTCTTAAACAATTTATGGAAAAGTTTTGTAAAACCTCTTGATTTAAAGCTGAAAATCTGCACTTCAGTCGCATATTGATTGCATGATTTGCAGTCCATTGTGGTAGCGTACAGAGGCAAAACTACAAAAATTGTGTCTTTGTCCCAAACACTGTGGAGGGTACTGTACAGCTGAAACAAATAACTGATTCCTGCAGTGCTTTTCCTCATTTTGTTTAATGTAAACTGGATGTTTTGGGGCTGTTCTCGGACTTGAAGGTGTCTTTCTGGCCTGTGAAAAACAGTGTTGGCTGGCAGTAACTTCTCTATCAGTGAAATAAACAAACAGCACTGTTTCCTTGCACCTTTTCACGTGATTCGTCACAGACTTGATGTAGAAACCTCTGCCTCTCTATAACTTTTCTGTGTCCGCTCTCAGGTATCGTGCTGGACTCGGGTGATGGTGTGACCCACAACGTGCCCATCTACGAGGGTTATGCGCTGCCTCACGCCATCATGCGTCTGGACCTGGCTGGTCGGGATCTCACAGACTACCTCATGAAGATCCTGACGGAGCGCGGCTACTCCTTCGTCACAACAGGTAAAATGGCACAAAATAAAGCCAAACAGTTTAAATTTAGGCATTACCTCTTTTCCTCTCAGATAAAAATATTCTATTCATCCTTTTTCTAAGTTGTGTGTCCAAAAAATGCTTGCCAGTGGAGCAGTTTGAATTATCACGTCTGCTTTCTGTTTGTAGCTGAGCGTGAGATTGTGCGTGACATCAAGGAGAAGCTTTGCTACGTTGCTCTGGACTTTGAGAATGAGATGGCCACCGCTGCCTCCTCCTCCTCTTTGGAGAAGAGCTACGAGCTGCCTGACGGTCAGGTTATCACCATCGGCAATGAGCGTTTCCGCTGCCCCGAGACGCTCTTCCAGCCCTCCTTCATCGGTGTGTAGTATCAACCGTATTCGTCTGAGACAGTGTAATACTTTCCTTTGAAATATGATGTTGTCATTTCCTTGTGTTTAACCTGAAACTCTCTGCTGTGCACCTGAACAGGTATGGAGTCAGCTGGTATCCATGAGACCGCTTACAACAGCATCATGAAGTGTGACATTGACATTCGTAAGGACCTCTATGCCAACAACGTGCTGTCCGGCGGCACCACCATGTACCCTGGTATTGCTGACCGCATGCAGAAGGAGATCACAGCTCTGGCTCCCAGCACCATGAAGATTAAGGTACAAGAGCTAACACTCACTGACAGAAGACAGATTATATGACTCAACTCAACGTGATTACATTTGGACAGTTATGGAAAGTTTCACAAGAGACACCTGAAAATTAGCCCCATATGTGATAGCTAAAACACTGCTCAAACATTTTAAAACATCCCCTGTAAGCCCCTTAGAGACAAAGAGTTAGATTTAAAAGCAGGTGAAGTAGCAGAAGATCCTCATTATCTTGTCTGTCTTTGCTTTACATAATATGATCAGAATATCTGAGGCGCTAGCAGGCAATAACATTTGTCTTATTTTCTTCTTCCTGTGCAGATCATTGCCCCCCCTGAGCGTAAATACTCAGTCTGGATTGGTGGCTCCATCCTGGCCTCCCTCTCCACCTTCCAGCAGATGTGGATCAGCAAGCAGGAGTACGATGAAGCCGGCCCCAGCATCGTCCACCGCAAGTGCTTCTAAACATGATGTGTCCAAAGTGTTCAGGAACCAGAGCAGTTAGATGCTGCTGTCCCAGGACTCTGAAACTTCATCCTCTCATAGAGAGATGTTTGATTTCCACCATCACAGATCATGTGGCATCTAACATGTACATAAGTTATTTATTCTTTGTTTTATGTATGTCATGTTGTGAATGTAAATGAAGATTGCTGTCCATATGTGAGCGTTGGCTTCGAGGTACAACACACTCCAACTCCGACCAACCGAATGAAAAAAACAAATGATAACAAAAAGACCAAAATAGAAACAACATCAAAGCAAATAAAAGCCAAATCATTTTTCACAAATAACTGCTGTCTGCTCATTCTGGTTCTGAATATTTTCAGATACGTTTCTGGATAATTTTACTGGTCTTTTCTATTTTTTTCCATTATATTCTGCACTTTATTCTTCACATACACAAGAAACTTGTGAAAAATTATATATTTGCAGAGAGACATGACAACATTGTCGGTACCCTTCCGTTAATGAAACAAAAACCCACAAATAGTGACTGAAATAACTTGAAACTGACAAAAGTAACAATAGATAAAAATGTACTGAAAATTAACCAGTGAAAAATTAATATTAAATTGTGGTTTAACAAAATGAATGAAACTAGCCTGGACAAAAATGATGGTAACCCTAGAAAATATTGAAAATAAGTTGACCACAGAGACGTGTTAAACTAAGGTGTGTCCTGTAATTAGCATCACAGGTGTCTTCTCACCTGTAATCAGTCAGGCTGCCTATTTAAAGGGTGAAAAGTGGTTGCTGTGCTGTTTGGTGTCATAGTGTGAACCACACTGAACATGGACCACAGAAAGCTAAGCTGTCATGGTGCGTGGAAGCAGACCGTGTGGAGAGTGAGGACCCAGTTGCAGGACTCAGAGGCAGGCACACGAAGGTAAAGGGAAAATGAGTCTTTATTGTGGCTCAAGATTTGAACAAACACAAACTAAGGCAGAAAACAAAACTAAAGCAAACCTAAACTGGGAGGAATAACTAGGGAACACTAGGCAGATGGAGAACACAGGAAGAGATCACGCCACAACAAGACGCCAACAAATGAGCAGGTGAACGGTATTACACTAACGAGACAAAGGAAGCTAAACTCAACACAAACCACACCGGACACAGGACTGTCAAAATAAAACAGAAAGCGAGAAGGCAGGACAACAGAAACACAAACTTGACACTACACGGGGAGACAGACACACTGAGGGAAAACGGACACAAGAGAATTCACACAAAAAAGGGAAGGAGGGGAAAAACAGGGAGAACCAAAGTGTAAAGCAACTGGGATCTTAACTAAGAATACATAAGCGGAACACATGAAACAATATAACAATGAAACCGTGATCACAAAGACAAACTAACTACAAAGGTCCATGAAAACTAAGAAACAAAGGGTCGCAGACCTGGGACCATGACATAAGCAGAGCGTTGTCTCAGGACATCAGTTACTGACAAGCATGTTAAAGATTAAAGACTACAAGACCATCTCCAAGAAGCTTGATGGTCCCGTGACTACAGCTGCATGTTATTCAGAAGTTTAAGGGACTGTAGCCAACCTCCCTGGATGTGGCCACAAGAATAAAAATCGATGACTAATTGAAGAGATGGATAATATGAATGTTAACCAAAGAGCCCAAAGCAACTTCCAAAGAGATTAGAGGTGAAGTCCAAGGTCAAAGTACATCAGGGTCAGATGGCACCATCCATCACTGTTTGAGCCAAAGTGGACTTAGTGGAAGATGACCTAGGAGGACACCACTGTTGAAATCCAAATGCATGTTGAGAAGCCATAAAGCTTCTGGAAAAATGTAGTTTGGACAGATGGGACAAAATTGGAGCTTTCTGGCAAATCACATCAGCTCTGTGTTCACAGATGAAGCACACGAAGAAAAGAACAGTACCTACTGTGAAACATGGAGGAGGCTCGGTTATGTTCTGGAGCTGCTTTGCTCCATCTGGCACAGGGGGTCTTTAATCTGTGCAGTGAACATGGAAATCTCAAGACGATCAAGGCATGCTGGAGCGAAATGTGCTGCCCAAGGTCAGAAAGCTTTGTCTCAGTCACAAGTCATGGGTAATGACCCAAGACACACAGCTAAAAACACCCAGGAATGGCTCAGGAAAAAAAAAAGTGCAAGTGTAAACCATTAATCCTGATTGGTAAATGGACTGGTTCTTATATAGTACTCTCCTACTCGAGCACACGAAGCACTTTTTACAACACACCTTCATTCACCCATTCACACAAGCGCTTTTATTCTACACTTCTACATCTATATAAGGAGATGCTTTTAAGTGTGAAGTGGAAGTAAAATAGGGCAGAAAAACATTGGATTTCCAATTTCCGACTTTCTCACTTTCGTGAGACAGGTCAGTTTTACCCTGCTGATGAGTTATTGCAATGGTACGAGAGGAGCCGCAGGTTCAGACATTTGGTGTATGTGCTTGTTTGAGGAGCCAATGGTGCGAAGCGACCGTCTGTGGGATTATGACTGAATCCTCCATAGATGCAGTGACGCCGTGGCGCTGTGGATCTGCGGCTGGTCTCGGATAGGTGAAGGAGAGCCGCTCCTGACTGGGCTGGAGGATGGCCGAACAACGGTCGCCCATCTCCAATCGCTTACAGTAGAGTAGAAAAGCGCTATATATAAGAACCAGACCATTTACATATTTAATTGGGAAGCAACATTAATAACATTGACAAAGAAAAGAGTTTTTTCTTTTTTTCTTAAGTGTTGTAGTAACCATACAAACATACTACACTCGGGCCTGGGGGGAGGGGGGGGTGTCCAGGCTCGCCCAATAATGTCACTGTGCCCCCTCAGCTGAATTCTACTGATACACTTCAACTATAAGTAGCACTAGTGTCTCAGGCTGACACTAATCTTTATGCGTAAAATAGGTGTAGTGGCCCTTTAAGAGATCAGTTCTAAATAACCATTTATTTAATTTTATTTAGTTTGATGAGTTAAAGTCCGGCCCTTGTGTTCTCAGCGGGTTTCCAGGTTTCACCTGTTGGCTGCACAAATGGAGACAGAATCCGCATGCGCAGTCTGGTGACCGCGTCTTCATGGAAAATCATATTTGATTCTGCATCAGTCTACTACAGTTCTGTTATGCTACCATCAAGACTGGGGATGGTACAGGATGTATCTTTCAAAATAAAGCTCCTGACTCTCTGAACTTAATGGTTTGGTCCTAGTTCTCGAAGTTACTCCAAAATCAGTAGAGTTAAGACAAAAGTTTTAAAAATTTCAGGCCTGATAGCAAACCGTAAAAGGAAAAGATGGATGGACCGTTTTCATTCTGTGTCTTTTTGGTCTTATAATTTTAGCCAAAGTCTTTGTGGCCAGTCAGGCTGTGGTGTCATGGTCCTGGATCAGTTTACCTCACATCTGAGTTTTTGAACCTTCTGGTTTATTTAATTATTCTTTGTGATCCTCGGTTTGTTTAATGTTTATATTTACTTAATATCTTGCTTTTTGTTATACTCTTCCTGCTTCCACGTATCTGCATTTTAACAACTGACCCAGATGTAATGTGCGGTCAGTTTGAGACTCTAAGTAACTGCTAATTTTCATTTTCCATCTCTACAGTCAGTTCTTTCACTTTGTGATCTATGTGCATCTCTTTGAAGTGGTTTTGAGTTTATTTTTTGTTATTTTATCCATGTTTGTGGCATTGTTGCAGCCTTCGTACTTCTGTATGCTTCCAGGATTGTACATTTTAAACTGAAAGGCAAATTCACCTTCAATCCCAAATCATTATATTACCATAAGCCACAAAAAGGCTAGCTCTGATAGCTTACTGTATTGCTTATGAAAATTTCTGCGAAGTCGTAATCTCAAACAAAACAAAGAGAGAGATTCATATTTTTAGCTGCTGAATTGTCCATGATCACCTCCGTCCAAACCAGAAGAGACCAGATGAGTTATTTAAGCACCACAAAGCAGTAATAAAAGCAATGTAAACGTTTTCTAATGATTAACTTCTTGAGTTCATGTCCATAAGGCGGTTTATGGCTCTTGTTTTGAAAGTCAAAGCCGGAAGTCGATTGTTTTGTTGTCGCGAGCTTGCTAACTCAGCTCGGTGTTTGGTGTCAGTAAGCAGAGCGATGCTCACCGTCTCAGAGACGGGGTTTAAATCAGACTTCTGAACCCCTGTGGACCACGGTCTTGGTGAGTAAATATATTTCTGACTTTAATATCTAATCAGCCTTTAGTCGTTAGCCTGAGCATTTAAATCTCACCGTTTTTACAAATGAAGCTGAACGCAGCGGGCAGGTGAGGAGCACGGCTGTGAACATGGCTGTAGCCTGTTTTCTCTCGGTTTGTCGTTTTAAATCTCAAGTTTACACACTTCATTCTATTTATTAACTTCAAAATGCACGGGAGCTATATCATTTTTGCTCGGCTCTGTGTTCACAGGCTAAAATATTTCAAAAATACGGTGAGCTGGGGTGTGCCTGAGAGAATTAAAGCCTTCAAAACAAGAGACACGTACAGTGTGTGTGTTTCAGTTCCAAAAAAACAAACATCAGGAAATATGCAATAATTGGACGTTGACTTGAAAATATATACTTACCAGGTTTTGTCTTCAGATCAGATATAGGCCAGCTAACGAGATCAATAATTGATGTAGTTTATTTTCAGTTTAAGTTACATATATTTAAATATAAAGGGAAAAAAAAAAGGAAAGTGTGTGTAGGCGTGTAGACTAAAATAGACGGAATATAACTGGTCATGTAGTGTGAGTGAGTAATGGCTGTAGTCCAGCCAGTTGTAAAGCTGTAGTAAGCCTCAATCCTCCTCTGCTCTCAAGGTAATCTGATGTGGAGGGGAGGTGGGCGGGGCTTACAGGTAGATCACACCTGGCAAAGGTACGTCACCAAGTGTTGCAGGTAAATCTGTTTAAAAAAAAAAAAAGAGAGAGAGAAAGAAAGAGATGGGTTTATTAGATTTGACGTTATCTGATTGGTTTGTATTAATAAGGAGTGTTACTTGTTTGAATTGCTAGTCTTGCTGAATATGACCACAGCTTTATATGTAATAAAGAGGCAAAGCAAGAATAATTTGTGATGCATTTAAAAAAAAGAGTAAAAGGAAAAAAAAATGTCTATTTAGAAGAATATTAACTTTATAAATGTGTAATGAGAACAGATGAGTTCATGTCAGAGGTAACAGTGATAACCTCTGGTTATCCCACATCTGTGACATACAGCAACTAACAGCATAACTGGATGGATGGACAGATGTTATGCTATGGTAACCACTAGCATCCACCTGGCTGTGCGTTCATATGAAGAGTTCACTATGTTAAATTTAGTTTAGTGTTTTTCTGTGAGTGTTTTCTAAAAATTGAACTTTTGGGTTATGAAGTATTGCAGTTTTTGTCCTGACCTGACTCATTACAGGAGGCTGGGTTATATTGAGGCTCACATATCCTATAGTATATTCATGTATAATGATGTAAATAATTTTTTTCTAAACTCTCTGTGGCAGTAAAGCAGATGTTTATAGTTCATTGTTTGATCTCTTTTGAGGATTGTGGAAAACATTTCTTTGTGCTAATGCAGAAAATAGTGTGACAGCATTGTTAGTGTGGCAGCAGAAGAACAGACCGATCAAACTCTCGTCACGGACATCTGAACCACAGTGAAATCTGACACTGTGTGTCGAGCTGCGTGCAACATAGTGTTAACATCCAGCAGAGCTCAGAGGAGAAGCTGACGCAGAAAGTTAAAAGAAAAAGTCGACAAGATAAATGGGCTGCATTTTTTTAAAATTTACCTTTTTAGAGAAGTGGATTTAAGGAATTAAAAATGTATTAATCCTTAAAGGTACTTTTTATAATTGCCTTCTGTAAATTTTAACTGAAACTTTTACCACCAGGAGGCAGTGTTTTACATGTGGCTGTGTTAAAACCTTTTCTGATGTGTGTTGCTGTTATTTTAACTTTTAATATTTGTTTTTAGTTGTTCCTACTGTCCACGTTCTAGTAAATAAGAATGTGTTCAGTCTAAATTTCCCACAGGTGTGAATGTGAGTGTGGATGTTGTCTGTCTCTCTGTGTTGGCCCTGCGACAGGCTGGTGACCTGTACAGGGTGAACCCTGCCTCTCACCCTATGGTAGCTGTCATAGACTCCAGGCCCCCCACGACCCTGAAAAGCATAAGCAGAAGAAAATGGATGGATGGATGGATGTTAGCTGTAGTTATGGTGGAAGGTTTTTAAACTATTTATTTTACAATAAGTACTTTAAACCTTTTTTTTGTATTAAGGCTTAAGTGTTTTTTTTCCTTTTTTTTTTTTTTTTTTTTTATCAATATGTGTTAAAGCCTTTCACAAGCAACTGTAACACTCATTCCACTTCACTTTCATCCAGATATTGTTGCATTTGCCATTAGGTCAATTCCACCAACTAGGAACTAGCAGGCCTTTGTAGAGCAGCCCAGATATTTATGTTCCCTTTGCAGATACTCTCCTTGTAGGATGTCTTTCAGGGCTGTTTTGAGGGGGAAAAAAAACACTCCAGTGTACATACTTCTAAAAACTGGGGTTGAGGCTTCTTTGTTAAACTCTTGACAAATGTGTCTTTGAAAATACAACTGCCTATCAGAACAAAGACAAGAAGACTTACAGCATCTGTATTGACAGTGGAAAAGTTCAACAATGGATGGAGCTGCTCCTGTAAACACTCAAACCGCCTTGTGCCCCCCCCCCCCCCCCCAACTATAAGCTCAAATTTTTATTACATGAAAAAAAATGTAGTTTTATAATTATTTTAAATCAGATCAGAAGCAACGGAGGCTGAAACAATAACTGTGTCACCCTTTATTTTGTATTTTTCTTTAGTTCAAAGGTCTAAAGAGCTCAGAGAAGATTCAGAGATGTAGTGATGGAGGACGTGCAGAGGGTTAGGGTGACAGAAGAGGATGTTACTGATAGGGTGAAAAAGGGACAGGTGATCAGGCTGTGCCGACTCCTAAAGGGAGCAGCCAGAAGAAAAAGAACAACAAGGAAAAGATTGAAGATTTGTTTCAACATGTTAGAGATATTTAGTAAGGAGAGTCACTTGTATGGACTTCCTTTAATGCTGAGATTAGATTAGGTGAAGTTATTTCTTTTTTGAATGTCAGTATTTAATGTCTTTTTTTTTTCTCTTGCAGTGATTGGCACCAAGGAAGAACAAGAACCATGGTGACCAAAAAAGTGAGGACAGAATATATGAAGAAGTTCAGGGACCCCAAATGGGAGACGTTTTCTAAATGCTACGAGGACTCCGTGAAGTACCGTCTGACTCGACGCGTGATGGAGCATTCCCACAAGCCCTGGTTTTGGGAGGGCTGGGACAGCGGCTCTGACTCCAGTGGCTGGTCGACACCAAGACTGACCAGGAACAAAGTGGCTCCTCTGTCCCTCCCACTGCTGCCCACATCCCCAGAGGTCAAACAGAGGCTGTTGGAGTTGAAGACCAGTCCTGGGCAAAAGCAGTCATCTGAGGATTTAGAGACTGAAGTGGGGGAAGGGGACGCTCCGGTTGTAGATGCTGCACAAACCACAGGTGAGAGGAAACTGCTCATCAAACAGAAATCCTAAACATTAAGTTTTTCCCTGTTAATTGGACAAAATATGGAATATGACTTGGATTTCCCAGATTTTATGTCATAGCAAGTATACATTTTCTCAAAAACTGCGCAAAAAAATTAAATGATCATTAGTTTCTGACTGTGATTAATATTTTGTCAATCAACCCACCAATTAATTGACTAGCTGCACCTCTAATAATGACCAAGCCTAAAAAACTGCAGTTCCTGGAGTGGCCACTTGAGGCTAGCTCCAAAAGTGAGCCATGTTAAAGTGCCTTCAAAACTCCACAGCTTTCAAAAGCTGCTTTCCTGCATGGTACCAAAAGGGTTTCGGCCTCTTTTGATTGTTTCCAGCTTCCTAACAACTGTGCTGTGGGGGAATCTTTTTATAACTCATTCATTTGAATAATGGTAAAGCTTAAATGTAGGGGTGGCCATTTGATTGACAGGTGTGCTGACACAGTGGGCTTTGTCTTTTAGGCATCAGTTTTGCTAGTTGGAGTCATTGAAGTGGACCTCTCCATTATATTTGTACTGTTGGTGCCTTTAGGACCATTTTTAATGTAATTGTGTGACTAATAATATAGCATGCTGTTCAGTACAGACCTTCAAGAGGTCTGAGTTTCAGTTACATTCTAGTGTTTTATTAATTTGTTACTTGGCACTAATTTATAACTATTTGTGTCTGTTCGTCGTACCTGTACGGTTTAGGGTTCTGTTAGCCAAGCCTTCTAGCGTTAGCTCATAACAGCATTCCCCTCTCATCCAAATATGGTCTCTTCAGGCTCCAAAAAAACAGGCAGAAGCTGAGGCATCAAAATGTGTGGAAAAAGCATCAGGAGACATCACCCCGTCCTTCTCAGGGTGATGCTGTTTGCATCTTTTCTGGTGCTACCATCAGGTCATGACATTTTCATAAGCCTCAGCTGTACTTTGCCTTAGCATGTCAACATGTTTAAAGTAGCTTAGCTTAGCTGGTTAGCTTTGTTATTGTGAGGAGGCTGACATGTTGATGTTTGCATGTGGCTCAAAGGCCTCAGTTCAGCCTCACAGAGCTTCTGTTGTAGCTATAACCTCATTTTTCTATTCTGACAGTTTACACAAAAATAATCATTACAGTCAATCATCAGATGAATTGTATAAGTGAATAAACTTTAGTTATACCCCTGATAAATGATACTACATTAAGTCAAATGTAGTCTGGGTTGACCTGAGATCCCCCAAACTATGTTTGCATTTGCGCTTTTTTTTTTTTTAGTCTCCAGGAAAGGTTTGGAGTAATCTAACAGAGGGTATTTGATTGTGATTCTTTGTGAGCATCGCTTTCACAGTATGAGGCGCAAAGCCTGGTTTGCCTCAGGAGACACCAGCGCCATAAATATTTGGACCGAAGGCTCAGCAGTCAGGTGGGATTGTTTCCTCCTGCTCAGACACTGAGCTCAGAGATAAAGGATGTATTGTGTGTCTTTGACATTTTCCATGGCTGCATTTCAGACAGGAAAGTGTCAGGAAACCTGCTCATCACAGCTCTGAATTTCACAGTGCAAATAAAAGGTCTGTAAATTTAGGCAACTTGCTTTTTCACACAGATTCAGACACAGCAGCCCCGTGCAGCTCCACAGGGAAACTGTGGCGTCATTCAGCTCCATCGAGTGGTTAAATAGTACCCTGCTCAGAAAAATAAAGGAACACTTTGAAAACACATAAAATCTCAATAGGAAAAAAAGTCATGCTAGATATTTATATTGATATGGACTGTGTTAGAAACAAAGACATGCCACATTCTTCAGGCCTCCCTCATAAAGTCTGTTTCTGATCAGAGACATTCACACCAGTGGCTGCTGGAGGTCATTTTGTAGCTCTGGCAGTGCTCATCCTGCTCCTCCTTGCACAAAGGAGCAGATACCAGTCCTGCTGATGGGTTAAGGACCTTCTGCAGCTCTGTCCAGGTCTCCTAGAGTAACTGCCTGTCTCCTGGAATCTCCTCCATGCTCTTAATGCTGTGTTAGTAGACACAGCAAACTTTCCAGCGATGGCACGTATTGATGAAGCAGAATTTTTCACTTAATTTGTGAAACGACATATAAAGATAAATGAACAAAGACCACCCATCCATGTCAACCCTCCCCCTGATGTGCAAGTGAACGGACAGTTGTGGCATGAGCATCTGACTGCTGGTAAACAGTGCTGCTCCACACCCCCAAAGCCCCAATGTCAAAGATGCAGATAAAATTGAGGGGCAGAGAGCAGTGAAGAGGTGAACCCAGGAAATGGGCGGTGCCAGGGCCCCAGACCCCACACCCGGACCCACAGAGAAGAGCCTGGCCAAGCAGCCCAGGGCCAGCACCCACCAGGCTCCACACCCCAAGGCCACAAGGCACACACACAGACATCACAAAGCGGCAGCCACAGACTCCTGCAGCCCCCACCCTCCAGTCACTTGCAAGGCACATGACCTTGCAGGTGAGACCACAGCCAATCACTCTAAGTAATGGAAGTGATCCATGACATTCTCTCCAGTCTAATGTCATCTGTATTCAGTGGTACATAAATCATTTTTTGTACCCAGTTCGGGCGGCACGGTGTGGTGCATAAGGCAGTCAGGACCGTGTGTGATGTATTTGCTTCTATATCTATATCACTTATGTCATCTAAAACGCACAGTGTGCATGAGGTTGTAATACAGCAATTATTCTTAGACAGACTTTAGAAATCATCTGTCTGTCCTTCAGCCATCACCCTGTGCCAGATATCTGATCAAATGACTGTAAAGTAATTATAAATTATTTTAAATAAAGAAAAAAGTACTTTCTGCAGCCCACTTGTTGAGAGATGTCTGTGACTTTAACCCACACTGTTTCCTGTGTGTTTTGTGAAGCAGCAGTTGTAGAAAATGGTGTGAATGAGGCCAGTGGCAGCTCTGCAACGGTGGCTCCAAAAAACAGCGGAAACTCAGATGACACGGCAACAGACAATGGGCCAGCCGACTCCGCGTCTTCTGATGGGGAGCCGGTAAACCCGGTACCTCAACGACGCCATCGCCGCCGCACCCCACGCTCTGAGCAGGCACACCGAGACAGTTCCCAGGACGACAAACCAGCTGTGATCCGAAAACCACCGAGAGCGAAGAGCACACCGGTGATCAGCACCAAGGAGAAGGAGAACCGGAGGCCGTCCAGTCGTCTAGACTGGAGCGAGCGACAGATGGAGATCAAGACGACACCCAATGATGTGAGTGTTCGTCTCAGTGAAGATACTCTTGCTTTTTTAAGAGCCTTTAAAAAAAAAACTTCAATGAAATGTACACCTCAGTACTCATGGAAGCATACTACTTTCATTTTAAAACCACTATATTTCAAGAGAGAGATTTGCTGACTTGAAGAGACACGTAGCACATCGGGCCTTTTTCCTCAGCCTTTCCTTGTGTTAGTGCAGGAGTCCTCCACAGCAGCTCGCCCTCATTAACGGGACAGCAGAGAAGTGAAACCGTGTCACTGAACACTCTGCAAACATTAATAATAAAACACTGGTGTACCTTTCGGAAATGACTCCTCTCTCTGGTTTCTCCTCACAGAGTCACACTTCTGATGCCTGCGTTCAGACTCGGAGGGAGTCCGACAAGCGGATCTCCAAGCTGGACCGCCGGCGGGCTCGATCTGCCGACCTGGAGAAGATAAGGCGGTCGCAGCTGACGGTGGTGGACGACCGTTGGATGACAGAGTACATGCGCTGTTTCTCCGCCCGGCTTAGGTAGAGATGGATCCACCTTGATCCCTGAATACCAAGTTTCCTTATTTGCAGATATCAGGAGGATTTTTCATTTGAATCAACAAGACAGAGAGCCGTCACAGCGGGCCATAACAAAACACTGCTCGCTGGGCTGTCTCCTTAGTGGACAGAGAAATAACAGACAAATAAAGTGAAGAAGTGGGCAGAGCTACTGATTTAGATTCAGGTGATATAGTTTCAAATACCTTATGAGCAACAGGTTTACAATTTCTCCTTTCTCTCTGAGTGTGTTCATTATAATTTGGTGCTTCGCATGGCCCCTAATACTGCAGTACCCACAGTTTTAATTGAATTCTGTACAGATCCCTTAAATTCATTTAACAGAACTGTGACTAAGATATATTCTGCACGTCATTTTTACATACTACTATATCTTTGGGATTTCAGTATTGAAATAACATTTAACAAGTCCAATGAATTTGAAAGAGATTTGATTTAAATTTGCTGTATTAGTCCTGAAGTTTTTAAGCATGTCATTGGTTGTTTTTTTTTTTTACTTTACTTAGCTGGCTTCAGTTGACTTCTGTCCTGAAATCATTTCATGCTCATTTTGTGCAGCATCACAGTTACAAAATGAGGAGCGTGTCACTCCTCGTATGAGATGACAGTGTGGGAACAAGGCTTTACATGAATGTGTCTGCTCACTGACCAGCAGAGAGTTATCAGCTAAACCTGCAGCATCCTTCGGAAGATGCTAATTTAACATCAGTGTTCATCTGTCTGTATTTACAGCCTTGTTGTTCTGGTTTCCCGTCTCTCTTTCTCTCTCTCCTGACAGAAAAAACTAACTGTAGCATGCAGAAGACAGACACAGCTGGAGGGTTGCTCATGGTGCCCTCAAAGGGTCAAAAACTGCAGCTTTAAGAGCTAAAATGCTTCAACATGCCCTTTAGTTAATGTCATCTATGCAATAACTGTACAGGACGTTGATTTAAGACTTATGATGGTGTTGTATAGGCCTACCCACGTCTTCACTTTATACCAAATTACACAGAATTATTAACAATAAAACAACGAGACAGCAGGAACTGTGTTTTGTTGCTCCAGCGTCCTGTCAGAGGGAAAAAAACCCACTTTCACTATCACTGTCATTTATTTGCAGACTAAAGGCCATTTATGCTCCTCTGTAATATAAGCATGATATATTTCCATTGTATCATCTGACTGGTCTGGAGGGACAGATAACCTGGATCAAACCAGCAAAGTAACTATAAAAGGTGCAGTTATTAAAAACCAGCTTTCTTTAGTTTGGGGGTCAGTTTTCTCCGTGACAGGAAAGATTGAATCTGCAGGAACTGTTCAGGTTTCTCATCCCGAACAGTTTCAGATGAGACGGCTCAGCTGCGTTTCTCCGATTCTCTGTTTCTGTGCTGGGAGTGAACAAAGGGAAAAGGAGAGCTCTAAAAGATTTTAATCTTTCTTAGGTTTTCTATACATATATATTACAAAAACACTTCCACGTCACTTTTGAATGTATTTAGTTTCTCAGCATGAAAGAAAGCTCACTGCTCTGCTTTGATTTAGATCTTTATTCAGGCACATCTTTGTTTTACAGTTTTCTCTAACAAAGCCAGTTGTGTGTTTACAACTCAGAGTTTGATGAGAGGCAGCAGAAAGGCCCAAATATTTTTGATATTTGTGTATTTTGGATATAAAGACTTAAGCTTAGATTAGGAGAAGCCTGAAACTCACAGTTTATCAAATAAAATACAAATTTAAGGTATTTTTATCCGTTGATTTTGATCAGGTAACTGTTGGAGCTGTGTGTAGTGCAGAGTTTAGCTGGTGTTTTTTTAACTTTGGGCAGCTTCTGTTAAATAACCTGCAGCTTTAACACAATGTGCAGTGAATCCTCCACATATCTGTCATATTTCAGCGAAAGGCTCAGTGAATAGAAACCAGAGAATATCATCTTAGTCTAACTTCTTGGTGTAATTATGCAACAGTAGGCACTTTGAAAACATTTCACTGAAATAATGTAAGAGTCACTAAAATGCATCACTACAGTCTTATCACTGTTTATATTTTTAAGACAGCTGACGCTTGTTTACTTGATCAGAATTCTAGCCTGAATCCAGGTTTTCCTGCAGTGTCTTATAGCAGAACTAGAGATCAGTAACATGGCAAACATGTAACCATGAACAGAAGCAGAAATGCTGTGTTTAATGATTGTGGCTGTCCTCTTCCCCTCTTGTATCTCCATGTTTTACTAGTTCAAACATGAATGTTTTGCAGTTCAAAGATATCCGAATTCCTATTTAGTGCTGATTTTTTTTTTTTTTTTTTAAGGATGTTTTCTGGAAAGAATCATGTCATTTAATACCAATTAACTAAGTGAAGCCAGCCCTAATATGTCCTCTATGTTTTTATTTAATTGTTCTTTCAAGAATCAGGGAACAATGAAAACAGGCATTCTGCCTGACACGGAGAAACTGTAGGGTTACTGCCTATGATAACTTAGACCTCAGAGGGCTACAGAGCTACGTTTAAGAAACTGGAACCACCACATTACTATTATTTGATCAGAATAGTCACTTCCCAATATAGCTGCTGATTGATTTGACTTGAATCTTCTTCTTTCAGCTGCTCCATTTAGGGGTCACCATACCCCCCTCTGTGCGTGTCCAAACCATCTCAGCCTCTCTAACTCCAAAATGCTGAAGCTGAGCTCTCGCTCTGATGTACTCGTTTCTGATCTTGTCCATCCTGGTCTCTCCCAGTGAAAACCTTAGCAGCTCCAGCTCCAGCTCTTTTTGTCAGCGTCACTGTCTCCAAACCGTCCATCACAGCAGGTCTCACCGACATCTCTCACAGATCACCCCTGATACTCATCTCCACCCACTCCACCCAGCCTGCACTCTTTTCTTCACTTCTCTTGTGCACTGTCCTTTACTTCAGTTGGCCCCAGGTATTTAAACTACCTGCCTTGACTATCTCTACAACTGGCATGTTCACCTTTCCACGTGTCTCCGTCTCATTCACACTTCCATTCCTTGTCCACGGAGACGCCTGCCTGGACTAGTTTGAATTTGAATGGATTAATCAAATAATGAAAAATCTGATGCAGCTCTGCACACTTCAGTGTGCAGTTCAACTTCTTACAGTTCTAAGAATATGTGGGTCTCCTGATATAATCAGCTGATATCAGTTTAACAGATATATCGGTATCAGTGTACATGTTGACTCTGACTGTGTTCACAGTCCTCTCAGCAGTGTCTGCAGCATCGCTGAAGTTGTTAGCTCTGGAAACACATTGTTGCATTGACCCCCAGAAACCCCGTATCACTTGGCTCTACAACGTACGTGATGAACAAGTTTTTACAATAATAATTTGGTAATAGATAAAATATTTAGCTGATTTTGTTTCTTTCCAGGAAACGCCTTTCGTATAATTACTGACAAGTGTAAAAAAAACATTTCATATGAGTCTTACCTCTCTGAGTCCTGCGTGCTGGGAAACAGCCGGTGTGATGAAATGAGTTGATCAGCTTTTATCACTGTTAGCTGTTAGCAGCTCTGTGTGGACGTTTGGATTAGAAACATTAATGTTTCTGTCAGCGTGTGAAGACGAGTGAAAATCACAGGTGTTAAAATTATGGCGAAGAAAAGAGTTTTGAGTTTGTGTTCTGTGGATTATTTGTTGTTGTAACCTGTACACGGCGACGTCATCTCTACGTCTCGTGACTCAGACTGAGGGCTAATCTTTATTATGTATCGAGTTTACCATTTTGAAACAGAACGCATACAAATTCACTGAGAATGTTTATTGATTTCACACCAACTGGACCTCCTCACTCTGAATGTGCACAATTCTTTATGTTCATGTGAACGTTTCCTGTGAAGTCTGTAAGCCTCCGTCTCTGTGTTGACTCGGCCCCACGTTTGTTTTGATGCGTTTCGGCCTTCCGTTTACACGATAGCGTTTCAGAAACGATCTGCGTTTACACGATGACACGTGAAACGATGGAAACGATGTAGTTCCAATGCCAGGCCACAAGTTGGCGTTGGTTTTCTCTTTGCAAAACGTGTTTACGCAAGTAGGAAACAGTAGGAAGCGCGGCCAATTGTTCATTACTTACTAAACGGCCAGTGTGAGAGGTTTTGTGTGGACTGACAATGAGGTTGGGTTGCTGGGGCACACAACGCGGAATTACAAAACGGTAAAAACACGAGAAAAGCACAAGAAGCACTCGTGAATCCGCGAGTGCTGTTTATCAATTTGCGCGTGCGCGGAAAACTGTGGCCGTCGCAACCATAGTGCGCATGTGCGAGTCACCCGTTTTCAAATCACCCCGGTTTCAAGCGTTTACACGAGAATGCAAGCCGGTGCGTTTCTGAAACGCTCCACTCTGGACCCCGTTTCCGAAACACATCGTTTTCACTCCGTTGTCGTGTAAACGGAAGGCCGAAACGCATCAAAACGACACCGTTTCAAAATGAAAACGGTGTCGTGTAAACGGGGCCTCAGTCAGAGCTCGTGTCGCTCCGTCAGCAGTTAATTCAGCGTCACTGACGGATTCACAAACAGCAGCTATAAAATATGTGCAGTGGACACATGGTCTTACAGAAATCCCACACCGAGTGATTTTAGACACATCTGATGGTTTGTAAAGATGTTTTAAATGGAAACGCTGTGGTTTGGTTGTTTATCTTCAGAACACATTGAACTTTGAGTGCATGAATGTTGAGACAATCACTGGAAAGTTGTGGAGTTGCTGTTGAGCAGCTGATTTAAAGGTGAAAAGATTAAAAACAAACCCTGAATATGTAACTGTAAAGTTATTGTATAGAGTGGTGTTAGTGTTGTTGTGGTTCTCCGGCAGCAGGTTAGAAATGTGTATTGCACATCTGAGTATTTCACACTATTTTCTCTCTACTGACGTTTACATTTTTTTGCTCACTGTATTTGTATCTGAAAACATGCAAAGTATATATTTTCATCCACTTTAATGCGTTGCTGTGAATAAATCATTTGAATAAAATATGATTTGAAGAGTTGGTTTGTGTGCCTGCGTGGTTTGTAAACGTGGAACTGAATCTTGTAATTTCACATTTTTCAGATGCATTCGTCACACGGGTGACGTTTCTGCTTCTGTTCATTTTCTTACTTAACTTACACTTTCTCCACTGATCACTGCACTTTTCACAATTCCTTGTGCCCCTTGACCTCTACAAGGAGGCGATCGCACCTTGAGCCATAAAACCACGTTAGGCTCCTTAAAATGAAGTACATCTAACATTCCAAAGAAACATTTTTATAAACATTTCATTATGTCAAAATAATTAAGATTGAATCCGAACCACCACTGTCACACTTAGAGAACCTTACACTGCAAAATCTAGAGCGGTCATATTTCTTTATTCTATGCTGCTTTATTAACACATGAAGAGGAATCTACCACCGATAGGTTGGATGCATGGAGATCTGACATTCAAGAGGAGATACAGGAGACAGACTGGGAAACTGCATGTTTAAAAGCCCAAAAGCAATCAATTAATACAAGAATGCAACTCCTTCACTGTAAGTGTTTGATGAGAACCTATATAACTCCAGTTAAATTGAATCATTGGTTTCCCAATATCCCAGATAACTGTAGCAAATGTTTAGATGGAAAAGGTCCTCTCTTTCACTGTGTATGGGAATGTCCAAAATTACAGCAATACTGGAAATCAGTCATGCAAATTTTGTTTAGGATTGTTGGAGTAAATGTACCCGTTGAGCCAAAAATATGTGTTGGGTAAATATCTGAAGAACTGTGTTTTTAGTTCTAGACAGTTTAAATTGATTGACTTTCAACTCTTGCAGGTCCGCCGCTTAATATCTCTGTACTGGGAAAAAAAAAATGGATGTACCCTCAAATCACATGTGGGTGAAGGAGATGGCATCTGATATCGCACTGGAACAGCTCACTTATATTGTCAGAGGAAAGGGGTTAAATTTTGAAGAAATATGGTCGCCACTGACCGAGTTTCTGAGACATTATGAAGGAACTTAACTAGAAAATGATGCTAAATGCTGAGGGTTTATTTTTTTTCCTTCATTTTCTGTGTTGTGTATTTGCTCACTATTTTATTATTTATACTTACCTTCTTTGGGGATTATGTTTAATGTAAATTATGTCAATTGTACTACTATTTGTTTTGTAATATTAAAAAAAAAAAAAAAAAAAAAAAATCAATAAATAAAAGGGGAAAAAATGAAGTACATAGGGTTCCCCTTTACACTAAACCAAGAGGAACATGGATCTCTGATTTAAATGAATAAACTGAACCCTTTTTTAAAATTTCCGTCTTCTCTGAGCTCGCACTGCTGAAAGAACATTTTTGTGCACGGGGAAACGAATCCTGTAAAGTTAGTGTCGGGTGTGTTCAGCGGTTCCTGCAGCTCTGAGCTTTATTCTGCTGCTTTGTGAACAAAGTCTCAGTGACTGCAGTTTGTTTTTTTTAAACTTTCCTCTTTAACGTGGTTAAAAATCCTTTTATCCCTGACAGAATCAGCACATTCCCACTCTTCCCGTTTGCACTGGAAAAACATACTCTGAATTTTCCTTCATGTTCCATATTTTCCATCACATGGAAATATTTTACACTTGCACCTGATTTAAATACACTCCATAAACCTTCAGTATGACTTTAATGAAGGTTTAGTAGCAGTGTCAGAGCGTACCTACAGAGTCCTGCTGGAAGAAAACCTCAACTCAACTTTTTTAAGTCTTTTAAGTCTTTTTTAAGTTCTACTTTTTTCTGTCTGATTTCCATTCAGGATTCTCTGAATGCCGTGGTCTCTGTTATGTATTTTCTTAGAAAATCTCATCTCCTTCTCTCCGTGCTATATGATAATAAAACGGAGCCCAACTTTAAATTCCTCAGATAGACATGAACTCAAATACAGCAGAACGTCTGTGCACAGACTGAGTGAAACACAACAAGCAGCTGCAGTGAAAATCTCTGTGCATTTACTTACAACATAAAAGGAAACATTTCAAATCCAAAAACAACAAATGCTGTCATTTGATGTGAGTTCACTTTTAACTCAACTTCATTAAAAACTGTACAAATTCCCATCAAAAATCGGAACAAAAAAATACATCTTTGAAAAATCTCGGCTCATCGTGCAACATAAAAAAATATATATATTATCAAGTGTTAAAAAGACTAAGTGGTCAGAAGATCATGAAGGGAGTCCTCCAGCGAGGATGCTGCCCAGCAGCGTTCGATCCTTCAGAGCGTTTTCAACATCTTTCTCCTCAATCTTCAGGAACACCTGCAGGAACAAACACCCTTTAATCCACCACGCTCCACATTCACATGTCCTGCTTCCTGCTGACAGACTCACAATTTAGTATGAATAAAACATTAAACAAAGCTAAGTGGTAACATATTTGTCATTTGTCTCCAAATTCATTGCTTCTCCTCTTCTTAATACCCCAAACACCTGTCGGCTGCAGCAGATGGCTGTCCCTCCCCATGCTCGATCCTACCAGAGGTCCCATTAAAAGGGGGTTCTTCCTGCCAAGTGTTGCTCATAAGAGATCCACTGATTGTTGGGATTCTCTCTAGTACTGTAGGAGGATTACTTTACAATATAAAGTGCCTTGAGAATTTGTGCTTTATGAATGAAACTGAACTGAAGCTTTGATCACAGCTAGAAATAAAAGGTGGGAAACAGATTTAATGAAAGGCTGGAACAAAAGAAATAAAGACATCTAAAAAATATCTTAAAATGATGATTTGATCCCATCAAGATCAACAGTTAACCATCTAATGAGACCGAATGTTCTATAATCATAAATAGCTGGGAATGAAAATAATGTGCACACTTAAGGAGGAATATTTCAAGAATCTTTGCAGAAAATGCTTCATCCTCTGGACTGTATAATCCAGTTTGCATTCACAGCAGATAAACAGCCTCAACTACACCCTTCTCCAAGTTTAATATGGTGGCATCAAGTATAAACAGTCTACAGTAGTACACTAAAACAAGGCCTCAAGTTCCATTTTTAAGCAATAGAGGTCAAAAATAATGCTGTGCTGCAGAGCAATTCCTCATCAAGCCTCTGGTACCTTAGTGAGACGAGCCTCTTTGGCTTTTTTCAGAGCAAAGATTCCCCGACTCTCCAGCAGACTGCAGAGCGACAAACACTCCCCCTGACCCACTCCGGACACCTGCCTCTGAGCACACAGGCGGCTGTAAACCTCATGGAGCTGAAACACAAACACACACGTTCAGGATGTGATCATGTGACTTAGCCTCGTAACCCAACTTAAGCAGCAAGACATGAAATATAAAAATATTCAAATCTTGACCAAAAATATTTAGAGGAGCCAATGAAGAGCTGCTTAAAACCCTTTCCCCAGACTAACAGTGTCTCACCTTTCCCAGGCCAATCTCTTTGCTCTTCCCGTTGCGAATGAGCAGCAGCAGGCAGCACACCAGCAGCTTCTGCTGCAGGGGGAAACTCTCGCCCTCAGAGCCGCCGCTCTGAGACGCCATGCGGTCGCCGTACACCTCCGACAGCACCCTCGCAACCTGAGGGAGGCTGACCCGAGACGCTGCAAAACACCCAAGAGAGAAAGTGTTCATCACTCAGCCACTGGGTGCCTTCTGATATAGCGATACAGTTCTAACAATCACACCGGTGTTAACAGCCAAACTCACCTTTAGTTTCACCTTTTGGATCGCTTCCTTTCTTTCTCTCGTCAGATTCCACAATCTCAACGGCTCTCCTGAAACCAACCACCAGGAAATGATGTGTGATGTTTAAAAGCAACAAGAGAACAACTCAGATTCTACATGAGGTCAGAGCAGAAACGTGCTAACGTGCAGAATTTAAATGCAGACAGAGATGGTTCTCTAAAAAGGTTAAAGAAAATACTAAATCCAGGTTGAAATGTTCACCTGCAGATATCCAGAGCTTTCCTAGCGTCTCCTGACACCGCCGAAACTTTCCTGGCACAGAACTGAATCGCTGAAGCGTCGAGGATCCCTTCAGCTGATGCCTGAAGAGAAGAACACACCGAGCTCCCAATAAATAGGAATGATCTGTAATATTTCAGCTTTGATTATAATCACACTCAAACTGCATTTACCTGTGAGAGTCTGTCCTGTACAATGGCAGTGAGCTCCTCCCTGCTGTAGGGAGGGAAGTGCAGCAGCTGGGGGCGACACTGAGCGCGAGCCTGCAGTCTGGGCAGGATACGGTCCGTCAGATCCAGAGCGTTCGCAATGCCTGCAGAGACATAACAGGCAGGTCAGCATGCATGACAAAAATCAGAGCCCATCGTTTTTGTACAGAAGAGACAAAGATGCGGAGAGCTCTGGATAGTCGAGTGCTCACCGATGAGACGGAGGCGAGATTTGGGCAGGTACGGCCATTCAAAGATGGTGTAGAGGACATCCTGGGCTTTGCTGTCCAGCTGATCCATCTCATCCAGAACAAGAAGCCTGAGAGGAAAACAAATGCAGTCAGCCTCGTCTACTCTTCAACCATCATCATTCATCCATCACTGCGTATTGTCCATTATATTTTCAGGAGATCTCAAAATAGGACTTTCAACCAGAAACTTAAAAGAAAAAAAAAAAGTTATTATATCATCAGCTGAAGATTGATTGACTCACACAGTGGGCCCCGGGGCCGTCAGGATCCTCTGGAGTCCGTTCTGCCCGCCAGATGCTTTCAGTTTGTCAGCCAGCACTCGGAAGACAGCGTGGGAGCTCCTCAGACTCATACAGTTCACCATCACCGTCTGCACTGACGACAGCTCGGCCTGAAGGGAGACAAAACACAACATGTCAGTGACTGAAAACAACAAGCCCGGCCGTTTACATACAAATTATGACCCTGCACTTCAGGTCAAACTGTAACCTTACTGCAGTGACTCAAAGTCACCACTGGATGTCACTAAACCTCTAAACTTTACAGTCCAGGACTACAGACTCCTTTGCTGTCTCACCTTCATCTCCTGCAGCACACAGTTGAGGCAGGCCGTCTTGCCTGTTCCCGGGGCTCCGGAGATGTAGAGGCTGCCAGGGACACACTGAAGCACCTTCTCCTCCAGGAAGGACCGGATGGACGCCCGCTCGGCCTCCCTGGACATGAGGCGCTCTGGGATGGCGGTGTGTAGTGCCTGCTTCACACTCTGAAACCTCAGCTCTGGAGGAGAGATGGTGATGATATAGGTCATTAAAGCAAAGCCCAACTTAAGCTCATTAGTGGTTGTAATGATGGGGACACATTGAGCACAGTTCAAGCCCTGAGACAAACCGGTGCTGAGTTAAAAATCTTTGTGCAGCAAAGAGGGGCTTCAGCTAACGCACAATAGTGGCTGTTCAAGATTTCTCTTACTTTCTGCAAACAGTCGAGCAACAGGTGGCTTCTTGTCCAAATTTTTGTGGCTTGGGCTCCCAGTGGGCGTTTCCTGACACTTCGGAGACGATTTGGCAGTAGGAGGGGGCGTCTGTCCTGTTAAAGATGGGATCAGCTGTCTGCGGGCCGGGACGGGCGAGTTCTCGTCAAAGCCCGGTTTTCGTGGTGAAGCCAGGGTCAGCTTCTTCTGTTTTGAAGGTGAACAATGCAGAGCGGTGCCAAGGTTGCAGCCATTGTCATCTCCTTGACAGAGAAAAATGAGCAGCTTTGAAGTTATTATGACCTAAAGTTGGCATTTTAAGACCTAAAATTTTCAAATGGGAAACATGTTTTTTTTGAGCCTTGAGGTATTGAGGGTAAAACCATTTTAGTTTTCTATAGGTGTGACAAATCAAACCACATTAAAAGGTACGATTATCACCTTACTGGCAGCTGGCGTGGAATGCACCACGTTCAATACAAAAACTCATTTCAAAAGTGTACTGAGAGATCAGTGGATCCACTTGTGTTTTAGATTAAATGGCGCATTAAGCTCCAAGCAATCTACTAAAAGTTGTGCAAGAAAAATCAAAGAAATCAGAAGGGAGGCAACAATAGTGTTTCACTGTGCAACCCCCCCCAGTATGCAGAGCTGCATTTAGTAGTGGAACTCTTGAAGGTTTTGAATTCACCACTCAATACCTGTGCGCTTTCGGGGGCTGAGAGGAAGCCGGCTTTGGAGACCAGGGGAGGAAGGTGCTGCTGACTGGGCTGCAGCACGTCTGGGTGAAAGAGGCGACGAGAGGGAGACTGGCCGCCCTGGAGAAAGAGAAGTGTGGCGTATGGGTGACAGAGGGGTGGGCTGGTCAATGGGACGTCTTGGAGAGAGCGGCCCGATCTGAGTCAGAGCCGGGGCGTGGGGCTGAGGTTCGGGTTTGGTTGGCGACAGAGCCAGGGACGTCTGGATCGGCGGCTTCTTGGAGCCGGAGGAAACTCTGCAGGATTTGCGTCGAGGGAACTCAATCGTGGGCTGAGCTCGGCCCTGAGAGCGTGTGCTGGGCATTTTAGGTTCAACCTGGAACAAAGACAACATGTTCAAACATTTCACCATACATTTGCAAGAACAGTCTTCACAGACAGAGAAGTAGCCACATAATGAACATTAAACACTGAGGGATTTCAGATACATATAAATATAATTCACTTTAATTGCAAGGAGCATGGGCCCGGACAGCTTATTCCTTTGCATCTCTTTGGTGACCCAAGAAAGAACAAAGCTAAATCAGGGGTGCCAGATGATTTGTCGACTGATTTGTGGACAGAAGTGTATTTTTAAGCATAAATGCCTCGTATCTGTGTATAGTTGCTCAAAGCTGTGAGGATATAATCCCTCCAAGACCAAAATGCGCTTTCCTATAAAGGCTGATCAGTTCGTCTGTTCTTACATGAGCTATTAACCATTCATCTTCATGTTAAAGTCACAAATAAAATAGCGATTCTTTAGCTAAGTCACCGCTAAACAGGAAACAATACAGTGTGCTCAGTTAGTGGCGCCAAACGGAGGCCTCGGCCTTTAAATGTCCCAGTTTCCACATTGATCGGACGATGGTTTAATCTAAAATACATCCGGTTAGCAAAAGAATGACTCCGAGTTAAGTTTTCTGTGAATATAAATCAAGTTAACTGGGATATTTTAAAGAGTAAAGTCGCAACCCGGCTCTGAAGAGCAGATCCCAGCAAGTCAGCTCTCTTCCGTCCGTCGACTAACAAACATCTTTTACTTTTACCACTTAAACGAACGTGTTGGTAATAAACGTACCTTTCAAAATAAGTTGAAAAATGTCCTCTCAGCTCCACGCAAAATGGCGTTTCTTCTCTGGCCTGTGAAACAGTCGTTCTCCGCCGGTAGACTGAAACCAAACTCGCACCAAATCTCCTCGGACTCGTTCTAGATCAGCTGTGATTCCCGCCGCGGCGCTCTGATTGGGCACAGCAACAGCTTCTGTGACGCTCATTGGCTAAGTATTGTGTACGGATGTTACGTTAATGTTGCCCTGCCCCAAGTCGGTGGCGGGAGTTTCAATAGAGCACTGTTTTGGCGCAAAGCAATTTTCCCGGGAACTTCATGTTGTAATGTAAAGAGTAAAACGTGGCAAACCGCAGGCATCTTCGCCAAAATAATTCACGTTTAGCGAAAGAGGTTAAATATTTTGTAACTAACGTACCGCTGGAGTTGTGATAATATCAACAAGTAGTAATAATACACAAATTTATATTCGATATAAAACATTGCATCAAATTAATGACAGTTTTTTATTTTTTTAAAAGGACTGTTTTTTTTACTTTTAAAACGTTTTTGTTACATTGTGTTTATTGACGATCTCTCTTAGCTGGACATTAGTGCATGACATTTCATCAGTAATAATAATAAGAAGAATTACATTTTTATTGCTCCTGATTTGACAATGGAATTTTATTGTCACCTTATTCAGAACTAAAAATAAGAGATACTTTGTTTATCCCATATTCCTCAGTTACAGTGCCACAGTAGTGCAGCGGTTATCACTGTTGTATCACAACAAGATGGCCCTGGGATTGAATCCAGTCTTTCTTTGTGTAGTTTGCATAGTCTCCCTGTGTCTGCATTGGTTCTCTTTAGGCACTTCCTCCCACAGTCCAGATAGTAATAATTATTGCAGATATATTGCATCCTAGAGAGTTATTGCATGTGGTATGAAAGATTGCCTGTGTTTGTGTCAGCAGAGCTGTTAGAGAAAGTGCTCTGCTGCCTGCCCAGTAAGTGATTTATTACTATCATTTTTATACATCACCGCTCTAGAAATACAGTTTACCCCAAAAATATACACTAAACCTCAATTCCAAAAAAGTTGTAAAAAACAGAATGCAATACCTGTAAATCTCATAAACCTATAATTTATTCTCAATAGAACATAAAAAAACAGTTGGGACAGGGTCACGTTCACCTCTGTGTAGCATCCGCTCTTCTTTTAACAGCCAAAAGCTCAACAAGACTTTTGAATGTTGTCCCTTTCTTGTGTGATAAGATTTTAGCTGCTCAGCATTTCTGGGTCTTCTTTGTCGTATTTTTCGTGTCATGACGTGTCAAATGTTTTTCAGATGGCGAAAGGTCTGCACTGCAGGCAGGCCACTTCAGCACCTGGATTCTTCTACTATGAAGCCCTGCTGCTGTAATAGAAGCAATATGTGGTTTAGCATAGTCTTACTGAAATATGCAAAGCCTTGCCTGATGATGACTCTTTCTCACTGACAGCAAATCAAATGAGTCAGTGCTCTCAGAAGAAGCATCACTGACACCTACAAACACTGCAGACTGAAGTCACTTGGATCAGCAATCCTCATTTTAGCCAGAAGTTGTTTTCACTTCTACAAGTTAATTTTCCCATTTTGTCCACATCAGTTTACTGATTGCTGCTTTCTAAACTCACACCTCACAATGACTCATTGCTTCCCAATAATCATGTTTGGGACACTTTCTTCATCAAATGTAAACTTGGCACCATGTTAGCTCAACAGTAGTTACATCAGAGCAAGTAACCAATGAAATTCCTGTTTTACAGAGTAACTCTCTGCACATTCCCCTTCATGGCCATGAAGAGAGACTACTGATGAGCGAGCCACTCACCTCAGCATACTGCAGCCCTTTAGGACAAAAGTGAATGACAGCTAGAAGCAACTCTGTATTAACCTGAATTAGATGTTTTAAGTTTATTACTCTGTTTGTTGTGCAATGAACAAAGAAAAACAAACAGGGTCAGAGGCTGAGACACAGGAAACTGGAATGTTTTTTTATTAGTTATATTTTAGAAAGTAAACCAATATGTACACATTTCAGTTCAACAGAGAAAAAGGAAAAGAGGAGGAAAAACAACAAAAAAAGACAAAGAACATCGACATTTATAAAACAGGGTATCAAATGATAGAATTATAATAGCTTAATATTAAGCACTGAGCAAACATTAAACTCAGTGATACATTATGACTGTAGAGTTACGATTGACAAGTGGAATTTAAAACGCAGCCACAAATCATTGTTGCTCGATGATTGTTTGCCAGATCAAATAAACAGTGGACATCCAAAAACTCTGAGCTTAAGTGAGAGAAAGAAAGAAAGAAAGAAGGAAAGAAAGAAAGAACACCACACAAAACAAAACAAAAACAATAAAAAAACTTTTCTAGGTTTGACATATAGAAATCCATTATAGCAGAATATTACATATTTTTCAAACTGACAACATTTGGTGGGGCACAGCTAATTAAACAGTGGGTTTTTTTTTGGGGGGGGGGGGGGGGGGGGGGGGTTCTGTCCCATTATGCTGTTTGTATTGTTACAATTGATTGCATCACCTGTGTTATCATTTGAGTTATCACATTCACAAAGTTGAAAGTGGGCCACCCACTCACCAGGGTGTGTGTGTGTGTGTGTGTGTGTGTGTGTGTGTGTGTGTGTGTGTGGTAATACCCTGTCAGTCTTTCTGCATGAAGGTGTGCCTGCTCGAGCCAGTTTCAATGTTTTCCAAGTCATAAAAAGGTTTCCTGTTACAACAATGTTAATAATGGAGAGAATCGAAAAATTCACAGCATCGTGCAATACAGAAGGTGGAGCAGGACATCTACCAATCAGAAGGTGGGTGCCAAAGAATGCATGCAAAAGTACCCTTGGACAAAATAATAATGCTCCTGATGCAACCGCCAGAGTATGAATGTGTGTATGATAGTAAGCACTCAGCTGTAGAAGTAAATGCATGTGTGAATGGGTGAGTAGTGAGTAGAAAAGTGCTATATAAGAACTAGTCCAATTTTGATAATGTAAAAATTGGATAAAGCTTTAAAGAAAGTAGCTACAAAGTGCGATAGAGTGTTGTGTTAGCAAATATTCAACTGTATCTGAGCAAGGCTGACTTGATCTTTGGAAACAGGTCTGTATATTTTGGTGAGTGGATTTTTTTTTTTTTAAACAAACTTTACAGAATAGATCAGAAGAGTGAGATGTGACAAACGGCATGGTTTGTAGGCATTTCCATTTTTAGTACCCACTCAGCCGGGGTTCCGAGTGATCCGAAAATGTGACTTGGAAGAACAGCATGCCACTGATTGGCATCCATTGTTGTTTTGTGTTTTACATCAAGAGACTACTGCCTGAAATGCTATATCGACTCCACCCACACTGAGGTGGTACTCAAATATAATGGAAACAAGACCGTGGCGAGTCGTGCCAAGTCGTGTTGACCCACGCTGAGGAGGTACTAATGGAAACATGGCATAAATAGTGGGAATCAAACAGGGTTCTTTTGTTTTGATGATGAAGGTTATCCTGCCAGTCCACCAACACCACCTGCTGAAGGTTTCTTGAGCTGCCCCTCTTCATCTCCTCCTTATGCTGGGTCACGCAGGGGTCCCAGTTCAAAGGTGTTTCCTTCACTCTTCTTTTTGCTCATACAATTTCCTGCGTGAACAAGAAAACCAGTGTGAAAATGAATTCATGTTGAGCACTGAATGAAGCACAAATTGTGCATCGCATTATCATGTGAATGTGCATGTATTCATTTGGTGATGCAGAAAATGCCTCCATGGGTTTCTGGAAGAGCATACGTAGGCTGCCATGACAGACGGCTACTTCCGCTGTTTTATACTTCCGGTTACCCAAAGTCAGAGCCAGAGTTAATGACAAAATTCAGTTACTTTGTGCTTTAACAGGCGGCTTTATTAGTTGGAACATGAGCTCGGATTCAACTTGTGCTGTTGTCGGTTGTCACTACATCAGTCTGTACATTTTTTCAAATTATTTTATTCTGTAAATTTGTTCTTTTCCCCCCAAATTATACTACCCAGTTGCACATCCTCTTACCGTATTTTTTCCTTAAGTTTTAAGTTTTCCTTTAATGTACAGCCTCTCATTTTTTTTGCGTTATTTTATTTATAGTGTGACACTACAGCATACAGCCTACACAAAGCTTAAACAATGCCTGCCTTCATGTAAACACGTAGAAGTTAGCACGATGACAGCTGCGTGTCTCCTCGATCACAGCCTTCAGCCAGTCCAGTGTTTCTGTTTCAGTGATCTGAACACTCTGATATCCAGATCAGTGATTTACCTTCCACAGAATAGCTGCAGCATCACTGCATGATTTCCCTAATCAGCGATACAGGAACAGCTGACTGTCTCCACCCCTCCACTTTCCCTTAGCATGACCCATGCTAAGCGCTTAGCTTGGCCGATGTGCTGGCTCGGCTCTACAGCTGCTTTAAGGAAAACAACGTTGCCTTGTTTGTTAAGCATTACTTTATTGATTTTATTGCTTTGAAGGTAATCTGGTGCTCTTATAATCACGTGATTCCCCGCCATCAACACCTTCGGAAAAAACAAGGTAACTGATAATGTCGATGTAACTGACTTTGGGCCATAATTTCGTGTCATTTACACAAGTGACGGGTGAGGCACTGTTACCTCGCTGCTTTTTAAAACATCCTTGCAATGTATCCACCTCCGATGTGGTACCATTTAGGCCAGGTAAAAGAAACTGCAGTGTCAAAATGTTTAAATGAACGGCAAGTGTGTAAGCCCGCAACCGTAAACAACAGCGCAAACGGAAGTAAAGTACCGGCTTCTGCTATGAATTATGGGTAATGGGTAAAGTCAGGAATACTGTGGATAAAATGTTTTATTCTAATCTGCTGCTGAGTCTTTTTTACACTGCTGGAATTGCAGCTAGATCACAGAACACACTCCAAGAATACCCGATCAATCAATAAAATTCATTATTCTTTGCTCTGTGACAAACTAAAGTAAAAAAAAGAACCTAAAACCAAGAGCACAAACCTCCATCAAGACAGCTCTCTCTCCAGGCAGTATTTACTTTGAAGGGAACAGTGCTGTATTTTGTATACATTCATTATGTTTTCTTTTGGTTGTAAGAAACAGCTATAACCAGCTCTATAAAGCATTATCATCACTTTGACCTTCAGATCGTTCTATTGACCTTGAAGGAAAGGTCAGAGGCCAACTGTGACAAGAGCTGGGCAGGAGGGAGAGAGATCCTGTGACTGAAATAATACACATTCTTATGGAATTCATGAGTGTATTTTCTGTTTTTTTTATTACAGCTCAATCCAACACTGTTAATGTCTCTTTGGAGAAGCTGTTTGACAAAGTGTGCTTGCTTTTAAACGCAGCTCTTTTTTTTCCACCTTCCTCCTTTTCTGAGGACAGAAACATTTTTGTATTTAATCTTTTCCCTTAAAACAGCTGTTAGAAACAGGGTTTGGTCACAGTTAGTCCAGTAGCTCCAAATCAGAGTTTTGTTTAAAAATATGTTTTTTAAAGATCTTTCTCTAACTCTTCTCTTTACATCTAAATATTTGACAATGACAAAATTATACTGTCTGAAAGATTTACAGGGAAAATACTTTACCAGCAAAACTACAACTATCACTTTTTAGAAAGTAATAGTTGGAAGGAAGAAATCCCAGGTCATTAAGGTTTAAAAATAAAGAAATCAGAAAATAGGTATGCAACAATAAATCTGCCAAACATCATTTAACCTAATGCAAAATAATATATTTTCCAGTAACCATCTAGTGGAAGCATGTACCATATTTTTCGGACTATCAGGCACACTTAAAATCCTTAAATTTTCTCAAAAATTGGCAGCGCGCCTTATGTATGAATTCTTGCTGCGCTTACTGACCTTCATTTTTATGTGGTACACTGCACTCAAAAATCTGTCAAAATGTTTTAGTGCGACTTCGGTAAGAGATGCTTCAGAAATATCAACATTTTCCAGAGCGTACAAAGCGTACAACGATATTAGACAGGAACAAGCTGTGAGCGCAGCACATCATGGGGTGGCTGTAGCTCAGTAGGTAGAGCAGGTCACCTACTGATCGGAAGGTCAGCGGTTCGAATCCTGGCTACTCCAGGCTACATGCCAATGTATCCTTGGGCAAGATACTTAACCCCAAGTTGCTCTCCGACCGTTCTGTCGGAGTATGTATGCGTGTGAATGTTAGTTAATTAAAAAAAGCACTTAGCTTTGTAAAAATGGAAGTGCTTGTATGAATGGGAGTGCATGGGTGAATGCAAAAACAGGTTGTATAAGCGCTTTGAGTGCTCATACTGAGTAGAAAAGCGCTATATAAGAACTAGTCCATTTACCATTTACCATCAGGTGTGGAAAGCAGCCAAAGCCACTGGAGATAAATTCAACAAGAAGTGGAAGCATTGTTCCAAAAATGGAAACCGTACGCAGTAAACCGCAGATTTGGCCTGTTTTCATCTATGCTGGCCTGTATATTTGTGCGTAATCTGGTGATTGGCGGCCGGTACTGTTGCCAACTTTTGTGCAACAAAACTCGCTGTTGACTGTCTCAAAAGTTGCTAAAGGACGAATCGAGGTCCGGGGGTGTGTGTGCTGTCCCCCTCGGTGCCAAAGAGAGGTCCGGGTGACGTCACAGCGTATGAAGGGACGCAGTACGAGCGCTGTATGTGCACAAAACACGGTGACAGTGAAGTTTTCAGGTTTCCAGTCAAAAAGGGATTTTTTTTTTTTTAAATGTTTTTTCTTTGCTTATATCGATAAATAGACAGGTGCGCACGATTTATGAAGGGCTTATATATAAAATGAAGAAATGACTTGTTCTTACCCTCATTAATAAAGAATATATTGTAGTGTCTGTTAAGACGTTGAAGAAGATGGCGACAGATTGCCAGCAAACGTTGCCCTTTTATTAACAATTAAATGGTTGCTGTGTGCCGCAACCAAAACAAAACAGTAACAACAACGAGACTGACTCGGATAATGAGGAGAGGGAACCCGGCATGCTTGATGCAGAAATCACCCAACTGTTCAACTCAGACACTGAAGATGAGGAATTTGATGGATTTGTGGAAGATGAAGGATTTAAAATGTGAGGGTATTTTTCTGTATTTGTTATAATTGAACAATATTCTGAGTTATTGTGAATGAGTTGAATAAAGTTCAACTTACCTGACGCTTTTGTTTCGCTCTACATATGTTTTATCACGCGCCTTATAATGCGGTGCGCCTTGTGGTCCACAAAATACGGTAATCATGATTTTTATTTGGAGAGGGTTGGAGGGTACATTACATTTACTAGCTTTGTGCAAACTTTGAATCTATTAATTATCCCATCAGGTGTTGAGACACTTTATTAATGTGTTCCCTCCCAGAGGTTGTCAACCCCAACTGCTGCTCAGTTTTCTGTTGCTTTTAATAAGATATTTGAGGTTGATTCAGAGCGTTACACTTGCACCAGCACGGAGGAGCTGACTGCAGAATTTTTTTTCTATTTGTCAAAACATTTTGGATACTGTTGCTCCCCTGAAGGTCAGGCGGCCAAAAGTCAAGTCTGAGCCCTGGCTTAATGACGTCACTCGTGCTGCTCGAAGAGAGTGCAGAAAAGCAGAACGAAAATGGAAAAAAGACAAGCTTCACGTGTCTTATGATATTTTAAAGCATAGCTGGTGTAAATATCAGAAAACTGTTAGGAACCAGAAATCGGCATATTTTACAAGTGTAATCAATAACAACAGTCACAAGCGCCGTGTCTTATTTAGCATTTTAAACTCTGTCCTTAACCCTCCACATTCTAGCTGCTTGGAAGCTTCTGATGAAAAGTGCGAAGCTTTTTAAACTTTTTCATTGACAAGATTTTGACTATCAAAGCACGTATTTCACCCCCTTCCTATGACCCTTCCATTGTCACCACTCCACCTGCAGTTTTTAGCCATTTTGAACCTGTGTCTCTATCATATCTGCAGAAAATTGTTACACAAATTAAATCAGGCTCTCCTAATGATATTCTCCCCCCTCAGTTTTTTAAAGATGTTTGGACACTATTGGACCTTTTATTCAAAGGCTTATAAACAGCAGTCTGACCTTGGATGAAGTACCGGTATCCTTTAAACAGGCAGTGGTACAGCCTTTACTGAAACGACCTGGCCTGGATGCTTCTTTGTTATCCAATGTTAGACCGATTTCAAAGCTTCCTGTTGTGTCAAAAATCTTGGAAAAAGTAGTGGCCTCACAGTTGCAATCTTTCTTAAATACTCACACTATTTTTGAAACATTTCAGTCATGATTTAAAGCATTTCATAGCACAGAATCTGCACTCTTGAGAGTTTTTAATGATAATTTAATAACTGCTGACTCAGGAGACTCGGTCATACTTGTGCTTCTAGATCTTACAGCGGCTTTTGACACAGTAGCTCATGACATTTTAATTTTTCGCCTAAAACATTACGTTGGCATTAGGGATACTGCCCTGGAGTGGTTCAAGTCTTATCTGACTGACAGAAGTTTTTCGGTTGCTGTCGGTAAATTTTGTTCAACATCTGCTGCTCTGTCATGTGGCGTTCCCCAAGGTTCCATCCTTAGGCCCCTTCTTTTTAGCATTTATTTACTTCCCCTTGGCTCCATTATCAGAAAACATAATGTGTCATTTCATTTTTATGCAGATGATTGTCAGATCTACTTACCACTCAAGCGTAAAGACCCTAACTCTTTTAGACCTTTGCTAGAATGTCTTAAAGATATCAGAGCGTGGCTGGCTCTGAACTTCTTGGATTGTAATGATAAGAAAACAGAGGTCATTATAATTGGGCCAAGTGGCCCAGGTGTTCCACCATCTGACCTGGGTCTGCTTACATCCTGTGTCAAAACAGTTGTGACCAATCTTGGGGTAAAAATCGATACAGCTTTTAAAATGGACAAACAGATAAACGCAGTGGTGAGAAACAGCTTTTTTTCAGCTGAGACAGCTTTCCAAAATTAAGTCTCATATCTTTTCGAGACTTAGAGAGGGTTTTGCATGCATTTGTGACCACCCATCTTGATTATTGTAATGCACTTTATGTTGGTATTGACCAGGCTTCTCTGTCGCGCTTACAAATGGTCCAAAATGCTGCTGCTCGTCTATTGACAGGGACACGTAAATGCGAGCACATCACCCCTGTTCTTGCTTCTCTACACTGGCTGCCTGTCTATTTTAGAATTAATTTAAAAATTTCATTGTTTGCTTTTAAAGTCTTAAGTGGCGTGGCCCCCACATACCTAGCAGACCTCTTACACACATACACCCCACAAAGGTCCCTCAGGTCGGCTGATCACCTACTTCTTACTGTCCCCAAGTCGAGACTGAAACACCGAGGTGACCGAGCTTTTTCTGTGGTGGCACCTAAACTATGGAATGGGTTGCCTCTCTATGTTAGGCTGGCCCCAACACTAGAGGTCTTTAAATCTCGATTAAAAACACACCTTTTCTCTGAGGCATTTCAAAATATCAGTCTCTAATTAGTATTGAGTCATTTTGGGAACTGTTTTTTTTTTTTTAGTACTCCTTTTATGGTTTATCCTTTTAAATTATTATTATTATTATTATTTTATGTGTTTTTTTGTGCTGTATTGTATTGCTGTCTTTTATCTGGAAAGTGCTTTGTTCAACTTTGTTGTCTTTTAAAGCGCTCTATAAATAAAGTTGGATTGGATCGGATTGTGTATTTTCCACAACTGACAATTTAAAAAAAAAAAAAAAAAAAAAAACTTTATCTCACCCTTTTTGAAGAGGACCACGAATACAACAACAACAAGACAGGATGCGGAGATGGTTACAGCGATGATTATGACATGATGACGTTGATGCTCCTTTGTTGCAGCACCTAAAGGGAAAAGCAAACTGTTCAGGACGATATACACTCTGATATTTTTAAAAGCAAATTTAACAGTCCTCTCACAGTCAGAGGAGTCGTGCACTGTAACAAAGACTTTGATGTACCTGTCTCACTCTCATCCGTCATCTCCTCTACGGAAGTTGTCGTGCTAAAATCAGTCTCCTTGGTCCTGTTCCGTTTGTCTAAACAAAAATAGTTTAAATTATGTTTCTAACATCTATACTCACATATTTAATATCAAATATGGAACAAACTGAATATTCAACAACTTGCCGACAATGGTAGAGAATGAGGTAAAGTTCAACTTCGGGATGTAGCATTTGTACAATCCACTGTCAGCCGGCTGGACTGAGAGGATCACTAAAGTCACGACCCCCCTTTTCAGGTCTTCATTGATGAGAACCACCCGGTTTCTGTATCGCTCCATCTGTCGAGCAGGATGGTCTTTCCCATGTCGACGAGAGTAGACGAAACTGATTGTATCACTTTTACTTGAGTTTCCATCAACTCGCTTCACATCAAAAGTATATGTCTCAAGGTTGATCCCACGGTGGGGTTGACACTGAATGGTAGCATTGTCACCTTCTTGTACTTCAATCAGCTGAGTAGGGGGAGTTGTTCGAAACTCTCCTGCAGAAAACAGATAATTTTACCATTAGTAAAAACTGTGCCAACATCACCTCCATGTGTAAATATCAAGTTCAAATTCATGTAGTTATATTTGGGTAAAGTAAGGTCACCAAGCCTAACAAGAATTCTAAAAGACATCACATCTGACAGCCTATCGCAGCTGTCCTGGGGCAAGAGGCAGGGTACACCCTGTACAGGTCACTAGCCTGTCACAGGACTAACACAGAGAGACAGACAACCATTCACACCTATGAGCAATTTAGAGTGACCAGTTAACCTAACCCCAGTAAGTGCATGTCTTTGGACTGTGGGAGGAAACCCACACAGACACAAGGAGAACATGCAAATGCCACATAGTCCGGGCCAAGGTGGAATCGAACCCAGACCTTCTAGATGTCATTCTAGCTGTGAGGCAACAGTGCTACAGGTTTAGCCACCACACCACATAGTTTAGCTGCAAGCAACATCTGTCAAAAAAAAAAAAAAAAAAAATCAAAGTATTTGCACCATATTAAATTTTTTAAAATAAAACATTTTCTTAAAATTGCAAAAATAAATAATCACAAGTACAGTAATGTCAAATACAATAAAGGTATACATACAATCTAAACTAAGGCATAAGGTGAGCCTGATCAAAATGTTACCTCGGCTGTGATGAATGCAACACAATCAAGAATGTGCTTCCTTGGGGTGCTTATTGCCCTGGCTACCACATCAAATCTTTAAGAAGTCTTCTAATTTAACCAAGACAAGTTGGACATCAAGAATTTCCCAAATATGTTTTGTTAACTTGGTATAACGGTATCAAGGTAATACAGTTACATAACACTCCTATAGCTAATACAAGCAACTGTCATTTGTGGTGTTATGCTGAGTTTACTACATCGAACACACATCATGGCTGCGCACAGCACGTAAGAAAAGGCTCGAGCTAAACGTAGACCACTGCACAATGATCAAAACTTTGAAGCTAACAAAGTAACAGTTGCTATAAATAGGTATGTTACAAAAATTTTCATTATTTCCAGTTACATCTGAAACTCGTGCAGATAGAGCATGAAAAAATTACATTTTGATACCAAAACCACACTAATAGCACAAAGAATAATTAAGTTACACCCGATTAACTACTCCATTAGCACGCACTGTTTTACCATTAAAATCAATGAAAACTGTGATCTCAAAGTGCATTACACGCAGAAAAGTTAGCATTTTTGCTCTGACTTTAAATCAATATTTGAATGAAATTTGAAGCAAAGAGAGACAGAAGTATGGCAAACAGAAAATGTAAGAGCTGAAAAAACAGCTTTATAACAAACAGAATAGTTTAATTTGTCTAAACTAACTTTTTTTTTTTAATTTGTTGATTGCATTGGCCGAGATGGACTGTCGCTTTGACAATGGACATTTTCCTTACGTTATTAAACTACTTTCTGCTAAAGAAAACTTGATGAAACTTTAACGGTTTTAAGTTGAAACATAAAATTACACGTCCAAATACTTTAAATTCATGCCCATATGTGCCATCAGTGTTTTGACACGCTAACTTCGGCGAGGTTATTGAAAAACAACCGTTCAATACGAAAGACAGAAAAAAATCGAAAAAGAGGCTGTCCACTGGGAGCCCCCCCTACATTATCGCAAAAAAAAAAAAACAAAAAAAAATTATGGAAAATACAAACCTTCATTTGATCAGAAACCCGGTTTTTGGAAGGCTGCTTCAGCGTATTAGCGACGGCTACATATTGGACTGTTTTGCTAGGCTAAACATACCTACTATGAAGGTCTGCACTGTCAACGAGCAGAGTATAAACTAATTAGCATTAAAACGGAACAAAAACCGTTTAAACGATTCGTGAAACCCTAAGACTAAGTTATATGAACTTACTCGGTTAGGTTAAAAGAGAGAGAAAAATAAGCGCCCTACCGAAAACGTGATAGTGTGCACTTACCGGGGGCAAACAGCGAGAAAGTAATCAACAACAGAATGATGCTCATCGTTCAACTTGTTGGATCCGACAATAACTTATTGTCGATGTTAAGTGTAATGGATAATGACCAGAACCCTCACGGTTTCGAAAACAGAAGAGAAGAAATGACGGACAGGGTTTCGTACTTCCCGCGAACTATTCATGCGCAGAATGCAGCGGACGTTTTGTGACGGGGGCGGGGTTTGATGGATACTGTCAAATGTTTGTTTCTAAGTTCAGAAAATAACTTGCCATCTATTCTAGTCTCTGCTTGTTGAATAACAATAGCATGAAAACTTTAATACTAGTTTTGTGTTATTACGTTACACTTGGCTTGGTAAAAGCACACAAACATCCCTACTGCCCAAAAAAAGGAAAAAAAAAAGGAAATCCGGAAGAAGGCGTGACACATGCAACTAGGGACTTTGTCGCTACATCCACATTAATTTTTAAAGGGACTAACGACAAATCTAACGACTTTCCTGGTGTTACTAGAGACGTTTGTAGACTTCTGGAGATTGCACGTGAAAGCACGACTCCTGCCCCGTCCCAAAGCACTGACAGGCGGTCAGTCTCAGAGCAGAGACGGCGCGTAGAACAAACCCGGTAGTGGCCCAAAGTATATTAGGCACGCAGCACATGTACATTGCTGTGTAGTGGCACATGGCGTGTTAGCGGAGAGTTACAGCTTCGGATTTACTGTATTAAAGCCCTAATAAGTTCTGCTTTTGGAATGCCTCAGGTCACTGTTTTTTGGTCGTCTCGGTAAAGTCCCACAATTTGCGTTACTCTTACCACGACTAATTGTAGTTTTGTGTTTGTCTATTGTCACCCAAGTAGCCAGATCTTTTATGAAAGGCGGTCTGTATACACAATCCACGCTACAAACAACTTCAACCACCATTCAAGGCTCGTTTTCTCAGCTGGTCTCTGCACAGGCAGATCACACTGACGTCAACTCCCAGCTCAGCTCTTCAGTTCTCCTCAGTGCGAAGACAGACAATGAAACTTAACAGACGAAACTACTGGCGAGTTTAGCCACTTGTATGACAGGTATATAACTCTCATAGAATGCTGATCGTGTTAATTACAGTAAAATCGGATTTAAAAGGTTTGCTGATTTTACAACAGAATAAGGTTTTAGGGTTTCAGCTCTCTTTCTGCAAGTATTTGGGCTCCCCTGATACAAAGAAAATTTATTTCAAACCTTCACCTGATTCATGTTGCTTAAAGCCAAAACGTTTACCCACAAATGGAATAACTGCACTCCAGAGACTGAAGTCAGCTTCAGCACACTGAGTACACAACACTGCATCTACTGTATGCTGCACTACATTAATGCGTATACTATTATAGAACTATGCACCAATGCAATAATGCAATCTATGCAACTCACCTATGCAATTACAGCATTCCACAGCTCACATTTACAATTATAATCTAGATGTGAACACAATGACTGAAAGTAGCCCAACAACAATCAGCTCACATTTACAATTATAATCTAGATGTGAACACAATGACTGAAAGTAGCCCAACAACAATCTCCTGACGTTTACTAACAAATTTCAAAGCCAACTTCCTTTTTTTAAAAAAAAAACCAAAAACAAACTATCATATACACTAAAGATGTTTACCTGAAATGAAATTATTTTAAAGCAGCCCTCGTGCTGATCCTCCTGATCTCCCTCCATCCTTGTCATTTTCCCGCCGTTCGCTGAAGTGGGTTGAACCAGCAGATCACGTGTGCGCCTTAATGAGATTTCCCGATTCAGAGTACAGCAGGAGGTAGCAGTGGAACTGTTTGTATATATTACTCTTTTTGCATTGGAACTCTGTTTATATTGTGTTGTAAATTTGTGAAATAAAGATTAAAAAAACAAATGTAAAAAATAAAAGCAGGTGGCAGCGGTGTAACGTCAATGATCTAACTAGACTACAACTATGTTCACGTTCCACTTTCAAGATCCAAATTCAACAGATTTTCTTTCATAATCGTTAGTACATTATTTTGGCAACTGTAACCCCCCAAAAAACCATATTCTTATTAACGGCACAGTTAATTATTACTCCTGAAATCTAGATAAAGTTTAAACTCCTCAAAAGCAGATTTGGGTTACATCTCAGTAAATACTAGTCAAAGTTCCAGTGCATGAAATACAGCCCCCCCCCCCCCCCCCCCCCCCCAAATATTGGAGAAAGACGCATTTGTCCCACCCAAAAATGACACCGCGGAGGAAAAAAAAACAATTGATTTTGAAATCTTTCATTCGCGTGCTTTTATTTTGAAGTCGCAACACAGCGTCATGCCACTGCGCTCCCCCCGCCCCCCTCTGTTTGGGAGACGGAGACCGCGGCAGGAGTCAGAAACTCTCTGAATGAGCTGAAACGGTCTGTCGGGAATGTTACCATGAATATGGTTGTTTTATAACGTCTTCTTGTCACTTTACTTTCTTATATAGGATAAACTTGACTCACTGGACAAGAAGTCAATTTGCAAGTAGTTTGTGGCTGCAAATGAGAGGCGGAAAAAACATTAAGGCTCTTTTGCCTAGGCCAGTGTTTTTTTAACCTTTTGTGTGCTCCAGTACCTGTTTGGCCAATTATTAAATGCAGGGCTGTAAAGTGCAACAGCACGCTGTGTCGTCAGTGGGGCACACAGCTTGTCTATTAAATGTTAGAGGTAACAGTTTTATTTATTTCTGTTGGTTATTTTTGATATTTTTATTTATTATTGCTGGCCACACAAACAGTTTCAAACTGGATAGGCATGTTTTAATAGCTGTTTTTAAGGTTGATATTAAAAGGTGAATAATTTGTTCATTACATTATCTGTGAGGGTTCATTCATGTCAGCTTACATAAATGCATTTTTGACCAGTATTAAATGTTTTTGACCAATAAAACATATCAAGCTTTGAACTTGTGTGTGCTAAATTATTTTTGTGCTACTGAAATATTTAGCTTGCTTGTACCAGTGCAACCACCTGATAAAGTAAGCGTACAGCCTTGGAATGACATGGTGCTTGATAAAAGACTCAAACCATTTTGTTTGGTTTGCCCATGTCTTACGATTATAAAACATACACATATGTACATTATACATGTAATAATATAGGTGTACACAACACTATTTTTCCAAGAAACATTTGAAAAACAAGAAAGTAAAAGATCAAATAGCATTTTTTATGCTTTGCTCCGAGTATTTACGGATCTGTCAGGTTTTCCGATATGTGTCCCCCCCAATAGTAAACTCATTCCTACGCCCTTGGAAGAAACAGATTTATATAAAACACACAAACCGAGCATAAAGAAACAGACAATACACGTGGCACCCTTTTCCCCCGAACAGGAATATATTTATTTGAAATTATTTCAAATGATAAAAACATGGCTGATAACATGAAATAACCACAGGCTTTTTGCTCTTAAGAGTGAACATGGTGAGAACATGATAAACCCAGATGAGTCACCTGTGTGTCGAGGTGACTGTACGTCCAGAAAAAGGAAGTGCTGGTCAATTCATTTATCTATTTTCCCTTGCACGTGTAGTCACCGCCACTCACCACCTTCACTAAAGTACTTGCCGATCTGATTTTTAGAAAGCGGATCCTGAAAATTTTGGCTCATTGGCAAAACCTCACATCCATCCATTCAGCTCATTCACCCTTTATGGCCAAACGTCCAGAGAAGTGCAACAAAAAGTCCGCTCTGTCAGACCAAAGCTCACTGACGGGAACAATGTTAGAACTCTTAATCATTTTTCCTTTCCTATAGTACAAGCTTTTTACAACATAAAAATAGATCAATAACTATGATTACCATATTCCTTAAAGTAAATATACAATATTTATTGCATTTTCAAATAGATTTGTTTCTTTTTATTTACTTTGTTGTCATCATTTTCCCAATATCCCCCCCGCCACAAAACTAATCGCTGGTACCAATGAGTGACAACAGATTTGTGTAAGGCAAAGACCAGCAGGAGGCGCTGCGTCACTGAGAATGGACAGTCTGACCTGAGCCAGCATTTCTTTTACTTCACTTTTCCTGCAGTGCACACACCGTGAATATGACGTCATTAGTGTTTTAAAGTGAAGCTTAACGATTCAGAGAGGAGAAAAGTAAAGAACCACCATCTGTTCTCAAACAGTTCTCTGGCACTTAAGTGTTCCTGCATTTTTTTTATTTATTTATTTTTTTGGTTAGCTCCTACCATCTACAATCTCTACAACTGCTGCTTGCATAGCAATTCAATAAAAACATATCGCCTTTCTCTGGCCTCAGGGTCCTTCTTCAAAGGACCACCAGCAGCAAAAATCACAAATCAGAGCAGAGTTGAGCTTTCAGACCAACTTCCCTTGAAGATTCCTGCAAAATTTGAGAGATGATTCCTTGTAAACTCCTCCAAAAAAAAAATCCTCTGCAAACCTCGGTCCAGTAAACAAATAATTTAGTGTTGTGTTTAAGATGTGGCCCACACAGAAACCCACAGTGAGTCTGAAGAAACACGCTCGCTATGTGAACTACAGCTTGTCAGAAACATCAGGGACAAATCAGTTTTACATTGCAGCAACATGATGTCGTCCTGATGCTGTATGTGCATACGTCAGGATCATGCACAGTGTCTCGGTTTAGCAGTTTAGCTGCTGTGCAATATCACCTGAAGATGGAAATATATGAACAACCCCAAATTAACAATAGGCGAGGGTTAAAAACAAAAAGCAGGAAACACTCCATCCCCCAAATGTTGAAAAAAAAAAAGAAAAACAGGCAAGATTTGTACAATCAAAGAGAATCATCATAAATGTCAGAACGTGTGTGTGTGGAGGCCGCCATCACTGCTCATGCAACTCCACCTGCATTTGGCACAACTGAGAGCTGATTCAAGCACACCCTTACCTGGCACTGATGGAATGGCTATTTAAGACAAAACCTAATCAACCAATAATAACCAACAAAAAGCCCCCACACGCGTGGCAGTAAAAACTTTCAGGGGAAAACTTGAGGGTTTATCTGCTCAAGTCTTCATCCCCACAAATTAATGCTGACATTTAAAAAAAAAAAAAAAAAAAGTTATTCTGAAAAATTACAACTATTCTCATTATTATTATTATGAATATGCATAAAAAAATGGAATGCAGAGATTTGGAAGTGTTCGGCGTTTGGTCCTGATATGTTGTGTCAAACAGAAGTCTCTGCACTGTGCCAGCAGAGTCGCTGTCGAGGAGGTCCCAGTCAGAGTGGTTTCTGTTCTCTCGTGCAAAGACTGAAAGAGACCGCTGAGTAGTGTCAAACCTGTGTGGTGTAGTAGTGTTTACTTTGTGTTCACCTTGGTGCCTCCAGCTGGTGGTTTAATGTTAGTGTGTTTGTGATGTAGTGTGTTTATGATTCGAGTGCTTCACCACTCCCTCCTGACCGACAACAGTTCAAGTCCCAAGCTGAGGTCTGTTCACCTGCCCACCGGCGGCGCTGGAGGAGCTCCTCTTACGGCTGAGGACAGAAGGTGGAGAGACAACGTTAACTACAGCTCCGTCCCCACACTGGTAGAAATGATTAACAGGCCATGAATCCCACATGCTGAGAAGAAAGCTGGAGAAGTGACAGAAATATTCCTAAAGCAGGGAGAAAGTCAGAAACTAAGTTTAGTCAATAAACCTTAAACCTCAACAGAAGGCCAGATCCACTGTCCTGTTTTACCACCACATTCAACCACAGTACAAGAACCAGGGAGCCCTGCAACAGGCTGTGATGTCTCCACTGTTTCTGATCTTGGAGCCAGTTTGAGATTTTATAGAGACAGACAACTCAGATGAAATCCAGAGACGCATCACCTTCAGAGAATCAAAGTGCACCTAGATCTGAGTTTATTTAGTTTGTTTTTACTGCACTTTATATGCTTTTTCATAACAATATTTCTGAAAGTATCCTTCCTTTTTTCAATGCCTAAAAGGTTCTACACAGTGCTGCATTGTCTAATTTCTTCCTCCTTTTCATTTTCATGAAAATTAATGAATTTATTTTTGATCACTTTAGAAATGCAGAGAACATCTCCAATAAATCTCTTAGCTGTGCTGGTAATACTGTTTGACTCCATTTGGAAACACATGGTTTACCAAAACTTTACTTACACTGACTTTTCCTTCAGTGTGTCACCTGCCTGTAGTTTGCAGTTAATTGTGTACTAAACAGCAACACTAACAAATGAAGAGTGATTTGTTGTGTAAAATAGTCGATCCTTTCCTTCCAGAGGGTAATATTTAGTTTCAAAGTACTCTTCACGAGGAAGTAGGTGAGCTGTCATTAAACTGGCGACACACCCTGACTGTAAAACCCAAAAGGTTAAGGTTGTGTTTTATCCATTCATTGTGGGATCGAGCTTGTCTGACAACACCGCTATGCTCTCATTACTTCTTCAAAACAATCAAGTGAAGGAAGAGAGAACTGTGCTTCAGTGTTAACAGCTCATACCCCTGTTGGTTTTGCTGGGGTAGACCCTGTTGATGGGCCTGTACTCATCTGGAGGTGGAAGGTCTTCAATGGGGTGAAAGTTGAACTTGGATTCAAAATCATCTGTAGGAGGAAGAACGATACAAAAATAAACTTTTTTTTTTTTTTTTTTTAAATGTGCAGACACATCCAGTCACATAAATAAATAAATAAATATACACACACACAATTTGGTGCACAGCATGAACATTTTGATCCCTCTTCTCCTGTCTGTAGTCACTGCACCCTGCCTTTGTATTGGCATCAGAGCTCAGCGTTTAGTTTCCACCCAATAAAACCTCCATCCATGGGGGACCGAGAGTGATTGGACAATTAACTGCACATAAATATATTCTTTACATTTGTTTTTTTTTTTGTTCTTTTAAACCCTTCAGTTAGTGAAAGTCTGACCCACAAAAAGCAACACCCACAGAACACCAAACTGGGGTCATTTCAGATTTTTAGAGCACGATCACTCGTGCAGCCACAACTGATCTGTTGCTTGTTATTTTATCGTCCATGTCCATCAGGGAGTGTAACTCAGGTTGCTATCCTTTGTAGCTACTCCTTACAAATCAGTGACTGCTGGTGTGTTACACTGTTAATGAACAAAAACACACAAAGTGAACAGGTGGAGCCGAGCTCATGCTGATGGAGGCATTTGCTAAATAATCAAACAGTAAATCACCTTCTAGAAGTTTCTTACTTTGACATAACCGGAAACAGATGTACATTCTGTGAACTGCGCACAAAACAGCTCGATGTTGTAGTGGTTGGTGTCTCTAGAATTTACATTTATTCCTAAATCACCTGACATGCAGGCTTTAATTGTTTGTGCTCGCTCCTGTGACTTTTATTGTTGAGTGTGAAAGAGTTACTGAGGGACAGGGATCACAAACTAGCTTAGGCTATAAATCCTGTTGCCTGTGGTCTCAACTCTGCCTGTATACAAATCCCATAAAATTGTTACATTTTATAGTAGTTTTCAGTTTTTGAACACGGTAAGTACACAAAGGCTCAGCAGTAATCTAGGAACCGCCTGTAACCTCCTGATTTGTCCACACACCAGGAAACTAAAAGGCTTGTTTGCATGGTGTCAGGGAAGATTTGACTATCAGCCATTCGTCACCGTCACCCCACCACATCTAGATCGTAAACAAATCGATGGCAGCTGTGAAATAGTTCAGCTGCAGAAAACTGGTAGCTATTTGTATGATCCGCAGCATTACATCTTACATCCAACAACAGCAGCCAAATCCAACGCCACATTCAGACATCCAGCCTTATCTTTATTTTGTCTCATTCTACTTTGAACTGGATGCTATTTAATGCTTAATTAGACCCCTCTGAATCAATCTCGGATTTCTAACATGCTACAAGCCAGCTGAGAATTATTATTTATCAGAGCTGGTGATCAGGAACAATGTTTATCTAAGACTAGCACCAGATTATATTTGCTTTATATATTTGATAAAGCAGTTAAGGCTCATGTCCTTACTTCAGTTTAGCTCACTGCACAGTTTTAATGTCGTTTTGCTGCTCTCCTCTATTCTCCATTTCCTGTTTTTGTTCAGGTCTTCAGCGTTGGCAACTGTGGATCCATGTAAATTCTTTGTGATCACGGTTTGCTTTAGTTTAAATAGAACTGAGCTGTTGTCCAGTGCACTTCAGTTGTGTTGATTTTCTGATGCATTCTGCGACTTTTTCCTTCCCTGACCTGCTGTAACAGTACCCCCTCTGTGCTTCTAGTTGATTTACAAATGAAGCACTGGGTTTTCCACTCCTGCATAACAAAACACACACGTTGGCTGTGTGCACCAGAACTGCAGGAAGTTTACAGACACAAAGGGTGAGGACCAAGGTGTCAGGGTCCAATTTACAGACACACACAAAAATCAGACAAAAAGGCACCGAGCTACATCTAAGCCATTTTAAGTCTAAACTATCATGTTTTTGAAAATTTCAAACACAAAACTTGTTTTGGGATTTAATCAATGTCTGGAAAAAGCGAGAGACTGTGTCAAGCTATTGTAACAAAACCCACAGTTACAGCAACAATTTTTGAATTGTCCATTTTTAGGAATGTTCTCCTTGTTACTTTTTTCTTGTCCTACTTTAAGTTCATTTAAAATATTTCAAGTAGATGAATGGTGAAATTCTGTATAGCAATGAAGAAATGCTAAATTTAAAATATGAAAAATACCAATTTGTAACACAATTTGTGTTTTTAATGTCAACATGTTTTTATTTGAGCACCCCCCCCCCCCCAAAAAAAACAAAAAACAAAAAACAAAACTATTTCTGTATTTCTGATATTACCTAGAACTGCAGTTTTAGGTAATTTCATTTAATCTCACCGTGTTGAAATTAAAAACTGATAAAAATTATTTAGCTGTTATCAACGGTGGAATATGAAGGGAATGGCCAAAGATGTTGCCAAAGCAGTCTTTTCCAACTTACCTATGATGGACTTAGAGGAAGAACCGGAGGAGTAACCATTTCGGATGGGTGGGGGTGGAGGAGGGGGTCCGGCTGGGGTTCGTGAAGAGGAAGATGAGATGGAGGAAGAGGATGGAGGAGGTGGTGGTTTGTTCACTCGGCTCTGGGACTCTGAGCTGTGGCCACGATAAGGGGGTGGGGGAGGAGGAGCATCCCGACCACCATTACGAGACCCAGGAGTGGGCACCTGGGGAGCTGCATGGACCCCCCACACACACACACACACACACACACACACACACACACACACACACACACACACACACACACGATCAAGTTCTTTTGCTAACAGATCAGATGCCAGGCTTTCCCTACAGTGATAAAACTGGGTGCAGTGTGTACTGACCCTGGACTGTTTAATATATGGTACAGCCTCATTAAGTCCAGTGTTAATCAACAATCAGTAAAACAATCAGTGTATGTACCACTGTTTTGGTACTTAAGTCTTGCAGAACAGAGATGTTTTAAAACATGGCAAAATATCACATTACAAGAATTTGTCTTCCAGCTGATCACAACCATTCATGAACATGAAGGTTTACTGTTTGCAGCAAATCGAGTTATAAAATGCAGCATGCAATATTTCCAGTTCTGGACACTGCACCACAGTAAACTACTAATAAAAAATAAATTAAAAAAATGCATTTGCTCTCATTGACTTTTAAAACCTACAAATGTCAGCGGCAGAAAACAGTAAGATTGAAAGAAATCTCTGCAACTTAATATTAAGTGTGTGTGGGGGGAAACAGAGAGGGTGAAGAGGAATGTTGGAATATTCCACAGGGCTACAGGAATGCAGAGAAAACAGGAGAGCTTGTAGCAAATCGTTTTGCTGCTCAATCACAAGCCAGAGCTTTAGCTAACATGTGCCTTCCTGTTTCGTGTGTTCACTTTGAATTCAAATGATGTTTCCAGGGAGCCATAAATCCACTCTGAAGAGGAAATGAAATCATCCTTTCGCACATCAGATGTAGAGAACCTATTTTAAACTTGGGCATTTTGCAGGTGTGGCTGTCTTAAATCCCCCAGTGATTCTTTTTACACCAGCATCTAAGATGTGTTGTCATCCACACAGCATTCACCCAACCAGGCCTAAGAAAACATGCCAACACCCAGCATACCTGCGCCGCATGTTGAAATATTGTAATTTCCTCAGCTGTCACTGTAATAAGGAAAAATATCATTTCCCCGAAATGCAAAAGCAGCTGTAAATATCATAAGAAATATTAAACTACTGCCAAGTGTCTGTGCAAAAACTTTGCTTGAATACTGCAGCCAAAAGGAGGACATTTATATATATTACACAGAGCCAAAAAAATTACAGTTTTTTGTTGCCTTCTGCACTACTTTCAGGTTCAACCGAGAGTAGGAGCCATCGTGTGGAGAAAATGTTGCAGCAAAATATCCTGAATCCTTAAGAGGTTCAGAGACAACAAGTTAAAACCTGCTTTGCCTTCATTGTGAACATTCCTCCTGATCAAAACAAAGGCTAATGTGGACTTCATCACTGGGACTGTTCAACTGCAGAGTCAGCAGCAGTTAGCACACATTCATATCTTTATTGCATATATGAATTAAATCTCAGCATTCAAATGACGGGCTGATAAATGGATTAGGTTTAAGAATGGAGGTTAGGTTTTCATAAAGGCTAACAGATGATCGGGAATGAAGGGAGAGAGAAAGAATCAAAGTTCAGTCACAAAAATGGAAGATTTGGGAAGAGTGGGAATAATGAACTGCCCGCAATCTGTAACTAAGAACTATGTGTTGAGCATTTTCACATGCCTTGTTTTATACCTTTTTACAAATTTGTGTGCGTTTGCTGGGATGTACCTGTTCTGCGTCCAGGTGGATCTCTGGCAGGTGGGGGTGGTCTGTTAGACTGCTGAGAGGAGGAGGATGATGATGGAGGTGGTGGCGGGGCATGGCTGCGCCCTTGGCTGCTACCTCCTGATGTGTGTTTTTTGTGCAGGGAGTTGTTTCTCTGGGGAAGCTCTGGAGCTCCGCCCCCATCTCCATGAGCAGGCCCGTTGGAAACGCCACCAGATGTGTGCGGTCTGTATGGTGGGGGAGGAGGACCAGAAGAGCCTCCGGTTGGCGGTCTGCTAGAGGACAAAGGTTTTGTAGTGCTAGGAGGGGCGGGACCTCTGCCAGGTGTTGGTGGAAGGGGTTTCTCTCTGCTGTAAGATGATGAGGAAGGTGGCGGAGGTGCTTTCTGGTTCGGGGTAGGCAGAGCATTGCCACGGCCACCTCTGTTAAAGGGTGGTGGAGGCGGTGGTGCAGAGGTGCTGTGCTTCATCCCGCTGGAAGAGTTGCTGCTACTGCTGGGGGGCTGGGAGATGTCAGGCAGCGAGGGGCGGTGCGAGCGTGGGTGTTCTGGTGGAGAAACCTTGTTGGCGGGGGAAGGTGAGGTGGACCGGCCCGTGGGGGGACGAGGTGCTGCTGACCGGGATCCTGGGGGCCGTAAGGCGGATCTGCCCAATGAACCACCAGCAGGACCATCTGCGTGGAAGACATGGAGGGGGTGTTTAAGCAAAGCACTTTTAAAACCTCAAAAATGTACTAAAAGAAAAAAAATAAATCTGGCATGGCTGTGACTACAAGTATGACTGCTTTCATTATCAGTTTATCACATTTTCATTAATTATTTAATAGCTTTCTCCCATCATTCAAAATGAAGCCATAAGATCAAATCTCAACAACTGAAACCCAACAGACTCTCCCAGAAAGTGACTTTCCGGTGGCATTCATCAAATAAATGAGGTTAAAGCGAATGGAAGCAAACAAACTCACAGTTAAGAAGAAACTCAGGTAGAAAATAAAACACAGGGTAAAGCCAATTATGGACCTAATTAAATTAAATTAGGTCTATGAAACAACTGAATTAAATGACACATTACTATATATTTGCATGTTATTATTTTATAATAATAATAGTAATATAAAAACAGATGAATACATTATTTATGTATATAGTGCTTATGTATATGTGTATAGTTTTTTGCTATTTTATTTTATTCTATTTTATTTTAGTTTTTAGTTTAGTTATTTGTTCTTACTCATCCTTTTCATTTTTTCTCTGTATTGAGCTGCTGTAATGCACAAATTTCCCCGTCGTGGGATCATTAAAGTTTTATCTTATCTCTTATTCCTGCTTTTGACATTTTCAAGGGATTTTTTCCCCTTCTTCAGTTACGCAGATCTGTATCACAGATTGCCCTGAAATAAAGGGACAGAAGAATCACAGCATAATCATACCCTCATTAATCGGAGAAACCTGCCTGGCACGAGTGTGTGTGTGTGTGTGTGTGGAGGGGGGGTGGGGGTGAATAATGCTAATTAACATGTAAATTTTGCAAAGTCCAGGTGATGCTGAAGCATACAACGGGTTGCAGTATGAGCGCTGTGTGTACACAAAACACAGCGTCAGTGGAGGATTTCAGCTTCTGGGCTATCTCTAAAAGTCGCCAAAGTCACGGGAAAAAGTTGCTGGTCACTTTTTTTTTTCCGTTTTTATGTGTGTGTGGGGGTAGGTGTTACTCAATCTAGCAACAAAAAAAAATATCGCTAAGTTGGCAACACTGAGCTCCGTGAAATTCTCAGCCTGGCGCAAGGCAACCTCAGCACAGCACAGCGCTGGGCGACTTTTGACTGGTACTGTATAAGGAAAGCTTGAAAGTCAGTACTTGTTATGACCACCTTAATTCTTCAACACAGCCTGAACTCTTACACAAGCTTTCTTGTAATTTTAGTTATTGTTTTCCAGGTTTCTTGAACGACAGTCTCCTCCACTGTGTTGCACAGATGCACACCATGCCAAGTTTCCAGATGATACCTCTTTGGAAATCACCTCATTTATGCCGGTCAAACTGTGCTATCTGTGGCATTTTTTTGTAGATTCAACTAAAGAAGTTATGTATTTTTGCAACAGGCTGCTCGTAACAAAGTGCTGAAAGATAAAAATTGAAATAGAGCTCTATTCTCTATGTGCTGTTGCTTATTGTTAGATAATCTGCTGACAGATGTAATGAGCCTGTTATATTAGGACTCTCCCTTCAGTGAACTTTGATTTCAGGTCCCTTCTCTTCTCTTGGTTATCTGCTTACACTAATGATAAGGACTCTGATAAAATAGAGCAAATGTATCCAATTACACATAGCAAATTAAGGCAAATACATATATGCTACATCTTAAAAAAAAAACGTTTTTACCTCCAACTGGGCGTAACTTTGGCACACCTCCTTGGAAAAGGCCACCCATTCCCATTGGCCCTCCGCCTCCAAAACCACCTCCACCACCACCACCACCTCCTCCACCTCCACCTCCTCCTCCTGATTCTGGTAAAAAGATGAAACAAGTCAACACAGACATCTGAAAGCCAAAACAGAAACACATTTTAATATTCCTGAACAAAAATTCTGACTAAGAAACCAAAGGGAGACTGATGGGAATACGTTCCCACATACACTACAGAGATTTAATTTTATCACCAACATTTTGAAAGTCAAGTGGACATATCATGCTTTTAAATCCTTCCTTTTCATATGTAAATCATTCACTTGCGGTCTTTATAAAGTAGAACTGCAATGCTTTGGTCTGAATTCCTTGTTATTGTAGCTCCACAGACCCCTCGTTTACACCTGTCCTGAGGCACATCTTAGGCTCAGCTCATTTTGGTGCAGTCTCTTTAAATGTGAATGAGACATTTCACGCCAGGCCACCCCCCCCCCCCCCCCCCCCCCTCCAGGTCTCAGAGCGTTCTACTCCACCCCATTCGTCCATTTTTAAGTTTGATAGCAGTGATACGATTATCTACCGGCAGAGAAACTTTTTATTCCCAAGTTTATTAGAGATGTCAATGGAAGACTTGTCCATCCAGCCTTACATGTTCGAGCCAGAGTGTGACCCAGAGCAGGAGGATGATAACGACGAACCTGCAGAACCACGCCTTCAAATCAATGCATCGCAATAGTGTGTTACTACTTTATTTACGCCCTCTCTCCATCCACACCAACTACCTACAGTATGGAGTGTAGTTTAACTATAGTGTCCATACATTGGAAACTACAATTTAACACCCACAAAAGGATACTCAGACTCGCTGTGCACAATTAAAGATGTGCAATAATTTGATTAAGTATATCTTATTTGGACTACAAAATCACTGTGAGAAAAAAATGGCGGATTCACAAAATTGGTTAGCCGGAAGTCCATGACCTTGTTCCACAGTAAATACTGTGATGTAATAGACAAGAAAACCTAATACGAAATACAGAAAACTGAACAGACTGAAAAATATGAACCAAAAAAAATATAAAGATATCTATGCAGCACCAGGAGGGAATACATTTAAATTTTCTGCACTCCTAGACACTCAAAGTAGACAAAAAAAAAAAAATGTATTTAAGGGCTAAAAAAGTGGATTTTCCATGATATGTCCCCTTTAAGTTTCCTTGTTCCAGTTCCCTACAAACAATCAAACATTTAACACTGTAAAAATATACTGCTAAAAAATTAAAGGAATTAAATCACACATCAGCTCTTGATGAATGAAATACTGAAGCTGAAAATCATTACTGACATACACTGTGTGATTTTTTGCAGACAGTGGAAATGAAAAATCATCAACCCTTTGAGGGCTCAATTAAAAAAAAAATAGTCACACTAAAATTTACAGTTAACATCGGTTCCTTAATTTTACCAGTATATATGAAAACAGAACAAATCCTTAGTTTCTCCATTGCATAAACACAATAACCAACTGCTGATACTGTGCTTTTCTTTGAGAGTACATTTTGAACAAGCTCACAGGGAGTATATCAGCTGAAATTCGAGTTTGTGCTTGTGTATAAACAAACTTACTCTCTATAACAGGAGCACTCCGGTCACTGATCTGGCCGACCTTCTTTAGCTTGGTGCCTTTGCAGATGTCTGACAGCAGTGCTCCTCTGCCTTTTGCCTCATTTGTGCTCAGTTTGGGAGCAGTAGTGTTCGCCTGCGGAAACAGTTAACAGCTTTGCAGTCACGCTACAGGTTCCTTTGGTTTGAACCACAGTGGAAAGTTTGTGGACTCGATTTATTGGGCTCACATTTCACACTTAAAAAACAGGACCAAGGCTTAGCACCAGCTTTTGGTAACTTATTTTCTATACTTGCCATGGGTTAACAAATCAAACATGGTTCAGGGACATCCAAGTAATCTGCGTTTTAATGTGTGATCTCCAGTTTTGTCCCATTATATAATATAAACAAATTTCTCACAGCACTTATAAATAGCTCCATTCACATTACAGTTCTGCTTCATGCAAATGCATAACTTGTGAGTTTTCATAGTCAGCTGATTTCTTGCAGTGTATTGTGCTGAATGTTTGATCAGGTCACTGACCTCATGGAAAGTCGGAGGTGGTGGGGGCCCTGGAGGGGGAGGAGGGGGAGGAATAGGCATCCTGTCCTTATGTTGACACCTCTCTGTGTGGGGTAAAGGTTGGTGACTTCACCGTCTCTGCTGGGACGACACACCGGCTCCTGAAAAATGAGAGAATATTTCAACTGATAAAGCTGAAAGATGACAGATTAAATAAATGTTCCCACAACCCTGAAATTCCTTCGTCTGTGCAACTTTGCTGGTAAGAAGCTGTGCTTTAGAAATCAGGTTTTGTCTGTGATGAAGCAAAGGTATTAAGGGTACATTAGTGAACACGGGTTCTGTTTAGAATGAAACCCTAGTTTCAAAGACACTCGCAGCGCTTTTAAAGAGACATTTTTCAGCACTCTTCTCTCCAAATGAAGCAAAAGCAATGCTTCCACCACAGGAGCTTTCCCATGGACCAAGAACCCTTTAACCCTCTGTACTCCACAAAAGCCACAGCTGGATGCTCTGCATTTCCTCATAACAGCTGCAGATGTCCAGCAAGTTTCTACTTCCATCTGTGAATAAAAACATTTGTGCACACACCCTTTTTTATTGTATCTGAATAATAAACACATACCAATAAATCAGGAATTTATTGAAATCTGTCAATCAAATATTTTGCAGTATTTTCTATTTTTCTGAGGTACCTCAAATGCTCTGAGGTACCTCAGCTGTCAACATCAACGAGGCTGTAAAGCTTCGTGAAAGAAGTCCAGTACAGGTAAATGAGTCAATGAAACTCAATCCTGACCGATGACAGTGATAATGAAGTGAGTTGTTGAGGATATCCTGAACTTCTCTGTCAGTAAGCACTGCTGTTTTTGCCAGCGTTAGCCACTGTTCAATTACTGGAACTTTCTCTGGAGCGAATCTAACCCTGTCTGACTCGGGCAGTTAGCAAAGAAACTCATGTGAGAACCAAACTATTTATCAGAGAGAAAGTGTGATTTTTAGGACACTTGACCCTAAGGTCAGCTGGTATAATCTTAAATTATATCCAGCTGTTGTTGTTATAGACTAACTGCCAGCTGTCTGGAGACAGGAGGCTCACATGTCTAATCTACTGACAATTAACTGCAATAATATCAGGAATAAATAAGCAAGTTTATGCACATGTTATTTTTCAGCCCTGACTTCAGCTCATTTGATAAGGCTTCATAAGAGGATGAGATGGACATGAGTGAGGGCAGAGCAGTGGCAGAGGAGGCAGATGAAGGAGGAAAAAAATGATGAAAATACAAAATACATGAATCTATATATAGTTTGAAAAAGCTATTTGTGATCTTTAAATTTAAAAAAACAATTATAATTGATACTTTTCATTAGCTTTTTTTATTTTAGCTAAATGCAGGTGTTTAGAGTGCTCACCAAATTTCCCCTTCTTTTGGAACTTTCAGGAATCTCACACATTCTAATGGAATTCTACTGGGGTACAGAGGGTTAAGGAACTTATGCCGGATTTATGGTCTCTCATCGGTATCCATTTTCAAAGCTACGCAGAGAGAAGGTGTATGGGAATTCAACCACCACAAAGACTTAACAGATAAACTTGCATGCAGTCCTCAAAAAAATCAGGACGACATGCCGAGTTAAAGCTGGCTCGAGTTAATCACAAAGAAGTTCTAAACAAAACAAAAGCAACCACAAGGAGCACTGACCACGAATGCAGTGCACATTTTTACCCGTTTTAAGAACCACTGCAAAGAGGTCCTTTCTATGTTAGGACTCCTATGTTCTCTGCAGCAGGAGCTATGCTAAAGGATCAAGAACAGCACAAACGCAAACAAGAGAAGCTCACATTACTGGTTGTTCCACATATTTTGACACTGCCCCCAGATGACAGTAAACAGCTACAACATGTAGACGTGGGTCTGAAAAGCTCCGTGCAACTACTACATACTGCCACCCCACAACCATTCCAGGCACTTTAGTTCCTCTACCTGAATAATGACCCAGGCTTTAAAAGAAGTTTACAGCCTGTAAAAGGCTGCCACTTAACATTTCATTAAAAGCCCCTTAATAGCTGCAACAGCAGCAAACTGTTTTGGCTATCTATTGCTGAATGCGTTGCCCAGTTTTGCCCAGTTCAAAACCTAAAGCTAATCAATTATCTAAAGGAGAGCATGGCAAGCACCAAATCTTCACACATGACAAATCTGAATCCAAAAACTGTCACAGTTAGAAGGCTTTTTTTCCTGCTGATCAACTACTTGTTTCAGATCTAAAATAAAAACGATGCACAGCGTTTAAGCAGCATCCAGGCAGAGCTGCTATATTACGACAGGAGAATGTTAACATTGATGGAAAGAGCTGGATATTAAAGTGCTTTCATTTTGTTTCCTTTGGCCATAAACATTCAACAGGAGTTTGTCCCCTCAATGACTCACATGGGAATTGGGACGGTTTCCACATTAAAGTTGACGAGACTGATATGAAACATGATGCATGAGATAAAGGATTGAACTACAGAGTTATCTAAATGGTTATTTAAATGGATTAAAAGAGTAAAAGGGCTTTCTATGTGACAGTTTTTACAAATGTTTTAACGGTTATGTAATCTTTTGTAAACTCTTAACTGTTCAACAGAGGACACTCCACTCTTGGTAATTCTCATATGTGTATAGATTTAGATGTGTATATAGTCAAAATATCTCTTTAGTCTTTATACTTTTATGCCTTTAGTGTATGTTATTGTGTTTTAGGTTTACTCGTTTAAATGAAACGGTTGCAGCTGTAACAGTAGTAATTTCCCTTTGGGATCAATAAAGTATTCTGACTGACTGACTGACTGGTAGCACCAATATGAAAGGTCCTGACATGCTGATAACTCATTTTCTCATGTCATCATGGCTTTATAAGTCTTAAGGTGAAGAAACTCACTCCACCTATTTGTAGGGCAGAACTGATCAAACGAGAGCTCCACCTCTAAAGTTTTTCTGTTCACATGCCTGCTGGGTAAGAGAGGAGACAGGACAACAAGCTGGAGGACTTTTATTCTGCTCCTTCACTCTTTTTTAAAAAAAAAAATGTTCTGGCTCTGCTCTCAAAATACACATTCTTGGTCGAAAGAAGCAGTTGCTGAAGCAGATTCTGGGATACATCAGTTAGGTGAAAAGACAACACAATTGCTCTAACAACAAAGTAGTGCCTTAAGTGTTTTAGAGCCACTGTAGGCACAGCACTTGTATAAAACTTCATGGAGTCTGGGTAAATGTGACAACACCACAGAGGGACAGACGTGTGACTTCTGGAATCAAACTTCTTATCCAAAACAGTCCATGTATCATGTTTACATTTCCATTACCTCCAGTTCTAATGAAACTGAACTTCCTTGAAACTGTTCCTGAAACCTGTTTGTAATACCTCATCAGGGCAGGTGCTTTTGAGTGATGCAACACAGTGATTGGTCTATATACAAATCTAAATTCCTCCAACAATGGAAACTAACATTTGTACAAGTATCATCAGCTGTTTAACCAATAGTTTGCTTTAAAAACTGAACAAATTATGATGGAATGGTGAGACTGACATCTAGGCTTTGCACAGCCAGTATGTGACACAGGAAAACCAACATGGTTTCAACTCAAGACTGTTTCTGGCATTTCCTCTCATCTTGCTACTTTGGCAATCCACACGCAGCACAGGCATGAAGAGGAAAAAAACATGAAGAAACGAACAAAATTACAACAAAGTAAAAGACCACACAATCCCAGTGTGAGTTAAGAGCTGAACCAATACAGCACCACACAACAGTGTATTAGTGTTACCCTGGCTGGTCACAGCTGTTGGGCTTGACAAATTTTCTGTCTAAAATCCTGTATTTCCCACTCTACAGTCATTATAAAACCCAAGACACACATCAAACACACGTTTCTGAACACAGCATCTTCCATCTTGATGGTGACTGCAGTTCTTGCTATGCCAACCACTAGCTGGTTATTATGTCACATGTTTTTAGTAGTAATGCAAATAGTAGGGGAAGGGGTGGGGGACTCTTAAGGTAGTGGCTCTCAGGGGCGTTCCTCAGTGGGCAGTTTCCTCAAGAGAGTCCCTAGAACTCTCAAGTACCAACATGCCTTATGACTTGTGTCTACACAGAATGCTTCCAGAGACTCAAATTTACTTGGAATATTCCCCTGAAAAATCAGACATACCATGTGTTGTAAAATCTCTGGGCATGCTCCATCCTGATTGCCAGCCACAAAACAAAAATGTTTTCAGTTGTGGGTGTAAAGTGCTGTAAGTGACAGCCTGTTCATCTCTGCAAGTTCTACCTCCTTAGAGTAATAGCCTCAAACAGGGCCGGTTTTCAGCTGATCAGCCATAAGATGTGACTGATTAGTCTCAAATATTTTTAATTCTGTGTCTATCACATTAGTTTAGGTTGTAGCCTGATGTGTACCTCAGGGTTCTAGCTAGGCGGTTGATCACCTGGCTGAGGTACTGTCATGCCGGGCTGAGAATTTCAGCTGTTATCTACCAGTTTTATCAGCCAGTTTGACCACTGCCATTTTCCTTGTTTTCATAACTTCCCATTTGTGTATAGACTCAACTGGTTTTAAAGTCTTCCTGCTATTTTCCATTTCAGTAATTTCATTGAATTAACTGTTGTTCAACATTTGTTAGCTCCCGCTCTGCTATCTGTGACACAGAAATCCCAACGGCAGCTAGTATGTTTGTGTAAATACAGAGTGACGCAAGCATGTAAGACACGTCAGAAAAAAAATTGAATACACTGGATTTTAGCTATACAAAGAAGCTGTGGCCACTAACCTGGACCACTTTGGTCACTTGACATTTGTTTGAGACTGACTCCTGACTAAGTCCTGTAATCTGGTGCAGTTTTGGTGAAAAAAAAAGACTTAGTGCCTATTTAATAAATTAGCTATTTAAAAGTTATTAAATAGTAAAACTTCTATGATGAATAATGATGTAGAAATAGAGGACACTTTTTTTCCCCCCACCACTTACTGTGGAACTAGGATAGCATTTTCCCATCTTTGTGACAAGGGACACTAAATATCAAATCAGTGTTACAGACAATTTAGCCAGACACCAGCAGCTCCATGTTACTACTGTTAATTTATATAAACACAAAAATAAATCCCATGTCACATGCTTTTACATGCTGGACACCACTTTTACAGTGTTGGAAAGTTTTGATTTGAGAAGAATTCCCAAAAGTTTTCTACTGAGTTTATATTTACTCAAACCAAAAAAACAACTCAATCTGTGCCCAAACAAATCCTATATGATACACCTGTACTGAAACTGTTCTAAATGTCACAGTTTTCCACACAAAAAGTGTCTGAGGTCATTGGATCTCCCCAAACCAGTTAGCTGTCTGGGCCCATTGTTGGCTCATGCAGGTAGAATTGGCTCCTCACCCCGCCCTCAGCTCTTTCGTGCTCCAGTCAACAGGTAGCATGGTTGAGAGTTGACACAGGTTTTCACAGAGGAAAACAAAGGAATCTCCCCAAGCAAGCTTGCCAGTCAGGCAGTGATGTAGTTTAAACAGCAGCAGAGATACAAAACAGAGTAGGGGGTTAGAAAATATTTCAAGAACTGCCAAGTTCATGAAGACTGAAGTTATAAATCCAATTAAAGCTGCAACGATAGCGATGATAGGGCCCTCGCACCCGGGCGTGCATCGAGCCATGCTACAGTGCATAGTTGCTACAGTCAGGGTGTCATGGGGTCACGTGAATATTTTTGGCCCGGTAGGTTACTCGGATGTTGTCGTTCGGCCACTGAACGTCTCTTACGCCCACTAGGTGGCGTTGCCAAGTGCCCACTAATAAGATGTCCTGCTGCTGTATACAATGCCTGCACCCAACAATGAAAATGGCGCCACAGCCACGCCCTTCAATGAAAATTCACCAGTTTCACAATTTAGATTCACCAATGCCTGTAGTTTACACTGACCAAATATGAAGTTGATCCCATCATAAACCTAGCAGCAGTTAGAAAAAGTATGAGGGCTGGAAATCGCCAAATGAATTCAAAATGGCGGACTTCCTGTTAGGTGTAGGAAAACGCTACAGGAAGATTTTTTGTGTGTCTTGACATGTTTTATATATGTCCCAAATTTGATACATGCATGTGAAACACAGTGTTGGGGCTCGAATTTAAGGTGGCGCTATAGAGCTATTTTGGAAGGCCCATACCCCAAAAAATTAAAATCTGTAAATTTTCACCTGACCTGAAGCGTGTGCATGAGTTTTTGAGCATGTTTAGGCCCCCAAAAAGCCAATTCATTTGTGCAACCCCCCCAAAAAAAACAGCGATTACAAGGGCCATCACACTCTCAGTGCTCAGGCCCTAATGAGCACAGTTTCAGTGGCAGTGATAGCATTAAATCAGCTAAAAAGCAGAAAAATATATATGAAAAATTCCTTCTGCACACCTCACAGATTCATCTTCACATGATATTTAGTTTATTTTATATACCACAAAGAAAAGCATGAAATCCATTGATTTGAGAAGCTGGAACCAGTAACTGTTATTCATACTTAAAGTTTTAAAAATTATTTTTTGAAGTTCTTTAATTTACAAAAACAAAAACAAAAAACAGATACTTGGTATAAATGTAATATTGCAGAAAAGGCTCTGTGGTTTATATAAGAAGATGATGATCATATGTTACCCGGGCAGTAAAAGCCATGCCCTGACAAAACCAACAGGTCCTGACCTTTGACACTATAATCTAACTAATCCTGTCCATTCAAGATCACAGTAAAAATGAGCTCCTAAGTAGGTCACGAGGCTGAGGTCTGCTCTCCATTAAACTATTCACCCAAACAGTTGGTAAACAGCCATTAGATGGCAAAGTGTTTCCCCGCATCAACAGTGTAATGCTGTACAGAGCAAAAGAGCCAGGGAGGGAGGGCTATACGAGGAAGTAGGATGCTTTTGTGGTCAAGGAAGTACGCTGAGCTTACAGGCCTGGAACACTGTATGTGTGTTTCTAGGCTTGGAGGGAGGGGGGGTAGTACAGCCTGATATCACTAAAACAGAGCCTGAATTGTAGAGGTCAGATACTGACCATAAACCATACCAAAACCATAAATCCACTGTTGGAAGGTATCTTTGTAGGTTTAGTACAAAATTGGAACTTTTATTGCGTGGAGCCTCATGAAAGCATGAGTTACAAATAATAATCAGTAGATCTAATGTACAGCCGCAACTATTAATCGATTACAATTTGCAACTATTTTGGTTTTCGACTAACCATTTATATTTTCCCGCATTGGATACAAATTTGATTTCTTTAAGCGAGTTTTTCCGACAGATGTTTACCTACTTCAGTATGAAATGACAACAGTCGCTGTACTTGCAAATACTGCTGTATTTATGTATTCGTGCTGTGTGGTACTGGTGCGTTCGCCAAGTAATAAATTCCTTATACTTCAGCACGCCACTGCATAAATCATATTTCTTGTCGGACAAACTTCCAGCGAGTAGAAACATGAAAACATTGACACCAATGTTCGTCAAAAACAGGACTCACAAGGCCTAGGCAGGTTGTGTAGCCGCTCCCAGGTAAAGACAGAGTGAGCAAACATACCTGGCAGAGGCTAACTTAGGTGGCGTTAAGAATTTACTCACCCTGGCTCCAAAAATTGGTGGTTTGGTAGTCTCGTCCTCCCAAACAACATGAATGGAAAGTGCCGTTGTAGAAATCCTTCGTAGGGGAGTCTGATCCAAAAATAATAATAATAAAAAATAAAAAAAATTCCGATGGGAGGGTGCTGTCGAGTTGTGGTGATGTAAGATACCAGGCACTCGCAAGTTAGCCGAATAACGTTAGCTAGCTAGCTGTCGATGGTTTTAACAGTTCGGCTAGCGGCGGGTCCACCGGAGCTAGCCGCAGTTAGCTGCTTAGCACCGAGCTGTTTACTTCTCAGCTGTCAGTGTCAGCGCAGTCCGGCTGCCTGCAAACTATGTCGGCAAGAGGTCTTTGAGATAGATAGTGCATTAAACAAAGTGTTGGACGCGTCTAGGAGTCACTTTTTTTTTAACAGTTTTGGGTAGCTATGGAAAACTTTACCTGCACTTCTGCCCTGCAAGCAGAGCCATACTCCCTGCTGACACCGTTTTATCGCTCTGTTCTCAGAAACCCGGAAACGGGCAGACCGACACAAAATGGAGGCACATGAGCGCTGCGTTAAAGCGCTGCCGTAAATTCCAGATTTCAACTAGCAAGGTCATCGTAAAGGCACATAGGTGTACTAACAAAACAGTCCTGAAACGTGTTTGATTTAATGACAGATCTGTAATGTTTACCCTATTTTGATGTGACTATAACATTTTCAATTGAATTAATCTAATTTAAACGTAAGTAGATAATTACTTGCTAATATATTAAGAGTTTCCCTCTAACTAGTTAAAGTGATTAACAGTGATGTTCAGGCCTCGTTTACAAGAGAACATTTTCAGATGAAAATGGCAACGTTTGATGCGTTTTGGCCTCCCGTTTACACGAGAACGGCGTAAAAACGATTCTTTTTTAAAACGGCCTCCAAAGTGGAGCGTTTTCGCTCCACTTGGGTCTCCATTTCAGTGTAAACTAGCAAAAAAGGGGGTATAGGCACAAGCGCACTATGGTTGCGATATCCACACTGCCTACTTGTGGCCTGGCAATGGGAACTGCAGCGTTTTCAACGGAAACGTTTCCCTCTGAACGCTGAACTATGCTCTCCTCCAACATTTTATCCATCCATCCAGCCTCTTCAGGGTCGCAGAGGGGCTGGAGCCTATTCCAGCTGACATAGGGTGAGAAGCAGGGTACAGGTTGCCACTCTGCAGGGCTAACACAGAGACAGCCATTCACTGCTTTTAGGAATGGTAAAGAGGGAGGAGTGGTTCCATATGTGCAGAATGGAATAAGGTATAGACTGTTAATATAAATAGAGGACATGAGTCAGTCACAGTTAGGGTTTGGATGGGAGAGGATAAGTTAGTAATTATTATTACAATGCATGTAAAAAGCTCACTAGTGACATAATAAACATTGTTGGTGGACGGCTGCAAGGGAAAAGAATATGGTGTGGGGATTTCAGTGCACATAGCACACTGTGGGGAAACAGATGCAAATACCTCATGTGTTGAGGATTTTGTGGATGGGAGGGGGTAAGTGAGTATTAACAAAGGCAAAGGTACTAGATGTAGTTGCCTAATATATACTGAAAGTGCAGTAGATTTAACACTGACACCTCTGGAAGTAGAAAGTGTTGCTGAGAAGGCTAAATGGACTAACAAGAAGCTGGGAAATCCTGGTACTGCAAGAGAATAAAACAGTTAATATAGACAAGGCCCTGAGCAGGTTGCAGTTATATCACAGGGCTGACAGACAAATGAATAACCATTCACACCTATGGCCAAAGGAAATTTTTGACTCACCATATAGCATAAAAGAAATAGACCCTATATGTTTAATATTGCATATACACTGCTCAAAAATAAATAAGGGAACACTTTTTAATCAGAGTTTAGCATCAAGTCAGTTAAACTTCTGTGATATTGATCTGCTCAGTAAGTAGCAGAGGGGGTTGTTAATCAGCTGCTTTAGTGTTCATGAAATTAACAGGTGCACTAGAGGGGTGACAATGAGACAACCCCCAAACCCCCCTAAACCCATCATCAGGACCGGTATCTGCTCCTTTGTGCAAGAATGAACAGGATGAGCACTACCAGAGGTACAAAATGACCTCCAGCAGCCACTGGTGTGAATGTCTCTGACCAAACAATCAGAAACAGACTTCATGAGGGTGGGCTGAGGGCCTGATGTCCTCTAGTGGACCTTTTGCTCCCTGCTTGGCAATGTGGAGCCCAATTGGCAAGTCTACCATTGGCACCCTGTGCTTTTCACAAATGAGAGCAGCCCCCCCCCCCCCCCCCCCCCCCCCCCCCCCCTCGATGGTCTGGGGAGGCATATCCATGGAGGGACAGACCTCTATGGGCTTGGCATCAGCACCCCGACTGCCATTAGGTATCAGGATGAAATCCTTGAACCCACTGTCAGACCTGAGGCTGGTGTAGTGGGTCCTGGGTTCCTCCTGGTGCACAACAAGCCTCATGTGGAGAGTATGCAGGGAGTTCTTGGACGATGAAGGAATTGATACCACTGACTGGCCCCCACACTTGCCTGACCTAAACCCAATAGAACACCTCTGGAAAATTGTTTTGGTCCACCTGACTCCACCAAGTTGCACCTCAGACTGTCCAGGAGCTCAATGACACCCTGGTTCAGATCCGGGAGGAAATCCCCCAGGATCCATTGTCTCATTAGGAGCGTGCACCGATGTTGTCAGGCATGCATACAAGCACTACTTGAGTACCAAAATCTAATCCAATTGTTCATTGTACCACCCCCAACAAATCCAGAAATTTTAATTGAAATCCGTTCATAAAGTTATCCTGCAAATAGACACAGAACAATGTGACTGAAAACATAACCTCCCTTCATCTGTTGGTGGACGAGGTAATCTAATAAGTCATTTAATATTGTTTTATCATCTCTGTTGGCCGTTCAGCTGGTTTCTCAAACATCAATTAAGCAGAGTTTCAGGTGTGTGTGTGTGTGTGGTGGTGGGGGGTGTTATGCTCTAGGGCTAGGCTTAATCCATATCTCGAAACGGGCCCATTCAGTGCAGCGCAGTTGGCATATTTTCTAAAAAAAACTAACACGTGATGGTCGGTAGGTGGCGTCAGTGCGCTATTTGCTGTTTGGAGAGTTGAAGGAAAAGGAAATGAAGAAGTGAACTTTGCTGCTTAGTCGAAGATGCTGCTCAGGAAATGACAGCTGTGTAAGTAAACTGAGTGTATTGGTATATCACGAATTACGAATATCGTAATCTTAATCAGCTCGTAACTTGGTCCTCACGTATTGAGCTGACCCGTGGCCTTCAGCTCCTGTAAACGTGTTTCGCTGAAGCTAAATAGGCTTGAAGCAGCATTAGCTGCGTGATAGCTAACTAACTGCTCTAAGAAGCTAGCCTGTTCTCGAAGTAAGTAGCGATCTGTTAGCACGGATTGTTTCTAATAGATACAGTGAAAGCCATCCGGTATGTTTTTTTTTAACAGAACGTGTCTTTGTTTACATTATTACTCTTATTGGATTGTACAGGTTGCAACTGGTACTCTTAGCTGTTAGCAGGTTAGCATGCGGCAGGTACAAAAAGGTAATTTTTGTTGAATTTATCAGACGTATTCAGTTTGAAAGCGGTGAAACCTGTTACGCGAGACCCCCCTGTTGGTGTTCATTTGTTTAAAAAACGTAGTTAATGGTTAAAGCCGGTTTCCTTCGTGACAGAGATGAAGAGGGGAGCAGGAGGTTATTTTTAACCGTGCTGAGAGGCTCTCAGTCTACAACTCTCCGGCTTCTTTAGACTCATGTTTCACTGAGCTGTGAGGCGGAGAGTGAGCGCGTCACTTTCTCCGCTGCAGAGTAGGTTCAGTCTTTGGCAGCAACGCTACAGGTGTCCTTTCTGTTCTGGTAGCGAGTTTGGCTTGTAAAATACTGAAGGACTGAGTAGTGAACATGTTGAGCAACTATGTTTTGTAGTTTTGACTTTGTAAAGTCATTCTATTGTCTTTATTATCTTTTTATGCATATAAATGGTTTTATGTGTAGTCACATTGAACGTTAAGTTGCCGTTTTAATGTATAATTTTAGTTGTTTTAGATATTTTTCTTAACATCAGCAAATCCCATTAAAAATGCCAAACTGTCCTTAAATTGATCTCACTAACTGTGGATTTGGTTTGTTCCTCTTTACCATGACGCTCCTTTAAGGAGACAGCGGATCCTAGCTTTGTGTTAAGTAAAAATACCATGCTTTTCAAGTATCTTTACTTATCTTTATTTATAAGTTTAAGTTGGACATTTTTTTTTTTTTTAGGCTAACCCATCCATCATCTTCTGTTTATTCAGTTCAGGGTCATGGGGGGCCTATCTCAGCTGGCCAAAGGGAAACTGAGACAGTCAGTTGTCGTATTCAGGTTCTTGAACCAGGTTGCTGTGAGTTGCTGTATGATAGTCTTATTACAGAACTGTGTGGTTGATTCAATTCTTATTTCCCTCTGTGGCCTTTAGTGAAACAGAGTTTGACACCCTGAGTTGAACACGTCAGTTCAGACTGACTCATATACACTCTGTGTTACTTCATATTTTAATCCTCTCTATCTTTTTCTCTCATGTGCTTTTAGTGACACAGGCAGCTGTTTAAATGACACACATCTCCTGCTGTTTGTGCAATTAACTCTTTAATGGGATCAGTAATGAGTAATCAGGCTCTTTTTCTTGATATTTTGTGGGGTTTTCTTTCCTCCTCCTGCTTTTGCTAATTAAATTAAGTGATACATAAAACTCTGTCTCCCTGCTGAGCCTACGTGAAAACAGCCTCTATCCAATCAGTTTCTGCTGCCCACCTGTTGAAGACAGTCTGTATAGCTACTCTCTGTTCAGCTCCTCTCTGCTGCTGATTTACAAACAGCTGGCTGTGACAGCAGCTGGAGTTGGTTTTACTGACTTCAGTAGCTCTGAGTAACAGTTTCAGCCTTTAGCTCTGTTTGAGTGTAGCTTCCTGATCCATGTGTTGTCCCATTATTTTTCTCAGGCTGTCTGGTTAGTGACTGACAGATGCCTTCACCATGAAGCTGAGCTGCAGTGTGCTGGTCATTGCCCTCCTGCTGTCCCAGGCCACAAGCTTCCTGAGCCCCACAGAGGATGACAGCTTCCCTGAAGAATGGGTGCTGCTTCATGTGGTTCAGGGCCACATCGGGGCTGGAAACTACAGCTACCTACGCCTCAACCACGATGGCAGAATCATCCTGCACATGCAAAGTCTCAAGGGAGACGCAGACCTGTATGTGTCAGATAAAACCCTGCACCCGAGCTTCGACACCTACAAGCTACAGTCGGCCACCTGTGGTCAAGACGTGGTGGTGGTACCGGGGGACTTCACGAGGCCTGTGGGCATCGGCATTTATGGCCATCCGTCTCACCAGGAGAGCGAGTTTGAAATGCGAGTGTTCTACGATCAAACTGTGCCCCAAGACCCATTTGATAAGGGCTCGTACAACTCAGAAGGCGTACATAAGGAAAAGAAATCTGCTCACGCCTCAGAGGATGAATTTCAGGAGGAAGAGTCCATCTTTTGGACTATTTTGATTGGACTTCTAAAGATTATACTTGAGATTTTGTTTTGAAAATCACTTTCTTGGCGTAACAGCAGGAGGAGATTACACCATGGTACATTAAAAGATAAAATGTTGCACCTAACCCCAGGGAGATCTCTAGCAATTAAACCTGCAGACTTGATAAACAGCAAAGTCAGATTTTTAAAACGTGGGTGGATCTCAATGCTGAATTCACCAGCAAAGGCTGACCAATCACAAATTGTTTCACACGGGGTGTGTGTTTAGTTTGAAGCAAGTCCACATTGTTGGATTCAGCAGTGTGCTGCTTTGCTTTGGTGAAGCTCGTGATTTTAGTTTGGATCTTTGTGATTTTCTGTAATGAAAGATGAGTTAGACAAAACGGACAAGAGGGGACTTTTTCTGGAGTCTTAAAAGGTAGATGTGGAATTTTGAAGTTTATGCACATTTGTTAGTTGCTGGAATCATTCTTCTCCATTGGCTGTAATCATAAAGTGATTACACACACAAAAAGAGAGGTAAAGTCTGCAGACAGGAGACAGTGAGTTCTAAGTTTGGGATACTGCCTCAGTATACTTCAAATGAACCACATCTAAAGGAGAAAGTGTTAACTCTTTTAAGTCAGACCAGGGAGAGACGCTGAAATGTTTCCTTTATTTCAGACCCAGTCGGTCAGCTTGTGAATTTCACATAGAATTTCTGTTTTAGGAAGTTACGAAGCATTGTGGGTTGCAGCCATCGGAAACAGGGTTCCAGACACATTAAGCGATATTCCCGCTGTGTAGGAAAAACGATTTGTGCAGGATTCCTAGGGGGAGTCTGTGAACTAAGCTAACTCACTGGTTAATAGTAATTTGCAGAATCTTTACATTAGCTGCTACTTGGAAGTTGTATAATCTTTTCTAACAAACCTGATCTGAAACTTAGTATTTTACCAGTAGCAGTGTTTTCACTTTGGTCATAACCCCCCCCCCCCCCCCCCAAAAAAAAAAAAAAAACACACACACACATCCCTGATTATATATTAAGCAGCAGACTTTGGTTAATGTCTGTTTTCACAAGGGTGAGTGCAGCTCAGAAATTTCACCTCAGTGCGCAGAGGATTTTCATGCAAACCTGCCACACTGCACCAGACACACTATAATCAACAATATGTTCTCAGAAAATTTTAAGGCTTAATTAACATCTAATGCCACTGTTAGGATTAAATGTATGTGTGCAGCTCTGGTGTGGTTAGCTTTTCTGACTTTACTGGCTGTCACTAATAGTTATAACAGGATATGTGTTTTTTTTTTTTTTTTAACAATTGATTTGAAGTATACTGAGGACACACTGAGCATGGGGTGGTTGTTTCCTTATGGAGCAAAGGTGGAGGAGTCACATTAAACACACCTGAAGGCATCAGTAAGCCTCATATTAGCTTAACGTTTCTTTCTATGAGAGGACTACAGTTCGTGCCCATGTGTATTAATGTAGTCAAAGCTGGTATAGAGATGAAATAGTGACACATTAAGTCAACATTTATATGTCGTATTCTTTCTGTACCAAGAGAGTGATTGGCTGGCTCTCTCCTCAGCCTGTGAATGATTGAAACCACCAGTCTGTCTTAACACAGCTCAGCACCATGTGAGATCTGCGTGGCCAAACTTAACTGAGCAATACACTCATTGTCACTCGTTTTGAGATCTACACGAGGTTCTTAAAGTGTTGGACACAAAAGGGGACCTGAAAAAATTTAACAGTGAATTGATGATGTTCAAAAGCAGATCAGTTAGTTTTTTTTTTTTTTCATTTACTGTTTAAGGAGATGTTTCTTTAATTTGGACTCTAGACAGGGAACATGGTTTGTGAAGTGATTTCTAACCAGCCTGTTAACCTGAGTAGCAGCGTTTGTATTTAGTTTGATCATTATTGTTGTTTTCGCCTGTTGGACAAACTCCTAATTTAAACGTCACCTCCAGTGCTGGAGTTCAGTTCTGAGTAAGACTTTGTTACCCTCTGAGCAGAAATGTTCAACAGTGCCTTCAGATCTGTCCTCGGAACAGCTGTGCAAGCGTTCTTGTTCCCAAAGGCGATCTAGTTCAGGTTTCACAATAAAATGAGAAATTGTTTTAACATCTTTTGTCACGTGAATCTTTTTCTAAATCATTGAAGTGGCTTCAGTAACCAATTAGATATCCAGTTTTAGACGGCAGTTCAACACAGGCCATGTTTTGCAGCATAAGCAACTTGAACATAGACAAACAATCCTGTGTTGCATATTATCTGTGTTGGAAGCCTGGATTAGAGGTCTGGCTTTATTCAATTTTTTTGTTATGCTTTTAAGATAAAAAAAAAAAATACAACTTTTACCCATTATCAGCTGAGTCTCATAAGGAAAGCTTTCATCCAGAGACCTATTAGTTTGTGAGCAAACCCATTTTACTTTAGCTGTGGATAAATAATGACCAAGGCTAAGAGTGGACTTCTTAACAGCCAGCTCTCTTTAGTTTTTGAATGCTTGAGGAACTAAACGGGATAATCAGTCAATGCCCAGTAGACTGACTTCAAACCTCTGGCAAGTTCTCTCCTGTAAAATCAAATTTAGACCAACCCCTCAGCACATGTTGCAAGCACAAAGCTTTAATATGTCTGCACTCAGTTTATTTATTTACAGATGTATAAACCAGTGAACAGCTGGTCAACATATTACTCAAATGTTCAGCTGCTTACTTTGAAGCACCACAGACCAAAGTCATGGGCACAGATGCTGACCGCCACAAGGTTGTTTACATGTTTGTAACCAATGACAAAAAGTAAACCAGGAGTCACTGTGGATCCAGTCTTCTTCATCATCATCATCATCATCATCATCATGTGAGTCTGGGGGCCAGCTCGATGCTGTTGATCCTCAGCACCGTCTGCGGCTGGATGATGATCCTTTTGCGCTGAAACCGGTGTCTCTTCCAGAACCGCATGTGGACTTTGGGCCAGGACTCAGTCTTTTCGATCACGGTGGCCTCGACTCGGACCAGCTCCTTCCCCAGGAGAGGCCTGCCAATCAGGGTGAAGTCCTCCGCTCCGACCAGAAGTACCTTCTCCATGCGGATCCGGTCCCCGCAGTCCGCCTCGATGTGGTTCTCGATCAGGATCAAGTCTTCGCCGGTGACCTTCCACTGGCGCCCGGCGAAGTGCACTACTGCGAAGAGCCGGCCGAAGTCCTGACAGTTGATCCGCTGGTTTACGGTGCTCACCACAGCAGCGTGTCGGCTCCGCTCGTCCTCCGCCGAGAACGGGCCCACCTGCTCCGGCCACGGAGGCCTGGACAACGAGGTCCAGGGCAGCAGGTCCCCGCTAGTAGTGCTCTGTGTTCGGACGGCAGCGGGGAACAGGACACGGTGTCTGGGTAGGAACAATCTACTTGTCCTCCACAGTCCTGTATACGCCATGCTCACCGCCATCTTGACAGGAAGTAGTCAGGCTCTCACTGCGCAAGCGTCACGTTACAGTCGCCTGACACTTCTTCTTTTGGGTTTAATGACAGTCGGCAAACCAGCTTAGAGGTGCATTACCGCCACCTACTGCACTGGAGTGTGGATCAGGAACTTGATAGAAAAAAAAAACACCTAGCAAAAAGATGTCTATTAAACCCGTTCTTCTCACAAATCAACTTGCGACAGCACCTTTTCAAGCACCCTTACACGAGTAAGGGACTGCTGCACAATAGTTCATATTATGCGAGCCTAGCTGCTTAGCCTTTATATGTGAAACCCACCCAAAGTTTATAAAGTTGGTTTTCCTGTGCTCCCAGAACTCTTGGAAAATGGTCTTTGCAGGGTGAGTCTCATTATGCCCTTGGACATTGACCCAGTATGTAAGCACAAGCTTAACTCTAATTCACTGGGGTATTTCTCCCATTTCCACCTGCACACCTGCTACTGCCCCACTACAAATTCGGAGGGCTTGGGTTTGCTCTCTGCTGTTTACATGTAAGCTATAGAATTATAGTCAAGTGTCGCTCTCATTAAGGCCCAGAGTAAATGTTCTGCAGTGACTGCCTAGCATTTTTCGCCAGGATTTCATTTGAATATAACTGAGATTCCAGCCTCTGATCCAGAGCGCTCCATCATCTGCATACAGAGATTTGCCCATTCCCTGTTCTGAATTTTCAAAAAATGTCATTAATCATGAAATAACAGACTACACACGCTGTCCTGTGGTGACTTACCTTTGCTTTCCAGCAGATAAGTCTCTCTGTGACCATCCTTTCCATAGTTTTACCCAAATGAGACGTTAACACAGTTGGTCTGTAACTGGATGGGTCTGATGGCTCTTTCCCAGGTTTTAAAATTGGAACAACAGACTGTTTTCCATATAGGGGTGGTATTGTAGGGGGTGGTATTATACCCTATTCCCAAACTGCATTAAACAATCTCAGCAGCGAGTGAGCCATCATCCATGTGTTCCAACATAGGGCAACGCATCCCATCTTTCCCTGGAGAGGTCTGACGAGCATTTATTAAAAGCTCTTTTTAATTAAAACACACTTAAATCCAATCTGTCTCCTGATTCGCTTCTTTTAACATTTACTCTACGATCCTCTGCGAGCGTCTCATTCCAGCACCGTTGATACCTGACGGATTACCTGAGCTCTGACTCATGTCTGAGTCACGTCTGCTTGACTCATGAGCTTTGGTGCTTGTGAACATTTTTTGTCAACCTTTATGCCAAAGGGTTAAACTATTTAAAACACAGTATCTTGGACACCAATCATTCCACTGCCTTCAGATTTTGCAAGTCTATTACCGGGAACCCGAGTAAGTGTAGAGCCATAATCTGAGGTCATCTGGAAAAACAGTTCTCATATTTTGACTAAAAGTCCCAAGTCAACATTTCTTGATGCCTGCCGGCTCCACTGTGTGTAAGGGAAGCTAAAAATAACATTATCATGAGCGTGCACTCACCCCTCACTCATAAAACTCAACATGTACTGATGTCACATCATTAGTTTTTATAACCTTTTCCACTTTAATGAACACCAACTGTATTCTTTTTAAACAAACAAAAAAAATAAAAATAAAACAAATGTTCTGCGGGGAGCGGGTGGGGGGGGGGGGTCTCGACAACAGGTTAGACGACTCGTTGGTATGTTTCCAAAAAAACACATCAAATTGTAAATTCTATAAGATATACTCGTTCAACAAGTCTGTATAATCTGTCATATTAGATACATTTGACGGTTATGTGGAAGTCACCTATGATCACCACTTCAGTGTTGAATATTTACTGCAAACCAGTCAACCAGTTTAAGGCTTCCAAGGTCCACAGCAGGGTCGAAGTGTCAACACCTGCAAAGTCCGAACTGGGCCTCGCTGGACTCTCAACCCTATGAAGAGGTGTTTCAGGATGTTACTTCGGAAAAGGAAAGGCCCCGGGAAGTAGTGTTGTGATCTTTTTCTTTCCTTGTCCTTGGATAACAGGATTATCGCAACATTTAAATAAATCACTGCCGTTCTGTTAAAACACGCCTGGATCTTCGTTTTCATTGTGGGAGGAAGAGAACGAATCTGTGGATGATTTTAACGACACAAACTCCGCTCTACACAAACAGAGCTCGACGGGTGGGTGTTTTTTTTCCTTTGGGGGGGGGGATACTGGTCGGAGTGGAAACAGGTATCCACAAACCTTTTCATTTCATTCTTTGCTAGGAACATAAGCAAAAAAAAAAGAACAATTTAAAAATAAAATAATGCTTGCACTATACAGTTTACAATATACGTAGTACCATGCTAGCGCTGCTCGCCTCGTCCTAACTGTTTATTAGCAATGGAGAATCAGTGCTGTTGGAAACTACAACACACACTACTATTATTAACCCCATTCTGCCCAGGTGCCCTCTGCTTCTACCTAAATCAGCGTGTGGAAAAATAAAAATAAAAAAAGCAAGGATGTGGGAGAGTATCAAAGCAAGGAGGACTGACTGATGTAATTAAAGTAACAAATACAGGAAAAAAGAAAAATAACACTTCATGCATTCTGAATGGCTGACAGCAGGACAAAGGGAGGAGAGGACAGGGTTCACAGTTTTCTCAGCTACAACGCAGGGGTGGATGAAGGCGTGCCTACGGGCTGGGTCATGTGAGCGCGTTAGCAGGGTTGGCGAACGCGTCGAGAGTCGCGGTGTTTGTGCGACTAACAGATCGGCTCGCCTGCTCGTGGACAGAATGGGGGTAAAACTACATTCCTGGTCTGACTAAAATGGATTTTGCTTGTTAACGTAAAAAGAGTCTGTGTTTCCAACGCACTGGTAAATTCTTGGCTTTGTCTTCTTGTTTGAAGCCTGCTGCAAAGTACCCTCTGGTCTCCCGCTCCGGTCTGTAGTGGGGGTGGGTAGGGGTGGGGCGGGGCGGGGTTGGGGACAACGGGGTTGGCGGTTCAGACGGGGGGTGCTTTGCGCTGGAGTAGATACTGGTGGATGTCGTCTGCATCGCGCTTGAGCCAGGCAGCGTTGAGGAGGATGTTCTCACAGCACTGCTGCACGGTACGCTCGGCCGCAGGCGCCGGATGACTCTCAAAGAAACTCTGCAGGGACAGAAAGGAGCACAATACTTTAATTACATACGTCAGATTAAACCATATATTTAATATCATAGTGCCTTTAAAGAGCGTACAATTTAGATTACCAAACGGGAAAAAAAAAATCTAAATTGAGGGCACACCAACACAATCTTTACAGCGTCATGTCTCACACACAGCCTGCTGTAATTTTTCAGAACCTCCTTTTGGAATCCGGAGCACCACTTTCCATTTGTCTTCCTGTGCCAACAACAGCAGAATGCCAACGTTTCCCTTTTTGAAAATTTCCAGTTTCCCAATTTAGAAATCTGGACTGGAAAAATATTTGTGCGCTCACAGGAGCAGGGTTTAAGCTGCTACATGAGAAAGGGGCACACAGACAGGCAACAAGTGGAATAACAGCTGGCAGTGTGAAGTGGGCCTCTACCAACTTAAACTACTTGTGTGAGCAATTAAGCGACTACCAAAGGCAGCAGAGGATGCTGTTAGATGGCTGTTCAGGAAATCCTCAACAGCTCACCTCAGTATTGCTCTCACTGAGCTTCACTGACTCCTTTCACAAATTTTTAGAGCCTGGACACCCGGCACACTGACACTGCAGTCATACTGACAGTCTACACTCACTACAGATGAATGGCAGCCAGATGTGTTTGTCCTACAGTGGCCACCATAACTGGGATTATGCACTTGAATTAGCAGGAGCAAGAAAACAGAATTCAATTGACTGCAATCTGCAACCTACTGACATCTAGTGATGGGATTTTATATACTTTCAGTTGCTAAAATAATCTTCAAGAAAAAAAAATCTTTGGCTCCAATATCAAGAAAAAGAAATACATGTTTGTCTCCACACAATTAAATAAAAAGCTCCAAATGACTAAAAATGAGTAGTAAGGATTTATGCACTTTACCCATCACATCATACCTGATATGATGACACAATTTCCTCTTACACTACATCATTCATTATACTAACAAGACGCTAATGTTTTTGTGTTATTAGGCAACCGCTTGCTAACACGTTAACCTGAACCTGATGTGTGTGGTGGTGAGGTCATTCTGCCCCCTGCTGGTCAAACTCATGTTAATGCAGGCTCCTGAACATAAATGTACTTAAGATTTGAGTGAGATTTAAGCCAGCTTGAAATAAATGAGGAATTTCCCCGGCATCGACAGGGAAAAGGTCATTAAAGTGAGGCGCTCTCACCTTGACTTCAGCCGCCATTTTATCAATAGCAAATCCATCAACTGTGAGCTGCAGAGACAGATGAACAAGACAAATGTGAGCTGACCTGAAACAAATAAAACTTTAATACTTGAGGTTATGAAATTTAAACATTCATAAAGTGCAGAAAAATAACAGGACAAAAGTTAAACTGTTATTTATTTCTGAGTCATGATTTATGTGCAAGAATATGTTAAAAAAAAATAAAATCATCTTATGGTAAAATAATCAGAAAACTTGAGGAAACTGAGTAAATCAGGAGCAAGAGGCAGTCTCCTTTTCTTTACCTTGATAAGTCGTGATATGAGGAAGCCTCCCTGGTAGCGGTTATAAAGTTCCTCCCAGTTATCCTTCACAAACTTCCAGGCAGCTTTCCGCCCTTGTTTACTGCTTCCTGCCACTCCCCCGATTACTGACACTGTGTCCTGGGGACGAACCTCTTCCTGTTGGGAAGGAGAGGAAATAAAAGTGGTTGTTTGACAGGAGCCATGCTGGTCTGTGGCAGCTGTATCAGGCTGCACCTTAAAAAGCCCAACTCAGTGCTTCCACATCGCTCTGCTGTTAATGACTTGCAGTTGTTACGTAAAGCAGTGTTAACTGTAGTATTTTGTAGTTACATTTTATGTGAGTAAATTCAGCATAAATAGGTCTTTTAAAGACACTCACTCCAATTTTAGAACCGGTTACAGGCACAGTAACAAAAACACACAAATCCAGAGTTAGATTTGAAAAAATTACATGAATAAAAACAGCCTTGGATACTTTTCTTTGACCATGATTACAAGTACATGAGAAACAAAACCACACTTGCAAGCAGGTAGTAAAAAGGCCTTGTGTACCGAGAGGGCAAAGTTGAGGACTTTCTGGATGAGATCGGGGGCAGAGATGGCACCGAGCACTCGCTCGATTCGATTCTTCTCCTCCTGCATGTCTGCTTGCTTGTGGAGCTGAGGGAGAGGTGACACACAAACTCAGATCACACTCTTTGCAACGACTGGAGCTAAATGCCTTCAAATGCAGCTACGGACGCTCCAAATCCTAAAACTACAAATAAGAACAAACGCAATCCATCTGAACTAAAAACACACAAATCATGGTCCAACACAGAATGTGTGATTCAAACATTTTACAATGTAAGCTAGAGTGTGTGAAACTGAGCATTATGTGCCTGATGGAGTTTTACCTTCAGCATTGTGTCCAGTGTGGCGCTGTCTCCATGTTTCAATACTGTTAGATACACCTGAGAAAAGCAAACACAGGCAGGATGATACTGACGTTATCCTTTAACAGTGTTTAACTGATCTACACTGTAGTGCAGTGTAGTGATGCTTTTACACTGTTTTTTTTTTTTTTAGTTAGGTCTTCCAGGTTTTTTTCAGTCACCATGGTTTTCTAATCACTTTGTGCACGAGCTTACTGCAGCCTCTGATCAGCCGGAGATAATCGCCTAAACTGGTCAGCATTTCAACACTTTTTCATCTACATTTCTGCGGGACATATTTAACTGTTTCAGTACCAATGCACAAAATTCCTATTTGTTATGTAGAAACAGCGTGAGTGTGTGTTTTCTCTGGGTACTCCAGTTTCCTCCCACAGTCCAAAGACATGCAGTTACTGGGGTTAGGTTAATTGGTGATTCTAAATTGCCCACAGGTGTGAGTGGTTGTCTGTCTTTCTGTGTAAGAATGTGCGTTACCAAAGCGGCTTTGCAAATATGCTCAACTTACCGGACTTCTCAGGTCTGCGGGTAAAATCTGCTTGCCATCCACGTGGTCCTTGAATCTCCGCCGGGCCTCTTCCAGGGTGGGTTTGTGCCCTGCCTTACCCAGTTTCCCCAGAACCAGACCTCTCAACAGAGCATCCAGATGACCTGCAGCACACAAGGATCAGGTTACTCCACTCCTCTTCCTCAGAGACTGTAAGCTTCTTCAGACCAATTTAGGTCAGTCCATCTCATTCAAACTTGTCTCCAAAGCAGAAAGATGGAGGGAGGAAACAAAAGCAGAACCTGGGACAGTAACTACAGGTTTAGTTATGGCTCAGTAAGTTCAGTAGCTCTCATCACCTAAAACAGTAAAAGAAAAGCACCTTTTTTCTAAGGTAAGATGATCTATCGCAGACATCTTTTAGATATGCAAAATACATTTTTCATTTTATTTTATAAAACCTGCAGTTTTAAAGATTCAAAATAAAAGTCAAATATTTTACTTGCCAAATTCCTGCACTTTAAACTAATTTAAAAGAGACTCTATAACAAATTCTCTTAATTTAAATATTAATAACAGGAAAAAGAATGGAGTTGGGATGCAGTCTCTCTCTACAGTGACTCCTCACCTTCCCCTGGTTTGCTGTCCCAGCCGAGTTTGAGCCCAATGGGAGTGAAGAGGTCGCGGATGAACTCCTGGATCTCCTCGTGGAAGTCAGTGTGGGACAGCAGCGAGGACAACACTCCCAGATTGCAGCTGAGGTCACTCCACACTGTGTAGTTGGGCTCATTGACGAAGGCTTCCATCAGCTTCAGTACTTCCACTGTGCTGATCATCCCTGCACGAGACTGAGGCCACAAATCAATTAGAAACAAACAAATTCCAGCAAAATGAAAGGTTTGTGCTCTATGGAGGATGATGTAGTTTTTAAGGTGAAGGGTTGCTGCATTGCAAGTCTCAGCCTGCAGGGGTTTGCAAACTAGGAGCAAAGTAAAAGTTGCACAACAATGGAAATATGAATAACACCCACTACAAAACATTTCGTGGAAAACAAAGCGCTGACTTTCTTCTAAGAAACATCCGTCCATTTTCCTAACTCCTTCAGGGCCAGAAGAAACGCTTTTCCAGTAAAGTGACTGTGTGTCAGGATAGTTTCTTGGTAAGTTTGAAGTCGGGGTTAAAAGAGAAGAAATGTGAACAAATGTGTATTTTTTTTAAACCACCAACACGTTAACATGAGAGTTTAATGAAGATTAATTCTCTATAAACTTGAAATTTACATCTTTAGTGAGTTAAGCAAAGATGATGTAAGTTTTTAAATCAGTTATTGGGTCTATACATGTGTTGCTTATGTTACATTTTTGTGAAATGTCTTGCATACAGATTGAAGTATAATAATTCTGTTATTGAAAGGTTGCAGGAAAGACTGTACTATGCAGTTTAGTGCAGGTTAAAGGTTAGTTTGCAGCACTGTGGTGAAATTTACAGTCATGCTCTACGGTCGACCGGTGCAGGGCAGCTGCAATGTTCATGGCCAACGTTAGTTTACATTAAGGGTCACAGACACGAGTTTGTATTTAGGTGGTGATGCTGACTGGAGTCACACACACAGATTCACTGAATTTAGACTATCTTTAGTGTATGGGGTTGGAAATCAGCCACATAGCTTGTGAAATATTTGCTTCTATCTTGTTGAATTCAGCTTGCTAATTCTATAAAGAGAATATCAGTGTCAAAGGTCAGCTGATCACATCTTGCCTACAAAGGGGAAAAAAAAAAAAAAATCTGCTGGATTCACAAAACAAGTTATTAAGCAACTTATTTGCAGGTAATTATTTTCCCCATGCTGCACCTCTACACCTAATCTTAGGGTCCTCGTCTGCCAAATCGCACTTTTATAACTGCTTATAGTCGTGCTTTCTGTTTTAACATAAGCACATTTGTTTTCACCTAATAACACAAGATCGTTTATAAATGTTGTAAATAACAATGATTAATGGAGTCATTCATCATAAATCATAAATTTTTGAGTGCAATTAAGATTAGAAGCTCATTAAGATTTTAAGTGAAATATCTATGTGGGTGTACAGAAATGTGTAAAATAATGCAGGTTTTATTGTGTTAAAAGACTTATTGATCATCAGACATAATATTTCTCTCTCTTTATTCTAGCTGGAAACTGTTGCCCTGATTAAAGGGCCAATAAACAGGCTGGTTCTAGAAAAAGGACACAAAGCAGAAAATTAAACAACAATGAGCCTCGTTAGCTAGAGCCACTCGTTCCTCCCAATTAGGCGCATCTAGTCTTTGATGCAACAATTCTAAGGCATATTTCACATGGACAAAAATATCACTTTGGGTTATGCAATAAATAAATCTAATAACGAGAAACAGGTTGAAGTTACACTTGTTTGACTTTCTGTTTCTCCACCTTCATGCCACACATTTTCTTTTCAGTCTTCCTGCTCCCTTGTACTTTAATCCCGGTGTTTGTTTACCCTGGAAGGGAGTGGATTTCCGCTGACGAGCAGTTAGCCTTGTAGCGGATTATTTTGTTCGTGGCAGAATGTAAAGGAAATGGCTATTCTTTAATTGTTTTATTTCCCAGCTTTGTGTGCGTCTGTCTTACGAGGGAGAAGAGGTCGTTCTGCAGTCCCAGTCGGTCCACAGGCTGCAGGCTGAGGTCTCTGATGCCTGGGAGCAAACTCTCCAGCATGGACGAGCTGTACTGGATGCGATAGAAGCCCACGGTGCCGGGGTTGATCTGTAAACAGCAGAAAGACGAGTCAGAGTCAGACTGTGGGAAATTTTGTGTCTTACAATTTTTACCCTTTAGACTGAGTGCCAGCACAGCTCAAAATGCAAACGCTCACAAGCCCAGTGATGAGCTTGTTGTGGTGGCTGTTATTTCACACTATTAGTGTGAATAGCAGTCCTCCAACCCCACTACCCACCACTACCCACCTCTTCCTTCTAAAGTGGCTCTAAACTGTACCTATACTTAGATCTCGGAGCAATGGGAATTCAAGACACTGTAAGCATCAGCTGTGCGAGCCCTGGTCCATTTAAAATCCTGTGTTTACAGAGCTTACTTCCTGAGGAACTGAAAAACAGGCCGCAACATCAACAGCTGCACTAAATTTGCAGGTCACATCCACAAGAGGTTAAACAAGTCCATCCTTGTCCTTGCCAATTTACACTGTGGTTATTATTCTAATGAGCACAACAAAAGCATAAACATAGCTGTTAAAGCTGCTCCTTTGTGAGTGAACTGGTTGCCTGCAGACTTTCAGGTTCACAGAAAACGTGTTAGGGAATCTGTGATGATCACGTCCTCTACAGCTCTTCCTCCCAGCTGACAATACAGAACTCAGTCGGTGAACTTTGTTTCAACTTTACTTTTGATAAAAACGCGACAGGTCGGGCTGCAGAAATTGCACAACATTTGGCCCTTATAAAAATGATTCATTATCTGGCTTTAATTTACAAACAACGCAAACGCCGTCACTCAAAGTTGACTATGCGTATCTTGGAATGCACTCTGACCTACATGAAAATTAATATCGCCTCCTCTGATAAAGTCCTCAAATATCTAAGAGTAAGCTGATATGTAACTGATATGTATATAAGAAATGGCCATGGGGAGATTGCCTGTCAGTTTGTAATGTCTCATTTTGTAGCTTTGATGTTGGCATTTTGGCAACAACTATGTTGTTTTCCTGGAGCCATATTCAGATGAGTGTTTTCAGCTAATGCTAGAGAGACTGGTTAGCAAACTGCATCCACAAAACCTATTAGTGCAATGCACAAAGACACACTAATGAGGCCAAAGTAATGCAAAGCTAAAACAAGAATTTCACTCAGCACACTTTAGAAGAAAACTTATGGGCCATTAGTATAATAACCGCAGAGCACGTCATATTATTTGTCAGATACAAGCATTAAAATGCTCCAAATGGAACAGGATCTCAAACCAATTCAGCAACTTGAATTAGCGAAGAAATCGACCAGGCTCTTGCTGGCTATAGCAACCTGCGTCCCCATCCATGTGGCAGCCATAGTAGCCACACTCCTATTTTTAAGCCTCAATCTAGTTTAAATGCATGAGTAACCCCTGTAAACTTGTCATGAAGACTGAAACTGGCAGACTCCAAAGCAGTTTGGTGTTGGCTTCATTTTTCAGTAGAGGATTTTACTGCTTAGGTAAACTCAGCTGCAGTAGGATCTCACCTTGACCCACTGGTCTGGACCAACACCATTCAGAGTGACGGAGGTCTCCGGTCTGTCCAGCAGAATCTTGAGCTTGGTGCATCTGGGGTCCTCGCTGGTACAAATACTAATCGGGACCATCCAGCTGGGACAGCTTTCTCCTGTTTAGCAGACAAATGAGGGAGCCACCACAGCAAGATGAGACTCAAAAAAATAACTTACTGAAACTTAAGCTTAGGTCTGCATCTAGTGAGCTAGCTGCTGGTAGCTCTGCATGTTTTGACTGGATAGCTTTTAAAGCTGGATGCCCTCCATGATTCAACCCCAGAGGGGTTGGAATCAAACCAGTGAGCTTTCACTTGCCAAATGAATGCGTAAATGATCGCATCTACTGGATCTGGTAAATGCACGTTTAATTTGTATACAGTTTTGACAAACAGTGTCTGCAACAAACACTCACCATTATGAGGTCCACTGGCGCAGAACTTCTTCTGCGATATCTTGAGGATGCAGTCATCACCTTGCTATAAATAATATTACGGTCAGGGTGTGAATGAATGTCAGAGAAGAAAAGTAGAGCCAATCACTGAACAAGCAAACTGCAGGTGTAGAATGAGTAAAACAATCAGACTAAACAGCTCACCTGTTCCTGGTCGACCACTATTATGGGGAAGCCCATTTGCTTGGTCCATGAGCCCATCACTGCAGCGATCGGTTTCCCACTGGCCTGTTCCAGACAGTCCCATAGGTCCTCTGTGGGAGACAGGAAGAAGTCAGAAGCGCAAGACTCCACACAACAGCTTCATGCGAAGGAAAAATATTTGCCGCATCTGCTCACCTGTTGATGCATTTTTATGTTGGAACTTCAAAAGATAGGCGTTCATTCCTTTCCTAAAGTCCTTCAAAGAAAGAGAGAGAGAGAAAGAGAAGCACATTCTTCATAAATATTAAATATCAGATTGGAAACAATGCTGGACAGCATGTCAGACAACAAACCTCGTCTCCGATGTAGTTGTGCAACATGCGGATCACTGATGCTCCTTTGCTGTAGGAGATGGCGTCAAAGATTTCATCTACTTCTGATGGATGGCCCACGTTCACCTTGAGAGCACAACATGTGACCATAAATTAGTGGCGCTCATACATAACAAAATATACCAACCTTAACAGATCTAGCTAATGTTTGCCCTTCAATCCGCTCGGTAATTTTAAGCAAAGATTCTGTGTGATGACCTGCAGCTGTAAAGGTGGGCTTACATCCAGGTTGTATATCAACAAAATCACTTCTTTCCAGAATTCCTCAAAACACACAAGATTTTTCTAAAGTGACTCTCTGCTCTCGTCTTTGATTTCAAAGCTGACCTCTATGGGATGGCTGCTGTCCAGTGCGTCCAGGTCCAGAGCGCGGGTGTAGTCGGCCGAGACAAACTGGGTCCAGATGTCGTACTCAGGGAAGCAGTGGTCCACACACAGATACTCGATCCAGGATGCAAATCCCTCGTTGAGCCACAGATGGGTCCACCATTCCTGTACACAAACACAGACAGGAACTAAGATGGCACAATCCTCCAAGTCCTTCAAAACTTAATGGTGCACAAGTAAACAAATATCTACTCATACTTCCAGTTGGTGTTGCAGTTTTTTTAAATAAATACTGCTCTGGGTTTTGTTATTGCTATTTTTACCATTATTTTCAAAGCTTTTAACAAAAGTGATTCAAAATATGAATCTATAATTTTCTGATAGCTGATATAAGGTTATGACTGTTTACCATAGTGACCAAGTTTCCAAACCACTGGTGGGCGAGTTCATGTCCGACCACCAGTGCCACCCACTGCCGGGAGGATGAGCAGGAGTTCTTCGGATCAATCAGCAATGCCGTCTCCCTGAAAAACAGCGTAAACGCAAATTTAACACAAAAACAGCTAAAGGTCGACGATCTGTCTGCAACCAGCACCCCCCCCCCCACCCCTGTGTTCTGTCTGCAGCTCCGTCGGATATCTGACATTTATAAAGATACTTGGCATCTAGCTGAGATGTAGATGAATGCTGCTCTGTGCTAATCAGATGGCAGCTGAATACCTAACAGGTGGCGGCGCATCCAGCTAACCACAAAGCAATTAAAAAGCCATTAGAGCCGTCATCCATAAAGAAAAAAGTGCCATTTCCTCAATGAGACTAACAAGTGTTAAAGCCTGATTACACTCCTGTTTAATCACACAGTTTAAAAAATGTCAGAGAAAACTGCAAACCATCATTTCAGAGATTTCAGGGAAACATTTTCAAAGTACTCATTTATTCTGATTAACAAGAGTCAAAGACATTAAATTAACAATGACAGAAAACAGAGCCACAGCATCCACTGCCTCTATAGAGATTACGTCCTGCTTGCAGTTGGGCCATTATTGCAGGACTATTCATGATAAATACTCAAATTAATTGCACACACTCACTCACTCTAAATGTAGCTATTAATTAAAATATTTTACTTTAATACTCTGTAAAGCTTACCTGTAGGTAACAAGGCCCCAGTTTTCCATGGCACCTGGATGGGATGGAGAAGAAAGTGCTTCATTCTCACTTTAAACATTTCCAGACTCTCTCAAATTTAAGAATTTAGAGCTACTCACCAGCAGCAAAATCAGCAATAGCTATGAGATCAATTTTAGGCAATGGATAAGGAACACTGAAGTAGTCTTTGTAGAATGGTAAGGTCTTTGTTGCAACCTGCAATAAAACGCACAAAGATCAGAAGAATATAAAATGGTGCAGCAGCGCTACACGAGAAACACAAAGGATCCAGCAGATCCACCATCATGCAAATGCTGGTAAATGTGTCTGCTTTCTCCGTTTGTCATCTACTCTAATTACGGCCATAAACCTTTTAGTGCAAAGGTAAATACACTGAGAGGTGAGTTTCAATAACACGCTTACCTCCAGTGCAAATTTCCCTTGTTCTGCCTTTCCCACTGGTGTATAGACGCGTACCGTGATGCCATCTGATGACTGGCTCTCCACATAGTCATATTCACCGATGACAAAAGCTACAAGGTAAGTGGACATGATGGGCGTGGTGGCAAAGTTGACTTCCACAAGGTTCTCATCATCTGGGTGTGGCTTTCGATCAATGACATTCTAAAGAGAATAAATGTGGAGCAATCCCATTAAAAACAAATTACTGTCAAAAGTGATCAAGGCTGAACTGTGTACATTGCTACACGCTGCTAAAATAAGGGTTGTTTAAGCATTGTTTACTGTAATGTATTAGTTTTAACATTCAAGTAATTAGTTGCTTAAAAAAAAAAAAGTCCATTATTGCTAAACATGTTACTACAATTTTATGTTCCCATTTTGTGACAAAAGGACAAAAAGTGCTGATACATTTGCAATATTCTTCTCTCCTCCCGTCTTCTTCCTGCACGGTGGAATGCATCCGATCCTAGGGCTGCATCAGTGAGCACATTTAAGTCAGTTAGCCTGATATCAGGTTGAAGTATTTGCATTTCCCTGTGTTAGGGTTATAATAAGTACCCATTAACTGCTAAGGAGTTCTACTTTACATTTTGACAAAGTACCTACAAGCAAAGCACAACGCCACAGCAAAGGTGGTGAGACCTGCTGAGGAGGAGAATAATGTCTGTACCACAGCTCCCAAACTGATTTCTGAGGGAAATTAACAAGCTTGTTATATAGCGGAAGAGACGCTACCAATATCAACTCACTGTGCCATGATGTAAAGTCATTAGACTCTGAATATAATCAACAAGCATAAGCTAATTTCAAAGAGGTATTCATTTTTAGTCATGCTACTAAGTCCTAATGAGCTCCTGTTCTCAGTAGGTAATGTCACGTGTTGAAAGGCAGTGATCTAGTAACAGAATTGTATTTTTTTTTTAAATACCTACACAACATTGATTGGTAGATGGTAAATTAGTGGATTTTCATTAGCAGGCAAAATTATTTAGCCTAGGTCACTGCTAACAGCATTGGTTTTGTATTTCCTGGTTGATTCTGATTCGTCGGTAAGCGATAACTGACAGTGACAAAAGCAGTGGTGTCCCAGAACTATTTTTAACAGAGAGCCTTATAAGCAGAGCAGGAAAGAAAAAAAAAAAAAAAAGTTCCTTGCTGAAGGCGTTTCTGTGCTGACGACGTCGAGCGCTGTCAATGATTTGTAAGGAAAATTGATGCTGCCAGCTCAAAAACACTGCCTGTGGACACAGACATTAAAACATTTTGCTCAACATCACTTTTTGGCTCCAGAACAAAACCTTCTGATTTCATCCCCTTGTAGATGTTGCGGTGGGCAAACAGGAATGTTGTGTAACAAAAGCGTAAAAGAGTCTGAAGAGCAACATGAAATACTGAAATATTCACGGTCCATGACCACTGTGAGATCTGACACAGATGATTTATCGCTCCAAGTTTTTTTATTATGAGTGGAACCAATAGGAAATCAATGGTTATGCCTGATTGCAATATTTATCTGAAGAGGATGAATCTGCTAAACCCAATCTTAGTGCTTAGCGAACTATAATCTCCAGCCAATGCAGAAAGAATACTGCCTTGCTCAGTAGGTCACAGCATACTTGCAAAGAAAAGAAATTGCAGCAGATATGTAGACACAAAAAGGTCCAGACATGGAGTAACCTACGTCTGTGCTGAGCCTGTGCTTCAGCTGCATGATGGTCAGCAATGAGACTACTTTATCTAAGATTCTTTGGCTACAATTTTCTTTGTGTTTTGGTTTTTTGTTACCCTTTCTCATAAAAAAAGCAATTATTAAAACAGACAGAGAGCATTCGTGTCATTCATATTAAATTGTCAGAAAGAGCCAAATTTAGCTTCACGGTCACCAGAGAGATGAACCGCGTTAGCCTGGAGGGCTGCTGTGTTTTAAATAATCTAAGCCAGATGATGTTTTCTGATGAATTTCAGCCGTAAAGTCCTTCAGTTAAAGTTGCAGAAAACAGCATCCCAGGCAAACATGATATTTAGTAAACTTTCCTTATAATGACAAAGGTCATTGTATGTATACAGTAGTTAGACTTCACATAGTGCTGCTCATAATATTTAGCCAGAGGAAGAATACGCAGTGACTGTCTGCCCTCTGTTATGTAAGTTATGCAGGGAAAAAAAAAAAAAAAGAGGGAAGAGAAAAGAGGAGAAACACAGACACACAAAGGAAACCTGGCAGCAGAAAGTGACTTGGACACTGTGGGGTCTGGACTTTCTCGGAGGGAGGAGTGAACATATGACACATACCATATTTGACAAGGCTACTCGGTCCTTGGGAACTATCAAAGTGATGTCAAAGGTGGCTTTGATAGCTGGCTCATCCCAACAGGGGAAAGCTCTGCGAGCATCCGTGGCCTGGAGAAAGAGGGATGTGAGGGGCAGAGGGGAAAAGGACAGAATGTGAGACAAGGTGTGTTGGATCCAGACAAGCCTGGGCTGTGTTTATGTTCAGTTCACACACAGTGACAAAACGTATATTAAATGTGTCTCTCATACTGCTCCTTAAAGCTTTCATTTCATTAGTGCTCTGTGGAGTTTAAGGCACAATAAAAAGGTGCGTTTCTGGTCCTTTTGTGTGATACTTTGCAAGAGATTCACATATATTCACATTTACGGAAAGTATTTAAGTAACTCTTGCAAACAGACACTGTATATATACCTTTATGTTGCCTTTCAGCTATGAAAGGTGACAGGCTGTTACTTTAAACTGCAAGCATTCTTACCAGGAAGCATCACAACTGAACAGTTTTACACAGATCACATACCCTGTTTCCTGACGTACAGATATGTACCTGTGGCATGTGCATCTTTTCTTTATGTCCTGAGAGAGGAATCTTATCTAAAGACTGAAAAAACTGCTTTGACAGGCTCTCTCTACACACAGTGACTTCTCCCTGTGGTATTTACATTGTCTGTGCTTCCAAGAGCTTTTCTTTTTGGCATCTCAAAAGCCAAGTTTGGACACACTCTCCCATTCAAATGAATGCGAGAGTGTGTCCAAACTTTTGGCCGGTACTGTACGTCATTCATAACATGCACCATGACAGAAATTTATTCCCACTCAGATTTAGTGGGGAATTTCCCTGCCTATTTAATGTGGTCTGAAACACCTTCTGAAACCAAACTTCTCCAGGCTGAAAGTTCAGGGGGGGGGAGGCTTCTGCTGACAAATTTTCTGTCTTTCCAGAACCAACAAGCTTGGCCAGATATTCATGCAGCAGCTGACGAGTGTCAGGTGAAGTGAAGATAATGACGGGAGTTGATGACAGCTCGTTAAGCTACTTTAAGTGCAACAACGGCTTGCTGACAAGTCTTAAACCGAACGTGAGAAACAGGAAAAGCACACTCAACTGGACTTTTCAGTAGTCGTCAATTCACTCGACCACTGACTGTGGTGAACACAAATTACTGCAAGCAAATAAAGAAAAACGTGTTGCCATTGTATGCACAAAATACTGTCATTATATTTATTATAGGCTGTGTGAAAATTTAAATTTAAGCTGGTCAACCATCATTCTACCTCAACACTTAGCAGCATATTTATGTGAATCCCCCCCCCTCATAATCAAACTGTGTCTGTGTGGAGGGTGAACACAGAGATCTTGTCAACAAGAAACTTTTAATGATCTGTGAACATGCATCTGTATAAAGAAAGAGAGAGCCTCTATTATCCAGCTAGACACACTGTGATAGAAAAGCTTTCACATCAATCACAGCGTGATATCCTGCAGAGGACGGTGGATTCTGATAGAACGTCCTGCTCAGTGTCCATGCTGAACTGGTCAGCTTTCGACAAACGGAAATACAAAGTAGTAAATAGAACAAACTGAGTGATCCCACTCTGAATACCAAAAACAGCCACATGACTAGCATGCCTCTCTGTTTTGCAACACAGGCAACTAAAGTGTTAAGCAATACACACAACTTCTTCAAGTAATTTCCCTGAGGCCACTCACTCACCTCAAACTGTGTGACAGCAGCGTAGCGAATCTCTCCAGTAGGAGATGTATATTTACTTCTATAGAATCCTTTCATTTTGTCGTTCAGCTCCCCGACAAAGTCGATCTTCAACGTGCCGGAACCTGGGGAGGCGTTCACAGAGAGAGACGCACCGTTCGTTCAGCCACCACCAAAGGGAACGTGGCAGAAGAACAACAATGATCATCTGTATGACCATTGCTGTTCTTCAACAACAATGATGACACAGAAGGTTGCATCAAAAGCAGGGACAGTCAACAGCAGAGCCCAGTGAAGTCCTTGCTTACCTTTCTGTAGAGCACTAGGAAATGAAAGGGTGACTTTCTCATCCTCATTTTGATAGTTAAACCCTGTAGCACCAACCTCTGAAAAGGATAAAATATAAGAGGAAGATCAGAACATGCTGAGAACGCAAGCGGTTAGCTTTGGGAAATAATGCCATTAAGTATTTTCCATCGGCTCAAACAGAAATCAAATGATAGCTGGAAATGAGAACTTCATTCACAACAATTCCATTAATAAAAGGAGAGACAAGGGGAACGTCTCACTAAGTCTGACCCTCACCTTCTCCTCCTTGTGGTACAAAGGAAGCTGTGATGATGTCGATGTCAGCACAGTTCATCACAATCTGATTTGTAGCTTGTGTAACCTGTAAATATTGACATAAAACACCTAAACTTAGACTCTCTTTGCTATGCCGTAATTTCAAATTCTACATTTTCACTGAAACACAGCACCTCCGTAAAATTATCAGGAAAAATTCAGGTTTAAATTTGGATTTACAATCAATTGGATCAAACTGCACCAGTGATCGGAAATCCAAAGTGAACCTGTTTAGACAGCAAAGCATCCTCACATTTACAGATAAACCATACAGAAGATGAAGGGCAAACCTGGCCACAGACACACCAGTTAGCAGGAGAAATAAAAAAAAAACAGAAGACCGACAACTAGATGCTTCCAGCCTGTGCTGTGAAAACAGCGGACGTTATTCCTCAACATATTGAGGGCAAAACACAGTGGCACACATGAATACTGTGCAGTTTTCAAAGAGGACACACTCAGTGACATTCACAGTTTGTGGCGATACTGCTTAAGATACATGGAAGCTGAAAGGATGGCAATGAACAAGACACATGCACAGTGCCGCACCGCTGAAGCTCATTTCAGGGCATAACAAAAGATAAACTGGCTACTCAAAGACCCCGAGTGCCCCTTCAAATGTTTCAGCAGTCTTGTCGATCAGAGACCTGCCTTTTTATTGATAAATGAAAAAAAAAAATAAACTGTGTATAAGTGCATTTCTCTACCAAAAGTGAAATTTGTCATTTAACAAAATAAAGCAAAGTCCTCAAAAGCATTTGGGGTTAACCTTTAGTTGCCAAATCGCTAGAGAATTAATCACTCTGCATGAAAACCCAGTTAATCTTTCGTGGAAAAAAGCAGCTGCTGTGCTCTGCTTTTTAACTGCCTGGTTTTACAACAGCAACAACTTAGACAATTTGCAAACAGTAAAATCTTTGGGTATTACATCATTTAATAACCCGTGTTGGTTTTCCAGGTGTACCGTTTGCTGCAAAAACTTTACTCGTGCTTTCTAGGCTTGTTGTTGTTAATCTTTTTAACAGATAACTCTTCTTGATAGCGAAGCACTTTATACGCCCGTTAGTGAACGGCATCACACAACGCCTATAAGGTAAACCTTGATAATGGTGCACATTTACACCGTGTAATCAGCGATCTGTCTTGGTTTCTTTGAAAATGTGCGTTGATTAACTGTTTACAGCCAGGGGCAGGTGTTGGCACGCTCAGCTAACAGGTGTCTGTTTTGGACAATGGCACCATTTACACACTGCAAGCAAGAGCTCTGTGGCTTAAGTCAAACAGACAGTCACTTTTTACGTCTTATATAGTAGCTAACCTACAAAGTTAAACCATTTTATCGATAAACACGAGTGAACGTAACATACATTAGAGAGTGCAAAGTATTCCCTAAATGTACCCAAATGGGCTTTTAAACCCTTGTCATTTTACTGTCCGCACGGGTTATGTTAACATATAGCGCACCACTTCACCTAGTTCAACTGTATTACTAGCAGGGCTGGGGTGGGCTGGGGCTACACGATGTTGCCATGATTTAGCAAACACTAATATTAGTTGGGTGCTAAATGGCATCTTACCAAATTTATCAATCGCCACGACTTACTAACTGTTAGACTCTGAAAGCAGTGGATCGTTGTTAATAGAGGTTAATGTTATAGGAATACAGCAAGTTCCTCTAAAAACACAACTTAGCGCACTCCCTGCCGCTGGCAGAAGGCTAGCGGTTTGAACAGGCAGCGAGGCTAACATGAGAGTGCAACTCTGTGGCTATACACGGGACTGCTGAGCTAGCTAGCCCCGTTTAGCTTAGTGCTACTGACAGAAATACACTATGATTATATTTTCATTCATGGGTTTCATGTGACCAGCATGAGACAGTCAGCAGAGTTAGCACCACGCAACTTACATTAGCTAACGCGTGCAATAATGACAGCTAGTGGCTAACAAATTGTCGTAATTAGCTAGCAACCTGTAACGTTAGCTGGTCAGATTACATAACGAGATCCCCGCCATGCACAGACAAATCCATTTGTGTATGTAGCGGGACGTCCTGGTCAACATACCTCCACCAAAGCCTCCAGCTTGCCTTCGAACGTGAAGTCGATCAGGTCAGGCTTCAAACACAACCCATAGTTGACGGGGTAAACGTCAGTAGGTAACCGTACGAAGGGCCTCCTTTCGGGCATGGTTCCTATATTTTGGTTGCCTGCGCTAACGAAGACGGTGCTGTGTGTAATGCTGGCTATCACTCTGAGTTTTATTAACAAGAATCTAGCTAAAACGGGCCTCGATAGTGAAGACTGACAGCAAGTAGTGACTCTGTGCGAATGACAACGGAACCGTACGGCCCAGGAGCAACAACATCAACTGAAGCCCTCTCAGCAGCACTCCCAGCTACAGCTCTCTCCTCTCACACAGCCCAAACAACTCCACTTACCCTGCGTCGACCTACAGACACGTGACGTCATCACGTTTCAACGTACGTACCGAACCTGCATGCGTGCGTGCATGTGTGGCCATGCTATCAAAAACAGTTACTGTAGTACACATCCCCACACTGTACAAACAGTAACATTATCTTGGCTGAGTGTCATGTCTTGTCATCTCATTAAGATCTTTGAAAGGAAGCGAAGTACAAAGTCCTACAGACACTCATTAAATCAGTCACAAATAACATGATTGTAGCTAATGTGGGAAGTGTGCAATAGCTTTTTACGCTTTTTCATGTTTTTGTTTTCTGTCTCAGTAAAATAATTCAGAGGACGCTTTTTTCGGCAACATAATTAACTCACTGATATTTGTTGCAGAATCTACTGTCTTACCAGAAGTGTTTATAATGCTGGTATGCATCAGTCAGATCTCAGCACATGGATAGGATTTTTAAATACACTTTACACATTTAGAAGATTAAAACATTTTTTTAAATTAAACAGGAAGGTCCGCAAAAAAAAAAAAAAAAAAAACATCACTACTGCCATTGCAGTGCTGAGTTCCTTATATTGATACTTGAGGGGACCCCTGAGATAAAGTAACAGTGTCAGACACATATGATTTAAACTAGAAACATCAAATCTGTGAGGTTCTGTATATGTCAGAATAATGTTCACATATGCACGAACATGTGACAAAGGATTTTGTCCATGTTTTTGTCAACTTTTAATTCAGTTATTCATCTGGCAAGTCATTTGTCTTTGGAAACACAACTTTACTTTCTCAAATGTTGTCTTGATACTTGTCAGTGGCTGTCAGTAAGTAAGCTGATGATGTCAAAATCCCAGTCAAGCTAGCTGCTATATGGATTTTATTACACTGTTTCATTTTTCGTTTTCAATAAATTCTTGTGCACATTGACTCTGGTTATTCTTATATGTAATTCCAAGTAACTTTTCTTCAAGGTATGGACATGCAGTTAGTGGGGTTAGGTTAACTGGTGATTGCCCATAGGTGTGAATATGAGTGTGCATGTTGTCTGTCTTTCTGTGTTGGCCCTGCGACAGGGTGGCGACCTGTACAGGGTGCACCCTGCCTCTCGCCCTATGACAGCTGGGATTGGCTCCAGCCTCCTGCGACCCTGCACAGGATAAGCGGAAGAGAATGAATGGATGTTCAGTCATCATTGTGCACATGAACAGAATTTTGGCACAACACCACAGAAACCTCACAGACAACGTTCAAAATCTTGATAGATTTACAGAGAGTTCAGTACTCTATTGATATTTATTTTAATTAAACGAGTTAACAATGTTACCCACATAACGGCAGCAGTTACTGTGTTATGATCAGACGTGCAGTTGTGTAAAACTTTTCATCTTCTATCAGCATCCCTGGTTTTATGTCATAGCGTGCCAGTTTTTATCAGAATGGCAGGCTGTGACAAGTTCTGTATAAACAACTCATCACAGCAAGTGAAAGTTTTATATGTACACCTTTCTCAAGATTAGGATAATAGATCAGCCAGCTTTCAGAAACCAAAGTGAGATGTTTAATGCGCCAAGTTACTTGTGTGCATGTATGTACCAAGTGCGCTAACGTTGCTCCAGCCCGTTCATGACATTAAAGTTTTATTTTGAAGTAAGCAACCGGAAGTCTTTGTCGAACATTCTGGCAAGATGGCGATGCCCATGAGGAGGGCATTGGGGGCTCTTCGCAGAACGACATGTAGCAGTTTAAAGGTACTCTAAGGTTTACGAGCACCACGTTGTAGTAAAGCATACAGTCGATATGTGGAAGAAGTAGTGCGTTTGTTTTGCTCCATATAAACGCTGCATATAATCTTACCCTGGATAGCTTTGCTAATGTGAGCTAACAGCCAAGCTATGAACACCCACATAGATGCAGGGAAACCTGTTTTTGTCAGCTAAGCTAATGCTTATTAACTGGTTGATCGACAATAATATATTTTTAATAATATATATTTTTATAGTTGACTACGTGAAGTAATTTTAAAGAGACCTTTATCTGCACATTTTCTCACAGGGGCTGTTTATTTGAACTGAAGAGATATTCTATGCTCATCCAGCAGCACTGAATTTTCATTGTGCTAAATATTTGACGTTACGATAACAGTAAATACAACTTCACAACAAATTAGTTCAATTTAATCTAAAATACATGGTATTCCAGCCCTGTACATTTGTGAGTGAAGCAAAATATCACAAACACCTGTCAGTGTAAGGGGCAAGACCCACTCAGTATTCAGCATAAAGCTTAATCAGTGTCACCAAAAACTTAAACTCTTTAGATTTTGTTTTGTTTCTGCTTTCACACTTTTACGTTGTAAAAGTAGAATTTAGGGCCAGTGAGTTTAGTGTAGTACATTAAACTTGAAGGCATCTCAGGTGGTTAAACATATATTTGTCCCCGTCCTCTCAGAATGCTGAGACATCTCTGGACGTGCAACATCCCATCCCACTTTTCCTGCCGGTCCGGACCAAGAAGCGGTACTTTATCCCTCCGGCAGTGGGAATGAAGGGGAAGAGCGAGGGAAACCCAGAGGCCAAAGCCCGAGCAGCAGGCATCGTCTTCAGGCAGCAGTACTTTGAGAGGCCCATCAATATCGCCTGCACTGGTAAAACAGACCTTAAAATGTTAGAGGTTATTTCTGATGCTGATGCACCTTGTGATGGTTAGGGTTTTAATGTCTACAGTATGACAGTCAATAATAGGGCTGGGCGATATATTGAGTTTTGAAAAAATATTGATATATTTTCAAAGGCGATATAAGATGAGACAATATTGTTTATATCGATATAGACTATGTCACATTACAATCATACTTGTAGATCCACCAGTTCACCTTTCTCTTCTCTCTCCACAACTTCACACTGCATGGCAGTGTGTAGCGACTTTGTCACTAAGTTGGCAACACCTGAAATCGTCCGCTGTGGCCGTTATTTTGTGTACATACAGCCTTCATAGTGCGTCTGTTTGTACGCTTTGGCATCGCCTGGACCTCCAAGAGTCCCTGGCTGCAGGCAAGAGGGCCCCGCTATACCACAACTCCATAGCAGAAGTTGGTTTGTACCATAAGTCACGTGACCTTAATAGCGGAAGTGGGTCTTTTTCGTGTGCTTGCAGACGCCGGCGTTGAGCGTGTGGGCCCGTTGATGTGATACGTCAGTGCATCTGTCTATAGATTTACTGAGCTGGCTAGAATGCTGCTAACTGAAGGATGGGATTTTATTCATTCAGTCTGTTTACATGTTTTGCACAGAGTACTAGATATACAAGAGTACACACAGGAGGAAGCACTCTGGTGAAGTCTACTTAACTGCAGACTGGCTTTTTAAAGAATAAGTCAGCCTTTTGCAATTTTTGCTCTGTATCTTTTCTGTTTACATTTTAATAGCACAGCTGTGAGTCTTTTTTATAGAGGAAAAAGCATTAATTTGTTTGAGGAGCATTATTATTTAAATATGCCAGTAGTTTGTTTTTGAGCAATTTCTCATGTACATCAACAGCTGAATGTTAATAAAAGTGCCCGTGTGATATTTGGTACATGTAGCTGTGACTCAGAAGTGCCTTTTTGTTCATACTTTTTGAAAAGAAGAAATATGGCGCTGTATTTCATATATTGCCATTCAGCTAAAAAATATCAATATTGTGGTCCATATCGCTCATCCTTAGTGAATAATTCTGGATATTAGCACTCATCTCCTAAGAAACTTCTATACTCACCAAGTAAGCAAGTGTCATTTTCTTATATATAAACATCAGAGTGTGAACTTCATAAAAATTATAAATAAAAACTTTATTATCTATTGGAAAGACTCTGTGTCCTGAAAATAGATATCCTACACAACTGTAAACCAAAGTTGAACCACTTAAAACAAATGAAGCATACATTAACATTTAACCCAGAAGTTTCACATTGACTGCAAAAAAAGGAGCAAGTGCAAACATCATTACTTAAAACATTTTTGTAAAATAATTAACTCAAATTTAAAAGATTCTGTTGAGAGCTACGATAATAGCTGTTGAATGTTATATAATCTGTAGATACAACATGAAACTGGGATCAACAGCAGATGTTAAAAATGTATCTGACATACTGAGGTAACAGTTTAAAAAAGACGCACTGTATATTTAATTCCCCTCCTGCTCCAGGCGCTGGAGTTCATTTTATGTAGAGCTGTTTTGTAGATAAGTATTCAATATTTTGACATGTATACTTTTTTTTAACAAAGCAAGCGTGGCAGGATCGACATGATCTTTGCACACAAGAAGACAAAGTCTACTCATGATTGTAAGGAGAGTGTATAACTAGACATAGTAAGGTTACATTTTTATGGCACATTTCAGTCGATGCAGGTTTTGGGTAAAAATATAAAGGTGGTACCTGAATGTTTCATTTGCCCATAGCTAAGAAAAACCGGGGATTACAAATACAAAATCAGGTAAGAGATTTTGGTTTTGGAGCTTTAAAAATCTAACAGTGGTATTTCTCAGGGAGCTAGCTTTTCTGAGGATCTGTTGTGAGGTATACAATGCGGATGTAGCTTAAGCCTCCTTTCTGAAGCTTAGAATGAACAGAATTTACAAAAAGGACTTAATGTTTTGTTCAGTGTGATGCAAAATGACTGACTGAGCCCTTAAGCTTAGCAGGAACATGTTTACAGAGGGCAAAGTAGAGCGTGCTTTTCCCACAGCCTTGTATAGGATGGAGGTCTTTTGCAATCACAGGTATCACCCCACCCCCCCACCGATGGCCTTTAAAAGTAAAGTGCTTCTGTGTTAGCTTCGCTTTTGAGACCTGGAAGCTCCTCTGTCTTTTATACTGTCTGTGGTTATTAGTGAAAATAGAAAACCCATTATTTTTCGATTTAAAATTAAATCTATTTCTGAGCCAGGAATAGGTGCCGTTTTGTTTATTGAGGAATTCCTTAATATGATGTCAGTGCCACGCAGAACCTCAAACAGAGGTTTTATGTTCTCTGAGTAGTATTAAATATTGTTCTTGCTAAGTCAGTTCCTGCTCAGGCAGCAGTAGTGGATTGGAAGGATTTATTTTGAAACCTTTCCCTGTTTGGAGGGTTCACACTTGCTGATCAGTGATGTCTGGTGTCTTTACCAGCGGGAATCTTCGACCCCTACATCCCCCCAGAGGGTGACGCTCGTCTTTCCACTCTGTCAAAAGACGGCCTGAAACAACGCACGGAGCAGATACGACAGAGTGCCGCCTCACAGCTGGCGTAAGATCGTCCTCTCTGTGTCTTTGTTTTGTTTCTGGTGTGCTGATACTTTGCTTTTCTGGATCTTTCTGGGAAGAACTAAGTTTGGCATGGGTGGATCTTTGTTATATTTTTCATTCCAGCTGTTTCATTGTATTCCTTCAGCTTCTCGTGGTGAACTAACTGGATTCTTTTTGATGTTGTTTCAGGATTCGTAAAATCAAAGAACACGACTCTGCGTTTACGACGAAGGATTTTGCAGAGAAAGCTCAAGAAATCTTTATTGAAGCTCACCACGCCCTGACACAGTGAGAAAATAAACCCGTCTCACTTCACGTAGTCAGCTGACGGCTCACCTCAGCCTCGCAGTCAGGGAGTGACTCTGTGACTCTGTACTGCGGCACATTCGTTACAGAAGTGAGAGACACACTCAGGCTGCCTTCTGCTCTCACAGTGAAACAGTCTTTATTGGTAATCTATAATGATAAACTGATTATCATTATAAGCCAAAGTACATTGCAGTGTAATATGATAGGCACAATGCATATTCACACTGATCAAATCAAGTCTGCAGGGGCACAAATATACACTCACTAGACAGTTTATTAGGTACACCTTGCTGGTACTGAGTTGGACCCTTTTTGCCTCCAGAGCTGCCTTAATTCTTTGTGACACAGATTCAACAAGGTGCTGTAAACAGTCCTCAGAGATTTTGGTCCATATTGACATGGTAGCATCACACAGCTGCTGCACATCCATGAGAATCTCCTGCTCCACCACATCCCAAAGGTGCTCTGTTGGATTGAGCTCTGGTGACTGACTAAGGGACCGAAAGTGTGCCAAGAAAATATCCCCTGCCTCGTTACACCACCACCACCACCCCGAGCCACTGAGACATGGCAGGATGGATCCATGCCATCCATCCAAGATTCATTAGACCAGTCGATTTTTTTTCCCCAAATTTCCATAGTCAAGTCTTGGTGAGGCTTTATGACTTGTAGCCTCAGATTCTCGGCTAACAGGAGCAGCACTCAGTGTGGTCTTCTGTCGCTATAGCTCATCTCCTTTGAGATTCCATGTGCTGTGTGATTGAGGTTGTAACACGATTCAAATTCAATTTAATAACCCTCTGACTTAAAGAAGATTGTCTTAGTTAATATTATCCAGTCATTGTAAAAAAAAAAAAACTGAAGGTAAATGTAAATTAATTTTGATTTATGAAGATACTTTGCCATGAGAACTTGAATTTGCTAGATTTTATTCTTTTGCAACAACACATTTACTCAGTAAGGATAATTTTGTTTTAGACTTTTTACCAGCTGTGAAGATGTAGAGCCTGCTGTACAGTAAAGCAGCGTGCCATGAAAAATCTCTGGTTTAGGTTCAGATTTAAAGAGGAAGATTAACACCTTCTGTCTGAATTTCAGGTTCAACAAGCAGAAACTTCACGCCCTGGTGACTGAAAGGTGTTATCCTGTAAGTTGTGAAATCCTGGAGGCAATTTTGTTTATTCGGTCCCTCATTTTATTTTAGTCAACCAGTTGTTCAACTGCATTGTGCTCAGGAGATGACAAGGGGTAACCGATACAAGACGATCAGTTGGAGGTTTGTGGCGTCCCTGGAGCCTCCCAGAGTGGTCCATGCCCGCTGTCCCGACATGGTCTCCAAAGGCAACCTGTATGGCCAGGTGACGGTCCGCATGCACTCCAAACAGGTACGACTAACGTGTTACTGGACTGTTAACCAATCAAAAATCGCAATGTAATGTAAGTGTTGGTGTGTTTCTGTTGGATTCATACAGCTAATGTGCAGAACACTTTAGAGCAAGTACATTTAGAGTTTGAGGTTGAGCTGTGATTGTGAAACAGGCTCTGGAGTGTCTCTGCTGCCTATATGAACTAAAGCCATCTGTAGTAGATGAGATAACAATGCTTCACTCACTGACAGCGTGCCTTTGTGCAAAGGACATGAATCACTTCTGAGATGCTGTTAACCTCAGCTCTGTGAGTTCTGGCAAAACACAAAGGGCCAACTTATTTAATCAAATTACATTAGAAACAGTTTATTAATTTCACTACTCGGGTGTATTAATGCTTTAATATGTACTCGCTTTTTATCCTCCTGCTTTTGTGGGAGGATGTTGTTGTCATACCGTTTGTTTGCCTGAGACTCCAAAATCACCAGGAGTTGAGCCATTAAATCTGGCATATGGATTTTTTATTTTTGTGCAACACGGTGTTCATATTCCTGGATATTTAGCATTATGAATAAAGTGATATTATACATGCATTAAGAGCAGATTATGTAGGATGGGTGCATTGTGTAGTAATATTCTTGTACACAAGAGTATAATAGGATGTGAATACCTTGTAAGTATGCATTATATCTGGCTTATTGTTATAGAAATACATTATGTAGTACACACCCTTGTACAAGAGTGCAGTATGTACTTTCTCTAAATGTTTTGCATCTGTTCTAGGATGTGGTTAGCAAAAAGTATTTGTAGAAATGTTAAAGATAATCACAGAATATTAATCTTAGTCTTGTCTATTTTTGGTCTTTTATTTTATTTGACTCTTCTCAAAAAACTGTTCAGTGTATGTTTTGATGTTTCCTTCTGCTCTTTGGCACTTGGTCACAATACTGGCGTGTCTCATGTAAGTCACTCTGTATTGGCTTGTTGAAAGATGACATAAAATGACCTTTGCTGCAGGTTTGGTTTTATTCCAGAAGCCATTTGACTTGTGAACTCACACATTTTAGACTCAGCATGTTGCTTTTGTAGCTTTCGATGTTGTTGTTGGCCGTTAGTCCTTCTATAATTCAGCTCTTATTTTCTCTATTTGCTTCAAAATTCCCCTTGTGGGACAAATGCAATATTTTCGACTGGGCTGAACTAAAGCTCGGAGCCCCTGGAGCAAGTTTTTTAGAGTTGCTGAGTTCTGCGTTTCACACAGTTGTTGTAGGAGTTATGTAAAATAAAATCCAAGGGCAGTTTCAGGTTTGTGTTCATGTCAAAGTCAGGATTTAGGCGACTGAATTAACCTCTGTTTATGTGTCCAGACTCTGGCCGTCTATGACCGCTTCGGGAGGCTGATGCTAGGAAGCGAGGAGCAGCCAAAGGACGTATTGGAGTACCTGGTCATAGAAAGACACCTCATCAACCCCTATGGCCAGTGGCGGTTACACGGAAAAATAGTGCCATCTTGGGCTCCTGCCAAGGACCCAATTATTAAGGTGAGCCTCTACACTGCTCACGTTTATCTTTTAGTAAGACAGAGGCAGAGGTCCAAGGCTCTCTTTCTGTCAAATGGTAATTAGAAAACCTTTATTAACTGGTCTGTTCATACTTCACTTTTAATGGACACATGAACAAGGCTGACAAAGTATGTTAGCTGTTGCAAGCTCTTTGATATACTAAATATACTTCAGCCTTTTTCATAAAAAAAAAAAGTTGCGTTTGACCTCTGTCTCAATTCCGCTCCAGACGTCTTTCCTGAGACTGTCTGGACTTCTCAGGGTCTTCTATTCTGCATTTTTAATCTCCATGTACTTCACTGACAGTATTTCTATGGGCCTGAGAGGCCAGAGCCTTGAAGGAATACATTGCTGTCCACATTTCATGTCACACTGTGATATAGAGCACCAAGAGAGCACTTCAGTTCAATTTGAGCTCTTCTTTTCTAGCTGCCACAGCAGGCCAAACCTTCCTAAGGTTTATAAATCCTGCTTCCTCGGTGGCTAAAAACTTTGACCCAGCACAAAAATTACAGTTCCAATAACCAGACACGTTACAAAAACGATTAAATGTGTCGTACGTGTGTGGCTTGCGCGGCTCTCACTTGTACAATCTGAAAAAAAGAAGGGAAGTCCGCTTTACCTCAAGACTATTTAGCAAACTAGCAACAACACTTCTAAGCTAAAAAAGAAGCTCTGTTATCAGATCTCTGCCTCCTCAGTTTTCATCAGAAGAGAGCCCGTGCTGCTGATTGAGCTGGATGTGTTTTATATACTGGGGGTTATATTTTCCCTCTATCACCCCTGAAATTTATGCTCATGCATTTATGCATATATGGCATTTTACAACAAGGTGAAATTATACAATAATTTGCACCATAACAGGTTAAAATCTACACTTTTCAGCGACTAAAGTCAAAACTAAAAGATGATCTTATTTTGTATGCCAAATATAATTTGTAAATTACTGAAAATATACATTAGAGCAGCATTTGAGTTAAAGGTGGTTAATTGCTTACCGCTGCTGTCATCTGCTGCATTAAGTTGAATCTCCTATAAGTTGCTTCCATGCAAACGTGTCAGTGAGATTCAGTAAATGAAAAACAAAGCAGGAGGCTGAAATAGGAGATGACTTGCATTAAATGCATCGCTGCCGAGAGTGTAACCACCTTAAACGTGTGAGTCAGCCCCTGCTGTGTCTCAGATATTCATGGCAGATGGAGCTGTAATGTTGCCTGGAAGGTGTTTTTTTTTTTCTTCCATCAACATCAGAGATCTGCAAAAAGTGTTAGTCATACTGTCAAAAAAATATGAAGTTGGTATACTCAACACCTCGTGCTTTATCTATCGATGATATGTGATGGTGTCAGCTGTGAACAAGTGCAGCGTGTTGTCTCTTACTCAGTGTTTAGACCAAGAAAGCAAAGGAACTGTATGTCACCTGTAATGGACTGAATATGTGTATCCTGATCCCTAATCCCAGTGAGCTTTCATTCTAATACCAATACTCTAATGAATTCTTACTCTAATACTCAGTCACTGACTGAGCTATTGATCATTTCTCAGTCAGCAGCAGGTACCTTAAAATGTGTTTTAGGTTTGATCACTCAGGCTACACTAAACAGCCTTTCTGCTGTTCTGAATGTTGGTCTTGAAGGTTGATTACTATTGGAACAAAATCTGCTGTTACATGTCTTGTGGAAATCATTAGGATTTGAGAGTGTTATTTAAATAAAATTCCACTTTTTTTCACCCTAAATGTTGATTTGGAAACAGTGCTTATCTTCTCCTCTCGCTCTTTCAGACGGTCATGATTCCCGGTCCAAAGCTGAAGCCAGGTCAAGAATTTGATGCCCTAAACTATGAAGTTCCTAAACCAGAGGCAGTGCAGTGGTCTAAATGAGCCACCAGGTGGCACTGCTCCTTTCTTTAAACCACAGGAGGACTGTATTCATGGGCCAAGTGCTGTTTAAAAAAAGTTGGCTGTAGCTGGTTATAATTTGTCCACTTTGGCAGGAAACCAGACTTCCCTATGAGGGTTGTTTCTGTTTGAAAAAGGATTTTGGCTGTTGAGGCACAGGAAGCAGCAGGTGAGTTTGAGAATGAACAAAGTGCTGCAGAGTGAAGCCAATAAAACAGCTTTTTTTTTTCCTCCATAGAAGATCATACAACAGTGTGACAGCTCTTTTCATGATGGTTTTTGTCTCAAACTCTTTGTTTCATGCAGTTTAATGTCCATATGTAAGAAATAAAATGCTCAGATATACAGAAATGGAATCATTTATTTCTGTGATGGGTATGCTCAGGAAATGTGAAGTGTCCCACCTGGTTTTTGCACAACTTAATGTAAGCACAAATATATATATATGTATATAATTTTTTTTGTGCCAACAATTTTCAGTACACTCATTAAAAAAAAAACAAACACAAACATTGCTTACAAAACTAGATCAGTCCATTGACAAAAAACTTGGAGCCATGTTTAACATTAAAATCACTATATTACACTGTAGCAGCAGAGGAGCTGATGATAACCACCACTGAATATCAAAGAATATTTGTTTGCATGAACATGTAGCTTAATTACATCTTAACTGAAAACTGCTGACGTTTGAAGTCCAGAATCTTCCCATATTTGTCTATTTTTTTTAAAAACTGGCTCAAATTTATGAGCAGTGATTCAGAACTTAAAGTAATATTCACTAATGTGATACACTGAAATGTCAAGCACAGTCTCAATGTGAAGAAGTGATTAGCTCATAATTAATATCTAATAATTATAAGACCTGTCTTTAAAAAAAACACTTTTTTTTTTTAATGATTTCATGTTGAAGGAATTTTTAAAACATCTCATCTCATAAGTGGTCATTCCTTTAGTGACCAAGGAATAAGTGAGTATTCCTGTGTTGCGAATCACTTCACGTTTTTGGCTTTAAGTATTATTTTGTGCATTAAAAAAGTGGTAATATGGTAGCCATTTTTCTACACTCGCTCTTTTCATGTCTTTACTCGACACTTACAGAGAAGGCTTGAAAAAGTAGCTACTCACCGAACGACAAGGAAAACATTAGGATCATTTCCCCTGAAAGCTCTTTCACTTTCTGGGATGTAGCTTTAAGTAGTAATTTGTGCATAGAAAAAATTTCATACTTGGAAAGTAATCAGCCTAATCAACAAATAGGTTAGCAGACTAGTCGTGCTAGCTGCAGCGTTTTTAAAAGGTGACTGCAAATTGCCATATATTTGCTGTGTAAATTTCACAGTGTTTATAATGTTAATATTGTCCCACTTTTAGTCTAACTGGTGTCCAGACCACACCATCCACATACATGGAAATGCCATAGTTTTATAAATGTTCAGATGTAAAACAATCATGCAGGTTTCGATACACTTTAAGGGGTAGAATTGTGAGGGTGTTCATGGGGACTTATGGGTTATTATGATTCAATTAAGGGGACCTGTTGAGCTTATGAGATGACCACATTAAGGGATATCCCCGCTCAGTTACATCGAATAGAGAGCACAGTAGAAAAAAACTGAAACCTAGCTTTTGGCTCACAGGGATAATTTGCACACACTGTCATTAAAAACTCGTGACTGTGCTTAAATATGATCAACTACCAATGTGACACTATATGGATGTGTGTGTGTATATAGTCAATTAAGCAAAAAGGTATGCATAGTTTTATCAATACTTTTGAAATGTAACTGCATATCCAGTGTATTCCTGCTTGACATTTTATTCTTTATTTTACATTTTTTAATGAAAATTGAGTCATGCGGTGTACGTTCATATGAGGCAGGAATATTCCAAAGTGTCTTCTCTGAGAGTGCTGTGGACTTAACTTGAGCTCATTTTAGCTCAGCCATCAACGTGCTCTAATCTCATGGCAAAATTGTTCGTTGTCAGTTAAGCAAACACAAAAACACAAAACCCTTTTCATTTAATATGTGGGATAGAAACAGGAAGAAAGGGCGCTTCATCTAATTGCTTTAGATGCCCTTCTATCACTGAACAAATGGCTTTCTGCATTTCATTTAATGGGGTACATAAATCTTCTCTATATGCATTAGTAAAAAATAAATGTATTTTCAGGCAGCTTTGCACAGCCTGTAGTGTCCAGCTTATCAAGTCTGGCCTTCTAGGTTCTTAGACATGTGGGCATGCCCCAGCTGGTTGGCAAACTTGAAGTAATTCAGTTTAGTCTGTAATTAATATTTAATAATCTGTCAGAAAGGAATTTTGTCATTGCCAGCTGCAGGGAAGCTCTTCTGTAGCTGAGTCTGTAATCCACGAGTAGCTAGGGAAGTGTAAGGTTACAGGTCAGGTGGAAATACAAGAGCCTCAGCAGCACACTCTGCATCATCCTCTTCATCTTCCTCTGGGATATTCTCAGGCTCCCATGTAAAGACATCTGATGCATTGTCTGTGAATGAGCCAGATGTGCTCCTTACCATCTCCCAAGGGCACAGAGCATCTCGCCGGCCCAGAGCTAAATTTGCTTTAGACTCATCTGTTTGCTCGGAGCTCATGTCTGCTGGAGTCTCTTCTACACTAAGGCGGCTCTGACTTTCTGTGACATCCTTGTCACTGTTGGGAATATCATTTTTGTCTGCTCCATTGCTATTTTGCTTTTGGAATGTTTCAGCTGTCTCCCACGGACAAACGTCTGTCCGAGTGCTGTCTTGTTTTTGGAGAGTTTTCGGTTCTCCTGTCTCCCACGGACAAACGTCTGTCCGAGTGCTGTCTTGTTTTTGGAGAGTTTTCGGTTCTTCTGTCTCCCACGGACAAACATCTGCCCGTGTACTGTCTTGCTTTTTCAGAACTTTTGCTGTTTCTGTTTTCAAAGGAGAAACATCTTCCTCAGAAATCCCCTTTCTTTGTAGTTTATCCGATGCGTTTGATACTTCAGTTTTGACCATCCCTGTTTCTTCTGTCTCCAATGGACAAACATTTGTCTGAGCAGTGTTTTGTCTTACATAGCTCTCATATGTTTTGGGGATCTCTGGCGTTCCTGATTCTGGTTCCTCAGTTTCCCATGGACAAACCTCTGCCGGCCTTTTAAGTTCTTGTGACATTGTTTTGGTAGCAGCAGCTTTTTCAGGTAGTTCTGTTTCCCAGGGGCATACATCAACTCTTGTGCTGTCTTTCCCGTCAGTATGTTCTGAAGTACCTTTCAAAAGCGAGGCATCTGTTTCTGAGTCTTCTGGATTGTCTTGTTCACTTTCCCAGGGACAAATATGTACCTTGATTGTCATTTGCGGAGTTGAGTCTGTATTTGTTGGCTCTGTGTTACTGTCTTCCCATGGGCAAATATCTTCTTTGATTGTAGGGGGATCAGGGAAATCCCATGGACAACTCGCTGCTGTTTTGTTCATCTGTTTACCCCAGTTCATGGCAGGTGATATAGCATGGTATTGTTGCTCATTATTTAAAATTTCTTTTGATGCACCAGGATAGATGGCGGCTTTCATGACCTCTCGTTGAAGGGGCACTGTCAGTGTTCCCCTGTTTTCCAAAGGATTTAAGTTTTCATATACACCTTCAGCCTTGTCTTGCACATCCCATGGACAAACATTAGCATATTCATTATCTTGTCTTACTGAAGGCTGGGGAGTTTCTGCAGTCTCCCAGGGACATATGTCCAATACATCTTTTAAAGGTTGCTGTGCCTGTGAATCTTTAGAAAGGATAGTTTTAGAGACAACTGGAATATCCTGCAATTCAGAAGGATGCACTTCACCATGACCACTTTCTTTTCTTCTCACGTTCCCTTGCTCTTGAGATTCCCATGGACATACATTAGAACGTTCAGATACCTGTGATTCCCAAGGGCAGATATCTGCTTTAATGCTCTGCTGCTTTTTTGGTCCCTCTCCTTGCTGTAAAGCACTAGCCCCATCCCATGCACATACATCTGCATGGGAAACATTACGGGTTGGTGTAATTCGATAACTACCTCTTCTGTGAGTTGAAGGAGTTCTGGAGCTGCTGGCCGTGTCCCAAGAACGTATACTACTACGTTTACTGCTCTGCCTCGATAATAGCAAGTTTTCATATGTGCCATCTTTGTGCATATCATCTGAATCACATGGATGGATGGAAGATTTTACAATGACGAGCCTTCGTGGGCTTCTGTCAGAGGAATCCCCAGAAGACAGTCTGACTGCATTCTGCTTCACAAGACATGGTTTTCCATCTGCTGCTGTCGTATTTCTTTTCTGCAGTGACCTCTTTTCAATGCTAGGATGTCTTGATGTTCCTGACCTTGGTGTTGTTGAAGCACTTTCCTGGCTTTTTTGTGAAATGGAATCCTCTCTATTTAAACTTCCATCCTTACTGGACCTGCTAGCTGCATCCACGGATGCCATAAATGTTTTCACAGTGAGCCACTTAGCACTGGTGGTGGTGCGGAAGGAGAAAACACGCTGATCCTTTGCCACCTTTGGTCTTGGAGAACCTGGTGCACTTGTAGACACTGGAGAGTTGGTGGACTCAATTTCACCTTGTAGTCCTTTGTCCACAGAAGACTTCTTTTCTACAGGTGGTAAATGGTCCCAGGGACAGATAAGTGCGAGTGGAGATGGTGGCCTTTTTTCTTCACCATTCTCAGAGTTTGCATATGTTACATGCTTCTGGTTTCTGTCACTTGACTGTTCTGGCTCCACCTCCCAAGGACAGACTTCAGCCTTGTCAAATGACTCTGATTTGAGAGCGCTCCTGGTCTGGTCACTTATAGAAAGGCTTGGCCTTGACCTTACTGTGTTGGATCTGTTAACCTTCGGTATGTTCTCCATAGAATGGCTGCTAGCTGAGGTTAGGCTCCAAGATTTGTGTAGTCTGTTGTGATCAGGATGCAAAAGATTTGTATCAATTGTCAGATTCTGGGCGCTGGCTGACTTACAAACCCCTGGTGGTATATCCAAGGAGTCTGTCTCAGATCGCTGCGAGGATCTCTTCACAGTATTGGTCCTTAATGTGGAGGTGTGCAAGGAAGAGTCTCTTTCCCTGACATAGTGATGATCACTTTGGGACTTGCGCATGGATGGTGAGGGTGATGGGGTTGCTGACTTCACTGACTTCATTGAACTTCTGTAACTGATACTGATGGTATCTGTGGACCTTCTAAAAGAGTCAGAATGATTCTCACTTCTACTGCGGAAGGATCCATCTTTCTCCTCACGGCTACACTGCCGGCTCATTGTTTCTGGGATTTCTGCAATGCGTTTTATAAGGGATCTCCCCAGTGCACATCGAGAACTTCGCTTTTTTGGCAGATGAGGGTTGTTTGCAGCCATCTTCTTAGTCTTGTGGACTTCTAACTGGGCATATAACTTCTTCAGTTCATCCTGATGCATATAAAGAAGGAAGGGAATTGATGATGGGACAGAGGTTGAAATGATTGAGGAGAAGAACAGATAAGGAGAGTCAGAGGACAGGTAAAGTGTAAGAAGAACACAGTTTAGGATAAAAAAAAAAGGATTAAAGGGTGGAGAAAGGTCATACAATATATTCAGTCCACAGCTGACTGTATTTACTGCTATGTTATGATTCCATTTATAACATGTTTAACACTTGTTTATTGAGTCTACTGGTAAACATAGTTAAAATTCAGGGATAATTATTTTTCCTTGTTTGAATGTGACTTTTGGAATTTCTTCCATATTGTCTACATTATGTCCTAGTGCAAAGTGATAACATCGTTCTGTGGAGCCAGTAGTGTTTACCCGAAAGTCATCAGGGTCCACACTGTGCTCACTCCATGCAGAGTGAAAACTGCTGTTGAGGTAGGAGCCAGAACGCCGCAGGTCAACTTCATCTTCATACACTTCTGCTGCAATCTCCTCTCTCCCAGGTTTGGAGACATAAAGGAACTGTAAAACACACAAGCACATGTAAGATTATGGTTTTTGAGCAAGTACAATCTATAAGTAATAATACCACATACAAAAAGAAGTCTTAAACTTAGTTTAACCAGAAGCACTGGTAGGAAGGCTTTCTGTCTCCTGAATCCAAGCTGGAAGCTGGTTCCACAGAAGAGGGGCCTGAAAGCTGAAGGCTCTGCCTCCCATTCTACTCTTAAATATCCTAGGAACCACAAAGTAAGCCAGCAGTCTGAGAGCTGTAATGTGGTGATACAGTACTATGAGGTCTTTAAGATAAGATGGGGCCTGATTATTCAAGACCTTATATGTGAGGAGAAAAATTTTAAATTAAATCCTGGATTTAACGGGGAGCCAATGAAGAGAAATCTGCTCTCTCTTTCTAGTCCCTGTCAGTACTCTAGCTGCAGCATTTTGGATAATCTGAAGGCTTTTCAGGGAGCTTTTAGGACAGCCTGATAATAATGAATTACAATAATACAGCCCAGAAGTAATAAATGCATGAATTAGTTCTTCAATGTTACTCTGAGACAGGATGTTTATAATTTTAGGAATGTTGCACAAATGCAAAAAAAGAAGAAAAAAAAAAAGCAGTCCTACATATTTGTTTAATATGTGCATTGAAGGACATATCCTGACCAAAAATGACTCCAAGATTTCTCACAGTGTTACTGGAGGCCAAAGTAATGCCATCCAGAGTAAGTATCTGGTTAGACACCATATTTCTAAGATTTGTAGGACCGAGTACAAGAACTTCAGTTTTATCTGAATTTACAGTAGAAGCAGGAAATTAGAGGTCATCCAGGCCTTTATGTCTTTAAGACAATCCTGCAGTTTAACTAATTGATGTGTGTCATCTGGCTTCATGGATAGATAATGCTGGGTATCATATGCATAACAATTAAAATGTATGCAATGCCTATAGGAAGCAATATAGTGTAAATAAAATTGGTCCTAGCACAGAACCCTGTGGAACTCCATAATTAACCTTAGTGTGTGAAGAAGACTCCCCATTTACATAAACAAATTGGAGTCTATTAGAGAAATATTATTCAAACCACTGCAGTGCAGTGGTTTGAATACTTATGGCATGCTCTAATCTCTGTAATAAAATGTTATGGTCAACAGTACCAAAAGCTGCACTGAGGTCCAACAGGACAAGAACAGAGATGAGTCCACTGTCAGAGGCTGTAAGAAGATCATTTGTAACCTTCACTAATGCTGTTTCTGTACTGTGATGAATTCTGAAACCTGACTGAAACTCTTCAAATAAACCGTTCCTCTGCAGATGATCAGTTAGCTGTTTTACAAATACTCTTTCAAGAATCTTTGAGAGAAAAGGAAGGTTGGAGATTGGCCTATAATTAGCTAAGACAGCTGGGTCAGTGATGCTTTTTAAGTAATTATTTAATTACGGCCACCTTAAAAGCCTGTGGTACATAGCCAGCTAATAAAGACAGATTTATCATATTTAAGATTGAAGCATCAATAAATGGAAAGACTTCTTTGAGCAGTCTAGTAGGAATGGGATCTAATAAACATGTTGCTGGTTTTTGAGAGAAGCCAATTGAATCTAATAATAGATTAAATGTGAAATTAAAATTGTTGAGGCTGTCATTTTCAGCAGCTACATGGATGTTAAAATCACCCACTATAATTATTTTATCTGAACTGAGCACTAAATCAGATAAAAAGTCTGAGAAACTCTGAGTAAGGACCAGGTGGACGATAGATAATAACAAATAAAACAGATTTTTGAGTTTTCCAATTAGGGTGGATAAGGCTCAGAGTCAGGCTTTCAAATTAATTAAAACTCTGGGTCTTTGATTAATTAATAAGTTGGAGTGGAAGATTGCTGCTACTCCTCCTCCTCGACCTGTGCTTTGAGGATTCTGACAGTTAGTGTGACTTGGGAGTGTTGATTTATTAAAACTAACATATTCATCCTGCTGTAACCAGTTTTCTGTAAGGCAGAATAAATCAATATGTTGATCAATAATTAAATCATTTACTAACAGAGACTTGGAAGAGAGAGACCTAATGTTTAATAATCCATTAACTGTTTTACTCTTTGGTGCAGTTGAGGATGCTATATTGTCTTTTCTTTTTGAATTTTTATGCTTAAGTTGTTTTTTTGCAGGTTTTTGGGGTTTTTTTTTGGTGGTCTGGGAGCAGGCACCGTCTCTATGGGGATGGGGTTATGGGGGGATGGCAGGAGGAGAGAAGCTGCAGAGAGGCGTGTAAGACTGCAACTCTGCTACATGGTCTCAGCCAGAAATGACAGCTGCTCTATCCAAAGTGGAATGGATGCAATCTCTCCTAAAAAGACCGGGTGTTTCCCCAGAAACTTTACCAGTTATCTATAAAGCCCACATTTTTTGGTATGTTAGTAGCATGTAGCAAATATGTGCAACACTGGCTGGCTTTAAAGTAGAACCAGTCTGTGCTGAGTCAGTAGTGATCATCATTAGCATTATATAGAGTCACATATTTAGCATACAGTTGAGTTACATGCTAACAGTAGTGAATGGTAGAATAATTGTGTACCATTTATCTCATTACCATAACAGAGTCCTGGAAAAGCCAAAGGTAACAAGTTTGACAATGCATTGCGATTTAGTTTAGAATTTTAAGAGGTAATAATTATACTAAAATAATGCATTTGACATGGTAGTAATCCTGAATGACTGAGAACATGCATTACAAAATCTGTAGCTTGACACGAAGGTGGGTTAGTTTTCACTACTGGTAAAAACATTAATGTAATTTACACACTAATTTAATTTAAATAAACCTGAGCCGCTGCCAATAATTGCAAAGAGTAGTGATGATCACAAGGTTATTCACATGATGGGCAGCTGTGGCTCAGGAGGTACAGCTGGTTGTCTAGCTGCTCCAGTCTGCATGTCCAAGTATCCTTGGGCAAGATACTGAACCCTGAGTTACCCCTGATGCATCCATCGGAGTGTGAATGAGTGTACAAATGTTAGATAAGATGCTTAGGTATTTAAAAAAACAACAACCAAAAAAAACACACACAAAAAAAACTTGTATGAATGTGTTTGTTTGGGTGAATAAGGCTTGAAGCAAAAAGTGCTTTGAGTGCTCAGAATAGAAAAGCACTATATAAGTACCAGTCTATTTACCATGACCTTTTTTTTCTATTCTGACTGTATAATTAGTCTACTTTGGCACTATGATATAAAAATGCAGAATACCTTGGGAACAAAGAGCAGGGCGAGTGTCACAGTGATGGTGACATGGGTGTGTACGAAGGAGAGCAGCAGCATCCAATCAGGATGGAGAGACGGAAAGGTGAATCTGAGGGAGGCAGAAAATATACAGTCATGTTAGTGCATACTGCCTTTGTACTTTGTACACAAATACAGTGTTGAGGATTTGATGAGCTGTGCTGCCTTTCTTTTCAGACACATCGACCTCAGTAGTCTTGATTGCTGTTTACCGGAACAGGTGGAAGAGGGAGGAGAGAAGCAGCTCGTTGTGGATAGCGATGCCCATGTAGCGAGGTTCATGGAAAGCTGAGGGCACCGGCCTGACGGCGGTCCACAGGGAACTCCCCCAGCACAGGAACAGAAGCTCAGCTGTGGCAGAATAAATCATAATCACTTCAGGAAGTTCAGGAGTAAATAGTACACATATCTTGAGGTGCTTTATGCTGTAAGCTAGAGACACTAATACTGATGACATGTTAAATGCTGTGAAACTGCAATCAAGGAACTTTCATTGCAGTTGATATCAGCAAAGAATTTATTTTTTAAGGTAAATTCTTGTTTCATACCATGAAGCTTTAGTTTAATGGTCAGCTACAACTACAACTTATCCCTTTTGCTTTTTAACCTCCAAATGAATTCATCTGGATAATGTTAGTGGATTGCTCAGGAACTGATGCCTTGTATTTCTTGCCCGAATGGGTTTCATTGTCACAACGCTGCCTTCTAAATGCCTCACCCAGGTGGAGGGACATTATGTTTTCACCCCTGTGTGTTTGTCTGTCTGAGTGTTAGCAACATTTCTCAAAAGGTTTTGAACCAAAATTGATGTTTTGTGAAAATATTCCTCAGGGGCCAAAGAACATGTGATTTAATTTTCAAAGGTCAAAGGTTAAGGTCAATAACATTTTTCCAAAATTAAAAAAATCTCTATGCCTCATCATTGCTGAAATTTTAAAAGTCATATCTGTGAATTCTTCATCTATCATGATGAAATTTGATACTCAGATATAAACAATTACTGCTGATAATTCATTGTTTTTTTTCTATTTTAAATTAATATATAATCAGACAAAGTGACCCACAAACCCTACACAAAAATCACATACACCTGTACATAACCTGTATAAAATATATCCAGACTATCTCTATATGCCATTATCTGTAAAAATCTAAAATAATATTTTACAGTTTTTTTTAAGCCAATAAAATTAATTTCTAGTCTTTGTGATCTAGTAATTTATGATGGGGTATGACAACATTGGGTGGTATCTATTGCAGTGTAGTATCAGAATATAGAGTGCCCTTCTAGTTTATTATTACTTCAGTGCAAAAGCATAAAAATATACTTGTAATAAACTATAACAATCCTAAAGTTTCATATTCAAGCACTTACCCATTCTGATAAGACTACCATATATTTCAGTCAGAGTTATTTTTTTAATCATAAGAGGATCGATTACGTTCATTTCCAGCTCCACATTTTCATCCTTGGATTTTGCTAATGTAGCTTTGCATGATTCACAGTTCAATATAAGCCTTATTTATGTTAAATAAGTTAAACAACAACCAGTTTAACTGCTGTTCCATGAAGTCCATCCCAACTTGAGCCAGAGTTGTGTGCTCTATATGAATATATTAGGAAGATCTGCCTATCCCAGCTGTCATATTGCAAGAGGCAGGGCACACGCTGGACATGTTACGAGTCCATCACAGCTCACTGACATCATACGTTTCCAAACGTAGAAAAAGCTGTGCAAAACCAAATATTTCTGATCAGTCTGAAGTGTGAGCTTTAAGTTCACAGGAATTACTTGACCTTAATATTTGAAACACTTTGCCATATTCATTTTACCATCCATCCATCCATCCATCCATCCATCCATCCATCCATCCACATGAAAGAACACATGAAATATTACACCGTGTCTTTATATATTTAGCACAGACAATGCAAATGCAGAAGCAGTGTGTGAAAAACTAAGGAATTAAGAAGATAAGTAGCAGCCAGGTGCTGCTACTCAAATACACTTAATTGATCATCAGCAAATGTGAGCACCTCTGTGAAAGCAGAAGTCTGGGCAGTTTGCCGGTTTGGAGCATTCAGGTGTGTGTTAACACAATGGCAAGGAGGAAAGACATAAGCACTGCCCAGCAATCTAGGAAGTGATATACGGCCATTTCCAAACCATCTGAAATCCATCATTCTACAGTGGGAGATTATTCACAAGTGGAAAACATTCAAGACAGCTGTCAATCTTCCCAGGAGTGGACATCCCAGCAAATTCAGCCTGAAGTCAGACCATGCAATGCTCAGACAAACTACAAAAAACTCAAGAGCTACATTTTGAACTCTACAGGCCTCAGTTAGCATGTTAAATGTTAAAGTTGATGACAGTACAGTTAGAAAAAGGCTAAACAATTATGCCTTGTTTGAAATAGTTGCCAGGAGAAATCCTTCACTCTAACAGGAACATGACAACATGGCGGAGGTTTGCAAGGCTGCATCTAAACAAACTACAAGACTTCTACCACAATGTCCTTGACAGACAAGACCTGAGCTTGGCTATAATATGAACCTGACTGAAATGCTGTGGTGGGACTTTAAAGAGCTGGGTATAAACGAATGCCTGCAAACCTTAAAGAACTGAAGCAAAGCTATAAAGAAGAGTGGGCGTGAGAGACTGATAAAGTCATACTGAAAACAATAACTTCAAGTTATGGCTGCAAAGAGGTGGTTCTACAAGCTACTGAATCATTAGTTTTTGTAAAATAAATAATGACACATATAAGGTAGTATTTACCTCACTCTGAGGCCTGCTAAGGAGCAGATTATCTTTAATATGTTCTGATACATAAAGCCTTAGAGCTTTCTTTTTAACATGACTGTACATAGATATAGATATAGATATGGGTGTCCTTTGAGATTTAATAGAATCCCTATGGGGGATTAGGTTACATGCAGTTACTGTATGTTTAATGATATTACTGATACTTTTTTTCACATGTTCTCTGTCTGCTGCCACTCACCCACAGCCATCATGTAGTCCCAGCGGTCCAGGTAACACAAGTTGAAGCCCTGTCCGTCCGGTGTGTTGGTTGTGACGAATACTGGGATATTCCTGTCCCGATTCTGCAGGATACCCACTGTCCATGCACACAGGAACCAGCTGACTGTCATCAGCATCACTCCCAGAATCCTCAGCAAGTGGAGGCTGGACATGTAGGGCATTCTCTGGGCCGTGCGTGACAGGAACACCTTCAGCACTCTGTGCAGAGGCAAGAGTCAGTGTTTGAGTCCTAAAGACTAACTGATGCAACTTTGTTGTAGTGAACAATAAAATCAGACATTGTGTGCTAAGCTTAGCCTGGTGAATTTAATGTCACTTAAATATGAAATATCCAGAGAAATGTCTTTGTCTGAGGGAGCTCTTTGATCATGGTATTAGTTTGGGATTATTTAAAGTGAGTTCAGACACTTAATATACAGAGGAATGTGACACATTCCCCAAGATATCTGTGGATGACCTAAAGTTGTGATCAGTGGTTTACATACACTCATCATGGGCATGAATGCCATGGCAAGTTTGGGTTTTCAATGATTTCCTGGAACTGTTTGTTTTCCAGGGTGCAATGATTGTACAGCATCCATCTTTAATGACTTTAACAAACAGGAATTGCACACGTTTGAATTTCTTTTGGAGTTTCTCTAATCTACACAGAGTCAAAAGCATACATACAGGTTTAAATATATACATACACTCAAATCTTTTAATAAGCGGTGCTGAAGGTTCTACGGTGTCTTTCACGTTGACAAAGCAAAGGCATATTAACTTCTCATTAAAGATCATGATGGACTACAACTGGTAGTTTCTCTTTGCCAGCATAAAAAAAATTTGTTTGAGAGCACTCACTGGATTGACCAACATTCAGAACAAATATAATAAATATATATCCTGTTTTTAATATATTTAAATTTTGATGATATATTCTTGGAAGCATGCTCTTTTAGTTTTACTGCTTAAAATATTAGTACACTGTACACCATTAAAAGCGGTCAACGCTGGAATGTGTTACTACAACAAACACGTTTCTGGTGAGATAAAACCTGTTAAACTGTGCTTACATGTGTTTCTACAGTATATCACTAGAGGTTTATTTGAAAGCACGGAAGTCAGAAACAAAGTCTTAGCATTTATGGAGCACAGTGTAAAGGTTAGCTAACTTTAAGCTGCTGGTTACGCCAACAGGATATGTGTATAAATTAATCCCTTTCGTTTCTATAACATTACACAGTCTGCAAGGTAACTGTTTTAACTTGGTTTTAAAATTAATAGTTTTGTAATCTTATAGTTTTGTTTGCTAAAAAAAATTATAAGATAGATATCGTACAAGATATGTTCCAGTAAAATGTTTAACTAAATATTTTACTCAGTGAAGTTTTTCATATATTTTTCAACAAAATTGCGCATTCATTCAAAATCATGACGCACAGTTTTGTGATGTTTAACGAGAAGTCATTAAACATTAAACAGAGGTCAAGATAATCTGGAATTATTGAGTATTAACTATACTGTGTGTTAGCATCAGCTGCTATTAGTGCTAACCGCTCACAATTCAGCAGACCTGGGTGGGTTTGGTTTTTTTATTTTGGTTTCTCTTTTTCTCTTTCCTCTCTCTCTGTTTTACTCTCAAATAGTTGCCAGTTGAGCTTGTGTCTGGTCTCTGCCTAAGGGTGGAGTTTCTTGGTGTGGGTCTGCCCTCCCACACCTGTGGGCGGTTGTATCATCGAGCTATAAGAAGGACAGGTGGTGCCACAGTTCCCTCCCAGGCTGCCCAAGAGCCTCGTTTGGAATCTTCTGGTTCAAGAATCAACTTATCCACAATCTGGCGACAGCTCAAGCTGCTTTGCTTCTCCCCCTCTCCACCACCTGAACCTCTGGACATCAGTGACTTACACCCAGCCTGCCTGCCCACTCTCCACTTGCTACCTGATAATACCCACCTGCTGGCCTAGTACCCCTTCTATCCCCTTCTCATCCAAATAAGGCGTGATCGTTTCAGTTTTCACATCAACCAGCAACATCCACTTCCTGGACAACAAATTAACTCTCATCCTCTCCCGTGATCCCTCTCGCAATAAAGACTGCCCACTCACAGCTCCTTGTTCAGTCATTTTCTTTGCAATAAAGTTCTCTTAGTTAAAATATGTGTTGAGTTGGTTTCGTGGGCCCAGCAAACCAAGCATTACGCCATAACCTACCTGTACATCTTCAGTGTAACTGTGCCGTAGACAATGGAGAAACCGAGCATTCGCACCCAGCGGAGCAGGATGCACCTGAAGGTGCTTGGCCTGAAGTACATGATGAAGACCTGCAGAGATAGAGAGAAATGCTTACTAAAAAAACCACAGCTACATACAAGAGGGTAACCAACAGTTTCTACTTGTGTACAGGTAGTATTTCTCCACTATATGACAGGACATTACAGTACTGTGCAAAGTCTCAAGCTGCCCCTCACTTCTTTATATTTTGCTTCCAAGGAGCCAGACTTTCTTATTTTGTTTTTTAAAGTGGCCTGGAGGGATAGTCCTCCTGGCTTTCAGAAGGTACTTCAAATGTTTTCTTTGGACATTGGCTGCTTTTTCAGCATTCATTTTCACTTCAGTCCTTGTATCCATTTTCAGATGAACCACTTTTGTGTCTACACATAAAATACAACTTTTAAATTGTACCTTTAAACAATGTGTTACTAACAGTCTGTTTCAAAAACAAAATTGTTCTTATTTCTTTAGTTGAATCTATGAAAAATGCCAAAGATAAAACAGTTTGACAAGAATAAAAGTGCATTTTTTTGCACCAACAAGGAGATTCCCAAGAAGCTGCATGCCAAAAACCTGGCATGTCTTGGCATGTGTGCAACGTGTCTTTAAAAATTGTGAAAAAAAAATGGGCAAGTGGAGGGCAAAAGGAGAAGTGACAGGTCTAAAAAAAAATCTGCAACAGATTAACAGAATCTAAAAGTCATGTCCTAAAGAAACAGGACACAGGAAGATGCATCTGGCCCTTCAGCTGATCCATCAGCTCAGTGAAGCCTCATCAGAACAGGCGGACATATACCAGATTACACAAGAACTTGACTGAAAAATCAGTGGCAACAGGTTTTAAGGAATAATGAATCAAAATGTGAAATTTTTGGTTCAAATCATCATCAATATGTATGGAGGAGGTTAGAAGAGATGTGAGTGTCTGCATCCATCTGTAAAACGTGGTTCTGTCATGCATTTCAGCCAGTGGTGTTGGGAATCTTGTCAGAATTGTTGGAATTATGAATGCACAAAAGTACCATTAGATTTTGATCCACCATACTGTCACGGTCCTGGGCCGATGTGTTCTTTTGGTTATGTTTTGTTATATCTTTGATTATGTTTATTTCCTTTTTGTGTAGGTTCTTAGTTTGCTATAGTTTTGAGTTTAGCTTGGTTTGCTTCCCGTTCTTGTCTTCCCTGTGTTCTTGTGTTTCTGGCGTCTGTGTCTTCCCTGTGTTATCATATGTTTAGATTCCCTTTGTGATCATTCTCCTTTGTCCGGTCTTCTGTGTTGTCTTGTTTTCTTGTTTGGTTCCTTCCTGTTTTAATTTGACAGTCCAGTGCTCCCTATGTGTCATGTTTAGTTTTGCTTCCCCTGTTTAATCTGTTCACCTGTGCCCTGTGTTCCCCAGCGGTTTCTTGTCCCCCATTATTACCTCCTGTGTGTATTTAAGCCCCTGTGTTTGTTCTGTTCTCTGTCGTGTCCTCCCTCGTGGAGGTGTGGTTTGTACTGGTCACTGTTTTCCTGTGGTTAAGTTTTGCACCAATGCTCCTGGTTTTGTGTTTATTTTGGATTTTCTTTAATAAAGTCATCACTTTCATTCAGCCCTGCCTTTGGAGTTCTGCTTTTGGGTCCACCCTGCTCGCCACACCGCTCGCACATGACACATGACACATCATCTAGAAAGCCTGATCATTGTCATTTTCCAACATGATGATCCCAACCACACTGCCATTGCAGTAAAAGCATCCCTGGATAGACAAAACACACAATGGTACACAAACAGTCACAGACTGACCTCCTCAGAGTCGGGACCTCAATATTATTGAAGCAGTGTGGGATCATCTTGACTGAGCGTGGAACAAAAGGCAGAAACATCCAAAGAAGATCTTTCTTCAAGAAGCCTGGAGAACTACTGTATACAAGCTGCCTGAGAGAGTTCAGGCTGTGCTGAAGAACAATGGTGGACATACTGACTTTCAAGCTCTGGTTTGTCTTATATACAGTATTTCTATGTAAGTTTGCATGTTTCAATAAATTGCTGCACCTATTTCCCATTTTCCTTGCAAAGTATAAAGAAATGAGGGGTGGCTCTACTTTGTATACAGTAAGTATGAATGTGGTACCTCTATTCCCAGCACCATATTAGTGCTGTGATTATCACTGGTACTTACATGTGCTACTTCTTTTTTTTTTTTTTAAACTACATTATTACTGGCAGTAATAAATACATAAGTAGTACATTCAAGTGCTTTCTATCTTTCATTCACGGACACATTCACACGCCGATGAGCGCATCGGAAGCAACTCGGGGTTCAGTATCTTGCCCAAGGATACTTTGGCATACAGACTGGAGCAACCAGGGATCAAACCACCAACCTTCCAATTAGTAGATGACCTGCTCTACTTCCAAATGATTGCTGAATTAGACGAATGTCTAAAATAAAACATACTCGCGACTATTATAACTAGAAGGTTACAGTAGTTGTTCCAGTTGCTGGAATATTGCAGTGTGATTGCTGAAAGCTGCTGCAGCTGGATCATAGCTGTTGCAGCAGATATAGATTTGGTCTTTTAGCCAACAAAGGATTCCACATTTTGATTGTTTCACCATGTAAGAGCACATCGTGGCTGGAATCCAGGAATTAAAGCTCACTCTGCTCTGATGGTAGCATGAGCAAAACGGTGTCAGCCACTCAGGATAAGAGCATAAACTCGAGCTTATAACATGAATGCAAATATACATCACTGTGTTCAAACCACTCATACAGGATAAACTGCTCAGAGCGACAACTGAATCAAAGTCATGCCAGGAAGGTGGGTTTAATCAGCAGAAATGGCCAGCACTCAAACACAGATTGGGGTCTGTTGGAGCTGCATTGAAGAAAGAAGTAATGTGATTGGTCAATCCAAAGCTAGAGTGGGTAAGCAGAGCAAAATCAATCAATCAATCAAACAACTAAAAGAACACAGATATCCTGCCTTCTAGATTCCACTGATTTCTAGATCTAATCCTGTCATATAACTCAAATCCTCCTCAATAAAACCAATAAAATGAGTTAATCAATTTAAAAATAAAGATGCAGTTATAATAAAGTTCCACTAACGTGTGCAAAGGGAATAAATGTTAATAGTAGTGAAGGTAGCAGTGAAAAAGCACTAATTATCCCAGTGGAGATGGTAGAGACCAAAAACAGAGCTCAGAGTTTGCCATGTCCAGGAGCATATTAAATAAATGATGGCATCATTAGTGATCTTCAAGAAGATCTGCTGCTGCCTCTACTGTATGTGGCAGCCTTTGCAGATTTAAGTCAACCGTTTTTTATTTCTTTCATTCCCGAAGAGTGGTTTAGATAATATTAAACTGCAATTACTATGTACCAAAAAGGGAAACTGTAACACTGAGACACTCAAATTGATCTTTTTTTTTTTTTGCTGACATTCAAAAATCCTACTGCATTAATGGGTTATGGGGGATTTCAAAAGAGGCTTGAGTATGTCGGTGGGATGGTCAACAGCCTTCCTTCCAGCAGGGGATTTGTTTGTAGATGAAATGGCAACTCTTCCTCGGTGACACCCCACTGAGATGAGAGGCTGAACTCTGACTTTTCATCTGGGGCTTTCAGAGCGACAGTCAGCTACGTGGGCGGCGGGTCACCTTTGAATTTATCCAAACAAAACTCTTACAACATGACCCCAAAATGGAGACAAGTTTTTGCTCATTTTTCAGTCTGGCTCCCATCTCTTGCATCACCACAGCTGGTTTATAGCTTTAATTTCATAATCGCAACATATCCTGCATCCCTGTGTATTCTTGCCTCACACACACTAATCCTCTGCATTATCCTTATTGTGTGGTTCTCCTCCAATGTGAACACATTTATCTACATTTACATTTGTACTTATCTCTTTAATTGACATTTATGACATCTGCCTTTATTATTGTTATTATTATTTAGTTTGAGCTTGCATGTGTATTTGGTGTGCATGCACGCTGGTACATGAATAGAGCTGAGTTGATTTCGCTATATTTTCTATTCACATTAACTTTTAAGCACTGTGTTATCTCCAGCTCCATATTTTTGTTTTGGATCCTACTACAGTAGCTTTGCATGAGTTACAGTTCAAAATATCCTTATTTACCTTGCAGTTGGGCCTTGGTGCAGCCTCTCAGTTCATCTACTGTCTAAAACAAATTGTTTTGCCTCCCTCACAATCTCACCCTGCCCCGCATCTATAGAAGGTTTTGAACAGCATGTGAGAGAAGCTTCTGTGCTCACTTCAGAGCTATGTCCCTGAGATGACCATATTAGGGATTTCCCTTCTTATTGACATCACACAGACCCATCTATCCATTTTCTTCCTCTTCCTCTAGGGCAGGAGCCTAGCCCAGCTGTTATAAGGCAAGAGGCAGGGTACGCGGGTACCAGGAGCACATTCAAACTCCACACAGAACGGTGGATTCAAACCCAGGACCTTCTTCTCCTGTGAGGCAGCAGCACAAACCACTGCACCATCGTCCTGCTCCATCATACAGACCCAAGAGTAGAAAAAAAGGCTCAAACAGAATGTTTTGGCCATGTTTCATATGAGCACCTCTCACTGTAACAGCATATATGACGTAATAGCTCCACTTCATTGAGTATATTACACTGCATATGTCTTCCTGCTGCACTTCAGCCTCAATAACTCTTCAAAATGAATACTTCCAGTATATTATACTTATAAAAATAGACTTTGAAGATCATCATTAAGTTAACATGATACTTTTTGTGAAGGAGGATTTGTTACTTTTTACCCAAATATGTTTAATAAGCAGGTGGCAAAAACTCCACCACAGCTGAAACTGGGCTTCTTCCTAATCAAAAGCCAAAACCCAAAAGCCAAAAAAGAAAAAATCCTATTTCAGGATTGTCTCCTGTCATTGCCAAAATGAAAATATCAAACAAATCCAGGCCTCAAAGTGCCCTTTCAGAGATCACATGATCATTTTTTTTAATCTACAGTCTAATATAGCCATCAAATATGAAGCACCTTGTGAAATGAATCTCTGTTGTACTATCAAAATTCAAATCCAGAATCCATTAACACGTTCACACACTCACTTGACATTAAACTAAATCATCTGTAATGTGCAGTACAGGACTGGCTCTCCACACACTAAATCACTCTGCGGGGACGAGATCAAATTGACCGACACTTTCAGATAGATTAAAAAAAACATCACAGCATGGTGATGTTAACGGCTCTTTAATGGTAAAATGAATCTAAAGATTGATTGATAATCTATGACCAGAGCTGAGGGATGTTATGAAACGTGTAGATGATGAACCCACCCAGCCCATTTCACGCACACATCCTCACCCCATTCACCCTCCCCACAAATCGTCCATTGTCACATAATCTAAGGTGTGGAGCTGTGCAGTGATCCGCAAAGAGCGCTAATCTGTGGCGCTCTCAGTCGGCTGGCTCAGCCAAAAACTCACCGGGAAGTAGAGGAGCAGGGAGCCAAACAAGATTGTCTCCAACAGCAGGAGGCCAGAAGCCCGGATCCGCTGAGGGTGGAGGAGGAGAGGAACAGGAGTTATGAGAAGCTGTCACAAACAGCAGTGCAAAATATACTACTACACATTAATGTCATATGCTACTACTAAAACATAAAGCTGTGGTTGATTTTATGATTCTGATTAAACTTTTTATAAAAACTGCACTGATTTTTAACACTCTGCACCTTGGCTCAATGGTCACTGTCATCCTTCTATCTAAACATCATCCATATGGCGGCCCTGCTGAGCCAAAAGATCCGACTCACCCGGCTGCGACGATGCCGATAGGCCACGAGCATGCTGATGAAGATGAGCACCATGAAAACCCCCTGGACAGCAAGCACACCAGACCTAAGAAGCCAGTCCTCCTGCACCCAGCAGGGTGCACCATCCTGGCAGCTCTTACAGCCCGGCCAGCACGGGAGACAGATGGGCATGTTCGGGTAACACATACCGCTGCCGTCACTCTCGTTCACAGGGGCTCCATCTGCATCGCATACAGATACAAATGCATCTATACGACCTACACAAAGCCACGGGAACACCTCATATACATGTGACCTCCATAAGCAACAGCACTTAAAACAGTATAAAAGTTATCTTGATTTTGAAATAACCAATTTGATTTAGAATTTTGCATCTGAAAGATCTGATTTTAAAATTAACAGGATTCCTTGTGGTTGTAGATTGCTCAAAAATTCACTGGGGGATGTTATGGTGGCTACATCTACAGTGGAAAGTATTCAGACCCCTTTAAATCTTACACTCTTTGTTTCATTGCAGCCATTTGCTAAAATCAAAAAAGTTCATTTTATTTCTCATTAATGATCACTCAGCACCTCATCTTGACAGAAAAAAACAGAAATGTAGAAATTTTTGCAAATGTATTAAAAAAGAAAAACTGAAATATCACATGGTCATAAGTACTTAGACCCTTTGCTCAGTATTGAGTAGAAGCACCTTTTTGAGCTAGTACAGCCACGAGTCTTCTTGGGAATGATGAAACAAGTTTTTTTCACACCTGGATTTGGGGATCCTCTGCCATTTTTCCTTGCAGATCCTCTCCAGTTCCATCAGGTTGGATGGTGAACGTTGGTGGACAGCCATTTTCAGCTCTCTCCACAGATGCTCAATTGGTTTAGGTCAAGGCTCTGGCTGGGCCAGTCAGGAATGGTCACAGAGTTGTTCCGAAGTCACTCCTTTGTTATTTTAGCTGCATGCTTAGGGTCATTGTCTTGTTGGAAGGTGAACCTTCGGCCCAGTCTGACGTCCTGAGGACTCTGGAAGAGGTTTTCTTCCAGGATATCTCTGTACTTGGCTGCATTCATCTTTCCTTCAATTGCAACCAGTCGTCCTGTCCCTGCAGCTGAAAAACACCCCTATAACATGATGCTCCCACCACCATGTTTCACTGTTGGGATTGTATTGGGCAGGTGATGAGCAGTGTCTGGTTTTCTCCACACATACCGCTTAGAATTAATGCCAAAAAGTTCAGTCTTCGTCTCATCAGACCAGAGAATCTTATTTCTCATAGTCTGGGAGAGGCTTCCATCGGGCTACTCTGCCATAAAGTCCCTACTGGTGGAGGGCTGCAGTGATAGTTGACTTTGTGCAACTTTCTCTTATCTCCCTACTGCATCTCTGGAGCTCAGCCACAGTGATCTTTGGGCTCTTCTCCCACGATTGCTCAGTTTGGCTGGATGGCCAGATCTAGGAAGAGTTCTATTTGTTCCAAACTTCTTCCATTTAAAGATTATGGAGGCCACTGTGCTCTTAGGAACCTTGAGTGCTGCAGAAAGTCTGTTGTAACCTTGGCCAGATCTGTGCCTTGCCACAACTCTGTCTCTGAGCTCCTTGGGCAGTTCCTTTGACCTCATGATTCTCATTTGCTCTGACATGCACTGTGAGCTGTGAGGTCTTATATAGACAGGTGTGTGCCTTTCCTAATCAAGTCCAATCAGTTTAATTGAACACAGCTGGACTCCAATGAAGGAGTGGAACCATCTCAAAGAGGATCAGAAGAAATGGACAGCATGTGAGTTAAATATAAGTGTCACAGCAAAGGGTCTGAATACTTATGACCATGTGATATTTCAGTTTTTCTTTTTTAATAAATTTGCAAAAATTTCTACATTTCTGTTTTTTTCTGTCAAGATGGGAGCTGAGTGTACATTAATGAGAAATAAAATGAACTTTTTTGATTTTAGCAAATGGCTGCAATGAAACAAAGAATGAAAAATTTAAAGGGGTCTGAATACTGTCCGTACTCACTGTGTCTTTTATGCTGTCTAACTCTGGTGAAAACCAAAGAGACGCCAAAGAGAGGGGATTTGACATAATGGGAGTACAATGGGAAACCAAGCCAAAATAAAGATTCTAGACGATACAGTCTGTGGAAATATTGTATTCTTAACTTTGAAGAATACTCTGAAATTTCCCAGAATATAGCAATTATAGCTTCTAACTGTCTGGAATGAAATTTGTTAACTTCCTAGCACTAAAACAATTGTGCTATAAAAGCAGTATTTATCTGAAACAAATGTGCTCCAATGTGGTCAATTGTCTTTTGCAAAAAATTCAAAATATATTTTTAGACTGTAAATATTTTTTTTCCCCTTATCTGGACAGAAAGCAGTACACAGAGTTGCAAGGTCAAAGCAACCTCCAGGGAGTTTCTCTGTTACTTAACCCATTGGTTAAGTAAGTACACTCACAGTACTACTTTACTTTGTTGGTTAAGTAACTGAGAGAAATGGTTAACTTACCTGAGTCCTGAGGGGACATGTCAGGGTTGTAATATCCCTCTTTACAGCGACAGCAGTACTGACCCAATCGAAAACCCTGACCTGGAATGGGAATACACTGCAAGAAACAGAGTGCTCTGTGGGTGTAGTGTTCCAGATATATACAGTTTTGTAAGAAAACAGTGACTGCTCATACGCACAATTCTGAAAGGTTATTTCCTGCTCTTGCTACACAAGCAAATGTGATTATGTTTAAACTGGCAGATGTTTAACAAATCATATATATTTGCGATTTTACGAAGATCAGTAATATCAACTTGATTTTTTTATCCTATGAATTTAAATCTTTGTTATGAAGTTTTACTGCTGTTTAGAGTGTGGAAAGAGTTTCTTGCTGGTTGGAAAGTATTTGATTTATGAGCAAATAATGGCATGTGCACCATCATGGTATAACTTTAAACATTCTGTTATTAATATTCCTCCTTCTATGTAAGAATTTTTCCACATTGATTCTGCTGTATTATCAGCATACACCCAACAGTTACAACATCTGCATAAACATCAGGTAGATCCATAAAATACAAGCTAAATTACAGAGGACCCAGAGTTGAACCTTGAGGTGCACCATTGTTATAATCGAGTATTACAGCCATTTAAATGAATTAGGTGATTTACATTTAAATTGTGATAACCACCCCTCTTTTATCCAATTTAGCCTTAATATGATACAATGAGAAATATCCATTTTGGGAAATTCTTTTGTTACAATATTTGAAATATTGATGAAATAACAACAACAACAACATGTCACAGATACCAGATGGATATGTTGTATTATAGAGGGTGATAGCATGTGGTATTTCTTGTCTTTCCTGTATCTATCTGTCCTTGTGGCAGTGGAGCTGAATTAGTCTGGTGCTCCCCTGCCTGTCCAGTAAGTGGTGCAGCGTATGGTCAGGATTATCCATGATGGATAACAGCTTTTTCAGTGACCTCCTCTCCGCCACAGCTTCAAAAGTGTCCTGTTTGCCGATTACTGAGCCAGCCTTCCTCTATAGCAGGGATCCTCAAATCCAGGCCTCGAGGTCCGGTGTCCTGCAGGTTTTAGATGTGTCCCTGATCCAACACACCTGAATCAAATGGCTGAATTACCTCCTCAGTATGCAGTCAAGTTCTCCAGAGTCCTGCTACTGACTTCTATATTTAACCCAGGTGTGTTGAAGCAGAGACACATCTAAAACCTGCAGGACACCGGACCTCGAGGCCTGTATTTGAGGATCCCTGCTCTATAGTTTATTCAGTCTGTTGGTGTCCCAGCTCTGGCGCTGCTCCCCCAGCAGACCACAGCAACGTATACTCCCCACACTGAAGGATCTCAGCTTCATTTGGAAACATAGTCTGCTTCTCCCCGTTTTGTCATGGTCTTCTAGTTCAGCCCAGGTACTTGTGCTCCTTTAACCATATCAGCATCCTGTCCAGGACAGACACGGGTTGTGGGTTGCCTTCTTCTTTCTGAAGCTGATCACCATTTCTCTGGTTCAATTCACATTCAGACCACTACACAAATTCATCAACTAGTTCTCTGTAATCCTCCTCCTGCCCATCACTTATATATCCAACTACTGCAGAATCATCAGAGTATTTCTGTAGGTGGCGTGACCTGGAGTTGTACTGAAAGTGTGAGATATACAGGGCAAATAAGAATCTGACATACTGTGGCATGTCTGTTGGGTAGTCAGGAATCCATGAGTTGGTGGACATGTTTAGTCCTGTAGCTTCTCTCTTAGTTGCAGTGGCAGAATCCCATTACACGCACTTGAGAAATCAAAGATGGCGATCCTCACTGAGTCACCGTTACTATCCAGATGAGAGTAAGTTCTATGCAGCATATAGATGACTGCATTATCCACTCCCAGATTTGGTCTATATGCAAACTGCAGAGGGTCAAGAGATGTTTTTACTTGTGGTCTTAGGTGGGTAAAGACTAGTATCTGTAATATTCTAATATTTTCCAAAAGAAAGCTATTTTCAATTTCAGTGGAATGTTATTAAAAACAAACTGCTAGCTATGCAATTAAAGGAAGTCACATACAATACAAAACTGGTGTGCAAGTACTAATAACCGTGTGTTCACCTGAAATAAGGTTTCATTACTGTAGTCTTCCAAAACACCTGGAAACACTCCTTGATTACTGCAGCATGGGGGTGAGCTACTTCTCTAATACCTTAACTGCTGACGTCTTTTCAAGTTTCAGGGTCGTGACCTCATCGTGGAAACAGCGGCTTACACAAACAGCCTAAACTAAATATTTACATAGGTGCCCCCTTGAGAACTGCAGGGTAACTGTCAGTATGTGATTACTACAAGAGGGAAGGATGGGCAAAATAACAAAAACAGGAGATGATGGTACATCTGGCAGGAGTTCAGTGTTTGGCTGAAGGAGTACCAGTCTGTCAGGGTACCCATAAAACTCACCTTACTAATAAACAAATGTAAATCCATTATGGCACACTTGAGCATCATAAACATGAACGTTCCTAGAAAGTGCTACCAGTGTGTTTCAAAATATTTACTCCACATGTCACAGAAACTGTGCAGTGTGTGTCCATGCAGCATACTACATGTATTATAAAAACAGACAAGGTGGCAACATTAACGTGCATCTGACGATCTCAGGACATAAATGCGAAATTAGATCATGTTTAAATGGAAAAAAGAGCTATGAACCAAACAACAAAGCCAAACAAGACTGTGTGTCCTAGGTTAAAATCATGCTGACCTGTGAGGATAGGAAACAGCAGCACTGTGAAACTAAGAGCACCTGAATGAATAGAGGTTAAAAACAGGGTCACATTACTCTCTCTCACTCTATTTCCCTCTGATGCTAGCTTCAATTTAGCCAGTCGGGACAGAGGAACAAGTACACACACACACACGCACGCACGCACGCACGCACACACACACACACACACACTTGGATGCTGTGTGTTAATCTAAGTTAAAAGCTAAATGGATACATAATGCCTCAGCTGAGAGCATTATCCTTTTCTAGAGAAATCCTGTTCACCAGCAAATAGTCACACACACACACACACACACACACACACACACACACACACACACACACACACACACACACACCCACACACACACACACACACACACACACACACACACACACACACACACACTGGCCTCACACATATACCTTATCAGATGCTCGAAGAAGATCTAATGGCACGGGCTGAGCATTAATGTGATGTGGATTAAACACAGCACATCTCAAGCAGATATTTGCAGTAAATCAGTAGATTCACTCTGTAATGTTTAAGTTGAAACTTGATGGCCATTTCTAAAGCTTTACAGCATCATGGCCACCTCAAAGCCTGTAGTTTGTATCAGTGTTTGTAGTAAAAACCTGACATTTGACCTAATGTAATATACAGTACTATTGCATTCAGTGGCTCTGATTAACTGCTGGATGGCCTTAAAAAGTGCTCTGTTGGTTTGTTTACTTAATTATTATTAACACCACAAGTCTGCTGCAATACTTGCTATAGCAAGATTCAATGTTTGCAGATGTGAAAATAACAAGTGCATGATACTAAATATTATAGCATCACCTGTGCTTTCAGTGAGGGTAGTTATGGGTTCACTGAGGTTGTTGAAAGCAAGATTATCCTTGTATAAGAGCAAATCAAAAATAAATGACAAAGGCTCACCATTTGTTATTTAACCTGCCTCTCAGTCCTGCACTCTCTCCAGTAAAACCTGACGTAACTGCACATACACAGCTAAGTCAAATTATACATGTTAAACAATAAGTTGTGTTTTAATGATAACTCTCTCCAAACATCCATAAAAAAAAAAATCACACTACTGTCATTCCCATTGTGTATAAAATATAAACACCACTTCACTTCTAACATTTAAAGTTACATTTTCTCTTACAACTAAAAACCAAGAGGCTTGCATGATAGGCTCTAAGAGCCATGTGGGAAACAAAACGCAATTCCCAAAAGAAATGAAGAAGAGACGGGAGAGATGAAACAGGCTAGCATTTAAAAACAGCAGTGACTGTGCACATTTTCAGGGACTCGCTCCACGAGCAAAATGACTGCAACTGTGGGATATATACGTGAAAAGTGCCACAGATAGTAACAAATGAAAAAGGAGAGCCAGAGAGATGAGTGCAACAGGCTCACTGGTTTCACACTGTCAGCGCAGACAGCCTCTGTCCACTGTGCTTTGTGATTTTTGTATTTGTTGCTCTGCTGATTGTGACACTTTATGTGCACAATCTGACAAAAATGTGAGCTGTTATCACACAGTTTACCCAACCAACAAATAGCTGTTGTGAAGACACTGAAAAGTCAACTTTGCTAAACATCTAAACAATGCTGAGCTTTGGTTATTTTAAAAAAAAAGGAAAGTAAAATAAAGAGTTTGTTATTGTTGTTATTGTTTGTTTGTTTGCTTGCTTTTCAAGTTGTTGAAAAGACCTCTAGAAAAAGACATTCTTTTGGAAAGTGAAAGATCATATAGTCTTCAACACCTCTGCACCTTTTGCCAACAAACTAAATTTGATAGAAAAGTGAAAGATTTTCACTTTTTGACCAAATTTAGACATCAAGTTGGATCTTTTAAAAGGCCAGAACTGCCTGAGCAGTTAATCGAAAAAGCAACATCCCTGAATGTCTGGAGCCTGGGTAAGATCACATCTGAGTGCTAATGGAGCTGGACACAAGTCTAAAGAACTAGTTCTGACAGACCAAATAACCCGTCTTAATCTAATATCAGAAAGATCTGGAAGTAGGGGTGTACTGAACATTTCAAACCATGTAATAAGCAGATCAGATGGCATATTCTAGGATCTTAAGGCTGGACTAAGACCTCTGTAACTATTGAGACAAAAAAGAAAAAATCCAAAACCAAAATATTCCCAGTCATTTGAATGACAGCAGATGAAGTAAGACAACAGAAAATAAATGAGGTCTTCTAAACTGAACAGATATGAAGTACATTTGAAGAGGATATGGCAGAACAGGAAAAAGTGACATAGAAAGAGGGACGACTACACAAGCTACGAAGAGAGGAGACCGGTGGAAACAAAGGATCAGGATGAGATGGATGAGACAGGACAAACCTGCATGTGAGATAACTGAACAATGTAACGAAACACAGCAGAAAGCAATGTGGCACAAATAAGCTAGAAAAAGCTGCATAATTTATTACGAGATTTGAGATGGCAACAGATGACGAGCCAATAACAGAGGAGATATGGGGCGAACGGGACAGAAGAAGTGGGTGACCCAGTACGAGCCAGTTAATGCGGGACGGGACAAAGGGTGCCATGTAGATTTGGGGATTTTTGAGAGTGCTCTTCTCTTGTGCTTCAGACCTGTGTCAGTATGGTGCATAAAAGGGAAGTATGTCAGCAGGCTGGATTATTGCAATAATCCAGCAGATCATCCCGCAGCCTGCCACCCTGAACAGCCATCTTTAAATAGATGGCTAAGATGAGCGGTAGAGGATTGGGTTTGTACAGACACATTGGCAGAAAAAAGAGAAACCGAAGGTGGAGCAGAGGGGTGTAGCAGACAGAACAGTGGACGTGTGAATGGGTGAAAGCATGAGCAAAGGATAAGAGGCCAAAATGAAGTAACGACACCACACAGGGCTTAAACCTTTTTGTGTTTAGAGTGTGCATGTACGATGTAACTAGAAACAATATAAACAGCTTCTCTGCTGTTTAGTACTCATATAAAGTGACAGTAGCCTGAGGTGTGGCATTCCTGCAGTGATAAAGTCGTAAACACAGTGTGTCCAGATAAAGGTCGTTCTTTACGTGGGAAGCACGGAGGTTGAATATCAGGGAAAATCAACACTTAACGGACATGTTTTCCATGTTAGCTTCGGGTCAGGGTTGAATGCACTTCCAGCCCTGACCAACAGAAACTGTAGTTAGAGAAATGATGTCACCAGAAGAACTTGAATATCTGCTACAGCAAGTGAGCAGCTGAGGAAAAGTAACTCAGCGGACAAACATGCCGACTGCAGAGTCAGAGCTTGCTCTCCATCACAGAAAACAGGGAAATGCTGAATAAAGCCAACATATATATTTTTTTTTAACAATACAACTTGAGAAAAATTATCTTGTGCTTATTACGGATGAAGCAACAAGATTTTCTAACCATTCTTTATCATTTTCAACAAGCCTCTGGGTAATTGTTGCTGAAATATGCAGAAATAGTTGTCAATGCCATCCCTGCCATAACAGAATCAAGGAACCAATCTGAGATGTAGGTGGTGATCAGCACCAGACCGTGTCAGGGCAGAGCTTTCATTCATTCAATATCTAAATGTTCCCTTTTGAACACCAAACTGTTTGTTTCACATTAAAGATGAAATTTCCTAAAAGAAATCAAGCAAGAGGTGCACACGTGATCAACCTTTTTATCTCAAAATTCAATCACATCAGGCAGTATAAAGAGCTCGCCAAATATATAACTGCCAAAGCTGACAGGCTGGATGTCTTTGTCTTGCGCTCAGAGAGGGCCTCCTAATGCCCTGTTACTGTTGTAAGTACTCTGCTGTGGGTACTGTACAGTATGTACCATGTAGCGCTGCCTAGTTCCCCCTTTCACAGTCCTTTCTCCTTACTCTGAATTATCTAGCAAATATTGCAGGCTTCATCCTCAAAGAGATAATTCAACACAGTATGCTTGATAATTAATGTTTAGGCTGAAAGGATGTTTAAACCAATCAATAAATGATCTCCAAGCTACTTACTACTACTCATCCCATGTGAGATTTCTTCTGTGGGAGAGACTGATTAACAATGAAATAGTGGCCATCCTACTATAGCAGGAGGCTTAAAATTGGAGTATGATCAATACAAATTTTCAAACCAACTAGAATGCCCTTAGGTTTTACAGTAAAGTGGGTAAAATTACCTGATTTCATAAGGACTGAATGACATTTGTATTAGAAGCAGCACAGAACCTAGAAAATCTGTGGCCGTAGAAGTCACCTACACTTTTAGATTCATCAAGAATAAGCACTCTTTTTTTTTTTTTTTACCTTTGATCAATAACATCTGGACCACAACAGGAATAAGAGACCCATGTGAACAGCTCTGTGGAGCTGTGCTTAAAACAGGTGCAGTAGTGCTTTGAGCAAACACCAAATGTTCACAATGATTTGAAAATGGTTGACAATGTTTAACATGGTCACCATACATGTTTACTGTGCTAGCATGCTAACAATTGCTAATCAGCCATAATGTATCGTAGGTTTGCAGGTACTGTGCTTTGAAAAGTATGTGCAATAATCAGTTATATTCAAAACAATTCAACTCACCTAGCCTCCCCTTACTGATGTCCCTGAACCTTATCTATGAACAAAACATTAAAAAAAGTAATGACCTCACCAAATCCATGATGTTTCATTCTGTGGGAAACATAAAGGTCTCTGCTCAGTTGTCTGGAAATCCATTTCACAGAGACAGATGCTAATGGTGCCAGATGAAATCTCGGGGACCATCAAAACCAAATCTCTAATATCTGCACCATTTTTCATGGCAATCCATACAATAAGAGAAATATGACCAACCCAACATTTCTGAATGCCTCTTGATGATGGCTACATTTTGGTGAAGCTGGCTGTGCATCTGCACCAAACACACCAAGTGCCGCGGCACCTTTTTTTTTAAAACCCAACTCTTATAGAAAACCACTTCAAAGATTGCAGTGAGGCAATGAACCAGCTGTTTGCAGCTTTTTTTATTATCAGTCATTGGTTCATGTAATTAAACAACAAAAACACAAAAACTCAACTTTTCGCCTCTAGCTCAGAGGCAGTTTATCTCCCTGGCCTTAACTGCATTTACCTCCATGGTGGTGCGGTTGCACTGGTGAGTGTCAGCAAACCAGCCTTCCCCTGTTACACACTGGTCCAAGTCAATGTCCTGAATATTGACATCCACACGGATCACCCCTCTGAAACAGAACACGCACAGACAGGATGGGAGTGGGTCACAGGTGTATGGCAAAATAAAGACACAAGAGGGGCTCCGAATGTCATCAGACTTATTAGAAAAATCAGTTTTCTTCATCAGAATGACCAGGCCCCATCATCATATCTGAAAGATCTCATAGGTCTATATTATTTCAATAGAGCACTTCACTCTCAGACTGCTGGCTTACTTGTGGTTCCTAGAGTTTCTAAAAGGAGAATGGGAGGGAGAGCCTTCAGCTTTCAGGCCCCTCTTCTGTGGAACCAGCTACCAGTTTGGGATCAGGAGACAGACACCCTCTCTAATTTTAAGACAAGGCTTTTAAGTTTCCTTTTTGATAAAGTTTGCAGTTAGGGCTGGATCAGGTGGCCCTGAGCCATCCCTTGATTATGCTATGGGCTGAGGCTGCTGGGGGACTTTCCATAATGGTCTCCTAAGGCATAGGAGTCAAGTTTAGTATTAAACAACTGAAAAAGTTGCAAGTCCTGCTTCCAATGAAGGTGCAAATTTCTCAATCCATAACACATAACCTTTAATAGCATTTTATGACTAGAAAATGTCACTGGCACAGCTGATTGGCAGCTTATGGCCCACACATACATGGGCTGACACCAGTTACTAGGAAACTGACATCACAAATATTTCCAAACCAAACATTTTTAATGGAACCAACCAAATATTTATAATTGCTGAGAGCATCATAAGTGTCACTTCTATTCCTGTGCTTGTATTTTTTTTTTACTGTTATTAGTTGCATCGTGTGTTTGCTTGTCTTTTGTTGTTTTTGTTTTTTTTGTGTGTGTGTGTGCGTGCGTGTGTGTGTGCAGGCCCTAACCTGAACTCTGGTGTCAGGTCAGGCTTGAGGCCATAGAAGGGGATGGAGAGAGTGAGCATCCAGCCAGGCACAAAGCGTTCATCCTTACAGTCCAGAAAGGGAGCACCAGCCCAGCGTACCCCACTGCGATTGGTCACATAGCTGTCACCCTGCCCCCACTTAGGCGTGTCCAAGGTGTTGAGGTCATTGAGGAGCACCCGTTTGGATAGGGCTGCAATTGGCTGACTGGACTCTGGGAATTTCAGTTTTCTGAACCAACTGTCGTCAGGGGCCGGGGCAGGTGGGTGCAGGCTCTCCCATGCCTTGGACAAGTCCTGGAGGATGATTGTCTGCACCCTGGCTGCTGGGTTGCGGGTGGCGTGGAGCACTAGTTGTGGTACCTGGGCAGCTGGGTCAGCATCAAATGTAAACAGGGCCCGCCGGATGATCACATCAGCCTCTAGAAGGGCACGGACCAGGGCATGGTACCACTCCATATCCTCTTGCACTGTGCTCTCATGGAGGTCACTGGCTTGGAAGATCATGTTAAGAAAATTGGCAGTGTTGGCGAGTGCATCCATAGCTGGCCGAAGGGGGGCGTAGAAGCTGATGGGCAGGGCTCCCATCTGCCCAGGAGAGCTATACGCCCGTGAACAGCGGCCCACTTCCAGAGTGGAGGGGTCTCCGGTGTACAGAAAGGTCTCCGCCAGTGACCAGTCATCCTCTACCTCTGTGGGAGCTTTTGAAGGTGCAAACCCAGAAGGCTCTGCAGCAGTGGAGGAAACGGAGGGGTTGGTGGAGTTTTCAGAAGTTCTTGTACTGTTTGTTAATGAGTCAGTGCTGTTGACCGTCTCTACTGCGCCGCCAGAAGGGAAATCTGGAGCCACCTGCGCTCTGAGGAGGGATGGCAGCAGCAGGAGAAGCCAAACAGGATTCATCCTGGATTCACTCAAGAAGAAAAACAAGAGAAGCTGAAGGGGGTCACACAGCGACAGCACTCTTTGACCCGTCTGTAATTCCTTTGAGGAGATAAAACGTCACATGTTGGCGGAGGTTTGGACTTTTCATCTTCACATTTGCGAGACTCTGCAGCAGTAGGTGTCCGGTAGGAATGCTGCCGCTCATTCTGTTGAGCTCTCATTCACAATCGGAGCGCACAGCTCCATCTGTGCGCTGCATGGAACCGTGCACGCATGAGCCCGCGTTAACACGAAGATGTAGTTGAACCTGCGAGTCTTCGGTGGCGGTACAACGAGGAAACTGAGGAGGGGCGCAGTCCCCGCATTTCCGCAGCCTGCAGGGTATCTCTAGCGTGCGGTGCTGCTCAGTCTCCGTTTTCCGTGTTTTACAGTCACCAGAGCAAAGAAAACGCAGTGTGCGCAAGAAGGAGGAGGAGGAGAGGGAAGACCTCAAAGTTGGGGGGTCTCTGCGTCAGGTGGGAGGAGAGAGGAGCGCAGCGTGTTGTAGGGATGGAGGGGAGAGCAGACTTCTCCGTTCTTCTTCTGTCTCCCGCTCTGCTATCTGTTGCTTCACAGAGCTTCCAGTCCTTCTGATGGAAGCTCGTGATGCTCATCCCACCCCTCTGTTCCTCCCTCCCTCCCGCGCTCCGTCCCTCTCTTCCTTTCATTCACCTCGTACTCTCCCCTCTGTTTTGACAGAGACTCTCACCAGTGCTTAAAGGTGATGAGAGTGGTACATCTGTTGTTTGTGTGTGTGTGTGTGTGTGTGTGTGTGTGTGTGTGTGTGTGTGTGTGTGTATGTGTGTGCGTGTGTTCGCAGAGCAGAGGATGATGCAGTCAGTCAGAGATGAGGGTTAAGCTCTGCTGCATTTGGACATCCATCAAAAATATCTCTGCTGGATGGATGGATGGTTGGATGGATGAATTAACCCCTCGTAGACGGAAGGAAGAAGAGCATTCTTTTCTCTCAACCTCGCTTTCTCACACACATACACTGCAGGTCACCGGATGTAAAGTGTTAAACTCCACAATTACACTTGAAAACAACAAAAGAAGATTTGAGTTGCATTTTTGTTTCTAAGTTTTTGCAGCATGAGGGAACTCCTTATGTGTGCGTTTGCGTGCATGAGTTCATTTGTATGTATGTGGTGTGTGTGTGTGTGTGTGTGTGTGTGTGTGTGGGGGGGGGGGGGGGGGGGGGGGGGGGGGGGGGTGGGGGGGGGGGGGGGGGGGGGGGGGGGGGGGGGGGGGGGGTTAATACCATGATGCTGGTGTAGCACCATGGTGTGAGAGATGTAATGAGAAGCGTGATGAGAAAAAAAAAAGGCAAGACAGACAGATGTATGATCGGAGAAGTAATGCAGGCAAGAACACTAGTTTTGGTGACCATGGCAACCGGTTTCTGAGAATTCCCCTCCTCAACTGTGACACACACACACACACACACACACACACACACACACACACACACACACACACCACTCCCACCATAGAACTTCACTGCAGAACAGTGAAGGTGGTGCAGTTGAGCCTGAGGAACACAATAAGTCAGCGTGTGTGTGTGTGTGTGTGTGTGTGTGTGTGTCCTTGTGTCTTCTCATGTAGCGATAAAGACAAACACACACACACACACACAAAAAAAAACAAGTGCAGTGATGAGATGAAGCTTTAACACTCCATAGGTCACATTCTGCTCCTTCATACCTACTATTTGTCTTATAATTATGTCATGCACATGCCAGTGCACAGCTAATAAGGAACTACAAGTGTTCCTGCAGTGGTAAAAGATTTTTCAGATTTGAACTTTTTCAAATATAATCTGTTTGAATGGGCTTAAAGCCACTTTAAAACAGTACATGGTGCACAGTGATGCTGTGAATCTCTGGTGAAGATGGGCCATACATTGCACTGCATATTTTGATGTTGTGATATTTTGGAAGAAATTGATCAAATACTGGGATTAACTCTTAGTCTTGCCAGCTCAGATTGTTTTTGTTCTCTGCTGAACATTGTGTGATTCAAATGGATATCTGAACACACTCCTACAATAACATAACAGCACAGATCCACCCTAGAATTTATGCTAATTTATGCCAGGTTCAGCCTACACAATATTTGTGTTAGATTAGCAAATTATAGAGTCAAAAACTTTTGCTGTGACTTAGCCTAGACGCCCGACAGACTATACATTGGACACCTACCTTTCATACCATACTGTCTTGAAAGAAGGCGAGATGGACAGATGTGTATCATGGAAAAGAAGATGTCGGGAATCGACTACTGGAATACAGGATCAGTGTGATGCAGGCTTTTTGATAACTCATTAAAAGGTTTCTGTGACAGCAGTGCTTCAAACATCAGACTTGCACTTGTACCCATAAATAAGGTAAGCTGGGGTAAACAATATACATGGACACGCACTTTATACAACACTTTTGCATTTACCCATTCACACAAGTGCAGTTTTCTTTTTCTGTCTAACATTCATACTCCGATGGTTGCATTGGAGAGCAACTTGGGGTCCAGTGCCTTGCCCAAGGATACTTTGGCATGCAGACTGGAATCCACCAACCTTCTGATAAGTAGATGACCTGCTGTACCTCCTGAGCCACAGTCACCCCTGTAACGAGAAACAATGTGACAAAACAAAGAAAAGACTGAATCAGATGAGAGCAAATGATAATGACAAGATGTAAAGGTGGGCAGCACGGTACCGTGGTGGTTAGCACTACTGCCTCACAGCAAGAAGCTCTGGGTTCGACTCCACCTTGGTTGGGGTCTTTCTGTGTGGAGTTTGCATGTTCTCCCTGTGTCTGTGTGCGATTTCTCCCGGTACTCTAGTTTCCTCCCAAAGACATGCAATAAGTGGAGTTAGGTTCTATAAGTGCCCACAGGTGTGAATGGTTGTCTCTCTGTGTTAGGCTGCCCCCCCCCCCCCCCCCCATCTTATTATGGAAGAGGTATAAGGAAAACAAAACCAACTAAACACAAGATGTGATATTTAGAATTCCCTATGTGCCTGTATGTTTTCAATACAAATAACAGCAGTAAGAAACATAGTTTTAAATAGCTCTATATAGCATTATTATCACTTCAGATCAATGTAGTGACCTTGAAGTAGAGGTCAAATGTGATGTGATATTTTAAATCTTTCTACATGTTGACAGTACACGCCACACTTGTAAGAATCATAGGTTCTAAGTTATAAGGCTTTTTGTCAGTTTTTGACCAATAAATCATTAAACTGACCTTGAAGATCTTGGTAGATGGAGCCAAATTTTAATGGATTGTTAACATGACCCCACTGTACACCCCTAATTTGTAGAGTCAAAACATTTCGAGCTATCTTGTTTACAGACAGAGTGACACGCACACAAATGCTACTAAAAACAACCTCCTTGACGGAGGTAATAAACCCAAAGGACACGTAATGACCCCCAGCAGGTGAATGATGTCAGTATGCCATCACTAAGCCGAATTCTACTGATACACTACAACTATGAGTTACACTAATTCATACAATTTGGTAATGAAAAACTTAAATACCAGCTTTGTCGATCAGTCATTGCAGTGCAAGCTCAATTTAATTATTCGGTTCACATTTTAGTACTTCTGCAACACTCGTGGTAACCAGGATGACTGCGGAGGACACTGAGCGGGTCGGCCTCCCCTGTCAGAGTTAGTTGCCCGTCCAGTTGATCTTGTCTGCTGCTGACCCTGACCCTGACCCCCGCGCTTCATCACATCAATACTCAGCTCTGCAGAGCAGGTTGTTAGTTTGATTACTCCACATAAACATCAAATATGAGCAAACACTGCCTTCATCTCTGTGGCTTACATGTACACACACACACACACACACACACACACACACACACACACACACACACACACACACACACACACACACACACACACACTTTAAGGATTAATGGCCCTTCATCCACTCTCCCATCATTATCTCCACTCAGCAGCAGCAGCATCATCTATCACTACAGAATGACCTGCAGCGCCATCTGCCTGTCTTACAGCATTAATACAATACTGCTCGTCCGTACACTAACACACACTTCAGAATGGGAGTCTACTAATTTCATGCACTTTGCTCAGTGTTTTAAAGCGGAGCTGCTGCTCCAGGCCCTCCACCCAGCAGGGCCTCTTGAACAGGCACAGAAATATCACTTGTTTCCGGTGTTCATAGCGCACTTTACTAAGACAAAGACTGTTGAAAAGCTTGTATACATATTTTTACATATTTGCTTTTGTGGTAGCACGTCATAATACTACACTGACTTTAAAGCATAAATTTCTGCAAATGTTCGGTCCTTAAAACTGCTCACCGGTTGCTCGTTGCTCCTCATGATACTTAAAAAGTAGAGTAGAATGGGCGGAGTAGAGGCTGGCACTTTAAAAAAGAGTACCTTCAGAGTATCTTAAAAGAAAGGAAAGTTTTTTTTTCGTTTTTTTTTTACTGTAGCTAATTTTAATATAATAGGTAGATCATTTGGAGTATTTTAAAAGAAAGGAGACACAAATTCAATTGTTTTTAATATTTTAACATATATAATAAATAAATTCCCAGTGTTTTAGAGGAAATGGTCAAAGGTTTTTACTTCTTACACTGTAATCACACAGTATTATTAGGCACCTAGGTTGGACTATAGATTACGCTAACTTCCCTTTATTATATTGTAATTACACATTATTTTGGTGTGCAGGCTGTGGTAGGCTTGAATTATTGAATCTACAAATAGAGATAGCTTAAAATGGGCTGGCTTTGGTTTGCCTTCATGTTCTTAATAAACTCTTATATGAGAGGTAACAAAAACAAACCGAATTGGTTTCATCAGCGTAAGATCACATGTCCTTTAATGCTTGACAGAATAGTTTTTGAGTTTGAAAGGGAGAACAGCACTCATCCTTACTATATAACAGAAAAGCACAATTCAACAGTGGACACTCCAGTCTGTGTCCCAAAATAATGTGCAATTACTATTTAAGAAAGCTAGCTTAGGCTGCTCTCTGACACAGCCTGTGCACCTATAATACTGTGTAATTATTGTGTCAGCTGAAAAAATGTTTACCCTGAAGTACTGAGGTAAACTTACTTATAGTATACGTTATTTCCATCCTGCCTACATTTTAGGTATTATTAAGAACTGGTAAGTGTTTTCAGGTACAGGAAATTACATCAGAAATTCATACTCTGAGTGATGAAGATTAAAAATGGTTTTAATTGAAATATTTTAGTAAACTACTGGATAGATCAGCAAAATCTTGTACATGTAGTCAACACAACTGACTTTTCCTCTACTGGTGCCAAGGTCAAAGCATAGACTGTATATAAAAGATGGATATCAACACCATGACATGACATCACCCATTAGTCAGTGAAATCATGTTGCAAATCCTCAGTTGGAGCTCTTTAGGAACTGCAGCGTTTTATAACCAGATTTGATGAGAAAGGGGCATTTCTGAATGATTTATCCTACATGAGACCAGAAGGCACAAATAGAAAATTGTGCCTTTAAACTCATTAGGAAAGTGTTTACTGAGGTCAAAGAGCACTAGAGCCAAAGGATACTAGAAGCTAACGCAACAATAGCATAGCCTAATTTTGTAATGTTATGGCAAACAGTGTTTCAATGTGTGGCACATGAAAAGGAAATGCTAAACACTTGAGCTCTACAGTGAGGGGCTGATTTATGATTTGTCCCCTTAGGGTGAAGGGTCAATGCAGAGCAATACAAAGTTGTTCAGAGTGCTCAAAGTTCCAGATACCTGGAAAATTAATGTCGAGAGATTTGGAAGCTGTTCTGGTGGTGTGAAGTGGCCTAACGCTTACCAGTTTTTCTTTTAATCTGTCACCCATATGGGCAGGAAAGCACACACCTTTGGTAGATTTGTTTGGTGAGTGAAAGCTGCTGTTTGTCATTATCGTAAATTTTCTGAATTATTGTATCGTATCTGTGCAGTGTTTTAATATTAGATAAGCCCTCTACAGCCCTGTCTTCTAGAAATTACAATTCATGTATTATTTATAATACCATTATTGTTTCCAGAGAAATGCTGTGGCAACAACATAATCACTGCCCGGGTCGCTTTCACAATGTTTTTTTTTTTTAATTAGTATTTATTTTGGATGGGTAGCAGACGTACAAAATGCACGACTGTTAAACAAGGAACAGCAGGGTTCATATCTGTCAGCGGCAGTACAGACAACAACATCAACTAGATTAAGGTTCGGGAAAGATCGCAGTTTTGTTTAAATGAGCGTCTAAGGCCACAACAGTGTCTGCAGCAAACCTGACTGTGATATACAAAGATAAAGTAACCATAGAGGTAATACATTAAGCATTAATCTGGGTGTAATTACATTCCCTTCCATTTAAGATACATATTAGTTGTAATATCAGTTGTCCTGTAATCTGTTATTCTAACTGAACGTGTGGCTTTTTATTCCATTAGCTCACTGGCACCTTAAATAACATGCCTGTGCACCCCCCTGTCTGCTGTTTGAACACTGATGTTCGGGGCTGGAATTGAACACTCAGCTTAGAAAGGAAAATGTGTGGGTTCACCCTGTTTGCTGTTCCACTCTTTGTGGATGGCAGCTTAATTTGAAGGGAACTCTAATAAATTTAGGAATCTCTGTGTGAATGGCTACCAAATCTGAGGTCATTCAGGGGACTTGGTCTCATTGGGGTCTTTTTCCTTGTACCGGGCAATTGCAGCAAATGGACGGGGCCTGTTACTACATTTACTAAGCATCGCCATCAATAGCGCTTATGCTGTGATGTCATCTGTGACCAATGATGCAACAGAGATGTCAGAAAATGAACACTGTTAGAATTAGAATGCAAACAACTGCAGTGTGTGCCTATGTTTTTTTTTTATGTTTTTTTACATAACAATGTGACCCTAGAGTGTCTACAAATTCACAAAATATAAAAAGATTGATCACTATTGAACAATAGACGCTCTGGTTGCATAAGTAACCCTCCTAAGACACTGTAAAATGAGGGGACGTGGCACTCAGTGAATCCTAAACAGAAATTTATCGGAGAGTTGTGAAACGCTAGTTGGGTGGGTTGTCCCTCCTCTGCACCCAAAGAGCCAATCAACAGTCCAAAAGGGAAATATACTACCCAATCATGCTGTTGTATTGATACATGTGCACTGTAGAAGTGTAACCTGCTATGTAAACTGTATTTTGAGGCAAAGTCATCAAATGTTGAAAGAGATTTTTGATTGATGAATTCTGTATATGTGTTTTTTTTTTTTTTGGTTATTTGATTGTTTTATGTTTTATGAAAATAAATTTATGGCTTGCTATCTCTATTTTTAGATAAGTACTTCAAAATAACTACATGAATTCAGTCCAAGAAAGCTGCCAATCATTATCCTCAAAGTTAAAGTCTGTAGCCAGTGTTCAGGCTGCCATCGCTACAAGTCACCACGTTTCCCTGACATTCAGTGGTTCCTGGTCACCACATTTCTGCTAGCTTCCTTCAGTGTGTGCGCCCCCCCCCCTGTCTCTGTTCTGGTTCAAACATGTATGGTTGAACTCCTGCGTTTTATTAACAGCTAATTTGTTTTTTTTACTGTTTCACAGGTATCAGTGGCACATGCAGGAAAGGCAAAGCCCTGTTTCACAATTGAGAATTGGGGTCCTGCTTAATGTTCACTTTTCTGATAAAAAACAAAAAAAAAAGGTGGTTAATATGTCTCAGTATGTCTCTTCCTCTCAAATTATGCTTTTTAAAAAATTTTTTTTGTAAATGTCTTTTATTTTAGCTTTTATTTTCTTGCACTTCCCTTCCTCCCCTCTCCTCTCCTGCTCTTCTCTCTGTAATTCCCACTTAAACTTCACTGAGCCAAATGAGCAGCAGGGTATATTTGGACAGTCGCCCTGTGCATGCTGCTGGCTGTTAGGCCTGCTGACCAAATTCAGCCGTTATCAACCAGCTGAGGAGCTGCCGTGTGCTGCAGCAGCCCACAGTCACCCTGTTAAACTTGCTAATCGTATACAGCAGGCACACACCCTTGAGCTGCATTGAAAGGCAATATTTCATTGTACGGGTGTCATTCTGTTTGGGACAGTGGATTGGGCTTCCTTTCAGCATTTGTTTGAACCAGATGAAGATTAAATCTCCATTAACCTGGCGACAAACTGAGAAACTTTATCAGTAACACATTTTTGTGATACTCAGTTATGTGAAGTTTATTTCAGACTTCATACAGTGTCTGAATCTATGGGACGAAGCCAAGAATAAGACACACAACCTTACGTAAAGAGTGACACTCTGTCAGAGGATTCAGTAAACTTGTTCATAAGTGGATCTTCATCATCAGATATCTGGGAACGTGCCATGTGGAACTGCTTCTGCTTCCAGCATCTCATTAGATAGGAGCTATAAAACAGGTACTGGTGACAAGACCCCAGTGAGGATAAGAACAAAGTTTTAATTTTATTGTTTCTTTTTTTGAATACTTTCATTGATCTCTCTGCTAGTTCACTGAGAGCAAACTCGAAAGCTTCTTTGTGTTTTGTTAGCTTGATGAGCCCCAAGTGAACAAGGTTTACAGTCATAAGTATTTGGACAATGACACTTGCTACTGTGTTATTACTGTACACCACCACATTGGAATTTGAAGTGCAGATATTCAGTTTTAATTTAAGGGCATTTTTAAAGTGTGAACTGTTATACACAGTCTCCCATTTTCAGAAACTCAAAGGCAATTGCACAAAATCATATAATCTTAAATATGACTGGATGAGAATCTTTTACAGTCCATCTAGAACCTATGGACATCCCCCAAATGCTACGTTACTTCTGTTGAAGTGCTCTGCTTTTCTGCAGCCACCTTCACTTGCTCCGTGTTTGTGTGTCTGCCTTCAGTTTTGTCTCTCGGGCTGGGATCAGGTGACTGACTTGGCCATTGAATAATATACCTGGTCTTTCAAGTGTGCACTTCAATCGCATCTTGTCTGTTTTATTTAAAATCTACTATGGTGGAGGCAAAAACTACAAAGACTGTATCATTATTCAAATACTCCTTCAAATACTAAATATACTGTCTGTTGTTCCAGTGAGAAAAGCACACGAGGAAACTGATGACATTAATAAGGGTTCATTTACAGCAGGTACTGCAGTGGAAGGCAATATTTGATGTTCTGAGTTACACCATGGGCCAGGGTTCATCTGTTGGTTATGTATGTTTTATGTCTTCCCTTTTTAGCATTCGTAATTTTTGAATTTTCAGCAGGTTGATTTTGAGAAGTTTTACACTAATGATTACTCTTATGATTAAGTTAATGTTATAAGAGATGATTGTTATACATGGATCTTTCCTTGCGGCTTTCCTGCATGTGTTCTTTTTATTCGTTGGTTTGTGTATTTGTGGGTACTGCATGGATTCAGGTTAAAGGCATAGTCCAGTAGTAGTAAAGTATTACATGCAGTAGTACTAGACTTTAATTGATTTGGGATTGCCTCCAAAAGACTAATTAAATAAATGATCAAAATTGTTGCAGGAGAGGTCAGGATATTCTGAGTTTTAGTTCCCGTGGCAGGACTTTCCTTTCAAGGAAAACGACAACAATCAACATCTAAAAAGATCCTGTGTTTACATTCTCCTGACACGGACCTCTTGTGATGACTGCTATCTGTCAGGGGCAAAGACAGACGCTGTATGATCATATCCCACAGAGAGATGGTTATGGTGGAAGGATGGATTGAAAGTCTGACGTGAAAGACGACTTTGTTTCCCGCATTCTGACAGCAAACGTTTCTTATGCTACTTGGTTTTCTATATAAGTCCAACACATGCTCTGTTGTTGCTCTATTTTTGGCCTCAACCAACTGCTGAGATAAATATGTGCCTCTTTAACTGCTGAGCGACTCACCCGCAAGTCTCTAATTTTGTCTCATGCTGATTGCTGATATGCAGTTGTGCATAGCATTTTTTTTTTGTTTTTCCTCACAGCTGCCTGCTGAGATCAACAAAGATACTACGTGAACAGTGCAGCAAACCAGTAAGGCTGTACCAGACAGCTTAGCTGTTTACAACTTAATTCAGGATCTTTTGTTAAACCCAGCCAAGCCATTACTATGCTAAATTCAGCCACAGTGAGAAAACAGTGTTTCAACATATTGTTTGTATTAGTTATTAATCTGCATATTTCAAAATATAAATTATATAATGATATAGTATTATATGTAAAGCTGCCCAACATAAATGATTCAAGTCATCTGCAGGTGCAACATGAAATGATACACACATGGATGAATCAGTAATTATGATCCAATATTATGATCCTAATAAAGGCCATTTTGCATAATAAGTACTTTTATCTTTGGTACTTTAAGTCTATTTTGGTGCTGAAAGTTTTGCACTGTTTGCTACTTAGATAAAAGGTCTCACCTCTAGTTTTCTCTGCTTTGCATACGGCTGCACATGAGCCTGAAAATTGCAGCCAACACTGCATTTATTTTGCATTAAATCTTCTGATGTCCTGTGAAAAGCTACTAAGTGGACTTTAACACATTCCTGCTTATAAGAACGTTGTATGAAAGTATTGAGGGCATTTCCATTTGTCTATCAATTGCATTCAAGAGCTGTACTCTTGCCTAGAAAAATATGTAGCCTATAGACTACTCTGTATTTTTTCCCTTGTCGCCTTATGAAGATGGAAAACAAAAATCAGCTGTTCAGATGTGAGGCTGGGTAGGCCGACCCTGTGATATTAAGATGCTGCCGTCGAATTTATGGTTCTCATCATAAAGTGGTATTATGGGCTGAGCGGAGGAGGAGCGGGTGGGGCCTGGCTGGGAACACAGAGGCAGACTGTGGTCACTGACCGGAGACTCTGCTGGCTTTTATTCCACTGAAATCAGACCGCATGTCTGACCCAGGGGTCCGCCTGCTGCCGGGAGCAAACTGCACGCATTTCTTCAATATATGTAACGGATGCCGCGCTGTCGAAGGGGAGGAGGATGAAAACATCGCCTGACATATTTTTTTGACGTTTTCGCTCATAGCCTATTTATGGGAGGCAGCAGCAGCTTGGCCCTTTCTTTATTATAGGAACGAGATCTCCGCGGTTAGCTATGTGAAGAGCAGATCACCTAGCAATTCTCATTTCGCGATCCTGACGAACAATTATGAACAACGCTCAAGATATGTCGCCCGATTTTGTGTTGATGCGCCTGGTTTCGGTGGCCGAGGATGACCGCTTGGACGCAGAAAACGGGAATCTGCCAGCGGGAGGAGTGGTGGCAGGGCTGGGAAAGGAGGTCCTGGCTCACAGCGGCGTCAAAGCGGGTTTGGATATAAGCCGAGATCCGACGGAGGGCCTCGAGCATCCCAGCAGCCACCTGAACAAAGCGCAGCCGAGCAGCGAGGGCACGGCTGCACCTGACACCGGGGTGACGGAGAGCCGAGCCACGCTTTCCGCGCCTCCGCCGCCGCAGAGCTCCATGGAGGCCCAGGGCTTTGACTTCGCTCCCAGCCCCGGCCTACGGCCTCAGCTGCTAGTCTTCTCCAATATAATGCGGAACGGAGAAGGGATTTTAGAATTAGACCGTCGGAATCAGCCGAGGGATGCTCTGGATCAGAGCCCGGGATCTGGCTGCTCCAGCCCAGCGGTCAATAACAACAGAGAGGTTCAGCAGCAGCAGAATCTGCTGGACCGGACATGGGGAGCGCATTCGCCAGCCTCTGTGGAGATGCAGGGAGCGGCTGAGCTGTGCCGCCGGCATCGGCTCATCACCACACCGACACAGTGGCCCGTGTTGGCGGAGAGGTCTAACCCTCTCACCGTGATTGACTCTAAATGGGGATGCGCCACCAGGGACAGGGAAGGAGCCGTGTTTGAGCTGGCCCGGCGGTTTGGGGAGTTGGGGGTTGGCGCGGTACCCAAAATGCTGTTCAAAGCAGGGGAGCTCCCGCAGTGTTCATGTCAGAGTGCACACAGGCCGGCAGGAGGGGGAGTAGAGCCCGGCGATGACCCGACAGAGACTAGCGACGCATTGTTGGTGCTGGAAGGGCTGGGGAACGGGGATGTTGACGGTTTGGACCTGGACGAATGCCCGGAGGATGAGGCAGATGATGAAAACGGACGCCGCGAGTTTTTACTCAACAGGAAAAGGGAAATAGTTCAGAAAATGTCTGGGACTTTCTCCATCAGCAGTTTTCAAGTGGAACTGAGGAGGCAGGTAGAGGAGACGGCGACTGAAGCGGCGGCCGCGGCGCACCTCGGCACACAGGTGTGCAGCCTCCACGGGAATTTATCCAGTCGGCTCTCGCAGGTAAGCTCTGGGAATACACAGGTTGTCACGCATGTTTCAGCCAAGTCGCCTACCCCGGCCCATAGCTCACCCTGGGCCATAAGTCCGAACCCGAGCCAGGCATCGACACCCAGAAGGCGGCCTGAGCGGTGCGCCAGTGCGCCTCGGACTCCCACGGGACGGGCCACGGGAGGGGAAAAGACGCTCAAAGTTCCAGGGAAGTCAAAAAAGGGCTCGTTAAAGATCAGACTGAGCAAACTGTTCCGGACTAAAAGCTGCAGCGGCTCCAGTCACCTCCTGGACAAGAGGCCCTCGGTGACTTATTCAGTATCTTCTGCCGGGAGCCTGGTGGACATGGCGTGCGCAGCAGGTGCTGAGCAGGACGCAGACAGGTAAGAAGTCCTGAACAGACCTGCTGTAAGGGTCAAAAGCTGTAAATAAAGCCAATTATTTTTTAAAAGCTGTATTACAAGGTATAGTTCAGACACTTGAAAAAGAAAAAGATCTAACGTAGCATACAAGCAATGGGAAGTCCATTCTCAGAGTCTAGCATTATCTCCTAATTGTTTTTATAAGCTGGGCATTGTTTTCCAAAGGCTTGAATCACTTTGAACTCTCTCAGCTGCCAGCTCTCTCTTTCAGAACTTTTTGGTGCTACATGTTATTAGATACAGAGATTTTTCAAACCTTTGGATCTTGTCGCCCTCTATTGTCTTCAGAACTAAGTCATTATTCACAGCAGCACACTGAAGGAAGCCTATGATTAAAAAACATGACTTCAGAAGTCTTGAGTGCTAAGAGCATCAAACAGACAGTGTAAAGAAAGAAGGAGAAAAAAGAGAGAGAGAGAGCTGCAGGACCCAAACCTGCACACATACTACTAAACAAGCTAAGCAAAGACTGCACTAATACTTCTTCTGCAATCTAATTTTCTTCTTCTTCTTCTTCTTCTTCTTCTTCTTCTATCTGTCCTACAGCCACTGCCAGCCCAGACTGACCAGGGCCCACAGTGCCTTCTCCCCTGCCTCCCTCTCTGCCTCCCTCTCGACTTTCACTGGTAAGGGCTGCTTTGGCTATGGCTTTGTTTTCCTCAGTGTTTCATGCCCAAAGAGGAAAACCTCTCTGATACGTGACAACCAAGACTCCTAATAGGCCTGTAATTAATCAGAAAATAGCATCATTGTTAATATCAGAAGAAAAAAAAATCCACAACAGTTTTCTGAATGTCCTTTTTTTTTTTTTTTTTTTTTTTTTTTTTCACAAACAAATGTAACAGCCACACCAAAAATATGCAGGTTATTATCACATAAAAAAAAGACAAAAAGCAACAGTTAATATTGTGGGGCTGGAACTAATTGCGTTAACAAAACACTGAAAACTATATGACTTACAGGAGCATTTTTGCCATACTTGGGTCTACACATAAACAATCAGACAGCTGTATTTGAAACTGCACATTAAACAAACATCTGCTGCACCATGCTCCAAAACTTCAAATATACATATTTAATAAACAATCATGACTTGAAAATGTGAACTGGTGAGTTCTGATGCAGAGTTTCTAGACATGTCAGTAACTGTGGAAAGGAATCAAATGCATTCACTCAGTTACTGTATTTAAGTGCAATCTTAAGATACGTGCTCTTGAATATTTCACTTTTATGCAGCTTCACCTCTGCATCACTACATGTTAGTTTACCTGACAGCTTTAATAACTCCTACTAGTTTGTGTGTGAAAGCCCCTGCACAACAAATGCTCACTCACACAGGTGAATCCTCTGGTTTGGTCTCATTTGGCAGTGGTGCAGTGGGTAGGTGCTTGTCTTGCACCTACCCACTAGGTCGCTGGTTCAAGCCCCTGTCCCTGCACTGCGTTGTGTCCTTGGGCAAGACACTTAAACCACATTGCCTAACGGTAGCGCCTCTCTCTGGCTGCATGACCGCAGACGCTTGTCTCTAGATGAGTGATCTGGAACGATCATTTCATTGTGTGCACAGTGACAATGAGTTAAATCTAATTTGACCTCTTCACTGGATGGTAACACAAAATATATGAAGTGTTCAAAGTCTATATTAGATGTACAGTTAGCAAGGAACAAGAGTGAATAATATTTACCTTTCTTCCACCCTTTTCACTTTTTCTACAGCTTATTTTATTCTACAAACGTCCACAAAACAAGCAAGCACATTTCTTTCTGCTTCTTTGGTATTCTGGCCTAAACCCCTTCATTCCCACTGCAGATTTGTTTTATGATTTGAAATGATTTTATCAACTTGTAAATAATTTCATAAAACAGCTGGCCCTGTATTTTTAAGCACAGGTTATTGAGCCAGGAGTAAGTGGTGCACTTGTTGGGGACACCTCTCAGCTTCAGACTTGTCACGGTCATCTCACAAAACGGTGTGAGCTTTGAAGCCCCGCTGACCTGCTGGTCAAACCTTCTGTTTGTGTCTTGCTGCTTTTTTCAGATGGTGAATGAACCGAGGGGCAGCACCGAGGGGCTGGTACAGGATAATTAAGGATTACTTTGAATTGTGACTCATGACAAGTAATGTCAAATGGAGCTGGAAATTAGGATAATAGGTCCACATTAAGGATTTGCTTAACTCCTCCACCCTGACTTGAGTCTAATTTATCAGTACTTACATTTTCATATTGTTTTCCTTTTTTGAACCTTAAGTATAGTGGGAGTATTGCATGAGCAGGATAGTAGATGGTTTAGAGGTTTAGTTCAGCATTTGAAAGCAATTTATTAAAATGCTGCTCCTTGCTACCTTTAACCAGTTTTACTGTTCAAAACTGCACATGAGATTTAGCACAAAGCTAAAGGGCGTGATGAGGTTTGTGGCTCAGAAGGCAAAAGTTTGGTCCAGCATTCGTGTCGGATTCTGAAGTTCCCTCTTTACAGTGTGCCGCACTACTCGTAGGTTTGAATTTCGCTGAGGATTTTTGGACTTTGTGAGCACAAACTTCACAACCTCCAATTAGACCGAAACATTAAAGCTGCACCCGGCAATACTTCGTGTTGGAGAGTTTGCGAGGATGATTTGTTTGAAATCTTGGGGACTTTCAAAACCCAGAAGCCCTGCACATGGCTTGCTCATGTTTACCAGCCCGGCCCGTCTGTGATGTGATGGAGGCTGAGACGGGATGTGGGTGAGTCCAGCTTTTTCTGCTGCTGAGGAGACGGCGGGGGTTTGGCTCTTAACCGTTTGATTTTGTTTCTTTCCCTGCCAGCAACCATCCCCTACTGCAGAGTTTGACTTCGGTAAACATTGAATGTGCAGCATTTCAATTAGCAGAGATGGGATGTTCTCCTTTATTGCAGTGATTTAGGCTGATTAGCTGGGTGTAATTTTCCATAAACATCCTGCCGGGTGTAGCTTTAATGGCATGCTGCAGCACAGACAAAACAACACAATCACAGATTCACAAACCACAGCCCTTTCCACTTTGTCTTGCTGTCTGCTTACTTTCCTCTTTCTCTCAACTTTTTCTTATTCTTTTCTTCCTCCTGTGCTCAGGTGAGACTGTTTCTCTGGTGGATGTGGATATTTCACAGCGAGGGGCGAATACACCACACCCTCCCACACCTCCACCCCCTCCTCGCAGAAGTCTCAGTCTCTTAGGTACTTTTCTCTACGTCCTGTCGGTTTCTACTTCTATTTCTCTTCCCGTCTTCTTCTTCCTACAGTGGTAGTTCACTCATAATACCCTTAAAGTATAAAGCCCATAAAAAGCAAACCCCTGTAAGCTTTTAAAAATGCAGCCCAGGCAGTTTCTCATAATATTTCTGTCTTTCTCATCAGTTTTGTTTTCTGCCGTCCATTTGTGGAAACTCAGACACAGACAAATTTTTATAATCTGCTGTAATCTGATTGGGGAAGCTTTGAAAGGTCAGCAGCAAACTACTGATTTAATTTGAAATCTGGATGCAATGACTTCAATCAATGGCAGGATCACAAAGAAGGGGGAATAACATTTAGCTCTCCCGCTTGCCTGTTTTTATGTCCTCTGATTTTGTTTTTGGTGATACAGTTTGTTTTCTGCTGCTGCAGGCTGAATATGAAGCTGTGTAGATTTTGTTCATTTTAGTTGATTTTTGTCACCAAAACATGAGGAATCAGGCTGTTTAGAGCTGTTTAATAGTTTTTGGACAGCCTTGCAGCTGTATAGTGCAGAGGAACAAGATATATTAGGCTTAATTACACTCAAAGTGCTTATTTTTATGATAAATTCATACTTGGTTTTGGTCTTTATATACAATAATTAACACAGTTGAGTTGGTCGTCATTAGAGTTTGCTAATGAGACATTTTTATGTTTTATTACACATATGTGAAGAGTCTGTTCGATTAAAACAGAGGTGAAGATCTTGAGACTTTCTGTCCCACGGTGCTGACAAAACCTCCTTCCTTCCTTTACCTTTCCTAACATCATTCCTCACTCCTTCTTTCCTCTCTCCTCCTTTCCTCCTGTCATCATTTACCTCCTTTGCCTTCCTCCCTTCCTGTCTGTCCTTCTTCCAGACGACATAGCCGGGCCCCAGCCTGGGCCTTTCCTAGTGAGTGTCATGGGCGCCTCTCTGCAGTCTCTTCCTCTGCCTCTCCCTCCTCCTCCTCCTCCCTCCCACACCACCATTCAGCACAGTCTCAGCCTCAATGGTAAGAGGAGTCCTGAGGGCTGATGGGAAATATGGTCCGAGTTTAGGGACTTCCTGCTCTCATTACAATTAACTAATGGGTGTCAGTTAGTTGAATGGGACATGTTTATATTAAAAATACTTAATTTTGCACCTTTAACTTCTCTGATATAGATGCTTTCCTTCGGGCCCTTCCTCATTCAAACCCGGCTGATGCTCCACCCCCCATCAGACAGGCTCCACCCCCCATGCTGTGTGCCCTGCGGAGGTCGGAAGCCAGCAACTTCACAGCCAGTCTGAGAGAACTGGAGAAGGTAAGATGATATTGATGGTCACTGTATGGTCAGCTTTGCAAAATGCAACTCATATTCTTTAATATGAAATCAAAACATCAGGATTTATGTAATAATTTTATTTAATGTTTGAGTGCATATGGACAAATATGTGAGCCTAATGCCAGTGTTTAGGGGTAGTTTGCAATTATACTGGCTTACCAAATTAAAAAAAAAAAAAAAATTTGCTGATGAATTTTAATTTTAATGTGCAGTTCATTACAAAGGTTACAAAGGGAATGCACTGGAGGTGTTTGTGTAATGGATTGTGATTGCATGCATCAAAACACCTGCAGTGCGGCTGGTACTGGGGTCCCATGAACTGGGAGGATGCAGAGATGAAGCTGAAGGGTAAACCGGATGGATCCTTCCTAGTCCGAGACAGCTCAGACCCTCGGTACATCCTGAGCCTCAGCTTCAGATCGCAGGGGGTCACACACCACACTCGCATGGAGCACTACCGAGGTGGGAAACACACACACGTCTCAGTTTGGACTATTCATGTACTTAACAGAAACAATGCATTTTAATTATATTACTGAAATTATGCCAGCGTTAGCCCAAAGGCCAATTTCCTAGTGTAATCTTCTGAACTAGATAAAAGATCCCCCGTACAGTAACAGAAGATCATATTACACAACACAACAGAATAACACGATCATTCGACACAATATTAGCACTGATAGTATAAACTAGCATATTTACTAGATTTAATTGGACTAGGAGATGTTGCAGTGCTGCTTCTGGTGTATTCTGGTGTAGTATCACTGTTTTGATGATGCTTCAGCAGAAAAATGAATACCCCTCCTGGTGGATGTTTTTAGTTAAAAGGAGCCTTTAAATTCGAAGCCATGTTCTTTATTATAAATGGATCATTCTGCTGTGTTTACCATGTCTTCACAGCTTAAAAGGTTAACACAGATTTTACACTGATGATAAGATGGCTTGGTGTGGTGCTGTGAGGGAGTCATTGCATTCCAAAAAATTTCAGCTGCGTCATTGGACAAACACTTGAGTGTGATATGAAAATGGCCACGTGTTGATGTAATTATCGCTCTAGTAATGCTTTACTTTATGTAGTTCTTGTCGTGATGTTTGATTTCGGGTTCTTATTTAGTTTTTATAGAGTGGTGTATCCTGGCAGCAGGGTGATTGAACTGGGAGTTCTGGATAGGCTGCACTGGATTTGATTTCCCACACCTCCTTGGCTTATTCTGTCAGAGGTTTTGCCCTCTTTTCTTTTCTGTTTGTTTTTCTTTTTTATATTACATATTAATAAATAATTGATCACACAGTCAGCTGTGAACGAAAGGGCAAAGCTCAAACATTCCCCCCAAAACAACGGTAAGCTGCAGGTTCAGCGTGTCAGACTTGGACATAAAGATTTATGTATCACCAAATGAAAGTAAAGGTGGTTTTTACCTTTGTTCAGGTTGATCCTTTTGAAGTCCCACTTTGGACACCACGCCCCTGTTTTGTCTTTAGTTGAGTGCATTTTTTTTTTATCTTCTTAGCAAGAAGTAAAAGGCAGAGTCAACCATGAAACTGAAGCAGAACTGCACACTTAAAAACACACACTTTAGTCTATCTGCATTCTCCCTGCACTCATATTTGTCAGCTTGAAGTTAAAAGGTCTGAATGCCTACTGATGATGAAGTGCAAACATTTTACATCATTAGATAAAATAAATGATCTAATCCTCATGATGCTCCTCAGTTGGCAGATACTTTGACTTTGTAATTTACTAAAACGTTTGAAAGGATTCGCATTGAATCAGAGTTTATTCAATAACTGTGAGGCTACAAAACCTAGCAGAAGATAAATCACACAAGCTACAGTTTTGTTCAGAGTTTTCACAAATGTCCTCGCTGTAAATCTGAAACTCCTCATTGGTCCATAAGAAGACAGAAAGATTGAGGTTCAAGAGGACAAACAAACACCTCCTCAAACAGCTCCATACGCTGGTCATTCAACTCAGGCATGTAATGTGGACATGCACCACACGTGTGAGCACGTTACCACAACGAGTCACGTAAGAGCTTCACACATGGACACATGCAAGTTCTATATCGTACATAAGTATGCACATCAAACTGTGCTCCATACTTCGTTTTACCCACTGTGCCCTTTGTGCAAAGTGTAATCAAAAAGAGCTGCCAAACAAAAGCAGGTTTCCTGCTATTCACACTCAGGCATGGAGGAACGATCCCGTGCTTAATGGATGACGACATGTTAATGAATACTGATGTGTCAAAAATGACATCATTAAAGATGAAGATGTTTCTGCAGACTTTGAGTCACTGACACAGAGAGTCGTGATTGCCAGACAGACACAGCAGGATCCAAACAACAACGTATGCATCGGAGAGCCAAGGATAGCATACAGAGTGCAGAGCTTCATACAGTTAATAAATAATTAAATAATAATTTTTAAAAAAGCTAAACGATTTCACAGCTGTTAATAAGCTTAAGAATAAGGGTCTAATGCCGTATTTAGAGTGAAAAATATGAGAAAAGGTCAATAAAAAATATTTCAAACCCAAACCAGTAAAACCAGCACAGGCCCCAGTGCACAAGGCTCTGCTAACAGATGCAACACGATAACAACTAGCAGCATTTATTAACTGCTTTTTAAAATTATAATAGAGGCTGGAACTAATGATTTTTTACAACAGCAGTTGGAAAACAAGATTAGCTCTTTAAATAATGAGTGATGACAAAAGTCTGCCCCATCTAAGAAGCAAATCTAAAGACCAAGGTTAGTTCAGACACAAGAAGAATTTTATGTTTCCCATAGTTGGAGAAGAGCTGGAAATAAGTTTTCATATTCACCCTGGTGTCGTGGCAAAATGTAAAATAATCTGAAAAATGCAGTCTAATGTACATGGACGCGCAGTGTCCTTTTTTCATTACAGGCAGCGAGACTTTGAAACAAATGAATCTGAACACAGAGGATGCTTCGTGCCTGCACCGTAAACACTGCTGAGAGTCCCCTGGGTGATAACTGCTGGATTAACCCAAAAATAATGATCTTTTTTTCCTCACCTCAGCTGAGCAAATAATTGTGAAATTAATATCGAAGAAAGTGTTAAACTGACCTGGGGAATTGAGCTGCAGTGTCAAATGAGTCAAATAATAAAAAGTGTTCATACAATAAGTCAAAAAACAAAAAAAATTAATTAATGAATGGAGAAGATGGAGAAGACACTTTGGCATGTTCTGATTTTGAATCAATCTTAAATTTGTACTTGTGCAAAGTTACAAATAACATAAGACGTGATAAAGCCAGATAATTTGATTTGTCCCCAAATACAATTAATTGTGTTGGACTTCAAACTGTAGTTCTACAATGAATTGACAGGATAACATCACACATCATACATAATTAAACCCAACAGGAAAAACATGAACCAGCAGCCTTAAAATATTATAACATGAAAAAGATTCATGCCTCTTTTAAAAAAAACCTGGGAAGCACTGTGTAAAAAGTTTGAAAGCAGTGTCATTTGACAGATACCCAGTGCTGATTTGACATGTTTAATGTTATTTATCCGGCTTTGTGCCAAGGAAACCAAAAATTATAACTATATAAATAACTGAGCTGTTTTAAAGTCTGTTAGCTCTCTATTGGTATATAAGCTACTGACCTTAAAACACAGCTTTGTTCAAAACTCCACAATAAGGTTATCTGACTTTACTGTAGCTACTGTACCGTGACAAAAACGCATGAAGCACGACACCACATGCATATCTGCACACGCCCTGCATGTGTGACAAACTAACAAGGTGACTTGTAAAAGATGAATGTGTCAGCGGTCACATACTCCAGTACACACGCTCCCGTAAAGATGTACATAACTGGGGCTGTACATTAATGAGTCACCATTACACGGTCACAGAGTCCTGCCTGGAAACACATTCATTATTACGGATATGCAGCCCTGACTGACACAACATGTTCACATCAGTGCAGTCTTGTTTGCATGAATGCATCGTGACCCAGCATGAATTCAGGGCAGGAAGGCTTTAAGGGAAACAATCACTGTGCGGCCAACAGGAAGTCAAGTCACTCATTGGCTGGTTGTAAATAATTTTATACTGTTTATTTATTTCTGGATGACTACACCCACTGTTGGTTTACTGTTCTACACTTACTTAGCATTTCAGATACAGAATTATGTATTTGAACTGCTCTGTAGTAATTTTCTATCTTCCTGAGATGGAGATGTGAAAGTGCATTAAATATTGGTTAGCCCAGCTTTGCATAAAGACTTTGGTTTATTTAGTTTAATTGAGATCAGTTTCTTGTCTGCATTTACTGAATATGATGGAACTAAGTGACATCTTCCTCATTGTGCTCAAATGCAAAAAAGCTTTTCTTTGAAAAACAGCAGCAGTGTCTACAAAAAGTTGATTTAGGAACTACTTTTTTTTTTGTAGGAACTATTCTTTTTTTTACCAAACTACACTCTCCAGCTGTATTACTGTGCAGTATGAGGCGTGCATATACCTGTGATGAGAGGCTCGTATGTATGAGAGTGCGACAGAAAATAAACGTTGACTGGTTCACCCCCCCATCTTAGCTGTAATGTAAACAGCTCCTACATAAAACTGTTCACAAAAAGGTTTGTGAATGTTTTTGAGCATCTGGGTCATGATTTGTGGAAAGAGACAGTGTTGCTGAGTGTTTCAGTTGCACTTTTTGGCCCTTCAGGCACCGCTAAGTGAAGGCAGACAGATTTAAAGCTGATATATCCCAAACTGGGCAACTCACACCAAAACCATCTAGAAGGATAAAGAGTGGTGCAAGCCAGAAGAAATGTACATGAAATTGATGTATTGGTGAACTTAACCTTTAAAGTTGCATTATTTCCAGGACCTAAAGGGCATGATTTGCAACTTAAAGCTGCACAAGCTGATGGAAATTTTGCTTTTGTGGTTTTTGGTCCCTTTAGTTGTTGCAGTCCATCTTACTAGCACTATCCCTTTTTTTGGGCAGGTGACTTGAAGACCCTGAGTATGATGCATATACTGTGAAACAGCAAAAAACATTTCCCTTAGTTATCATATAGATGCTCATACAGGATTGTTTGACATGCCAATGTTTAATTATTCATGCAGGTATGATTTATAGATATTAAAAAAGTACAGATATTACAGTACATACAGGAAAAAACATTCCTCACTTACTGCCTGCAGGGACCTTCAGTTTGTGGTGTCACCCGAAGTTTGAGGACCGCTGCCACTCTGTGGTGGAGTTCATCGAGCGAGCCATCATGCACTCCAAGAATGGCAAATTCCTCTACTTCCTGCGCTCCAGAGTCCCAGGTAAAACAACATAGGCCTTATATAATGCATGTGAGCTACCACTTAGTGAGAAGTCCCTGAGATAGAGGGAGGAAAAGAGGAACATGTATGTGACCACCTTTTTGTGTACATTTAGCTTCTGAATCATGATTATGCAAAGGCATCTGTGTGGGGCATTTATGCCTTCAAGTACATTTGTACTAGTTTGTGTATACTATAAGTGTATGCAGTTCTATTTACTGCATCCATACATACTTTTCTGAGCACTTTATGCACATACTATTGAGTAGTAAGAAAGTTTACCCCTCATGAGAAAAGTGCCAACATGCAGTTAGCAGTTAAAATGTGATGTATGTGGTACTCAGCACAACATATATCAGACAAGTCACTGTAGCCTACTTCATCACACCATCTGGCTTGATGAAAACAAGTATGAAGTATCATATAGTGTCTTCTGATTGGGAAATCTTTCTGTGCTCTACAAAATTTGTTATGAATTATTAACTCATAAATAGAACAAAATAAGTTTCTGACTAATAATTATATTAAACTAAATCTTGAGACAGAAATACTCACCAAAGCAGCAAATGTGGATTACTTCTCCACTACTGTAGCAAATACGTTATTTACGCCTGTCTGAATAATCCAAGCTAATAATCAGTCTGTTCAAAGATGCTGTCATCTATACTTTCAGACTTAATATGTAATATGTGAGGCATTTTGTAGTAATGAACCAGCTGTATCTGCTGCTACCATGGGCTTTTGGGAGCTTTATATTGAATTTCAGCTCATTGCTTCCCTGTACAGCTGCAACTTTACTGTTTTATTTAATTCCCACTGCCATGATAATGTCATTTTCAGCCAGAGGAAAAGCTTCAAAAACCCATTTTTTTTTTGGCAGATAGAGAGATTTCCCTCAGGCATCTGTAGAGACCAAAAAGCTAAAAGAGCATCAATACTTGACTCGAGTCCAGCAGGTTAGTTAAAACCACCACTCCACAAAAACGACCTTGGTTTGATAGCTGTGTCAAAGTGGTCTACTGTTACAGTGCTGATGCTGATGAGGTCGACGTGTGTACGATTAATCCCTGTAAGCCAGAAGTTCAGACTTCACACTGCGCTGAGAGCTCAGTTTCACATACGTTTTTCTGCTCTTGTCTCTGTTTGATGCCAAAGAGTTCGGCTATCCTGTTTACAAAGAGAAGCTGGCTTAAAGGAGGGAAGGATGAACTGATGGGCCAGATCAAAATTGACATGACATAAATGAGGACTAATTGCAAATGAAGCAAAGCTGCTCTAGTAGATTCCAAGCTGGAAACTAGCGTCCCCTTTAAGGAAACCCCTGCAAGTTTCAGAACAAATACAATTATATAATTTGTGTAAAATAGAGGGGACAATTTTTTGGCCATTAAGGTATAGACACAACAGCTGAAATGAGGAAACAAAGAGGGTGAATGATGCACAACAAAGCCCTCTAGCTATAATCAAACTGGGCTACATGTTATAGCCACTGGGCCACCAGCATGCCCAAAGTCAAACTGGGAAAAGGGCACTGGTGGAAAAGTGTTTGGCAAAGTCAAAATGTGGTCACTGAGTAAAGCGTTTCTCCTTGTCCCAGGGCTACCTCCCACTCCGGTGCAGCTGCTGTATCCCGTCTCTCGCTTCAGCAACGTGAAATCACTTCAACACCTCTGTCGCTTCTGCATCCGACAAATAGTTCGCATCGACCACATCCAAGAGCTTCCACTGCCCAGGTACTCAGCTGCTGATAGCCATGGCATCACTTGCTGGAATATACATCAGCGGAAAACTCTGCGTCCCGAATAATGCTCCTGTTTTCCAAGATGTTATCTTGAGGTTGTGCTTTATGAGGAGAAACAATGAACTTTTTATGTACCATTAATCAGACTGAGAGATTTTAACCTTTCAGCAGATAAATCCAACCACATAATTCAGGTAGGGAAGAAAGGCGATGCATTTAGTCTTTTATAAATACAGTATGTATAAGCATAGTTTAGTTTGTATGTAACCAAGACCTGAGATTGGGAGCCATTACTTCAAAAAATCCTGAATGGATTTCCATGGACTTTTGTGCTGATGTTCTGACTCTTCTGTATCCAGCCTTTGAGTTTGACTGCTGATTTTATTTTTATGTGTATATTTTTGCCTCTTTCCAGACCGCTGATCTCCTACCTGAGTAAGTTTTATTACTACGACCCCGAGGAGGAGATGTACCTGTCGATCAAGAGCATCCGGAGGGTGGTGGGAGTAGAGCAAGAGGCCGAGTCGCAGACGTAGCAGCAGAGATCTTCTCAGCTCGAGTGAGTTAGTTCATCAACAGCAAGTTGTTGATTTCTAGAAGATCTTGTTTAAGCATACAGAAAATTAAATTCAAGTAATTAATTTTTTTGGTACTTTTTCAAAGATAGATTATTTATTGGTTGAATAAAATGAAAGAAGTCATATGAACTAGTGGTGAAAAACAAAGAAAGGCAGTCCAAATATCCTGGTGTAATTTTAATACAAAGCATTAAAATACACAGTTTTACTCTCTTCTCCAGGTTTCTTATGGAGGACTGATCTGTACTGGTCTACCAGTCTTCCAGCATCGGCCAATCAGAGTCCCTGGAAATCTGTGTGTCCAGTTGGACTGGGATGGACCCTCCAATGTGTGGATTTGGACTAATGAGAGGAGGGATGTGTGCTTGCAGTTGAATGGTGGGGCAAATGTTGAGGACTCAGTGACTTCTGAGGAGGAACTGGAGAGATTTGCTCACCTGAAAACATGTGGACAGGCACAAAAACAGAGCCTGAATTATGAACTCAATTTCCTGAACCTGCTGAAATGGACTTTGAAAACACAATGCACTGGTCAATTGGTACAACTGTTGTTTGCCATTTCCTTGTTTTTCCTTCCATTCTGTCAAAATGAGGGATTTTGGATTAAAAGATGTCCTCAGTATTGCTATACACACAGAGGCAGGGCCACAGAGGCCTATCAAATCATCTGGTATCTCCATCATCTAAAACTTAACCCCAAAAGTCGAACCCTATGAATCAACTAAATCCTGTGAGTAAGTTTCTGCATTTTGTTTAAAGTCCTCTAACATGCTAGGATGCAATTTGAGGAAAGGCACTGAAGAATACATCAACTGTGGCCCTTGCAGCAACCAACACCAATTATTTATTATACATTAATAAGTGTGCCAGCTATTTTCTTTTTAAAAAGTGGCAATAGGCAATTTTCCCTGTAACTCCTGTTGCAAAACTGGACTGCTTTTTTTAAACACCCACTTCTGTTGGGTAAATAAGTTGCCCGGAGTTGTTACTTAATCACATCACCCAAATGTCAGCTCTGAACTCTCAAGTCCATTGAGTGAAATCCCATCCCAGATACAAACGGTATGTATCTTTCCCGTATTCCCTGGAGATTTTGTACCTGTTGGCTGACAGAGCAGCCAAGAGTATGTATCTTTAGGGTTTACAGTGGACAGTGAAAGAGAAAATATCCAGTGAGCGGCAGTTCTGTGGGTGAAAATGCCTTGTTGGTGTCAAAGGATAGCGGGAACTTTGCCAGATTGCTTTGAGCTGATAGGATGACAAAGGTTACTCAGTAATCGCTTGTTACAATACAGGTATGCAGAAGAGCATTTCTGAACACGTTGAACCTTGAAGCAGATATGCTGTAGCAGCAGAAGAGCACACTGGATGCCACTCCTGTCAGCTAAGAATGGCAAACTGAGGCTGCAGTTTGCACTGGTCCACCAAAAAATTAGGACAACACAAGACTGGAAAAATGTTGCCTGGTCTGATGAGTCACAATGTATGCTGTAACATTTGAATGGAAGGGTCAAAATCTGCTGCTGCTGGTATATTGGTATGGGGGATATTTTCTTGGCACACTTTGGCCCTCTTAGTACCAACTGAGCATCATTTAAATGTCACAGCCCAACTGAGTGTTATTGCTGAGCATGTCCATCCAGTATACCACTCTCCTGATGGCTGCTCCCAACAGGGTAACATGCCATGTCGCAAAGATCAGATCATCTCAAACTGGTTTCTTGAACATGAAAATGAGTTCACAGTACTCATATGGCCTCCGCAATCAGCAGATCTCAATCCAGCAGAGTACCTTTGGGATAGATTAGCATTATGGATATTCAGCTGACAAATGTGCAGCAACTGTTTGATGCTATCATGTCAATATGGACCAAAAGTCTCTGAGGAATGTTTACCAGCACCTTGTTGAATCTATGCCACAAAAAAAATTAAGGCAGTTCTGGAGCCAAAAAGGGTGCTAGCTACAAAGTGACTGGTAAGTGCATCTCTTTCTGCATTCACAGAGTCAATTAATTTATGGTGTGAAAGAAAGTTTTAGCTTTAGGAGAGGTATGCTGCTCTCCTCTCGTAGGTTAAACCAAAAAGCTTTTCTACTGGCCATTAAATAGTTGCCAGATTCTTCTGAGTATGAAATGTCCCATAATAGCGGAAACAATCTTTCCTAAGTTGTCTTTTTAATTTAAATCAAACAGAAATGGCACCCACAGGTGCTGGTTGATATCAGTTTGAGCTATGCTGTGGATTCTGATGATTCATGTTTTTGCCTTGTCTTCTGCCAAAAACACCTAAAACAACCTCCAGATAGACTTAACTCCTTTATTTTTGATTACTGAGCCACGATGTAAAGAGACAGCCTTTACTACGGTTGCTAAAGTTAATGAACAGAAAGGTTGTCACTGATTTCACATGTTCCCTACTTATACACCAGGTCCTGTTGCATTGCATTCCGGTCTATTAAAACTCCTGTTCTGTATTTGCTGCTCTCAAATAGCCCAGTTGACTTCATGTTGGTGCTGCTAACGTTCAGACAGATATTCACAGAAATATTGAAATACCAAAGAAAAAAAAATACTTCCTCAGAAATCTAGTTTACAATACAAACAGGTGGTTTCATGTGTCTTTCTGCTTTGGGGAAGATATTTTCTTTTGCCATCAAACTGGTCAATAAATTGAAGACAAAACTTAAGTGAAACACTCAACTGAATACTGAATCTGGAACATCTAATTATTGCCGAAATGCCCTGCCTCTGAGTGTGTATATCACCTGCGACTGCTCTCTACCTGTTTGTTTTATTTGTTGAAATGCCCAGGTGTATTTTGCTCATTCTGTTTCTCGGTACCCTGAAGCTGGCTACTGGCTCAGCTTTTTCAGTAAAAAATGAAAAAAATAAACATTAGTGTGTGGCTTTTTTTTTTTTCTTTCCAATTTGATTATTTTCATTTTCAATTAAATGAAATAATTTACATTAAGTAAGCAAGCATGCCATTTGGTCTATAAATTGTCAAAGAAAAAGCTGAAGATCACATCTTTGCTTCACAGCTTCTGGTTGTGAGTTCTTAGCACAGAGAGTGCTTCATTTTTTAATGTCAGCTATTCTCTTTGAAATGTTTAAGGCTGAAAACTCCTGCCACAGCTTTGGCTTGCTCATGAAGCCTGTTAAGTGATAAAAGTGAGATATCCCAGTTAAATTATGCAGCACTTTCTCTCTGAGGCTCTCCACAGAGGTGCCTGGGGAGAAGGTGAGAGACAGTATCTGCATCCTTCATCAAGCCAACTACAGCACACTTGAGGTGAAGAGGGAGAAAGTGCTTTAACTAAAAGCAGGACTCTGGTTTCCCAAGCACTTAAAAAACTCATGCAGTGATGCAGGGAGAGGACGCACAGGGGGAGAAATGAAAGAGGTCTGTATGTGAATAAGGTCAAGAGTACTCTTTGGGAAAAGCCTATATGAAAAGGCACTGCATGCATTGTGGATGTGAATGGAGTCATTGGGAGTGATCCAGTGAAAAAGAGGGACAGCTCATCGTAGCCTAGATGTTGGCTGAAAGTGCTGGGGGCCAGCTCTGCTGATGCTGATGACAGATGGGACTGACGGCCACCACGGGGACATTCTCTCCACAGGTTGAGCATCCCCTCAGTGGCAGAGCTGGGATCATTGCAGCCTGTCTTGTTGGGTTCGAACACAAATCCAGAAAGAAAAGTCACTAGTCTTCAGTACTTAAATCCCTCAGGAACCAGTCTGAGTCTGAATGATCTAAAGATAACAGCAGAAATGCAGGTTTTAAATATGTCATTATGTGTATATATATATATATATATATATATGTGTGTGTGTGTGTGTGTGTGTGTGTGTGTGTGTGTGTGTGTGTGTGTGTGTGTGTAAAAACATATCCTACATGAAATATTTTCCTAAATAAAGTTCTCAAGTAGGAACCAAGAAGTAAACAGGTTGGGCTGTTTACAACTCTGCCATCCAGCTGCCAGTAACTTACTGCAAAGGTTTTTACGGCATTATTATTATTGTACTTTCATTGGCAGTATTACAGTATTAGTACTGTTTTACAGCATTAAGCACTTTATTTGCTTCAAGTAAAAATCAATTTTTACCAGTAAAAACTGTAACTGGAGTTCAGCACTGTAAACCAAATATCTGCTTATTAAAGGTACAAATTACAAATGTAGACTGTATACATGCCTATTAATAATCATTGTGTTTCTACCTGCCCTAATAGATTTTACAATAATCCAGCTGATTCATCACTTACCAAAATATTAAAATAAAAATACTCAACCTGATGATGGCACTAGATTCAAAGACAGTAATCACAAATGTTATGGAGATCATCTTAAGGAGAACTTGAATATCTGGATCACATTCATCACAGTCCAGTAGCAGAGATCCTACATATGCAAAAATGTTCACAAATGCATCCAAAGTGACCAAAAGGCAAAAAGACAACAAAGAGAGTGATTTCCTTTTAACGTGACAACAGGGCCATTGTCTTATAATCTGTCAATCAGTATAGCCTGCAGTGTATTGATCAGTGGAGCTTTGACATCAGATCCGCTAATGACTTGAATGGTGCATCCACTGCTGCATTAGCAGTTAACACACAAGCAGAGGGCCAGATGTCAAAGAGCCTTTCAGGGTAAAACTACAGCCTATTGTGAAGGCTGTGTTGAAAACAATAGGATAAGAAAAAAAGGCTTGTCGTCCGATAGTGCCGGCCTGTGAAATGTTCCTCCCTAGAAGCCTGTGTTCACTCGCATCAAAATACAAGAGCAAGCGAAAATTTGATTTAAAAAAAAACATGAACAACACAGGCTGTTGGCTAATTGCTAATACTACCCAGTCATATGTAAAGTGCTAATGTCATTAAGTAACCTACTGGCCACTGGAACACAAACTTCAATACAAGAGCAGTAAATTTAGGTCAGAGTAATGACCAATATCAATTCAGTTCAATTCAATTCAGTTGTATTTATATAGCGCCAAATTGCAACAAACAGTCGCCTAAAGGCGCTTCTTTTTTAAAATCAGTATCACAAAGTAACCACCTCGTATTACCAGTTTTAATTCACTTTTTATATAAATATATACATTTATATAAATATGTAACTATGCACACTTGTAATTTCAATTACTGCGGTCCACCTGCAGTACAATCCCGGCCCACCAGGGGGCCACGGCCCACACTTTGGTAATCACTGCCGTATTTTCTGTGTCCTACATTGTAGAGCAGGCCTGGAGTTGTCCACCCCTGTTGTAGAGGGTGACTGTGCCTCCGCACCTAGACACAAACATACTCAGGGGTTAAAGTCGGATACAGAAGGTGTAGGAACACTAAGATCAGCTGTAGTGGCTTACTGCTCTGTGTGGATGTTTATCCTGCACTAAACTGCAGAGATAATCATAATAATCTGCAGAGTATTTTCATACAATCTTTGAATTACACAAAGTTAATATACCTCAGTTTGTTTTGCAGTCCTTGCCTTTAAAATCTAACCTCTCTTCTTCCTCTCCTCTCCTCTTACATCTTTCTCCTTCCTTGAAGTTTTGCCCTTTCTTTTCTCTCCCTGGAAATACAGCAGCTCTTCTTTTAGCTAGCAGACACACTGCGTGATAAACTGCAGACACTTTGTGTGTTTGCTGATATTTGTTGAGCATTTAGAAACGTTGCATTTACCTGCAAGACGTTACTCCCTTTATTTTCGCTCCTCTTCAGTACCGCTAGTTAGACGCTGAAGTACCCCGACCACAACTTACGGACATCGGTACTCAGTGCGGCCCACTGTAACCCCTGATTATAGCACTATAAATGATACATAAATTATATGGTTTTTTCTCTTTAATCCCTTTGTATGCGATAAGTCCCGGTGATGGAGGATACGCCAGTAGGATTGTCTTTTATGCGTTATTGTTCCTCCATTTAGGCTCAGATCGGTTTGAATGGCGCACTTACCAAAAAATAAAAACTTCTCTCAAATATCTGAAACCTAAAGTAACGGGTCTGTTTTGAACATATAAGAAGTAAAAAATACAGATATTTGTGTAAAAATGTAGGGGGTAAAAGTAAAAAGTTGTCAGAAAAATAAATACTCAAGTAAAGCACAGATACCTGAAAATTCTACTTAAGTACAGTAACGAAGTATTTGGACTTCCCCCCTCTGAGTATAGTCAAACTCAGAACTATCTAAAATATGCAGCAACACCTATAACAATGCAACATATGTTCACAACTTTAAAATAAACATATATTGACTAAGCGCAGTCTTTATTCCACATAACGGTCCGCTCCTTACAATGTACCGTGGCACCGTTTTAACAGGTCAGGCACCACTGACTTAAAGCTCATTGATCAACGCGGCTGCCATTCTTATTTTGACCGAACTGCCCCTCAAAGATCACATTGGCCGTCAGGGACGTCAGTAAAGCAGCGCTCCTGCTGCAATAGGGCACTCGCTAGTTCCAGGTCTGTCCTCTTTGAACCGCCCCACGGATCACAATCTCGATATTCCATTGGTCAAACCGTCATCCATCGACCGACGTACAGAAATCTCATGTCGGGATTGGCTCAGGCGGACTTCGATCACAAAGACAGCTGAAGGCGGTTGGTTGGAGCGGACGTCGTTCAACTCTCCATTGTCCGTGGATTGGTGTAGCAGCGCGGGCGGATTCCTCCATGGGCTCGGTCTGCAAGGCTCGCGGAGAGCGAATGTCGTCATGAGCGGTGGGTAGGAATTAAAACATTGGTGTTTATATTACATTCTACTTCGTAAAACATTTTATTTGTATTGAAGAGAAAGCACTAATCATACTGTGGTACAGATAACTATGTTTCAGGGGGATTCGTGGGGTTGTATGTTCCAAAATAAGCAGTGCACTTCCGGCAAAGGGCTGCCTTTTTCTGTAACGTTATCAAAGAGAGTTTGACTTGCTAGCTACGCGTCAGCTAGCCAAAATGCTAGTGGACGCGATGGAGCTGGTCCTTTACTTGTTTTTGCCCCCAAATGTGTCTGTGCATTTCCACCACATATGAAACTCCACAGCAGCACACTGAGATATTTCCATGGTACAGACATTCCAGTCCTGCCTCTTCTGCCTGTCAAAGCAAAGCTGCACATATACACAAATCAGCTTAAGCTAGCAGCTAGATGTTTCAGCCTGCCTCAGTTAAGTCAGTAGTGCTAGCTAGCTTGGTGGCTAACGTTAGCTGCTGTTGAATTGCAAACCAACACAACAGAGTATGGCGGCGCTATTTTGAGGCCGCACCCCCCCACCCCCCCAATTTGTGCTATTTGCAGGACTTAAAGTCAAACTCGCATAACTGGTGGGATCTGCAAAATTGCTAAAGTTCTTTTAACTGTCGTAAAGATTTGTTATCATCCATCCAAAAAGTGTAACAGCATAGAGAGGTTAGTGGCTCAGCAGGCTGAGATTTCCCCGTGTGAAAGTCTGCTGCTTTAACAGTGATGTTCAAGCGTTTCGATTAACAGCTGCATTTATAATACTTTTACTTAATGAGGCAGCCAGCTCCAACAGAGGAGTTCCTCTGTTGGAGCTGGCTGCTGTTTGCACAGCTGATCAGCAGCCACCACGCAGAGGCTGAGTTTATTATCTGTCAGGCTTAAGTTTAATGTCGACAGATGAGCTGGCAGATGCAGCTGGTACATCTTGCAGAAATGAGGAATTTCTGCTTCAGGCATTTCCTCATAAGTAGCAAGTTATCCGACATTTCCATTCCTGAGCAGGCCTTTAGTAAAGCCACTGTTTGTGCTCTTTTATGTATTGTCATTACACTTGAATTCCCGAGTAAAGCATCTGTTGTTTGGAAAATAAGTTCAAGGCAAACTTTGACAACTCTGAATGCTTTTCTAACCATCTGAATGAAAAACATTTTCTACATTGCAGGATAAAAAAAAAAAAAAATCCCAAACCAAAGAAAGATATTAACTGCCCTTGTAAAGTTATGAAATTAATCTACAGTAACATTTATTTTAATTTTATCTAAGTGTTGGGTGATGTAAACATAACAATAAGTGCTACTAAAAAACCACCTGCTGGATATTGTGTGGGTCTTCCTCATGCCAGCAAAGCTGCTCTAACCCTCTGTGGCCTGTGGTGTCAGGCACTGGGCTGAGGCTGCTCGATCAGAATGAGATTAGGGTATCTTGCAGGCCAATGCTTTGGGGTCTGTGTTTTTGTTCCTCAGAGTTTTTTATTTTTTATTGGTGAGGCAGGGTGCGTTGTTCTGCTGGGAGATGTCGTTGTTGTTGCCATGTGTGGCTAAGGGTGCTTGGTTTGCAACAGAGTTTATTTGGGTGGTGCTGTCAAAATAACACAGCACATGATCTGTCAGTGTTTTTAATGTTGTGGTTGATGGGTGTATTGCAACACAAGTTTCCTCAATAAAAATTAAACAGAAGTTAAATAAATGTTCACTGTAATAGTGAAATTTTGTGCATGCACAGAAATGCTGTGCATGCTTGAAAGGTGCAGACAGGAAAGATCACTGAACTTCAGAAGTTTGAAGAAGGCTGCATTTACACTGACCAAAAAAAAAAAGCAGTTGCTGCACAGCAGGCAACCACAAACACATTTCATCATTTATAACACCTGTCAGAAAAGGCTGAGAATAACACAGCCCCATTCAATACGACCCCAAATAAGTGGTGTTAGTGCACATGCTTTATTAGCATTTTCAAGCATTTTCACCTTTAAACTTGACTTTATGTTTTTGCAGTTATTGTGATGATTCACATATATAGTCTGATATAAGTTTTTATCATAATGCTATCACCCAGCCCAATTCATCTAGTTTTATATTGAATATTGATGGAAGTAAATATTTTTTTCTTTGTGAGGGCATGTTATTTCTAGTGAAATCTTTTTTTCTTCATGCTGCAGAATATGCTTTGATTTTTATTTTTTTTTCCTTTGACTATGTTTACAGATCTGTAATGAATTACTCCTTTTATCAGCAGCCTGTGTATTTGTAGCAAGTATTGGTGGTTACCTGAAGAGTGCTGTGTGGCTGCCATGTGGTTATGCATCTCGCATGCTGGTTGATTTCAGGTGTTTTCCAGCGTACGTGCTTGGAGCTCAACAGATGTACTCATGTTCTAGTAATGTTTCCTTTTGTACATTATTGATGACAGCTGCTCAGTTTCACACACGAAAAACATGCCCACTGGTACTTCTGCTCTATAAAATCCCATATCAAAATACTTAAGGCAGGTACAGAACCCTTGTCTTTTTTGCACATTTTGTATATTGCACTTGAATTTATATTGGAATATATATTATTAAAAAGTGGAGATTATATCCTGTGCACTAGCTCGTGTTGTTGTTCAGGCAGTAATGGGTAGTGGAACTGTGCTGCTTTATCCAGAGCAGTTCTGTTTGACAATAACAGCCTCAACCTATTTTGATCATTAGGCAGCATTGCTTGGCCCTCAAGATTTACCCTGCTCTTAAATGCTGCTGGGCAGTCTGCGCTAAATGTACTTATGCTGACTGTCGAAATGGAAATACAATATGCTCAATAAATTTTGTGTCCTTTTTTTTCTTTTCCATATGTTTTTGAGTGCAGCCCAGTGCATTTCTTTGCTCAGAGAGAATCTGAAATGTGGCCAGGATCCTGATATTTGTAGTTGGAGCATGCACAAGCTTTGATAGTTGAAAATGTTCGACGTACAGGTGTTGACTCTTTCTTGATTGAATACATTTTGACAGGTTGTTGGTCCACTGGATCAAAAATGAATAAAACAGCAACAGATGTGATGCAGTGCTTTATTTATCAAACAGATCAGTAGGTGTGTGCATCATTCTCACATACTGAACAACAGAGAGAAAACGATGCTGCTCTAAAGGAGTTCTTTAAAGTTCTAGTTCCGTATACTGCTTTGCATCACTGGTGACTGTTTTTGAAAGCATGCTTTTGGAGATTGTCAGCATTTTAATTTTAAAAAAATTACTCCTTTTTATAATGCAGTTATTGATGCGTTTTAATGTGTGAATATACAAAATCTGCACCGAGTTACCCAAAAAGTTATAAAAATGATCTTAATTAACTTACATTTGGATTTTGTCCTTGGAGTGTGATGAATAGATGCCGCTGACTGGACAAATGCGTTTAGAAATGGAGAAAACGCAGTAACCATAGCAGTAAAAGTATTTGTTAGCCATCTCTGTGACTGGTAAATGACTCATGTAAAACATCATTATGGTGCTTTAACAACAGTAAAATGATCTATTGACTCTTGACAGATGTTGTGGAAAAATAAGGCTGAAGCCTGAAGCCAAACTGATTTTATGATGATTTATTGAAAGTAAGAATATAACCTTTGCAAAGGGATCAATACAGTACGAACAGTCTTCACATCAGCATTGACCAAAGAGCAAAATAACCACAGTTCCTTTATAATCTTTGTGTTGATACCGTCTTGTTCTGTTAGCTGTGGGGAGTTCAGTTTCCCACCACCATGTAACCTCAGCCTGATAATAAGTGCGTCACGGCCTTGGACACAACCTAGAAAGAAATTTGTTTTCTACTTTGCTCACTTGGTTTTTGTACTAGAAAAAGAAGTACACAGAGGTTATTTGAGTTGAAAGACAAATTATCCATTACAACAGACAGCTTTGAATAACTCAGCTGATACCATGTTTGAGGTGATTATTTTTGATATCCTTCTCTAGTATCAAAATATTGAGAGGAAAATATTTTCTGGAAACCTCCAAAAAAAGCTGTGGTATTCCTGAATGCATTAAGAGGTGTCTGTCATGGTAATATCCCACTTGTGTGGTGAAAATGAATGTGTCAGCATGCAAATGAATGTGTTAATTAGCACAGTTAATGACCTTATTTATGTAATTGATGACATTTAATGATCAAATGACAGTTTAAGGGAGACAGTACATGGCTTGTCCTTCTCAGAGTGGTTCTGTTTTGTTGTAATATCCTGGAACAGCTTGACCAATGCTGCAGGTATCCTGAAATTACTCTGCTGTATGTTTTTTCAGAACAACAGGACAGCATGGCTACCACTGTCGCTGTCAGTCCCAGCGAATACCTTCAGCCCTCCTCTGCTTCGTCACAAGTGAGTAGCAGCCACAAGCCTTGGCTGTGCACTCTTGTTGCACTCTTTGACATCACTGTTGCATTTAACCTTTGCATGTGTTCATATTGCTGGACACTGGCGGCATGTTTCTGTGCTAATATGTAAGTATTGGACCAGGTTTTGCTGATTACATTTAATCACATTTTTAAAATCGCATTTATGTATTTGGCATATCCCTAAATAATTTAAAGTTGTGCATTCATATATCAATAAAATACCAGTTTTGATCTGAACCTAAAGAAGTCACACTGGTGCCTTAACTTCATGCTAAGGCCATTTCCTGCTTCATATGAAGGTGAGAGTTTGAGCTTTAAAAAAAAGCTTTGACTCTTGATAATGTTATTAAATACCAGTTGTTTGTTTTTGTAAAAATTCTTGTGAAATGCCTGGTTTTCTTCCAGTATGTGGTAAGCACACTGTGCCTAAGCGTTTTATTTTTATTTTTTTAAATATATTAAAAAAACCTACAATGACTAAGTTAACACCTTATTAGTTTACTGTTTCCATTAGCTTATTGTCACATGTCAAACTGCTTTGAGGAAAAAAAAAACTAGACAAAACAAACAAAAAGGAACCATTCAAGTGTTCTAACATAATTTTGTTTTACCTCTGTATCCGTCTACTTACTCCCACTAATTATGCATTATGGTAGGTGTCATTAATTTTTCAAATGAGGTTAATTCTGTGCTCTCTTATTGGTTTAGCCTGTAAATGGAAAAGCTGCCCTCCACCACTCCCTGTGCTGGCTAAAGAAAATGAGCCACACAACTTTTCTGCCAGAAACCTTGTCTTCTGTAAATTCAGGTGTTATTTCCCTTCCCCATGTTGATCAACATCTGAGTGAGAGAATTGCTCGGGAACTTAAATACTAATAGCTAAACTATTATCACTTTTCAAATTTGATTGCTTTGGCTGGATCAACCTTCCTGGTCCCAGTTTAGGACTCACGTGTTGCCTCAAGTACATAAAGCGGTCCGGTGTATGTAAAGTGCGCTGAAGATGGCATTAATGTAGAATGCTTCCCTGTCCTGCAGCTTGAGGATCACACATTTGGACCAAAGAGGGGCACAAAGGCATTGCAGGTGGAAACTCCTACACCTACTACACCACTTGATCGCTACTGATTATGATTCTTAATGTGTAGCTGTAGGCTTACCTTTTGGCTTGTTAACTTGTTTTGTTTTTAGTTGCTGATCTTACTGCTACTTCACCCTGTCTTTCTCTCGGTGCTGACCTATTCTTGTTCAGGCTGGTTTTAATGTAGACTTGGCCTGTGTTTCTTCCCACAGGACACCCAGCCCTCTCCTCTGGCCCTCCTGGCTGCCACCTGCAGTAAAATTGGCCCTCCTGCTGCTCAGGCTCCTGTCACCTCTCCTCCAGCGCAGCCACAACCTCGCAGGCTCCTTCCTATAAAGCCGGCTCCTATAGCCCCCGCTCCACCCAAAAACCTTGGTTTCCTTTCAGCAAAGGGCAATGTGATCCAGCTCCCTGCCGGCCTGGGCTCTACAGCTCCTGGCAGCCCCATCGTCCTCACTATCCAGCAGAGTCCTGCTCGCACCAACACCTCGGCCCCTCCTGGCATCCAGTACCAGGTGGTGCCGCAGATCCAGGGTGCACAAACCATTCAGGTGATGCCACAGGGAGGTCAGATCCAGCTCATACCAGGAACCAACCAGGCCATCTTTACCACTCCCATGACCATGCCAGCTGCAGCCACTGCTCCGGTCACGCCACAGAAGACTGTAGCCATCAAGCCCTCCCTCAAATTGCGGAAGTCAAACAATACAGCTGCAAATTTGGTGCAGCTGCCCAGTGGGCTTACACTGCCCCTCAACGTGGCTACAGGAGAGGTGGGTGGGACACAAATCATCACAGAGACAGCAGCAGCCACTCCCACTCCTGGAAAGGGACGGCGAGGGAGGAAAAAGAAGGTGGTACTGGCTGTTGAGCCTCCACCGCCCCCTCCCCCGCAGGCTGCCTCTCCGACCCCAGAGCAGATGGAGACCATCCTAATAGAAGCTGGTGACAACATCATACAGGTACACCTGTTTGTTATTGTTTCTGCTGCACGAAAAGAGATGCACACTTTTTTTGTTAAAAGTTCTTAACATTCACCTTCTTAACCTGTGTTCTCAGTGTGTTCTTTGAAATGACAGGGTTTTTTTTTTTTAGTTTTGACTGTTTTAACTTTTAAATTGTAAGGTTATGCAAACACAAGTGTGACTCTTTATGGTACAGAGCTTTTTTGGTGATGTGTATCACCATGTGTTATATCGGTGATTCAATGTTTGGAGAGTGTCATGCTTGTGTGACGAACAACAGTCAAATCAGCTAAAACATTTGCTGGGGCTGGGTTTGCTGTGCCCGACACCTTCTTCTTGTTGTTTGTATTGTGCTAATCAGCCTTAGTTCTTTTTTTTTCTCCATGGTATTGAAAATGGTATTGAGCATCAAGTATTTTCCAGAATATTGATATCGAGTTTGAACCTCTATTATAGTGATAGTCCTTCTCTGGAATAATCATTAAAACAGTCTAGTAGTCCAGTCTGTAGCTAGCCGATGTAAATCTGCATCGGTCAGCCCGTGCGGACATGCAAACAACGAATTTAATTTGAAGGTCTCACTCTTATTTCCATAGCTTGTATATCAGCAGCCTTGAGCCAACCACACAGAATTCTAGCCTTTCAGCATCATCACAACACTGAAGATGTTGGCTGAAGCTGAGGTTGAGCATTACGGGTCAGCTTCTTGTCTCTGTATTTGCAGGCAGGGAACAATTTGCTGATTGTGCAGAGTCCCGGGCAGCCAGCTATGGTGCAGCAGGTCCAGCTGGTCCAGCCCAAACAAGAGCCTCAGGTGGTTCAGATTCCACAGCAGGCATTGAAGGTGGTACAGGCTGCCTCTGCCACGTTGCCGCCTGTCCCGCAGAGACAGCCGGTCTCCTCGAGTCTGCAGGTCACTCCAGCAGATCCATCATCAACACAGGTATCCATTCAGACTTACTTTTTTTTGTTTTTTAACCTCTGTTATGATAATCTTGACTTCTGATTGGCTGACTGCAGTTATGGCGGAAAAGGTTAACAGTGACTACACGTATATTGGACCCACCTTTTAAACTTAAATGTTTGTTGATCAGACCTGGAGACCTCCAAAGTCCACTCTCATTTAGCTTTGTTTTTGGTCTCTACCAACACCTTATTGCTTTACAGAAGAGTGCCCAATTAACCCTTCAACACCGGGCCACTGCTGCCGATACACGTTACCTGTATCACCGCTGAGACGTCTGATCAAATGTATTTTGTATTACTGTAATTATCTGACCGTTTGTCCTATCGGAAAAATTCAGATGGTTTCTGAAAGCTGAGAAATTGTGCTTCACGCCCAACATAGGATTCCATCCATCCATCCATCCATTTTCTTCCGCTTATCCGGGGCCGGGTCGCGGGGGCAGAAGCCTAAGCAGAGAAGCCCAAGCTTCCCTCTCCCCAGCCACCTCCTCCAGCTCATCCGGAGGGACCCCAAGGCGTTCCCAGGCCAGCCGAGATACATAATCTCTCCAGCGTGTCCTGGGTCTACCACGGGGCCTCTATTACAGTAATTGTTGCTGGAAGTTCGCAAACAGCAGGATATTTGAAATATGTTGTGCCTTTCTGTGTGGAGTTTGCATGTTCTCCCCGTGTCTGTGTGGGGTTTCTCCGGGTACTCCGGTTTCCTCCCACACTCCAAAGACATGCAGTTAGTGGGGTTAGGTTAACTGGTGATTCTAAAGTGCCCACAGGAGTGAATGTGAGTGTGAATGGTTGTCTGTCTTTCTGTGTTAGCCCTGCGACAGGCTGACGACCTGTATATGGTGTACCTTGCCTCTCACCCTATGATAGCTGGGATAGGCTCCAGCCTCCAGTGACCTTGAAAAGGATAAGTGGAAGAAAATTGATGGACGGATGTATCGCTGAAGACACATTCTGTGTTAAAGGGTTAATCAGTACTGACATCTGAAAATGTAATTTGAGTCAGCCCCTACTAAAAGGAACTGCACTTATGTGTTCATCACCACCAATTTTACATAAGTCATGAAATAAGAAATAGTAATACAACATTATTTATTATGAATACCTAGTGCTTCTGTGGTTTAGACATTCACTTAACAAACCAGGGATCCCCAGTTTGACCTGGGATGAGCCACAAATCCTTAGGGGGTTGTGTCAGGAAGATGATCTGGTGAGGAAAATCAAATATATGGTGCTGCCTACTGTGGCGACCCCCTGTGAATAAGGGAGCAGCTGAAAGTAACTTCTTCTATTTATTATAAATACCCCAGGAACCATAGCAAGGGACCGTGGGGCATTCTTACAAGCTGCAGCTAAACTACCAACATGTTGAAAATCATACATAAGATAATATGAAAATTTAATTAGCAATTAGCTTATATCCCAGTAAGGGTTAACATTTTAAGTAAAAATGTGATTTTTTTTTTCTTTCCTCAGATTCTCTTTAAAACAGCTTCAGGTGAGTGGCAATCTGTTCAGCTCCAGGACTCCACGACGACGACGACCCCTGCCACCACGGTTGCCCCTGCCACCACCATCACGTCGCCAGCCGCCAGCACCAAGAGAGCACAAGCTACCGGAGGACGAAAGGAGCGGACTCTGGCAAAAATTGCCCCTGCAGGTGGAATGATACAATTGAACACTTCGCAGCTCACCTCAGCAGCACAAGCAGTGCAGACCATCAGCATCAATGGGGTCCAAGTTCAGGGAGTTCCTGTTACCATCACCAATGCAGGAGGTGAGCTGATGTTGGATGTTTTGCGTTTTTTTGTTTTTTTTTTTCCTTCCTTCCTTCCTCTATAAAACTGAGCACAAAGCAATCAAACTGTTTTTGTGAATAGACAGATTAACTTTTTTTTTAGTTTTCCCACATAATAAAGAAAAAGAGCACACAACAGTCACCTCCCAACCTAACACACAACAGTGGGAGGACATAAAATGACAGGTGGTACATCAGAACATATGCATACAGTACATACAGAGTGCATATTATTTAAGTTTCTCCATCAAACTTAAGTACTGGTTGCCATATATCATAAAACACACTTTCTCGGTTAGTCAAGGTAAATCTGATTTTCTCCAGATGAAGCACATTTCCTTATTCTCTCCTCCACATTTCAAAAGAAGGGGGTTTATCTGATTTCCAACAGAGCAATATCACCTTCTACTAGTGTAGACCATGACATAACCTCTTTCTTATTCCTCACCCATCCTGGTTCAGTCACTCCAAACAACACTGTAAGGGGGGGGGGGGGGGGGGTGCGTGGAACTTCCCTACAATTGCCCTGGACAGAAATTCAAACAAGTGATACCAAAAGGGCCCTAGATTTGGACACTGAAAAAAAAAGATGAGCCAAAGTCCCCTGATCTTTACAACACTTAAGACAGAGAGTGGAAGCATCCTTATATATTTTTGACTTTTTTTAAAAGGGGAAGAACACTCTTCTCTCGTACTTCTGATATATACACTGATGTGTGTATGTAGTGCATGCAGGGAGCACAGTGGCGGAGACCCCACTTCTCATATGCCATTTTCAGTAAGTGCACTCATGGAACAGCTTGGATTGGATGTGAAGCTTGGAGAACTTGGATTTTTTTAAAATAAACAAACAACAAATAAACACTGTCTGTTGGTTGACTGTGGGACACGCCCCTTTCTTTTATTTTGAAATTTCATTTTTTAAACCAGCTATTCCTGGCCATTTCTGTCTTGTGTAAAAAGCGGGCACAATTGCAGTCACGTGAAAATAAAATTCACATTGCTGCATAAAGTCCTTTGAAAGTTTTCAAAGGACTTTATGCAGTGCTGTGAAAAACTGTGCATGTTGTCCAGTCATTACTTTCACATCTGGATTGTTTGTTGATTAGAATTTCAGTCCAATTTTGGCAGTATACTCTCACCACTGATTTATTTTATCTTTTTTAAAGAATTTGCCAGCTCCCACCAAAGCCCTGCTGTGTCTCTTACAATGAGTCTCTGTGTTTGTCAGGCCAGCAGCACCTAACGGTGCAGACCATGCAGGGTGGAGGGCTCCAGCTGGCAACAGCACAGGGCCAACCTGCCATCCAGGTAGACCAGACCCTCACTCTGGAGCTGCCTGGCCAGCCAGGAGAGAAAAAAAGGCGAATGGCCTGCACCTGCCCCAACTGTAAAGATGCAGACAAGAGGTGAGCCTGTCAAAGGATGGACAAATGAGTGTCAGTTTGAATTCTTCTTCTTTTTTTGATTCAGTTTTCAGTTGATTGCGAAAATTTTAGGGTCGTTACCTGGACTTCCACATTTTGAGAATAATGCTAAATCCATGCAGTGAGGTTTTACATTTAAGATTCAGCTAGATTATTAAAGCGGTCATACTGATGAATGGTTTGGGTGTGTTCACTGTTTAGACCTGGGGAAGTGGGAAAGAGGAAACACATCTGCCACGTCCCTGGCTGTGAAAAGACTTTTAGGAAAACGTCTCTGCTCAGAGCTCACGTCCGGCTCCACACTGGCGAAAGGCCCTTTGTCTGCAACTGGGTTTTCTGTGGGAAACGTTTCACACGCAGTGACGAGCTGCAGAGGCACGCCAGGACGCACACAGGTGCTGTAGACACTGAAACAAACATTATTTTAAAATTGCTCAGTACTTAATTTCACAGTGACGTACTACAATGCATGTTTGTAACTGCAGATGTTCAAATAAAAAGGCAAAGTATGGAAAGAGTTGCTAAATACATCACTCAACAATCCATAAATTTTTACAAATTATGTTTGGTTGACCAACGCCTATTGTGATTGAAAATGACATTAAAGACATTACTCAGGATATTTTTCCCTCCTACAGGAGACAAGCGCTTTGAGTGCAGCCAGTGTCAGAAACGCTTCATGAGGAGCGACCATCTGACGAAGCATTACAAGACTCACATAAACACCAAGAACCTGTGAGCAAACTGTATACAGATAAAAAACAAAACAAAAAAAAAAAACTAAGAAACTGTTACAGGAAGGATGGGCAGAAGAGATGAGACCAAGGGATTGTGTTTGTGACTTATCCCACAATGGGAAATTCTCCAAAAATAATCTGCTAGAGTCCCTGTCACTCTTCAAGGACACTGTGTAGCATGGTGTACAAAGAAACCCTTCCTGGTGGACTTCATCAAACTTTCAGCAAATGTATTGACAGTTTATTTTTATTTTTATGTTTTGTTTTTTTTTTTTTTTTCCTGAACTGGTCAGAGCCAGCTTTGACTGAATTTGTAAGGTGAAAAGATGGCGAGGCTTTAGACTTAAATGCTTAACTCTTCATGATTATTTATGAACTCCTCTGGAGGAAGAACATTCATCGAATTTTTTTAAACCAACACCAAGGACTCCAGGACTTCAGTCATGGTTTCGGTCTTTTATTTTGTTTTCCTTACCCCAAAAACCTTTGTACTGTTTGTTATGGAATATTGGGAGAGCCCAGAAATTGAAATTAACCCCCCCCCCCCCACCAACAGCAAAAAAATAAGTTGAGGTTATCTTAGTGGAGTGATAATCATGTTTTTAAATATTTCTGCATCAGCAGGGATTTAAAAATCTGTAAATCCTGCTGTTAAAAAATCTACCAATGCGATACAACCTTTAGAAGTTTACATCAGTTAGTTTTAAAATATGTAATTGCATACAAGTCAATATTATTACTTATAATAAGGCATTTATAACATTTTTCCATACATAATTTTTTTCCAATGTGACAAAGTAATTTACAAAAGAATGTGGGAAAATTTGACACATGTGTTTGAGGGTACTGATCAAGCCAGCCTGAGTTCCTGCAGCCAAAACCAAAGTGACTGAGCTGCAGAACAAAGCATTTCAGTGTGAGCTCGGGCTCATGAGGGGGAAAACACAGAGGTTAGGCCAGAATTCCTTGTGCCTTAAAAGTTGTCATAAAAATTTAAAAAAGTGAATTTACAAACAAGCAGGCCACAAGTAAGGAAGTGCTGGAGTTATAACAATATAATGATATCTCCATGAGATCTGGAAGGTCCTTGGATAAAGGTAGTGATCTATATACAGCAATTTAAAGGTATGGGCAAATGTCAAAGTTGGGTTTTCTTGGGCATATTTATTTAAATTTAATGAACTCTAACTGAATTGAGAATTTAAAACCTGGAGGAGCAAGAAACGATCCTTGTGGAACACCAAAGTTAAGAGGATTCATTTTTGGGCTGCCCTGCCGAATTTTCAGTCTTCGCACGTTTTGGCAGTCATGCAAATGAGATGATAGAAAAGTAGGGTGTAACCTCTGTTGCCATTGCTGACAAGAACAAATGGTTGTTAAAGATGCTACAATTTTAAGTACCATAAAATTTAAACGTAAGTTTAAACATCACTGCTGACAGTTAGGTCTCTTTTATCAGTAAGTTGTGTGTAATAGATGAAACCTTTGTGAAAGACTGTACAATTATTCTGTCCAAGCAGCTTTGCCAGGGAGATGTCAAAGTGTAATAATTATTTATACTACCTAAAATTCTCTACCTTTACAGAAGCACTGCAAGAACTTTCAAATATCTGGAAAAAATACACAATTTAATGTGTTGTTGCTCGCAGTGGGACTGGAGCGATGGCCCAAAAACACATAAGAGTTTTTTTTTTTTAAGTTGTGGAAATAAAGTAGAGGTTTCCTGAATCTGTAAGTGCTAAAGATTTAATTCAGTGAAATATTAGCGGTAAGAAGAGTTGATAACCCTTATGCAAAACACGCTCAAATGGCTCTTGTCTGTGGCTGCTACGTAATTGGTTATTCATCCTGGATACTAAAACAGGTACGCTTACTTCTAGGGCTGTGTGTCAGATTCCTATTTATTTTTGTGCTTGCCAAGTATTACAGTTGCTGAAGTTAGGCCATCCATTCTTTGATCACATTAGTTCCTGACTTAAATCAAACCAGTTCTACTTTTTTTATTTGAGTTGTTCAGTGGCTGCATGTTTATAGTCGATATTTAACAAACTTAATGACTTCTGCTTCTTTTATTACACGTTTTTTAACCTGAACAGTTCATGTTTTCATTGTGGCTTATTTTTTTAGAACATTTTCATATTTCTCAAAGTAAGGAAACTAAAAAAAATCTGGTACCGGTGACACTTTCTCCTTGTTTACTGATTAAAAAAAACAAAACAAAATTCCAGCACTGTGTGCTTAACTCGCAGCATAGTTTGGATTTGATGACTCGTAGCCTATGCATTGCTGTTTATATGATCAGACTTTTAATTATTTGGCCTGACTTGACAATCATGTCACAAGATGCAAAAAAAAAAACAAAGGAAGAAAATAAAGCTTTCTCAGGCCTTCTATGAGTTACACAACCTTTTTCCAGTTATATGATGGCTTTAATTCTGAAATGACACTTGAGATGTTTTTGTTGATGTACAGATGACCAGCATTAGGCCTACTGTACAGTACTGACGTAACTTTCTTTAATCTCATTTGCTTTACAGAAAATACACATTTGCTTATTGATTTTGATGTAATGAAGACGTACTGACCTTTTCCTAACAGTTCATCAGTCAGTTTGAGGCCTGAAGTTGCAGGGGAGTTCTTTATCTCTAAAGAAGTACACCAAGTCATTGATTAACAAACCTTTTTGGTCAAATTATCCTGGTGCCAGCATAGCAGCTTCACTCTGCAATGAGGTTTGTTTCAGTAATAAGTCTAATAGATGGTGCAGGCTTGTTACAGTTTATTTGTACACGACAGAGAAATTTGACCAAAAAAAGCTTAACTTGTGGCAAATTAGTTTTCAGAGCACGTTGGAAAAAGTGCTTCAAAGAGGTGACATTGGGAGAGAGAGAGAGAGGCTGCTCATATTTATGTTTTTTATTTCATGTCTGAATATGTAAATAAAACGTGTCTGTCAGACACGGTAAATGTAGGATATTAAGAACAAGTTAAGCTGCATAGTTTTGTGGTTGGCATAGCCAGCCTTGAAGGAAATGGACTTTGTACAGTGTTTAAGGAAAAAAAAAATATATAATGTGACATTGTATAGCTTCATTCCGGCTTTGTATAAGACTTCTAGATCTTTTTTCTATGAATTAAAGATGCCTTAGACAGCTGCACCCAGTATTTAAAGATGTTTTTTTTTTTCTAATTCCAGGTAAAAACATTTGTAAAATTTTGTTTTGTGTATTAACTTATGTTACATGCTAATGTCATGTGCACTGATTAAACTCCCAGGTTCCAAAATTTGTAAATTTACTGTTGATTGTAATTAAAAATGTTTTTTTCCCCAAAATTTAGTTTTTTTTTGTTTTGTTTTTTTTTTGCTTGGTTTCTGTGAATGAAATGCTTCTCCTTCTCCAAGCCTCTATGTCATAAAATGTTCTACATACCTTTTTTGTGTATATCAGGAGAACCAAGAGAACCAGCAATTAATTTTCTAAGTTGTATAAAGGTGCTAAAACATAGTTTGCTCCTTTTCTACCATCACCCTCCCTCAATAAAGAACTCAAACCATAGTGGCTGCTTCTGTCTTTTTAATTTTCATTTTAGGACTAATAGATTAATAATAATAATAATAATTTATCTTAATCGTACATTATATGATTATTATTTGTAAAGAATAGGACAGTCCTGGCCTTTGTAATTGTGTAAATAAATCATATCCAAGCACATATTTAATATGCAACATTTAAATAAATACATTTAAATTGTATGTGATAAGATGGTAACACTGTACTGAAAGCCGAATTAATAATAATAAAAAAAAAAAGTAAACAGATTTCTTAAGGCTAATCCAAACAGTTTTGAAAATGAATTTAATGGCTTTGAATTTTGTCTTTGAGATTGCTCCCATGTTTTTTTGTTTTTTTTTTGGTAATATTATTATTACTGCTTTTGCTGCTGTGGTTAATAGCACTAGTGTTTTTGTATTATTTTGTTTCGTTTTCATGGGGCATTTATTTTGAAAAGCTTTTTGTACTCGTCATCACAAATCATCATATTTCCGGCTAGCTAGGGGAAAGCCGGTCAATTTTAAGGGCTCTTGTTCTAAGTGGTTTTGAATTGGTTGTGTACTAAGTTGCATTTACAGTTGGTCTAGGTCGTTGGGGTTTTACATAATGTATGTTGTAGCTTAAAAGTGACAGATAAAAAGTAAAATATAATAATACGCGTAACATTTCTTTAGCTAAGCTAGTTAGCTAGCCTAATTTGTTTACATTAGTGTGATGGTGTTTCAGTCAGGAAGCCCCTGATACATGCGTCTGTCTATCGTTTCAGATTTCTTTTTGCTTCGCGACTGCTTACAGGTCAGTGCTGTTAATGTTAGAGCAACAACGCCTAAAAAAAATGAAACCAATTGTATGTTAACTTTGTTACTGTAAACCTGTCTTCTAAGGTGCTCAGGTTCTTACATACAGCAAAGACTACAATGAAAACAGGTCATTCAAGAAGTTTGTTTAAATTTGGTAAACTGGAAAACACGAAGCCCAAAGACCAGTTACAGAAAACAAGTCTTTGCCACAAAACATGTTTTTGCCACAAATTAGACATATGGTTAACGAAAGAGACTAACTGCGTCTTTATAATCTCAAGATTTCTGGATGTACCAAGAGATTGTTTTCAAGCACCTTTATAAATAAACCCTTAACTGGATGTGTAATGGATGTGAACATTTCAGAATCAAATATGAAATATAACGGTTTGGTCATCCTTTCTTTAAAGCTGGTATGCCGAAATAATACATATTTTGATACCTTTGGAGATAGTTTTTAAAATGTTCTACTACGCAACCTTTAAAAAAAAAAAAAGCCACAAAATTTGCTGCGTGACCTGACTCAGGTATACCCCGCCTCTTGCCCAAACTCAGCTGGGATAGGCTTGAGTTCCCAGTGACCCTGAAGTGGATAAGAGGCTAAGAAAATGCTTGAATGCCGCGTTTTGCTCCTTCTTGCAATAAAATTAATCATGCAGAAGTGTTGCCCAAATTATTATCCTACCTATGCTATGTTTCAAATCTTGCATTCAGGAAAATGTACTTACTTTCATAAGGCATGCACGGATTGCAAAATTCAGGTCCATAGTGATGATTAAAATTTAATATATAGGCTTTTTGTTTTATTTTGCTGTTGTTTTATCCCCTTTTCATTACTGAAATTATCTGTGCTGTCTTCAGATCTTCATTCCAGTAATTTATTAACAAATTTATGAATTAATGAACCTGAATATCAAGTAAATGTACGGCAGAAGTGATGGGGCATAACCAGTGGCTCTGCCGTTGGTGAATGTCTTCTTATTTGATGATAGGAAGGTGATAGTCATGTGAATCAGTACTGACGTACAAATTGTTGTATCCTTGTTTTTTCACCCATGTTACCCTTCATAGTTGATAATTAATACTGTTTTTTTTGTTCTACAGATATTTTCTGGAATGACAGCAGTCAAGTAGGAATAGAGATGAGTGACTTTGGGCCAGCAGAGCTGATTGCAGGCCTCTGTTATACAGATGAGGAGAATCCTCTTCCTCTGTGGCAGAATGGATGCATCAGCCCCTGTTTTAACCAACTCATCCTTGGAGTCTTGCCTCATGCTGGGATGGCCATTTTCTGTGCCTGCTACCTCAGTATGACAAGGTAGGTAGGTCGTACATTGATAGATTCATATTTCAGGGAGTAACAAGTTTGTAATCTTGAAATTTTATCAGCAGATAATGAAGCTACAGTTAAGAAAAGACATACATATCTGATGAATTATGTTTTACTTTAGTACAACAACACTAATTAAAACACTATCTTTTTTGGAGTCTTCTCAGTTTTAACCAGTTTTTGGCTGCATTCAAAAAGTGTAGCTTACAAACTGAACTGGGCATCCTATAAAGCTAATTCTTTGAATATTTGAATAAATAGAAATCCTAAAAACTCTTTTTATATTTTGACTTTTTTCTTTTTTTTTTTGCTTCCTAGATGCAGCCTCCTCCAGACGTCTCCTCCATGTGGCTGGACACTCAGGTTGGTGTCAGCTCTGCTGGCCGCCTTGCTCTTTACTGCAGATGTCATCCTGGTTAGTTTGCTCCAGCAGGGAGACATGTACCTGGATGTCCTAGCAGACAGCTGTGCGATCCTGGCCTGGCTGGTCCACTTCAGTGCCATAATAGTGCTCCAGAGGACTGTGTTCAAGAGAACCAGAGGACCTCCACTGCTGCTTCTCCTGGTGCTTCTGTTACTCCCTAACCTTATCATCACCTTGATTATTTATTGTAACAACAAGGAATATTTAAACCCTGCTGAACCTCTTAAACTGGCCCGATTTGTTTTTGCCTCGGTGCGGACGTTTCTTTTTCTCATTTACCTCTTGGCATTTGCTTTCCCCTGCATCAGTGATGCTGGGTACACCTTATACATTAATGATGTCGATGGGTCTCCGCTCATCCCTGAGAGCACACAGCCAGACACGGGAGAGATGGTGGCTGAGGATGGGAGTGGTTGCCTCTACCGACTCTTCTACCTGTGGCTTACCCCGCTCCTCAGACGAGGCCAGAGAGGGGAACTGGAGAGACCGGCCGATGTGTATCACCTTCCTCGGAAACTTCGAACTAGTGTGATTTGTCGTTACTTTCACCAGTGCTGGGAAGCCTGCCGGCTAGGGTCACCAGTCACTGACCAACAGGATCAGTGGCCCAGACCGGTCAGCACAAACCTCCTGAGTGGCACCTGGAGTTTACAGCATCAGGAGGAACCACTGGAGCTGGAAGGTGATGTAGGATTGCTGAAGGTGCTGCACAAGGCATTCGGAAAGTGGTATTACATCCTAGGTGTGCTGAAGGTGACAGTCAACGTATGTAGTTTTGCAGGTCCGCTGCTTCTCAGTAGTCTTGTGAGCTTTATGGAGGAAAAAGATGCCCCACTCAGCAGGGGCCTCTGGTGTGCCGTGGGGCTCTTCGCCACCACCCTTCTGTGCTCTGTTCTGCGAAACATCTTTGTCTTCGAGGTCTCCAAGGTGGCACTGTCAGCACGAACTGCTCTTGTGACGGCCATCTACAGCAAAGCCCTGAGGGTCAGCAGCTGCAGTTTGGCTGGCTTTACTTTAGGAGAGGTGGTGAACTTAATGAGCACAGACACTGACCGTGTGGTCAACTTCTTCCAGAGTTTCCACGAGCTGTGGAGCCTGCCCTTTCAGTTAGCTGTCACCCTTTACTTGCTGTATCTGCAGGTGGGTGTAGCTTTCCTGGGAGGACTGTCCGTAGCTCTGCTGCTGGTGCCATTCAACAAGTTCCTTGCTTCCTGCATCCTTAGCAACAATAAAAAGATGCTCCGATGGAAGGATAACCGTGTTAAGGTGTGGTCTGTTTAAGCTGTTATTATATCATATACGTAAATAATACTACATGTTTCAGATTTGATTAAAATGCTTTCATGAAGCCACCCAGGAAACAACCAAGATTGTTGTTGAGATTCAATTTTTTTTTTAAATTTTTGACTTTTCTCTCCAGTTAATGACAGAGATCCTCTTTGGCATTCGTGTCATCAAGTTCTACAACTGGGAGCCTCGTTTCATGCAGAAGGTGGCTGACTGTCGTAAAGAGGAGCTGTCCCACCTTAAGGCTGTCAAATATCTGGATGCCTTGTGTGTGTACACCTGGGCTGCTCTGCCTGTGGTCATCTCCATCCTTACCTTTGTCACGTATGTGCTGCTTGGACACCAGCTGACTGCAGCAAAGGTAAAGTGGCTGCTGTGTTGATGCCAGCAGTGAGCTTTGTAGAAAATTTCCTCCCACATTCCAAAGACATGCACTTACTGGGGTTAGGTTAATTGGCTACTCTAAATTGCCCATAGGTGTGAATGAGAGTGTGAGTGTGAAAGGTTTTTTGTCTCTCTGTGTTGGCCCTGTGACAGGCTGGCGACCTGTTCAGGGTGTACCCCGCCTCTCGCCCTATGACATCTGGGATAGGCTCCAGCCCCCCCGTGACCCTTAACAGGATTAGCGGAAGCGAATGGATGGATGGATGCAGTCTTTTCAAGTTTTAGCAACACTTGAAATAAAAAAAAAAAAAAAAAATCCTAATTTTTTGTCTCTCTGCTATCTGTAGTTTAGTCAGACAACTCATTCTTGAAAATATGTATCACAGCAGCAGAATACAGTCAGAGTTTGGTGTCTAGGCTTTGTGTGCATCTCTCTCCGCAAGTATGATACATTAATTATCTCTCCAGGACCTCCAGGTGGATGCTGGGGTTGTGGAGAGGTTGAAACAGCAGGCAGTAAAAGAGGGCAGCAGTGGCACTGACATGTCATAGAGATGAGAAGCTTTAATAGAGCAGAAAATTGGGAGGGTGTGATCTGGTATGACACGTGTGAAACAATGCAGCTCGAGATATCTGCTTGAACCAGCTTTGCTCTAACCGTACAGTAATAATTTGCATTATTTATGTGTCATAAAAATTTAGTTTCAGGTAGATTTGCTGCACAGGAAGCTGTTCAGATGACTGACAGCTCATAGCAGTAATAGTTATTTCCTTTGAAAAGGCGCAAGTGAAATGAAGTCTGTTTTATTCACATAGCCCCGTATCCCAAATTTATCTGAAGTTTGTTTTGTAACCTGCACAAAATAGAGTTTAGCACCCTTGATTTGGACAATTTAAAATAAAAATCCAAAAATGATGGTCAGGGGCTTTTGGAGGGAAAAAAAATCAGCACTGCGAGAAATTTAAATTGAATTAAACAACTGGCAAAATTAAAAAAAATAACTTTTTGTGTTTTCAGTTTTATGCTCCAGTGCTGCAGATATTTCTGTATTCCTAGTAAAACGTATATTAGTGGCTTTGAACTTAATTCTAGCTTAAAAATTCTCATACTCTTGTGTGAATGATTGTATAAATGCATGTATAAAAAAAGGATTATATAACTTGTATCAAATATGATGACTTTTTAAGAGTCCGCACTCCAAAATGTGGTTCTCCTCTCATGCAGGTGTTTACCACGCTCGCCCTGGTGGGGATGTTGATCATCCCGCTCAATGCTTTCCCCTGGGTCCTCAATGGAGTCCTGGAGGCCAGCGTGTCTCTGGAACGAATCCAGCGCTTCTTTAAACTGACTAATCGGAACCTGCAGGCACACTATGCGCTGGGTAGGGTGCTGCTTTGTTTGCTGTTAAGTTTGCGTGCATGTGTATTTGTTTTAGGGCTTGATCAGTGACCAGAAACAGGTTCTCGTGCTTATTGTTCTTCCAAGGAAGATGCAGGTTTTCTGAATGTTTAAAACAACTTCTGGCCATTAAAGATTATGTGCAAATATTAAGCACTATTCACTCTTTTTTGTCATTTTCTGCTTTCAACAAATATTTCTTTGAGTCATTGAGAGTCTGAATAATGCTATTTTTTGTATTAAATGCTTTGTCTCAAAGAGTAAAGTGAACAAAAACAAAACTTGATTTACCTGAGTGTATCAGCAAATCTTTTAGAATAGAGCACAAATGAAACATGTTTTTTTTTTTGTTTTTTTTAATGAATGTAAAATTTCTATTGTGCTGAAACACCACCTGTCCCCAGTGTCTCCTGAAGACAGTCAGACATCTGTCCTGTTGAGCCAGGTGTCGTTTTCCTGGCAGGATCCCAGCACTCAGGACAAAGAGGGAGAAACTGGAGCTGCTAAAGGAAGCCTGCAGCTGCACAGTCTCAATCTAAACATAACCAAGGTACAAGTTATATGTTAACATGTACATATATATATTCGTTTAAATTTTTTTTTTCTTGCAAAATATGTTTGTCACACCAGTGAAACCAGCCAGTACGGAGCAGTGAACTTAACTTAATCTCACAGAAATCATTGGAAACTTGTTTTTAGAATATCTTCTGTCAGTGACATCAGTACAGTATTTAACAGCCTAAAAATTCACTTGAATATTTAATTTGCAAAAGTGCATTTAAACAGATGTTTCAACAGTAGGTGTTTGGAATTGACTTTAATCAGTCAGTAAACATCCGTATGCAGACATGACATCTGAAGATCTCATAGCTGAATCAGATCAACTGGTTGGCTGCTGTGATAAACTCAAGTTCAGCTTCTGAAAGGTAAAATTTCAGTTAAACATTTTTCTTCCCTTGTGAATCTTATTACTGTCGTCTGGCTCAGGGCTCTCTGGTCGTTGTGGTTGGGAAGGTCGGCTGTGGAAAGAGCTCCTTACTGGCTGCTCTGACAGCTGAACTTAACAGGTATGCTGCTTTTGAAAGTTTTGTTCCAAATATTTAGATTATTATTTGATTTATATTTGAGGAATGTTGTGGAAGCGTCCATATTCCCTTTTTCCAGTATGAACAAGTGAATTTGTTGTTTTGAGGCAGTCGGGGGAAATTATACAGCCAGTTTTTTACATGTGTTTTGAATACTTTGCTTTACATTAAATGATATTTTAATCAGAACTGTAGTGGGAACAAATCCTTTAAACAATAAGAGAATATAGCATTTAGAGTCTTTTAGACTGACACCGACACAAGCAGAGATGAAATCATTTGTTGTTCAGCCGCACTGAGATCCATCCATCTTCTTCCTGTCTCTGCAGGCTTGCTGGAGTGCTCTACGTTGCAGACAGGGAGTCTGGCTTCGGTCTGGCCTCACAGGAACCGTGGATCCAGCATGCATCAGTACGAGACAACATCTTGTTTGGCAGAGACTACAATGCTGCCTTCTACCAGGCTGTGATCAAGGCCTGCGCACTCTCAGATGACCTCAATGTATGATCATGACACCCTTACTGTTTGTGTCTCCTTTTTCATCTCTCTATATTACTGATAAAGAAGGGAGTTGGGTATTTTATGTCTTTACCAAATATAGATTATAGAGGTCTGACAGGAAGTGAGGGAGGCGTGTGGACATACAACAAAAAGTCTGATCTTAAATATTATCTGTTATTCTCATTTCCAGCTCCATATTTTTATTCTTGAACTCTGTTAGAGGAGCTTTGCATGATTCATAGTTAAAATAATCCTTCTTTATCTTGTACTGGACTTTGTTATAGCCCCTCTGTTCATCCTCTTTCTGAATTAAGCTGTTTTAGCTCCTCTCCCTCTAAGTCAGCTTTCTTATGATTGACCGCTGCTCCCAAACAGAGAGTGTAAAAAGCAGGAAGGTGGAGTGTATGTGGTCACAGACCCTTGTATGTACATACACTGATCTGATTATTGGAAACTTGTGCCATGTTTAATATGAACATTCACCTTTGTTACAGTTTAGATCACAGAAAATATGCAAGGTTTAAAAGGTCCAATTTAAGCCATTGGGCTACCCATGTCTGCCTCTTTTTTTTTAGCAGTTGTATTTCTTCATATGACTGTTGTCACATGTTGCAGTATGATTAATCCTGCCTATCATGGGGTTTGTGTATTAGGTGCCACCGAAGCAGCTTTGAACTCTGTGGCTAATGCCTCAATATGTGAGTAGTCATAGTGCTTTGGGTCATGTGTGCATTTACATTTTTTTCTTTTGAAAAGTCGACCCAGAAGATGGTGATGACTGTTTCGTGAGTCCAGAGTGATGTGCCATTAACAGCTTCTGGATAGAGCTCTATAATTAAGACTTTCATGCACTCCAGATTGAATTTGGTGGCTTTTTCTGTCCTCTACAGTCATAACAAGTGTAGGTGTAGAAATGAATTGTTCTTAAATGACACATTTTAGTGAGCCTTCCTGTTTAGCGTGTCACAGCTTAAAGCTCCTAGCAGTACACTGATTTCACTGTGCTTTCCGTGCAGTTTCTGTGATTGCATAAACTTTAAAATAAATTGCTTTTCAGTGTTTTCGTTGCTCTGTTTGTGTGTCTGCAGGTTTTGCCAAATGGTGACAAGACTGAAGTGGGTGAGAACGGAGTGACTCTGAGCGGAGGACAGAAGGCCCGGTTGGCACTTGCCAGAGCTGTTTACATGGTGAGCCCTCTGCACAATCCAGCCATCTGCTTCACACTCAGAGATGCAGAAGAGATTTTACCAAATAACTGAGTTAGTCTGCAGAACACAAGAACACCTGATCTTAGAATTATGTTTACTTCTGCTGCATTGATTGACTGATAAAGACTGAAACCTATGCTCTGATACATCAAGTAAATATTTAGAGATTTTTATGTTTGTTTGAGGGATCTGGCTGTTACATGGATCTGATGCCTATGTCCAGCTGCAGTGTCTACATGTGAAATTATATTCAAATAAAAAAGTCTAACAGATGTCTAAATAGTATTATGTACTGCAAATCACGCCCTATAACAAACAGGTACAAAGCCACAAATAAAAAAAAAAAGCTGTTTAAATGTAATATGCTTGTGTAATGTGATGTTGCTGTCCCCTTCATTTTTTTTTTTTGTCTATCCTGCAGGACAAAGACATCTACCTCCTCGATGATCCACTGGCTGCAGTGGATACAGATGTGGCTGAACACCTCATGAAGAAATGTATCATGGAGCTCCTCGGCGGAAAGACCAGGATTCTGTGCACACACCGCATAGAGTTTGTGGACAAAGCTGATGTGGTTGTCCTCATGGACAATGGAACAATCGTCAAAACAGGTAGAAACTAAAATCTACTCTGTACTCTTCACGCACAGTTTCACAACATTACAGCTGTATTCACAGAGCACTGATGCAAACAGTGGCTCTGCTCATCCCAACAAATGCCATAGGAATTAATTACGCATACGTTAAAACAAAGCATAATTAAAAAAGTACACTTTCTACATCTGTATTACTACCTGTATAACTACTACTAATAACTAGTAGAGATACTACTACGTACTGGAAATGGTTGTGAACCTTTACTATGTACATGTATCTGCACAACGACACGATTGGTTCATATGCTTCCTGCTTCATCTATTCATTGGCATTATTTTTATTCGCGATTTTTTGAGTGCTGTTTAATGTTGGCATGTGCCAGATCTGAAAACACGAAAACCATCTTTGGATCAAGTGACTTCATTTACTTCTATTTTTGATTTTCTGGTGATGATCTACCTGCCTAATGTTATTTAAACACATTAGCAACAATATTTTACTTCTATATTTATTCAGTAATATGGCACATGAGATATTCTCAAACGTGGGTATAAGTTTATAAACGTAGGCTTCAGCAGCCTTTGTACAGAAACAGAATATTTATTGGAAGCCTTCATGGCTCAAAATAGGAATTGTTTATAGTTTGTAAATAACTGTCTTGTCTGATTGTTCATGCAGGAGCATCAACAAGTGTGGTTCACTGAGAAGATGGAATATCTGTGGAATAATAATATTCCTATATTCCTCTGTGTTAAACAGGAACACCGGCAGAAGTCCTTCCTTTGGTGGAAGCAGGGGCAAAAAAGCAGAAGAATGACCGCAACACAAAAGAGAAAGGTAACGTTCAACTTACTTTCTAACAGACAAAAACTCAGGGGTTAAGCCAGCGGAGCTTTTGTAGTCACTTCTTGACTGCAGATTGCTTTGGTCCAGAGTTGTCGTCTTCCTCTTCCTTCGACTGTTCCCTTTAGGGGTCCTCACAGTGGATTATCTGCCTACATCTCATCCTATCCCTAGCGTCCTCTCCTGTAAATGGACTGTTTCTTATATGAGTACATATTGTATAAAAGCACTCAAAGCACTTTTATACAACATGTCTGGTTCACCCATTCACACAAAGTCGTTCAAGCACTTTTTTCTACATCTTAAGTGCTTTCTACCTAACATTCACAATCCGATGAATGCATCGGGAGCAACTCGGGGTTCACTATCTTGCCCAAGGATCCTTTGGCACACAGACTGGAGCAGCCAGGGATCGAACTGCCAACTTTCTGATTTGTAGATGACCTCCTGAGCTACAGCCACCCCAGTCTTCATCTCTATATCTGATAATCCAGCCTTTGATTTTAATTGATTAGCATCTTCATCTCTGCCTCCTGTGTTTTTGTCAGTGCCATCATCTTCAACCTTCTCTTTCTCTCTTGCTGCTATCCTTGTGTCACAAATCTCCCCTGACACTCATCTCCGCCCACTCCACCCTGCCTACACTCCCCACTTGACCTCTCTTGTGCACTGTCCATTGCTTTGGATGGTTGACCCCAGATATTTAAACTCATCTACCTTTACTATATCTGCTCTTTGCATGTTCACCATCCCACCTGTCTCCCTCTCATTCACAGATACGTGTATTCTGTCTTGCTTCTATTAACTTCCATTCCTCTCCTCTCCAGTACATACCAACACCTCTCCAGGCTCTCTTCCACCTGCTCCCTACTCTCACTGCAGATCACAATGTCATCTACAAACCAGATGATGACTTCTTCATGGAGACTCCTGCCTGACCTCATCTTTCAGCCTGTCCATTACCATCGCAAACAAGAAGGAGCTCAGAGCAGATCCCTGATGGAATCCCACCCCCACTTTGAACCTATCTGTCACTCTTACCCTACATCTTCTCTTCTCTTCATCTTCTCTGTGTTTCTCCATCAACACTGTCAAAGTAAATAACACATCTGTTGTGCTCTTTCCTGACATGAAGGCCTACTGCTGCTCCCGATCATCTCTCTTCTTAAAATAGCTTCAACAATGCTTTCCCATAGCTTTGGGGTTTGGCTCATCAGCTACATCCCTCTGTAGTTACTACAGCGCTGCACATCACCCTTGTTCTTGAAAATCAGAGAAAATCAGTTCTGTGTTCCTCAGATGTCCTCTTGCTATCCAGTCTGGAAAAAACTCCACTGTTCTGTCTCCTCATCATCTTCGTATCTCCATGGGGATGTGATCTGGACCAGCTGCCTTTCCACTCTTCATCCTCTTCATAGCTGCCCTCACTTCCCCATTACTGATCCTCTGCACTTTTGGATTCATTAACTCTCCTTCATCTGTTCTCTCCCTCATTATTCTCCCATGCAAAGTAAAGCTGGAGGATATTGTTGTCATACTGTCCGTCCATCCATCTGTCCATCAGGAAATTTGGTATATATGTTCTTTACTCTTCAGAGATGTGCAACACGATACTCATATTCCTGGATGTTTTATACACTTAGATTGTATTAATCTGATGTGGAGAGTAAACAAGATGGAGGATTTCAGGCTCCTGATCCTATGATAATAAATGCTAATAACATGCAGACTCTTTCTCATGCCCGATTGGCTTTGCCTTATCATGTGATCATATTGCTGCGTGACTGCTTATACCTACTTGACCATTACTGACTGCATGGAGAAAGTGGGGATTCCCCATATCTAGCAGCTGACCTCGGTCACTAAACAGCTGGCAGTAGCTGATAGTGAGAAACTGGGGAATCCCAGATTTGTAGGTGAAGAGCCAAAGAGTCTGTTTGTAGTAACATCAGTTCTGGGCTGCAGCCTTATTGATCAGCCTGTGATGCCAACTTCTGTTTGGCTTTGCTCAAATGTAAACAACATGGTTGACTTATGATTAAAGTGATGTTATACATAATGCACTGAAATCAGCAGATTATGTAGTATGGGTGCATTATGCACTAATATTTTTGTACACACAAGAGTATAATATGATGTGAATACCTTGTGAATATGTGTTATCTGGCTTATTGTTACAGATGACATAAATAGAAAGACATTATGTAGTACACACCCTTGAACAAGGGTGCAGTGTGTACTTTCTCTAATTTGTTTACCATGGAAATCTTTGTGTCTGTTCTAGGATGTGGTTACCAAAAAGTGTTTGCAGAAAAATTAAAGATAAATCAATCTTTGATTATCTCTTTGCTTGAAATTGTTTTGATTTAATGAGCATTGTTAGTGTTGAACACCAATTCTTGCTGGAATATGGACTGTATCTTTACTAACCCACGAGTGACTAAAAGTATTTGGATACAGGTTTAGGTCAAGGCCTCCAAATGAGGGCGAAATGGTTTTGAAGAAGGTAATCAGATGTTAATTAATGGTGGGAGGATATCCCCGTCGGTGATGGGTCTGCATGTTTTTAAAGTTTTTTTTAATTTGGCGATACCATTTATTGCTAGTCATTGCCGACAGTCTGATAATCTTTGTTTGTTTGTCTCTTGTTGATCATAAGCAGATGGCGTGGATCAGGATGAAGAAGAACTGAGTTTACTGTCTGAGCTAAGTGTGGATGATGATCCTGAGCTCTCGGGGGCGGAGCGGAAGCAGGTGGGCAGGCTGTCGTGGAGAGTTTACCAGACCTACTGGGGTGCTGTGGGCGGAGTGTTGGCCACCTGCATCTTAATCTCTCTGCTCCTCATGCAAGGTTTGGAACGAGCCAGTGATGCTTATTATGATCTATGTACATAATAGATTCATCTAGTCATCAAGAAACATCAAGAAGCAGATTTGTTCATACTGTAATTAAAATTATAAATGTGATTTCTGGTCAAATAATAACTTATTAGATATGTTGTGTGTTTCTTTAGTCTGTCACGGGTTTAAGAGATCAGCAACCTTAGTAAATCCAATTATTCAAGTCACAAGACACTAGAGAAAAATATTAATGACAAAGTAAACAAAGAAAAGATCAAAACAAAAAGAAAAAGGTTCATTTTTGCAGGTTGTTCATGTGTTATTAATTGCATCAGCTGCCTGATAATATCTACGCTGATAGTTTCATTGGTACTGAGTTCAGTCTAAAGTGAGTATTTATATGGTCCCTTTATCCAGCACTTTAATATTCTGGAGTGTGATATTCACGTTTAAGTCAGGCTTCAAGGGTTTTGTGTGTGTGAGTGTGTGTGTGTGTTTGTGTGTTTCAGCCTCTAAAAATGTGTCTGACTGGTGGCTGTCCCACTGGATCTCTAAGCTAAAGCACAATGGCTCCTCTGGGAATAATGATTCTTCGTTACCTGTCTTCAGTTCGCCTCACCTGCTGCTTTTCTCACCTGGCGGACTAATGTGAGTCAGCAACATTTTGACAAAAGTTCTATGAATTTGAACACAACCAAGCTGATTTGGTGTTATAGTTTCACAATAAACTGTAAAACACGACATCAGCATCAGATTTTGAAAGCGCAGTTGTATTAATAAGATGCAGTTCAGCGGTGGGATGATGATGATGATCATGATGATTTTAAAATATTAGTTTATGTAATATTTTTAAAATGTACAGATGTAAAGAATTTGCCATTATATGTAATATTGGTATATTAAGCATGAAGTTTATAATTAATTTTGAATGAGAAAAATCAATAATGGAAAGATAAAAATAGTTTTTATACTGTGATTAGTTGGTTTTAATTTAATTTAACTTCTTCCCCTCTTGTTTCAGTCTTTTGATTAAGATCAAATATTCACATCTACCCATCCAGGTCTTTGGTGCCCTCTGTGCAAACATTTCTCTCCAATGACATCGACTCAGATGTTAAGTTTTACCTGACAGTCTACGGCTCCATTGCCGTGGCCAACACTGTGTTCACTGCCCTCCGTGCCTTCCTTTTTGCCTATGGAGTCATCTCTGCCGCTTCTGTCATCCACAACAGGCTTCTGGATCAGGTTCTTAAGGTATGTCAGCCGAGCTGTGAGCCCCTGAGCACCTGGGCCAGCAGTCAGACTAATCTATAGAAAATGTCATTGAAACCAAGTCTTTTTCCCAGCTTCATATGTATAACGCAAGCATTATACCTATTGATGAACTTACTGTCTCACTGCACCTCTAATTTGTGAGCCATAAAACCAAAACAAAGTGCTAAAAGATTCTAAAATGGCCCTTGGAACTGAGAGGAACATCAGACATATGAGAATCCTGTGTGAGTTCATCTCTACCAGCAATACCTGTTACACTATTAACATACAGGCATGTAATCCATCTTACTTGTAATTTTAGAAATGTGTCTGTTGGGCTTTCTATCGTCTTTCTAGTGTACTGCTGGGGACCTGAGTAAGCGTAGTGACCAGTTTGAGGTGGTTTGGAGGAGTGGTTCATAACATTTTGGCTAAACGTTGTTTTGAAGTCGTTTTTAACAGCTGAAATCATTCACATGCATTCAGGGACCGTATCCTTAGCTGTCTTTTTTTTTTAGCATAAGGACTTTACAAATGCCTGCATGTGGCACATTTAGAGGACTCTGTAAATTGTAGCTACAATAAGTAACCTAGGTCACACTGTCCAATAAGAAGCACAGCTTGAGTTGTTATTAAATTTATTCCAGAAGTAAAAATCTCATTTCATTTTTGAACGTGCTTTTTACTTCTGAAATAAATCTTCTGCAGTTTTGCTCGAGCGCCTCTGTGGTTTAAACTGGTTTGGAAAACATGGGTTCTAAATCTCTTCAGTTTTAAATTGTGTGTCACTTTTGATGGACTCTGACTGGCTTTTTCTCCATAGTAACAGCTCATGAGGCCCTTGAGCATTGCCTTGTTTAGACGCATCTGCAAAGAAAAAAAAATCAAATTTTTCATTTTTGTGAATTTTGTTTTTTTTTGGGGTGTGACAGAAGTCACTCCCACTTAGGAAATAAATGTAAAAAAGTCTGTATTGAAAAATGTTTGTGTGTCCATCCAGACTACAATGACCTTCTTCGATACCACCCCTTTGGGCCGAATTCTTAACCGGTTTTCCTCAGACTTGTACAGCGTGGACGACAGCCTGCCGTTTGTCTTGAACATCCTACTGGCCAACATATTTGGTTTACTGGGCATGCTGGTGGTGATAAGTTACGGCCTGCCCTGGGTCCTGGTGGCCCTGCTCCCCCTGGCTCTGCTCTACTACCGCACACAGCACTTCTACAGACACACTTCTCGGGAGCTGAAGCGCCTCTGCAGCCTCACCCTGTCACCTGTCTACTCGCATTTCTCTGAGACACTGACCGGGCTGGGAACCATCCGGGCCAGCGGCAGCTCGGCCAGGTGAGAGACGTGGAAAAGGAACTTTTTAAAAACCCAATACATTGTTGAGATTTTGACGATTAGTTAAATGTATGTGAAAACAATTATTAGCTGATATTTTTTTAGGTTTCAAATCTGGCAAAAAAATACTTTGTGCAGCGGTAAAGTGTGCAGGGTGTTTTACAGTTGAACCATAAACTGCTCTCCACTAATGCTGAAAATGGATTTGTTCATGCAAAATATAAAAAAATAAAACTTTTACAAGGTTTTTAGTCCTCGTGTTCTCAGGGATCTATTCATCCCTGCATGCATTGTTCTTGTTGTGTTTTCTGTAATTTTGAGTGCTTAAATATTAAAATTTCCTGTCACACCTTAAAATACGTTAAACAGTCACATAATTTTGGCAGGCTAGAAAACGCTTTCCATCATCAGAAAACACACTTGACAAAACTTTTCAAAACTTACATACAACTGAGAAATATTAGAGATGTGCACAAATTCTCTTGACAGAGGTGACTGGAAGCATTAATAATGAGCTATGTTAGATATAGAGACTGAAGGTACAGCTAAACCAAAGGGACTCTTCCCTGCCGTTTCAGGTTTGAGGAGGAGAATGCCAGACGGCTGGAGCAGAACCAGCGCTGCTTGTTTCTTAGCAACGCTGCTGGGCAGTGGCTGGACATCCGCCTGCAGCTGATTGGTGTCGCTGTGGTGACAGGCCTTGGGCTGATAGCTGTCTTTCAGCACCAGTTTAATTCTGTTGATCCGGGTGAGACAGCAGAAGAATTTGTAGGCTGTGCACCAGGGTAGAAGACATTTAATTACATAATGCCCGTAGCAGCCATTAAGTAAGACTGTGTGTGTACGTGTGCTGGTTCTCCTATCAGGTCTGGTGGGTTTGTCCCTGTCCTACGCTCTGTCCATCACACAGCTGCTATCTGGACTCATATTCAGCTTCACGCAGACTGAAATGCAGCTGGTGAGCGTGGAACGAACAGAGGAATATTCCACTGGACTGCCGACTGAACCGCAACATCAGAATACAAAGGTCAGCTGCACTGCACTGGATACTGATATTAACATGATAACAGTGGGCTACACTGTAGCCATTTTCTGAGCTTTCGAATATTGCTCACAGCTGCCTTCAGTGAATTTGACTTGTTTTTCTTTGGTCCAAACATCAGAGATGGAAGCAAAGCTGTATGCGTCAGAGGATCATCCCAAAACAGACACAATTTATATGCACAGACTGTGAATAAAGCTGGACGTAGCATCTTTTTCTGTAAAGTGAAGTAAAGCCAATGCAGAGGTGCCTTAAACATGTCTTTTTTTCTATTGGTCAGCAGGGGGCAATTCCTGTTTTTTTGTTGTTTTTTTTTTAAAGAAGGTTGTTTGTATAGAAGTCTATGAGAAACCAGCCCTACTTCTCACTTGATTTATGGCCTCAGTGAACACTTTGCTTACATGTTTATGGGCTCAGTCACTAGTTTCAAATCTTTAATACCACTGTTTACATTTTACCCTCTCTGATTCTGACATCAGCTGACCCCCACGTGGCCTGAGCACGGTTGGTTGGAGTTTCGGAATGTGGTTCTGACCTACAGGGATGGTCTTCCTAATGCCCTGGATGGAGTGAGCCTCGTGGTGCGACCTGGAGAGAAAATAGGCATTGTGGGACGTACGGGATCTGGCAAGTCAACAATGTTCCTGGCCCTGTTTCGTATGGTGGAGCTCAACCAGGGTCAGATTCTCCTTGATCAGCTGGATATTAGCACCGTGGGCCTAGCTCAGCTCAGGTACACCTGTGCATGGGATTTGGAATTCCATGAAAATTGTGATAATAAATTAAAGTAAAAATTTATTTGTATAGCGCATTTCAGCGGCAAGGCAATTCAAAGTGCTTTGCATCATATGAACATCAAACAAATGTGCAGTAAAATCATTAAAAGCATTAAAAACATCAATCAAGTACACAGCAAATCGGGCGCCTGGGTGGCTTGGTGGTGGGGTTGGCGACTGTATGCACATGCCGCGTTGCGGTACCCGCGTCTTCCCCCGTTTCCTGTCTCTCTCCACTGTCGATGGAAGCCACTGTGGCCAAAAATGCAAAAAAAAAAAAAAAAAAAAGTACACAGCAAATCATCAAAACATCATAATCGTCACACAAAATCATTAAACCATCAAGCATAATCATTTATTTTTATAAGTTACCAACATGCTGTACAGTGTAATATAATAAAATCAGTGAGCGGCAAGTTGACTTGTGTGTTGTTATCCTTTGCAGGTCCAGGCTGGCCATTATTCCTCAGGACCCCTTCCTTTTCAGTGGGACAGTCAGAGAGAATCTGGACCCTTGTGGGCGACATGTGGAACAGCAGCTGCTGGACGTCCTGGAGCAGTGCCATCTCAGTGCTGTGGTCAGCAGGATGGGTGAGAGTTATTTACAAAGTCAGTTTGAAATTACCTGGTGATTAAACAATGAGGTGAAGAGTAGCACAGTGCTGTTTATGCAGAGGTGTGTCTTTTCACTCCACCTTTTGCCGCTCCCGTCTGGTCACATGACTGTCTGGTTCAGCTACAAAATGGTTCTTATCTTCTTTCCACTGAGAAAGTGATTGTTGAACCGCTACACTGAATGATTTTAACGATTTATTTGTACCACAGAATAATGGGTCACTTAACTAATTACCCATTCACCCACTCAGCGTTCCAGAGACCCACCAACATACTTTGATGATTACAGAGTAACACCATTACCTTTGTTTTTTCTCTCCTCCTCTTCTTCTCTCGTCTTTTTTATTTATCTTGCTTAATTTATACGCCATTCATCAAAAAAAAGCCTGAACTAAAGAGCTTAAAATCTGCGTGACTGAGAGATGAGTGTGTTGTCAGAGTCACGCTGCCTCTCACGCCTTTTGTGTATATGTTTGTGAATGTCAGGCGGTCTTGAGGCTGAGGTGGGAGAAAGAGGAAGATTCTTCTCTGCAGGACAGAGACAGCTACTGTGTCTGGCCAGAGCTCTGTTGACACAGGCCAAGGTGAGCTCCCACCAGTGTCACAGAGAGTTAATGCACCTTAGACTGACTGACAGCGAGGATGAGAGGGTGTAGCAAAATTAAATTAAAAAGGGAACATAACTTTGTAGCTTTGTCTGTACATGTCAGTGACAGTATGATGCCAACATCATGCTCTGTAATCATTTAGCTACAAGCTTTCACGGAGCTCAGCTGATATACAGCTGAGACTTTTTCTTGTAATGTTGCCTGTGTTTAGCATGGTTTGATTTGCTCTAATTATGTGACACTCCTTAACAACGCCCGTAAGAGACTGCACACAGAGGAAGGTGTTGGCCAGAACTTTGTAAAGTTAAGCTTGGTTTTAATTGAATTGACTTCTTCCTGTCTTATTTCCCGTAATGTAGAAGCATTACAGGAAAGAAGAGACACAACACTTATACTTCTGATTTTCCATCGTTTAGGTCCTGTGTATTGATGAAGCCACAGCCAGTGTGGATCATAAGACGGACAAACTGCTGCAGCAAACCATCAGAGACAAGTTTTGGGACAAGACTGTTCTCACTATTGCCCACAGGTGACTGTCAGTCCTGCATGTGCTCCTGTCCTGCACATTTCAGGATGTTGTGTTACATCAGATGTTTGGAGTCTTCTGTCTGTTTGTGTTTGTTTAGTTTCAGAATGAAGCTCTTAAACTAATTCTTCATCTTTATGAGGATATTTGAAGAATTAATCTTTTTGTGTGTGTGTGTGTGTGTGTGTGTGTGTGTGTGTGTGTGTTTTGTCAGGATCAACACCATCATGGACTGTGACCGGGTGCTAGTGATGCATGCTGGGAAGGTGGTGGAGTTTGACACCCCTGCTGCTCTCTGCCAAACTGATAACTCAATCTTTCACAGACTGGCTGGTGATCAGGGACAGTGAGATGATTGGTGACGCACTTTCAGACTTTATTGTGGACACACTTACAGAGAGCTTGCTGCTGTTACAGCACCATCCTAACTTTTGCACGGGGTTGATGCAGAGAAGAGGCTGTAATGTTTCTGATTATTCATTTTTTTATTTGATAACTCTAATGCACAAACAGCATTAATTCAATTTATGCTGTACTCTTGAATTGCATTCAAGACAACTTCACATCCCTCCTCTGGCTCCTCCGGGGATCACAGACGAGTTCACAAGCCATGTCAGGTACATAATGTCTCTGGCATGTTTTGGGTCTGTCCTGGGGTCTTCTCACCAGGACCAAATCAACGGGCTGATGTGGAGGAGTAGCAGATCTGCTCCTCCTGTTTCTAAGGAAGAGCCCAGACATCCTTCTGCTGCTTGTATCAGCAGTCTTTTTCTTTCTTTTGCAGTCAGTGCCCACAGATTGTTACCAAAGGTGAGGGTAGAAACGTAGCTGGACTGGCACATGAACAGCTTCACTTTGATGCTTTCTCTTTCTCATAACAGACCGGAGCAGCATCCACAGCACTGCTGATGCTGCACCGGTCCATCTGTCAATCTCCCACTCCTTTGTTCCTTCACTAATGATGAACACGAGAATTTTGAACCCCTCCACTTGGGGCAGCAACGCATTTGTAACCAATATTAGGCACATCCTTTTTCAGCTGAGAACCACGGCTTCATGACTTGCATATATGCAAGTTCTCATCCCAGCTGGCTCACACTCAGCAGTGAATTTGGCTTTGCTACAAGCCGTTAAGCATTGCTGTGTTATAACATTCTGTAGAAGTTATAGTCAGAATCTGTGTGAAATTATGGATTTATGTGAAGCAAATGATGTCAGACCTTTTATAAATCATCTTAGGAACAAAGTGAGTTCGTTTTTCCGTGTTTTAGTTAGAACGAGAGACCTGCAAAGAAGAAACATTCACAAGAACACATTCAGGTCAACAACAGAGAGAATTATTCTTCTATTAAAATTTAAAAAAAAAAAAATTAAAAAGCTCTAAGGCGTATGAAGAACTGTAGTTTGAGGACAGTTTGGCGTTAATCCCATTTGAATAGTACCTGAAACTGTTTCTACCAAGGTTAATGCTCACACGGGGAATGTTGAAGGTTAACTGCTTCATACGTTGTAGATTTTTGTTTTTTTTTTTGGCCACAGCAGCTTTTTGTGACAGTGGAGAGAGAGACAGGAAATGGGGGAAAGATACAGGGGAGGACACGCAGGTTGGCGATGGGCTGGGACTCGAACCCGCGCCGGCCGCACCGCAACGTGTGTATGTGGTCGCCGGCTTCACCACTAAGCCACCCAGGCTCATCAGAGCTTTACAGATCTTAACTGCAAAGAAGTCCATCCAAGCATTTTATTTTGTTATGATGATGATGGTGATGTACATGCATGTGACTGTGTTCTTATGGAACAAAAATGGAAAATACTATTGGAGAGAACTATCCATTCTTTCTAATACTACCGTATTTTCCGGACTATAGAGCGCACCATACTATAAGCCGCACCTACAAATTTTTTGGAAAAAACTGGAAACGTACATATATAAGCCGCACCGGGCTATAAGCCGCTGGTATCTCCGCCGCTCTCGGTTTTCCACAATTACTCGGCACTCAGCAGAGGGGGACAGACAACCCCAAATTTGAGTTATAACAAGTCAATTCACCATTGATTCGTTCACGCCGAGCTTACGTGCAGCGGCTCTATTTCCCTCCTGTAGTGCCAGGTCGATAGCCCTCAACTTAAAAGCGGCATCATAGGAAGTTCTTTTTGTGGTTTCCATGATGAGGGAGTTTGAAAAAAATCTCTTTTGTGCCTGCTGCTAGCACTTGTTGGCGCTTTCTTCTTTGATTTCCAACTTTGACGTCCCATGATTCATATCCTGCTAAAGAGCCCCCTGGTGGTTAAAGAAAAATCCACAGAAACGCCGCACCGGGCTATAAGCCGCATGGTTCAAAACGTGGGAAAAAAGTAGCGGCTTATAGTCCGAAAAATACGGTATTTGCAATGATAGCAGTAGTAATAATAATAGTAGTAGTTTGCATTGTGTGGGGAAAATGCAGGTCACTTCAATGAGGTCAGTACAGTATAACACTTTATCTAAGGTTAGTCTTATGAGACATTTGTAAAACATTTACTTGAAGTTTTTTCTCTTTCTTCATCATTGGGGCTGTTGATGGTTTATTATTACTCTCACGAAGGTAATGTTTTCTACACCAAAACGTGGCGTCTCTGCATGTTTTTCTTATTCTGAAGAAACACGAGGTGTTTTATGAGCAGATGGAATCTTTTTAGTTGACTTCTCTGTAAATGATTCACTCTGTCATTCAGTCTGGCTGCGGGCAGAGATGGAAGAATTCAGTCTGAGGTGTGTTTGACTCTCTTTATATGCACTGGTTATTTGTTACAAAGCAATCTGACTTTATTTTATGAAATATATTTTTCTGGCATCTACATCTCACTTTTCAGACATATATTTGTTAAAATAAGCGAATGCTGATTATTGTACTAATATATTTGTATGTGTCATAAATGGATTCAGCTTGACCTCATTGACGGTTTGTTATTGTAATGTTAATGTAAGACCAAGACAAACAGCGGATTCTCACCTGTGGGACCAATTAAGGGAGGATAACATGAATAATCCCCATTGATAAAATAATTTAGTGCTTTAATGTGAGCTGTGAATCTACTTTAGATTTAGTTATTAATTAAAAAGTCAAGCCAGGTTTTTTTGAATGATGTGATTGTGATGGTGTGCAAATGTGACCATAGTCACAGATGAATGTATTTTGAAAGGATTTATTTTCATTATTTGTATTTTTGTCTTGCCATCAGCTCATATTGTAAAATGCTCTTTGGTAATAAAAATGTTATTGGTTGTTAAACACTGATGTGTGTTGTATTAATGCACCAGATTTGCCTGAGAACACTTAAAAAAAAAGGTGTACAGTTGGAGCTCATCTGGAGCTGCAGCTGGACCCTTTCAGGCTGGATTATAGAATGATTCCATGAATGCAGCTGAACTCTTTCCTTTCTATCCCGATTCAATCGGATAACAGTCTTTGTCACCAACAAGTGACTAATGACAGTGACTCACAGTGAACGCCTGCCGCTCCCTTGGCTCAGGTCAGCATTTTCCTCCTGTTACCACACTTATCAAGTAGTCAGGGCCAGTTTTTATTTTGTTTTGTATTTTGGTTCCTGAAAGGCAGGAATCGACTATGATGCCGGTTTTAACATGTGTGTGTGTGTGCGCAGTGCATCTGTCTGCGTGTAGGAAAAGATGCACGGCTGTGTGAGCCACAAATGGGACCGTTTTATTGTTGTCTGTTGTGGTGTGTGTGTTTGTGTTTGCATGCATGTAAGCCACAGGCGTGTGGTAGTCAAGGTGTGTGAAGGTTTTGTGAGGGTGTGTGATGTGAAAATGCGTGTTTGTTGACAGTTAAATGGAGGCAGGCTTTTTGAAGTAGAACCTGTTTGGCTACCTCAGGCTGAGTATATGTCCACCTGACTGCTCCGTGTGTCCTCATTCACAGCCTTCAGGTAAAACAGCATGGACTGGTGACCGGTGAAACTTTACGACACAGCTCTGACACCACAGCAGCCACATGGATCCGGAGGTAAGCGGAATTTCTTACATTTACTTTCCATTAGTGGGCTCAGTCCCGTCCAGGATTGAGGTGGTAATGGGTTGCATTTGAGCTTTTTTACCTGGCACCATATAGGTAGTTTTTGCCACCTTCCCATTCAGCTGGTATGCAGTGTGTGTGTTTTGGTTCATTCTGTTTTTGGAGCCAAACAAGCATGTCTTGTGTCTTGTTTTCTTTTGAAAGGCATTACTATAAATAAATATTATATATACACACTATAATTAAATACTAGCACTGCAGTGCATTCTTATCTTTGGCACTCAACAAAGGCATGTGCACTTTGGCTTACCTGTAAAATGTTTAATGTGTAACTGAGTAGTGTATCAGCGGCTTCTTTTACTCAGATGTCATTTGAAGCCATGTGTGCTAAAAGCTAAATGCTGAAAATCTGATGTTTTCATGCTGGTGACGCGTAAAGTTCTCATGAGGAGATGTTTATTCGGGGTTGTTCACATGTCTAATTGTTACCTTTCTGCCAAAATATTTTCCAGCTCAACATCTTACAAACATAAATGATATATTTTTCAGAGTATGACTTTAGCTTAGTATGATTTCACTTAAAAAAAAAAAGTCTATTGTTAAATATTATATTGTTGTTAAGAGAGTCCTGAGATAACTAGTGTTCATGTAGTCCCTGTTGCCTGATCGCTCTTTATTTGGTGCTGCTGTATAATTGTGCACTAAGGCTGTGTCAACATTCATTTCACATTTTCTCTTGATATGTGGAGCTGTAAGATCACATTCATTTATCCAGGTCCTCTCTGGGAATCATTTCATAGAATATAGCGTGTGTGGGTTCACAGGAGGTCTTTTTGTGTTCCACAATATCTCTATGTTAGAAAGCAGTGGGTGTGGCTGCTCGGGCTTTGTGTGCTAACAACAAGGAAATGCCAAAAAACTTGGTAAACTTGGTCTTGGTAAACCTGTTCCAGGGTTTCCTCTGTGATGAGGTAACAGTTTCACAGTCATAGCTTGAATACCTGAAAGATGCATCTGCTGACTTACTTGGGTGTAACTTGTCTAAGTACACACTGTACTGTACAGCGCAGTAACAAAACTCATATGGTGTTCCTTAACGCCTTGAAAGTTTTTACATTTGGTATATGTAGAAAAATCCTGCACAGGGCATTTAGTCATTCATTTTTAGATACTTTCATATGCTTTATATACTTTTACACTTTTAGCTTTGTTTCTTGAAACAATTTTTAAAAAATAGGTAAATTTCTTTAAATAAATCTATTTTTTTAATCATCATTCTTCTGTTTTTGCATGTTTTTATTTTGCAACACTAACAGTACAATATAGTGGGTGTTCCTAAACATACAGTTAATTAAGGGTATTCTTGAATAAATAGTCTCTCTGAGTGCTGGTGCATGGTTTTAGACTGGAAAAATGGTTTCCCTGTATCGCCATTTGTATCATATTTGCTATGCAAGATTCTCTGACCTCTATTTTATCAATGTGATCAATATTTACTTCAAAAACCTGCTGTATATCATTTGAGACATTACTCTGCCCTCTAGTAGATTATCAATGTACTGCAGGCAGCGGAACAGCTTTTTTTTTGCCTTTTCAAAATGTCTGCTGACAGGAGGTCATCCACACATTTTTTTCTGGAAAACCTTTGCTAATTCTGGAGAAGTTATGGTAACAATAACATCAATATTGTTAGTAATTCTTTAAAATAAATACTTCCTTTGTTAAAGCAATGCATAATTACTTAAAAAATATTTTTTAATATTACAGTTAAACCGTGTTAAAAATGTGTGTATCAAACTTGATACTGCAGGTATATAAGGTGCTCCAGTCCTGAACTGTCATGTGACATTTTAGTAATTTAATCTACAGAATTCCTACAGCCACACACTATTTTTGATGATTGATATAAACTGGTTAATCACTGAAATGACATTTGAAAATACATTTTGGGGATTTTCAAAGGGGTTCCTTTGAAATTATAATCTCTATGCTGTGCTGACCAATTATTTATGTGTGTATTTTTAGATGTCAAAGAGACTTGAGGAAGAAGAGAGAAAAAGAAAGTACATTGAAAATGTCATCAATATGATAATAGATGGCAATTCAAGTGACATAGAACAGTTAGGCGAAGAGGAGGAGGAACAATGGACTCCTCAGGCCATGCATGATGATGATGGAAGTTCAGTTAGTAGTGATGAGGAAGGCTATCAGGATGAAAGTATAGCCCAGACAAGTATGGAGGTTGAGGTCTCAAGAACAACTCTGGACACAATCAGTAATGAGTCAGTGAAGGGCAAGGCAAAAAGCAAAGAATACAGATGGAGAAAAGCACAATATCAATATCAATATCAAGCAAGTGTTGAGGAAGGCACAAAGCAAAGGTGTGACATGACACCACACATGTCCTTCAAACTGTTTGTTACTGATGAAATGCTACAGGAAATTGCTGAACAAACAAACATGTACAGTGTGCAGAAGCAGGGCAAGTCAATAAACACAACTGCCAAGGAGATTGAGCAGGTTCTAGGCATGTACATGCATATGGGACTAGTACAAATGCCCAGTGTGAGAACCTACTGGGAGATGGAAACAAAGCTCCCCGCAGTTTGTGATGTGATGTCTCGAGATCGGTTTCTAAAATTGCTGACACTGATTCACTTTCAGGACATTCTCAGTGCATCTGATGATGCAAAGAAAGACAAATTGTGGAAGCTCAGACCATGGTTACAAAAACGGCAAAAACAGTTTCTTTGCATTCCTCCTGAAGAATGCCACGCAATTGATGAAATTATGGTACCATTTAAGGGAAAGTCTCATCTACGTGTCTACATGCCTGCAAAACCTCACAAATGGGGTTTCAAACTGTGGGGACGAGCTGGACAGAGTGGCTTTCTTTATGACTTTAATATTTGTCAAGGTGCAGAAAACCCAAACAGAGAGAAGTCTGAAGTTGGTGTTACTGGAGAAATTGTGTTGAAAATGACATCAACACTTCCTGCAGGAAGAAATCACAAAGTCTTTGCGGACAACTGCTTTACATCAGTTCCTCTGGTCCAACATCTAAAAGAGAGAGGAATCCACTACATTGGCACAATCCGCATGAACAGGATGAAAGACTGCGTCATGAAAGATGAAAAAGAAATGAAGAAAAGTGGAAGAGGGTCAATGGACTTCAGAGTGAATCAAGACAACAACATCATTGTGAGATGGTATGACAACAAAGCAGTGAACCTGATTTCCTCTTATGTCGGCATTGAGCCTGTGGGACATGTGAAACACTGGGATCGCAAGTCCAAAACTCATGTGATGGTTCCCCGACCAGCCATTGTTGAAACATATAACAAGTTCATGGGAGGTGTTGATCTCCTTGATATGCTGTCTGCACTTTACAAGTTCAGCTTCAGATCCCGAAGATGGTACATGTACATCTGGTGGCACACTGTTATTGTAGCAGTCATCAATGCTTGGAACCTCTACAGAAGAGATCAAAAGAAGCTACAACCTAAAAAGAAACCAATGGCTGTGCGAAGATTTCAGGCGTTGGTTAGCACTTCTCTCACAACCGCAGGAAAGGTCAAAATCAGGTGTGGCAGACCACTATCCTCTCCAGAAGCAACTCCCAACACCACCCTGTAAAAGGCCAAGCTGCAGTGTCCCTCTTGATGTGAGAAAGGATGGCATTGATCATTTTCCAACTTGGGAAACCCGGCAGAGATGCAAGCACTGCACAGGCAATCACTTTTCACATGTCTACTGTGCAAAGTGTAAGGTACATCTGTGCCTGAATAAGGACAGAAAATGTTTTTGGGCCTACCACGAAGTGAAATAAATGGCTGTAAAAAGTTCAATGTAAAAAAAAAAACAAAGAAGTAAATTGCCTAGAGTGTTCTAAACTTGTTGAATGTTATGGGCAAAACAGTCTTTTGTTTCTTAAATTAACATTGTTGTGAGCAAAATGTTACCAAAACAGCCTAGTGTATCAGATGTGATACAAAAAAAATATCATAAACAAAGTGATATGGAAATTTTTTTTTTTTTAATTTTGTTTAAAGGCCCAATAAACATGTCATTTCTAAAAAATTTGAATTTTCTGACTATTTTTTGATGGGTCGGGCTTTAAAGGGTTAAGAAAAAAAAATTCCATCCAAGATTTGTAGCTTATATGTGTATTGTTCCTTTTTGTTTTCTTTAAAGTCTTTTGTAAGGAATTCATTTGATATGCTTACAAACCACCTTTCCAACTGTTTTGAGGGGGAAACTTCCAACTTTATCTTTCTTTCTCTTGTTGAATTCAGCTGATTAAAGAGGTAAACCAGCTACTTTGAGCAGAATTCCATGAATTAGCCACAGCATTGCTGGTCTATAACAATGCTGAGGTAGATGGTCCATTCAAAGTAATGTGCAGATGAATGCCAGGACTCGAGGTGTGCTGTCAGTGCTTTTCACTTCACTTGTCAGTGCATGTTTTAATTTTGTGGCTGACCAGTTTAGTGTCCCAGTTTACCTTAAAGAAGATCTATCAGTGGTTCGCTACTTGTTTTATGTGTTTCATTAATACCACAATTTGTTAACTGTATATTTTATATTCTCCTACAGGCTTAGTCCAGCTGGATATTTCAGTGCCACAGTGAGAGAAACACAGCAATCATGGTGTGAAACATCAGCATATTGTTTTAATTTTTCATTAAATAGTTAAAATATGTAATAAATGTAATTTTTTTGTTTTGTTTTGCTTTTACCTGCAGCCTTCACATCGCAGGGGAAGAAGCCTCTCTGAGGCCCTGACCTTAGAGCAGTTAGAGGAGGGAGGGGTGGTTATCTCCAGTATTAACAATGTTTCATCCAGCAAAGGACTGAAGGAAGGTATGACTCTTGACATACTTCTCTCATGATTGTTTTTGACTTTTTGAAAATGAGAGATAAAATATGTTACTGAAAAGGACACACCTTAAATTCAAGGAAACCATTGTGAATTTGAATCAGAGCCAATGCTGTGTTAATATGTAAGGCAATTTTAGTTGGTCATTCAAAGAGGCTCCATGTTCTAAAGATCTGTCCAGGAAAGTTTGCTTTGCTGATTAATCAGAGTTTCCCAGCCCACTGGCCAATGTTCGTGTATTGTTAGTGCATGTTTTAAAGTTCTGAGTCTAAGGCTGTCCTTGAAGGATACTGTATGATTTGCACATATTAAAGTATGGACATGTTCTGGAACAAGGTATTATTTTATGCAAAAACTTAATGTGCCTTTTTCAGGGGATGAAATTTTGGGGGCAACAATCAATTTTGATCAACTGTCAAAAGAGGATGTGTTAAAAGTACTGAAGCTGATGGAGCCATTTGATGATAAAGTTCAAGTCCTCACTCGGAGCAAGCTGAGCAGGAGCCTCGGAAATCTGGATGAATGTGCCAAGGGTCCTGAAGCTGTAGGTTAAGTACAGATACTATCAATTAAAACTAAAAGATTAGTAAATGTATTACTTTTTGTATATTTATGCAACAGTGGACCACGATGTACATTTGTTGAAATGTTCTGATGCAAATGCTTTTAATGCAAGTTGTTAAAAAAAAAAAAAAAACTTTACTTGGTTTTCATGTAATTTTAAAGCGTACTTTTAAAAGATGTTGCTATTGTATATACTCAGACATTATAATTGCATTCCAATCACCAAGTTGTCACTGTTTCTAGATGCTGAACGATTCCTACAGCAAAATCTACAACGCCAAAATCAAGAAGTTTTTGATGGATGATGTGCCCAGGGCTGAAGAGGGCTATGTGAACGGGGAAGTTACTGCCAAGCCAATGGTACAAAGCTCATCGAAGGTCAACCTAAAAAATGACATGGGGTTGCCTCGCCTTGGAGTTGATTTTGGACTTCTGAAATCCAAGACTTTAAGCACAGCTGCTAATGCTGATTCACAATCTTATGAGGGACAATTAACAGATGGCATCAATCTGAATCTTCCACCATTAGGTCTTGGCTTGAATGGGACTACTCTAAGAGAAGCTCAGGTTCCAAGATTAAAGCTTGGTGCCAGATGTCCACAGCTTAATGATCCAGATTTACCAGAAGGTCCAAATGTCAGCACTACATCTGGCATGCAACTGCCAAATACTGACTGCCCATCAGCTGACACTGCACTGCCGAATCTTGAAAATACTCAAATTGGACTGGAAGTTCCAGAAGTAGGTGCGGACCCAAAAGGTTCAAATGTTACTACCCCTGAAATGGGTATAGACCTCAATGGGGGAAACATCACTGGTCCATCCATTGATTCCAGTGTTCCCAAAGTTGGTATTGAAGGAACAAAACGGGACTTCAGAATGCCTAAATTCAAACTGCCAGATCTGGGCCTCTCAGGATCATCTTTTAGCGGCCCAGAATGTGAGGTTCAGCCACCAGATGTAGACACACCAGACATTCCCTCAGGTAAACTCAGTCTTAAGTATTCTAAGAGACTGAAAAGCCCAGATCTAAATCTGGATGATCCTTCTGGTTATGTAGAATCACCCAAGCTTCAGATGTCTGGGAGATCACGTGATTTAAACCTAGAAACGTCAAGTATTAATGTATCGCAACCAGATATCAATGGAACAGACATTGATATGCCTTTAGGTGAAATCAAGATGCCACAGAAGAAACCAAGGATTTCCCTTAAATCTCCTGATTTAGATTTGGATGCTCCATCTGGTATATTCAAACGTGAAGCTGATGTTAAAACACCAGACTTAAGGTTGAAAATGTCAAAAATAAAAGGTGGCATATCTGCACCTGATGTAAGTCTGCCCAAAACTGACCTGAAAGGACTAAATTTCGCCACTGACACTCCATCAGTTAGCATTGATGGTCCATCTGAAAAATACAAGGCTCCAAAGTTTACAATGCCAACATTTGACTTACCAGGCATTCAGGTTCCAGGTTTGAATGGGAAATTGGATGGACCCGATGTACAGCTTGCAGGTACACAGCCAAAAGTGCCAAATTTGAAGCTAAATGCTGATCTGAAGCCACCAGATCTGAATTTAAAATCACCAGACCTTAATATTTCTGGTCCTAATCTCAGTGGTGGAATTAATGCGCCTGACATAGACATGCCAAACATTGACCTCAAAGCCCCAAAGCTGAAACTTGGTGCACCAAATGCCAACTTAGACTTGCCATCAGGCAAACTCAAAATGCCAGAACTTCATGCTCCAGACTGGGATGTTAATGCTCCTTCAGGGAAATTAAAAAAGCCTAAATTTAATCTGTCAGGCACACTGCCCAAAGGACCAAATTTGGACCTAACTGCAGATCTGAAGTCACCCGATTGGAATTTGAAAGCTCCAAAGATTAAGGGTGGAATGGATACCCCTGACGTGGACTTACCAGACATGGATCTTAAAGCTCCCAAGTTAGATATGAACACTCCAGATGTCAACATTGGCTCACCAAAAGGAAAGCTGAAAATGCCCAAATTCAAAATGCCTAAATTCAACCTTCCAGGCCTTAAAGGAACCAAAATTGATGGCAACTTGGATGGTCCAGATGTGGACATAAATGCATCCAATGTCAACCTCAAAGGTCCTAAAGCTGATGTAGATCTAGATATTTCTGGTCCATCTGGAAAGTTTAAAAAGCCAAACCTGAATCTGCCTGATTTGGGACTTTCTGGTCCAAAGTTAGATGGCCCAAACTTGGACCTTAAATCACCTGACCTAGATATCTCTGGTCCCAATCTCAGTGGTGGAATTAATGCACCTGACATAGATGTGCCAGGCATTGACCTCAACGCCCCAAAGCTGAAACTTGGTGCACCAAATGCCAACTTAGACTTGCCATCAGGCAAACTCAAAATGCCAGAACTTCATGCTCCAGACTGGGATATTAATGCTCCTTCAGGGAAATTAAAAAAGCCTAAATTTAATCTGTCAGGCACACTGCCCAAAGGACCAAATTTGGACCTAAATGCAGATCTGAAGTCACCCGATTGGAATTTGAAAGCTCCAAAGATTAAGGGTGGAATGGATGCCCCTGACTTGGACTTACCAGACATGGATCTTAAAGCTCCCAAGTTAGATATGAACACTCCAGATGTCAACATTGGCTCACCAAAAGGAAAGTTGAAATTCCCCAAAATGAAAATGCCTAAATTTAACCTTCCAAGCCTTAAAGGACCCGAAATTGATGGCAACTTGAATGGTCCAGATATGGACATAAATGCACCCAATGTCAACCTCAAAGGTCCTAAAGCTGATGTAGATTTAGATATTTCTGGTCCATCTGGAAAGTTTAAAAAGCCAAACCTGAATCTGCCTGATTTGGGACTTTCTGGTCCAAAGTTAGATGGCCCAAACTTGGACCTTAAATCACCTGACCTAGATATCTCTGGTCCCAATCTCAGTGGTGGAATTAATGCACCTGACATAGATGTGCCAGGCATTGACCTCAAAGCCCCGAAGCTGAAAATTGGTGCACCAAATGCCAACTTAGACTTGCCATCAGGCAAACTCAAAATGCCAGAACTTCATGCTCCAGATTGGGATATTAATGCTCCTTCAGGGAAATTAAAAAAGCCTAAATTTAATCTGTCAGGCACACTGCCCAAAGGACCAAATTTGGACCTAAATGCAGATCTGAAGTCACCCGATTGGAATTTGAAAGCTCCAAAGATTAAGGGTGGAATGGATGCCCCTGATGTGGACTTACCAGACATGGATCTTAAAGCTCCCAAGTTAGATATGAACACTCCAGATGTCAACATTGGCTCACCAAAAGGAAAGTTGAAATTCCCCAAATTCAAAATGCCTAAATTCAACCTTCCAAGCCATAAGGGACCCAAAATTGATGGCAGCTTGGATGGTCCCAATGTGGACATAAATGCACCCAATGTCAACCTCAAAGGTCCTAAAGCTGATGCAGATCTAGATATTTCTGGTCCATCTGGAAAGTTTAAAAAGCCAAACCTGAATCTGCCTGATTTGGGGCTTTCTGGTCCAAAGTTAGATGGCCCAAACTTGGACCTTAAATCACCTGACCTAGATATCTCTGGTCCCAATCTCAGTGGTGGAATTAATGCACCTGACATAGATGTGCCAGGCATTGACCTCAAAGCCCCGAAGCTGAAACTTGGTGCACCAAATGCCAACTTAGACTTGCCATCAGGCAAACTCAAAATGCCAGAACTTCATGCTCCAGATTGGGATATTAATGCTCCTTCAGGGAAATTAAAAAAGCCTAAATTTAATCTGTCAGGCGCACTGCCCAAAGGACCAAATTTGGACCTAAATGCAGATCTGAAGTCACCTGATTGGAATTTGAAAGCTCCAAAGATTAAGGGTGGAATGGATGTCCCTGACTTGGACTTACCAGACATGGATCTTAAAGCTCCCAAGTTAGATATGAACACTCCAGATGTCAACATTGGCTCACCAAAAGGAAAGTTGAAATTCCCCAAAATGAAAATGCCTAAATTCAACCTTCCAAGCCTTAAAGGGCCTGAAATTGATGGCAACTTGAATGGTCCAGATATGGACATAAATGCACCCAATGTCAACCTCAAAGGTCCTAAAGCTGATGTAGATCTAGATATTTCTGGTCCATCTGGAAAGTTTAAAAAGCCAAACCTGAATCTGCCTGATTTGGGACTTTCTGGTCCAAAGTTAGATGGCCCAAACTTGGACCTTAAATCACCTGACCTAGATATCTCTGGTCCCAATCTCAGTGGTGGAATTAATGCACCTGACATAGATGTGCCAGGCATTGACCTCAAAGCCCCGAAGCTGAAACTTGGTGCACCAAATGCCAACTTAGACTTGCCATCAGGCAAACTCAAAATGCCAGAACTTCATGCTCCAGATTGGGATATTAATGCTCCTTCAGGGAAATTAAAAAAGCCTAAATTTAATCTGTCAGGCGCACTGCCCAAAGGACCAAATTTGGACCTAAATGCAGATCTGAAGTCACCCGATTGGAATTTGAAAGCTCCAAAGATTAAGGGTGGAATGGATGCCCCTGACTTGGACTTACCAGACATGGATCTTAAAGCTCCCAAGTTAGATATGAACACTCCAGATGTCAACATTGGCTCACCAAAAGGAAAGTTGAAATTCCCCAAAATGAAAATGCCTAAATTCAACTTTCCAGGCCTTAAAGGACCTGAAATTGATGGCAGCTTGAATGGTCCAGATATGGACATAAATGCACCCAATGTCAACCTCAAAGGTCCTAAAGCTGATGCAGATCTAGATATTTCTGGTCCATCTGGAAAGTTTAAAAAGCCAAACCTGAATCTGCCTGATTTGGGGCTTTCTGGTCCAAAGTTAGATGGCCCAAACTTGGACCTTAAATCACCTGACCTAGATATCTCTGGTCCCAATCTCAGTGGTGGAATTAATGCACCTGACATAGATGTGCCAGGCATTGACCTCAAAGCCCCGAAGCTGAAACTTGGTGCACCAAATGCCAACTTAGACTTGCCATCAGGCAAACTCAAAATGCCAGAACTTCATGCACCAGATTGGGATATTAATGCTCCTTCAGGGAAATTAAAAAAGCCTAAATTTAATCTGTCAGGCACACTGCCCAAAGGACCAAATTTGGACCTAAATGCAGATCTGAAGTCACCTGATTGGAATTTGAAAGCTCCAAAGATTAAGGGTGGAATGGATGTCCCTGACTTGGACTTACCAGACATGGATCTTAAAGCTCCCAAGTTAGATATGAACACTCCAGATGTCAACATTGGCTCACCAAAGGAAAGTTGAAATTCCCCAAAATGAAAATGCCTAAATTCAACCTTCCAAGCCTTAAAGGGCCTGAAATTGATGGCAACTTGAATGGTCCAGATATGGACATAAATGCACCCAATGTCAACCTCAAAGGTCCTAAAGCTGATGTAGATCTAGATATTTCTGGTCCATCTGGAAAGTTTAAAAAGCCAAACCTGAATCTGCCTGATTTGGGACTTTCTGGTCCAAAGTTAGATGGCCCAAACTTGGACCTTAAATCACCTGACCTAGATATCTCTGGTCCCAATCTCAGTGGTGGAATTAATGCACCTGACATAGATGTGCCAGGCATTGACCTCAAAGCCCCGAAGCTGAAACTTGGTGCACCAAATGCCAACTTAGACTTGCCATCAGGCAAACTCAAAATGCCAGAACTTCATGCTCCAGATTGGGATATTAATGCTCCTTCAGGGAAATTAAAAAAGCCTAAATTTAATCTGTCAGGCGCACTGCCCAAAGGACCAAATTTGGACCTAAATGCAGATCTGAAGTCACCCGATTGGAATTTGAAAGCTCCAAAGATTAAGGGTGGAATGGATACCCCTGACGTGGACTTACCAGACATGGATCTTAAAGCTCCCAAGTTAGATATGAACACTCCAGATGTCAACATTGGCTCACCAAAAGGAAAGTTGAAATTCCCCAAAATGAAAATGCCTAAATTCAACTTTCCAGGCCTTAAAGGACCTGAAATTGATGGCAGCTTGAATGGTCCAGATATGGACATAAATGCACCCAATGTCAACCTCAAAGGTCCTAAAGCTGATGCAGATCTAGATATTTCTGGTCCATCTGGAAAGTTTAAAAAGCCAAACCTGAATCTGCCTGATTTGGGACTTTCTGGTCCAAAGTTAGATGGCCCAAACTTGGACCTTAAATCACCTGACCTAGATATCTCTGGTCCCAATCTCAGTGGTGGAATTAATGCACCTGACATAGATGTGCCAGGCATTGACCTCAAAGCCCCGAAGCTGAAACTTGGTGCACCAAATGCCAACTTAGACTTGCCATCAGGCAAACTCAAAATGCCAGAACTTCATGCTCCAGATTGGGATATTAATGCTCCTTCAGGGAAATTAAAAAAGCCTAAATTTAATCTGTCAGGCGCACTGCCCAAAGGACCAAATTTGGACCTAAATGCAGATCTGAAGTCACCTGATTGGAATTTGAAAGCTCCAAAGATTAAGGGTGGAATGGATGTCCCTGACTTGGACTTACCAGACATGGATCTTAAAGCTCCCAAGTTAGATATGAACACTCCAGATGTCAACATTGGCTCACCAAAAGGAAAGTTGAAATTCCCCAAAATGAAAATGCCTAAATTCAACCTTCCAAGCCTTAAAGGGCCTGAAATTGATGGCAACTTGAATGGTCCAGATATGGACATAAATGCACCCAATGTCAACCTCAAAGGTCCTAAAGCTGATGTAGATCTAGATATTTCTGGTCCATCTGGAAAGTTTAAAAAGCCAAACCTGAATCTGCCTGATTTGGGACTTTCTGGTCCAAAGTTAGATGGCCCAAACTTGGACCTTAAATCACCTGACCTAGATATCTCTGGTCCCAATCTCAGTGGTGGAATTAATGCACCTGACATAGATGTGCCAGGCATTGACCTCAAAGCCCCGAAGCTGAAACTTGGTGCACCAAATGCCAACTTAGACTTGCCATCAGGCAAACTCAAAATGCCAGAACTTCATGCTCCAGATTGGGATATTAATGCTCCTTCAGGGAAATTAAAAAAGCCTAAATTTAATCTGTCAGGCGCACTGCCCAAAGGACCAAATTTGGACCTAAATGCAGATCTGAAGTCACCCGATTGGAATTTGAAAGCTCCAAAGATTAAGGGTGGAATGGATGCCCCTGACTTGGACTTACCAGACATGGATCTTAAAGCTCCCAAGTTAGATATGAACACTCCAGATGTCAACATTGGCTCACCAAAAGGAAAGTTGAAATTCCCCAAAATGAAAATGCCTAAATTCAACTTTCCAGGCCTTAAAGGACCTGAAATTGATGGCAGCTTGAATGGTCCAGATATGGACATAAATGCACCCAATGTCAACCTCAAAGGTCCTAAAGCTGATGCAGATCTAGATATTTCTGGTCCATCTGGAAAGTTTAAAAAGCCAAACCTGAATCTGCCTGATTTGGGGCTTTCTGGTCCAAAGTTAGATGGCCCAAACTTGGACCTTAAATCACCTGACCTAGATATCTCTGGTCCCAATCTCAGTGGTGGAATTAATGCACCTGACATAGATGTGCCAGGCATTGACCTCAAAGCCCCGAAGCTGAAACTTGGTGCACCAAATGCCAACTTAGACTTGCCATCAGGCAAACTCAAAATGCCAGAACTTCATGCACCAGATTGGGATATTAATGCTCCTTCAGGGAAATTAAAAAAGCCTAAATTTAATCTGTCAGGCACACTGCCCAAAGGACCAAATTTGGACCTAAATGCAGATCTGAAGTCACCTGATTGGAATTTGAAAGCTCCAAAGATTAAGGGTGGAATGGATGTCCCTGACTTGGACTTACCAGACATGGATCTTAAAGCTCCCAAGTTAGATATGAACACTCCAGATGTCAACATTGGCTCACCAAAAGGAAAGTTGAAATTCCCCAAAATGAAAATGCCTAAATTCAACCTTCCAAGCCTTAAAGGGCCTGAAATTGATGGCAACTTGAATGGTCCAGATATGGACATAAATGCACCCAATGTCAACCTCAAAGGTCCTAAAGCTGATGTAGATCTAGATATTTCTGGTTCATCTGGAAAGTTTAAAAAGCCAAACCTGAATCTGCCTGATTTGGGACTTTCTGGTCCAAAGTTAGATGGCCCAAACTTGGACCTTAAATCACCTGACCTAGATATCTCTGGTCCCAATCTCAGTGGTGGAATTAATGCACCTGACATAGATGTGCCAGGCATTGACCTCAAAGCCCCGAAGCTGAAACTTGGTGCACCAAATGCCAACTTAGACTTGCCATCAGGCAAACTCAAAATGCCAGAACTTCATGCTCCAGATTGGGATATTAATGCTCCTTCAGGGAAATTAAAAAAGCCTAAATTTAATCTGTCAGGCGCACTGCCCAAAGGACCAAATTTGGACCTAAATGCAGATCTGAAGTCACCCGATTGGAATTTGAAAGCTCCAAAGATTAAGGGTGGAATGGATACCCCTGACGTGGACTTACCAGACATGGATCTTAAAGCTCCCAAGTTAGATATGAACACTCCAGATGTCAACATTGGCTCACCAAAAGGAAAGTTGAAATTCCCCAAAATGAAAATGCCTAAATTCAACTTTCCAGGCCTTAAAGGACCTGAAATTGATGGCAGCTTGAATGGTCCAGATATGGACATAAATGCACCCAATGTCAACCTCAAAGGTCCTAAAGCTGATGCAGATCTAGATATTTCTGGTCCATCTGGAAAGTTTAAAAAGCCAAACCTGAATCTGCCTGATTTGGGACTTTCTGGTCCAAAGTTAGATGGCCCAAACTTGGACCTTAAATCACCTGACCTAGATATCTCTGGTCCCAATCTCAGTGGTGGAATTAATGCACCTGACATAGATGTGCCAGGCATTGACCTCAAAGCCCCAAAGCTGAAACTTGGTGCACCAAATGCCAACTTAGACTTGCCATCAGGCAAACTCAAAATGCCAGAACTTCATGCTCCAGACTGGGATATTAATGCTCCTTCAGGGAAATTAAAAAAGCCTAAATTTAATCTGTCAGGCACACTGCCCAAAGGACCAAATTTGGACCTAAATGCAGATCTGAAGTCACCCGATTGGAATTTGAAAGCTCCAAAGATTAAGGGTGGAATGGATGCCCCTGACTTGGACTTACCAGACATGGATCTTAAAGCTCCCAAGTTAGATATGAACACTCCAGATGTCAACATTGGCTCACCAAAAGGAAAGTTGAAATTCCCCAAAATGAAAATGCCTAAATTTAACCTTCCAAGCCTTAAAGGGCCCGAAATTGATGGCAACTTGAATGGTCCAGATATGGACATAAATGCACCCAATGTCAACCTCAAAGGTCCTAAAGCTGATGTAGATCTAGATATTTCTGGTCCATCTGGAAAGTTTAAAAAGCCAAACCTGAATCTGCCTGATTTGGGACTTTCTGGTCCAAAGTTAGATGGCCCAAACTTGGACCTTAAATCACCTGACCTAGATATCTCTGGTCCCAATCTCAGTGGTGGAATTAATGCACCTGACATAGATGTGCCAGGCATTGACCTCAAAGCCCCGAAGCTGAAAATTGGTGCACCAAATGCCAACTTAGACTTGCCATCAGGCAAACTCAAAATGCCAGAACTTCATGCTCCAGATTGGGATATTAATGCTCCTTCAGGGAAATTAAAAAAGCCTAAATTTAATCTGTCAGGCGCACTGCCCAAAGGACCAAATTTGGACCTAAATGCAGATCTGAAGTCACCCGATTGGAATTTGAAAGCTCCAAAGATTAAGGGTGGAATGGATGTCCCTGACTTGGACTTACCAGACATGAATCTTAAAGCTCCCAAGTTAGATATGAACACTCCAGATGTCAACATTGGCTCACCAAAAGGAAAGTTGAAATTCCCCAAAATGAAAATGCCTAAATTCAACCTTCCAAACCATAAAGGACCTGAGATTGATGGCAATTTAGATGGCTCACATATTGACCTTAGGGCACCAAATGCCAATTTCAAAGGTTCCAAAACTGGCCTTGAAATGCCTGATGTTGGTTTTGGCAGCCCATCATCGAAGCTTAAATCTCCAAATTTAAAATTACCTGATGTGGGATTTTCTCGTCCAAAATTAGATGGGCCAGACTTTGAACAGAGGTCACCACATTTGAATGTCAAAGCTCCAAAGATAAAAGGTGGATATGATGCCCCTAATCTAGGTTTATCAAATACAGACCTCAAAGGCTCCAAAACTGGCTTTGAATTCCCTGACACTGATTTTGGCAGACCTTCAGGGAAATTTAAAACTCCACATCTGAAAATTCCTGATGTGGGACTTTCTGCACCAAAAACAGATCTCCCAAACGCTGATCTCAGTTTACCAGATCTTAATGCTAAATTACCAAAAGGATCAAACTTGAAATTAAATTCTGACCTAAAAACTCCAGATTTGAATCTGAAAGCTCCAAAGATGAAAGGCGGACTTAGAGTGCCTAAGGCAAACATGGATCTCCAAGCTCCCAACTTGGATATGAACACTCCAGATACCAACATCGATTTCCCTGATGCAAGGTTAGATGTTAATGTACCAAAAGGAAAATTTAAAATGCCAAGCTTAAATACACCAGATCTCAGTATCTCTGGGCCTCAAGCAAAAACACCAAATATGAGATTTTCTGGACCTAGCCGAAGTACGCCAGATTTAGATTTACCTGATGCCACTTTAAAGAATGCCAGGTTCAATACAAAACACACCAATCTAGGAATAAATGGTAATATAAGACAACCTGATGTGAACTTTACTGGTCATCAAGTTAGAGGCATGAATATGCCCTTGGGAAACATCCGTGGTCCTCAGGTTGATCTTGATTTAGACAGAAAAGCCAAACTCCCATCTTTCAAGATGAGTCAGTTTAAAAGCCCAGATCTTCATCAAGCATCTGATATTGACTTTGGTGCATCTCTGAGACCAACAAATCTTGATTTTGCTCCTCCAAATGCAAAGTTGAATATGAAACCACCCCAGATGATGGGACATATATCAGGCCCAAGGGTGAGTGCTTCAAACATGAACCTCAACATGCCCAAAGCTGCAATGCGCAATCCACAGCAGCATCTCAGATCTCCAGGTCTTAATATTGATGATCCTTCACTATATTACCAAAGACCCTCATATAAACATCGCACATTAGATATGACAAATATGAACATGAAAATTTCGGACCTGGACATAGATGGTGATGTCACACTTGGTGCTGCTGATAGACAGTCAGCTAGAACCAAAGTAAGATCCAGCTACCCTGGGATGGATGACATTTTAGGCCAACGAATTGATTTAAATTATTCAGATCTCAACATTGATGACTTCACAGGAAGACAACATGTGCTTAGAGCCAGGGGTTCAAACCGTCACCTCCAGGATCCACACAATTATGGACAGGTGATTTCCCCGTCTGGAGTTAACAGTGTCATGAGGGACCCCAGAAGAATCCCATCTGGTCATATTAAACACAATACACATTTGTCACCATTTTCTCCAGATTCAAGGATGAGAGCACCTAACAGTTCAGATGGATACTATATGACTGTTTTTCCCACTCAAGCACAAAATCAAAAGATGCCAAATCGTAAATATAACACGCTCGGAGGACTTGACTTTCATCCAGGAAACTTGGACCTTGAAGTTCCTGGTGAACATGCCCGAAGAGGGTCGTTATTTTTCTCCAACCTTGTATAGCTTCCAGAGCACTTGTGTTTGCATTTTTACTGTGCCTTTTGTACTGGATGTATTTATTGTTACTCTAGTTATTTGTGTATTGTTTTATATTTTTATAAAATGTTTTACTTTCTGAATTGTTTACATTTTGTTTTGTACATATTGCTCTTGGAGCTTTGCAATGATGTTACCTACATTACAATGCAGCACTTTTACACTTGTTTTATGAAATGTATTTGAACCTTTTTTTTTTTAAAAGTACAGTAAAATATTTTCATATGGTTTATACTCTACAATATTTGAAAAAAGTATTATTTTTCTGTACATTAAGCTCTGACTAGTTTTGTTGTGGCACTCAGAAGCCTCTAATATTCTCTCTTTACTATTATATTGAAAGGAATGTAGGAAATGTATTTGCTTAAGGGTTCTACTGGGTGCTATTACAAGATTAAATGATTTTTTTTTTCCAGATATTTGATTTTTCCTTTGGATATTCATTGTATCTATTACAGATGTACAAATACTGGACTTTATTAAATTCTTGGTTTTTGCTTCAACAGTTTTGAGTAATTTGAGAAGTTATGGAATGGTTTAAGACATTATTTAAGATCATTCTTTAATAATAAAATCATGTTCGTGTTATTACAAAACTGTATAAAACAGGAATGATGAACAATATCTGAAAGTCATGTCCTTAAGAAATAGAAATAACTTGAGCAAATGACACAGGTCCTGTGTCAGGTCTTTGCTGAAATTTTCTGGGCCTTTGGTTGATCCATCTGCCCTTCGCCTCATCAGAAGTGGTCTTAAACGGAAGGGTGGCTGTTAGGAAGCATTCTCAAGGAAGGGAAATTAAGAGAAAAGGCTGCGGTATGCCAAATTACACAAGAACTGAGAATGAAAATTCGTGGCAACATATATCAGGGAGTGACTTGGTTCAAACTGTCAATAAGTAAGGACAAGAGAGGTACAACAGTGAGTGTCTACAGCCATCTGTCAAACACTGTTTAGGGCTGCATTTGAACCTCAACATTACTGAAGCAGTGTGGGATCGTCCTGACAGACAACGAAACAAAATCAGCCGACATTCAAAGAAGAGCCTTGAATGTCCTTCACGAAGCCTGGAGAACTGTTCCTGAAGACTACTTAAATGACGAGAGCGGGCAAAGAGAGTTCAGACTGCTGAAGATAAAAGCTGCTCATAACAAATACGGACTTTCAGGCTCATTAGAGTTGTACCAACTCTGTTTTTTTGCCTTATATATTGTTTTTCAAGTATGTTTGCACATGTTTCAATAAATCCCTGGACTTGTACAGCTGTAAAAAAATATAAAGAAATGAGGAGTGGCTCAAGACTTGTGTGAAAAGTGCAAAAATCTTCTTTGAAAAACATCTTTGCTTTTGTGTATTTATGGTAAAATAGAAAAACATTTTCCCAATGTATTGTCTTCATCATGTCAACAACTAAACTTTGTTGAACTATTTATGTTCAATCGTCACTCTCTGCTGGACGGTCTGTCTCAAACTAACTGCCTGTCTGACCAGTCTCACTGCATACTTTAGCACCATTCGTGGTAAACCACTTACGACATGATTTCAAGCACCCTAGTTGAAACATTAGAACGATGAAAGTAAATCTGGTCTGGAATATTACCGTGAAAACAGATATGAATCAGCAGACTACTTCTTTACTGTTAAAAAACAAAAACAGATACTAACATGACGAGTGAGATTGAGAGATATACAGTACCAGTCAAAAGTTTGGACACACTTACCCTTATGAAAGCGTAGGTAAAACAAACAAAAAACAAAACATTTAAGTTTCTAATTTTATAGAGTTTAATGATATTTCAAAATTAAGTATGCTACTAAGAGAAGGAAACAGGAATCTTGCTCTCATGACATGAGATACAATGAGTGACCTAGACACACATGGATTGCATAGAATATATAATGTACTCTTATTGATACAGCTTATTACTTAGAATTCACCCATTAAGCTAAGTGTGACTTCTTTAGACTGGAAAATTAAAAGCATATTTTCCCCATTTTTTTCTTCACTTTGTTTATTCATAGATCTTCTAACTGGATGAAACCAGTTTTCTAAACAAGAAACTCAAGCAGAATGTTGAAATAAATATATTGTGGCTCTCTCCCACAGCATGTCTTGTCTCTCTCACGGAGGGAAAAAACCCCCAAATAAATCTGTAACTCAGGTGCTTTTATTTTGAAGGCACAACATAGCGTTTACTTTCATATATAGAAACCAGATCTTTTTGGTTCAGTCATCTTAATCCTGGGATGGTCACTCGTCCACATTTAACTGCTAACTTTGTCTAGAAGTTAGCTACACAAGCCAAAATGTTTTGTTATCTCATTTGAGCACAATGCCACCACCAACAAAAAAGGCTGAAACAGCAGCAGGACTCACTTTGTTTTTTTAAAATGAGTTTTGTCAGTGTGAGTAACAGTCACACAACACAAGGGCAACATCTGATCATAATTTATCAACATGTACAACAGTATATTAGATATATGTAATGATACCTTATCAGGAGAATGGTAGTACATAGAGTAATGACTCAGTTGAAGCAATGAAAGGTGGAGAGGCTGAAGAAGCTCAGGTCTTAAATTAGTTTAATGAAATATTTATTAGCCTCTTATTACTTTTAAATATAAAACTAAAGAATTTGATCATGAGAAGAACTGGTTCAGGGAGGAGAGAGGAGAACCAAGTGGAGCTTCAGGGTGTGAGATCAGCTTTAAAAACCATATTAATTATAACAGATCCAGAAAGAACAGGTGAGGACTGATGTCAGGTTGATTTTTTTTTCCAAGATAAATTTTCAATAATGTTTTCATTATTTCCACAGTAGTTATAAGAGTATGGGTTAGGTTAGATTAGGTTTAGGTTGCCAGGTGCAGTAAAACACCTCAGTTGGTGAAATGCTTCTCCATAGTGACCAATGAGTGGATTTTTTTCTTGTTTCTTATAAAATGAGCCACCTTTAGGCTCAGGAGCTGTACCTCATCTCTGAAACCATTTTGTATGTTTAGGAGCAGCAATTTCAGGGGCAGCACAAAGGAGACAGGAAAAGGAGAGGGTGGTGCAGGGCTCGAGGTGAGGTTTTAAAATAAATGAAAACTTTTACTGTAAGGGTTAGGTGAACAGAGTTGACAGCGTATGAGATGTAATGTATACATCTTAGGGCTGGGCAATAAATCAATAGCAATATGTGATCAATATAGCATTTTTTTATGCTTTGCTCCGAGTATTTATCGATCTGTTGGTTTCCGATATGTGTTTTGTCTAAGGAACTTGCCTTTCATTTATTGTCTAACTGTTTTTTTTAAATGTTTGCATGCGCTCTGACCACATCCAACCAATAGATGGTGCCGCTCTACCAGCATGATGTCATCAAGACGCGCCACAAGCACGCCACACGGAAAATCGTCTTCGACCTTTCGGGCATCATTCCATTCTGTTTACCATGTTTTATTCAAATAATTTAAGAGCAATTTAACTGTGTAAGCGCGTGGAAGAAAAACAAGCAGAAATGTTTCGATTGTCCTTCATAGTTTGTGGCAGAGGAGTCGCTAAAAGGGTGAGTGACATTAACACATCAACACGGACAACGTCCCTCAGCCGGTTTCTGCCACCTGCACACAGCTGTGTTTCAGCTACATCTGAAATAACTATTTACACCCAAAAGCAGAAAAAGCTCAGTTCAAATCTGGAACCATTTTTGGTGGCATTTAATTTCTTTACATACTAGCTTCAGTGTTAGTTGTTTTATTAAGCTTTATAAACATTTGCTGAATAGTGGCTGCAACCTCTGAAGTGTATCTCTTTGACCAAATAAGCAGCACATAACTCTAATACAGTAGATAATACTTAGTGAGTGGCCTGTGCTGTTATTTGTTTCTTCCTCAAATACAAGCATTTTCAGATGAATATGATACCATTTAGTCTCGCACCTCTGAAGTTTAGTCTCACTGACTGTTAACAGGTATCAATCTATTTTTAATTTTTGTGATGTGTTTTAGTGATGTCATCACTTTGTCTCCTCAGTTCGCCTCCTCATTCTCTGAGGGCGCTCTGCCTCCAAATTTACTACTACCCACCAACCTCGTGGATCCTGCCAGATTAAGTATGAAACTTGTAGCTTCCATTGTTTTTGTTTTTTTTAATCCATGCTTGATAGATGAATGTGATGTTTGGATATATATTTTAAAACGAATTTAATTATGAAATATTGTCCTCCAAAAAGCCAATATTATGATTTTCCTTATAACATTTATAGCTCCTTCGGAGAAATGAAAGTGTCCATCACTAACTGCTGCTTTGTGTCCTCCTGCAGAGCGCCCACCTCCTCCTGCAGACTGCCCCCTCCCTCTGCTGAGGAAGTGTGATGCTGTGGTTCCTGCTCACCTGAGCCCTGTGCAGACCTGGGTGGAGACTCTGGAGAGGCAGGACAGCGAGCCGTTGGGTTTGGCTGAGCTCCACCCTGATGTATTTGCAGTGCCTCCGAGGTGACGAGGAGCATTTCTCGAGTTATTATTTGGAGATTTTCCCCCTCAAATCTACATGTTTTAGAACCTGCTGAAATATTAAATATTAAGTTAATCTTTGTTCTCACTCCTCAGGCTCGATATTCTACACAGTGTTGAAGTATGGCAGAGAAATTACAAAAGGATTGTAAGTTACAGTTTTACCCACTTATTTATTTTAAATAGTTTTTTAGTTAAGCGCATAGTTAAGCACTTTAAGCTTAGCATCAGCCTGTGTTATTATTATTGTTTTTCTGCCTTGTTTTCATGTTTTTTGCAAAATAGATCAGTTAAAGCCTGTGTTAATGCAAAAAATGTATATGTTCAAAAACTGTGACTATGATTGAAACTCACATTTAAAATAACTCATTTAAAAAGGGCCCTTTTTTTTGGCTAAATCCCAGCTCTGTATTTTTCTTTTTGGACACTACTTGAGAATCTTTGAATGACTCACTGTTTAAAATAATCAATTTTATTTATATAGCGCCAAATCACAACAGTCACTTCAAGGCACTTTATATTGTAAGGTAAAGACCCTACAATGATACAGAGCAAACCCAACAATCAAACAACCTCCTATGAGCAGCACTTGGTGAGAGTGGGAAGGAAAACTCCCTTTTAACAGGAAGAAACCTCCAGCAGAACCAGGCTCAGGGAGGGGCAGAAATCTGCCGAGACTGGTTGGGCTGAGGGGAGAGAGACAGGACAAACAACATGCTGTGGAAGAGAGACAGAGATTAATAATAACTGACTAAATGCAGAGTGGGGAATAAACAGTTAAAAGAGGTGAATGAGAAAGAAACACTCAGTGGATGGGAACCCCTCAGCAGCCTAGGCCTATTGCAGAGTAACTAAGGGCTGGCTCAGGGTCGCAAGTAGAAATGCTGACATACACTGGTGTCATTATTTGAAACTTTCACAAAGTTTAATATCTATCATTCTAACAGTGCGTATGTGACAGAAAATAAGGCAGAACACATCCTCTTTAAAGTAAATTTATATTGTTAATTGTTTCTGTTTTGAAAAGCAGAAGATGATCAGAGCAGTTAGAATTGATTGTCCCATGGCTCATAATCATTAGACTAATAGTTTTCTTTGCCTCTCAGAGTCACGCCCACACAAAGGTCAGGTCAGAGGTCAGTGGCGGTGGCAGGAAACCTTGGAAACAAAAAGGAAGTGGACGAGCTCGGCATGGAAGCATTCGATCACCCATATGGAGAGGAGGTGGTTCTTTTTGACCTTATTGCAAAACCTCTTAAACGTCTATTTGATTTGCCTGCGTCCACTGTTTTCTTTTTAAACATAACTGAAAATGAGTAACTGTTTCATAGTTCAGTGTATGCTCTCTTATCGCTTTAACTTTTGTCATGACTCAGAAACAATCATCCTTCAGTAGGTTGATCTGGAGGGATTCACATGCTGGAGGTATGCTCTGACTGGTCCTGTGTTTCATTCAGGTGGGGTGTCTCATGGACCCAGAGGGCCTACCAGTTACTACTACATGTTACCCATGAAAGTCCGAGTGCAAGGACTCAAAGTGGCGCTGAGCTCCAAGATGGCTCAGGTAACAGAAATATCTTTAATTCACATTTCATCAGAGCAGCTACAGCTAGTAGTGATATTAGAGGTTGATAATATCTGTTAAGAATTTTAAAAACATTTCCAGAGTGCTCATCTCAAACTCTTATGATCTCAGAAGGGGTGATCTCACACACCCACCTGCTGTTCAAGCCCTTTGTTTGCAAGGGCCAGCCATTCAGAAGAACCCTGGTTTAAAGAGAGGGTGACCTTAGAGGAGGAGCTAAAGCGGCTTGTTTTAGATGGAGAATTTACTGAGGGGGTGTCCGTAAGCATTTAAGTCTTTGTGGTTTACTCCTGAAACTAAAACAATGCTTTCAGTGTTAGATCATAAATTCCTGGGCTGTCAGAGACAGAATCAGTTTCTTGTCCATTATTGCTGATATTCTGAGTTCTGCCCTCTCCTGATTTCAGTTGGTTTGTCCCAGATAGGTGACACTGATGAGCTTCTAAGTGTAAATAGTGTGGACACAGTGCATAATTTGATCACATAAGTATTTGGTGATGATTTTGTTGTTAAAGAACAAGATACAAAGTGACTTAATTACACTCACTGTTCAAAAATTATTATTTTTTTTTTTAATTATTATTGATGGTTGTACTTTTTTTTTTTTCATTTGAACTGCATGTTGACAGGACTATCTTCACATTGTGGACTCCCTGAACATCCCCACACCAGACTCACAATACATGCTCGACCTCGTCAGACACAGACACTGGGGAGAGTCGGTGTTAATAGTGGACATGTGAGTATCTTTAGCAACACTCCTGTACAAACGGTCAACTTCAAAGCAGTTTTATCCTCCACACCGTGAAGTCCACTGTTGCTCAGTGCTCTGGTTTTTGTTGTTGCCTTTTAGAGGTGAAGAATTTCCTGAAAAACATCCTTCAGGCCACAGCAAACTTAAAGACAGTGAACATCATTCCAGCAATCGGTGAGTTCACTCAGGAATTTTTGTCTTACTTTTAATTTTAGATCGGAGAGATTAATTGATGGGGAAAAATGTGTATGCATGTATTATCTAACATGTCAGTTTAATTAATAATTTCTTATTTTTTAAAAAGCTCAGGATTTTAAATGTTATATGTAAGAAATATCTGATACAATGAGAAAGCTGCAGGTTTGACACGTTTCTCTCTCAGGCCTGAACGTCCACAGCGTGCTGAAGCACGAAGCCATCATCCTGACTCTGGAGACGGTCGGTTTCTGGAGGACAAGCTGCTGTGGCATGATGAGCGTTACACACCTCTCTACCCATTTAAACTGCCCTACTCGGACTTTCCTTAGAACAAATGACCTGTATATAGTCAGACTTAAGCGAGTATGTTTTTTCTTTGTGTTTATTTTGTGTAAAAAAAAGTCATTAATAAATAACACAAATGATTATAAAATGCAAAAATTTTAATAAAACTGTCAAAAACAATGTGCAGAGTGTAAGACCTAACATCGTTAGCTGAATTTACGCGGAAGGAGACCATCGGCCCAAATCGCTCCTGATCTTCCAGCGAAGTGCCGACCGTTTCTTCTCTGTTGGCACGATGTAGCTGTTGGGCACGTAACTCTCTGAGGTTTAGGCTGCAACACAAAAAGACAAGAGGTAAACTGTTTAACCACTAAAGTCAATCAGTTTCAGATGTTCTGAGGCCTCAGCTGTAGTCCATGCAACCACACTGTAGTCTCCCCACAGCTATTTAAAGGATAATGTAGCATCTGTCTTTGTTCCATATGGTAAAAGTTTAAAACTGTGAAATCTCGCTCTGAGCACAATGCTACCTCTAACTTACCCTTACACAGGCCTATAAACAGCTGCCCACTGTGTTCTTGGATCATGTGTTGAACATGTAGAGATCTATTTGACATACTACCATTTCTAATGACAAAGACAACAGAGTGCAAGCTTCTAAAGCACAGGGGGCAAAACGGCTGGTTTCAGACAAGATTTGAAGTGAAGGGCTGTGGAAAAGGTCGGTATACTTTAACTAATTAATAGGAGCCAGCCTCCTCTTGATCTTTAGTGCTAGAAACTGCTGTGTTAAGCACATTCATTTGTATAAATATTATATATTCTTTGAGACAAATTACATCTGAACAAAAAATGTGGTGAAATACTTACAGGTGGAGGCTGATATGCAAGCCGTTCCTGAAAACCAAAGCAAAACACAGAAACATGCTGAAGTAACAAGAACACCGAGATCAAACACTTCCAACAAATAAGCCTGTGCAGTAGAAGAAAACTGAGACAAACAGGAAGTTTGTAACTCAGATCATTAAATTACTGAGAAACTGAACATGCAGAATACTCATGTCTCATCCTACAAGAATGAAAACAAAGGCGATGGAACATCTGACACTATGACAGGAGTGCTTCAACAGCACTTCCCTGTTAAAGCTATGTTTTCTTACCTTGATCTCCCAGCGCAGAGCCCTCCTGTCCTTCTCTCCTGAGAGTTTGAACGTTTCCCAGAGCTGCTTGTACTGGAAATACCTGCAGACATGGGAACAGCCCACAAACAAACCTGTAACTATCAAATTAACATCAATTTCATGGGTGTGGTTCTGGTTTCCAGATTGCAGCTGTATTGAGGAAGCAAACACAGAATGTTACAGAACAAAAGGGAATCAATGACCTTTACTGTCCCCGTCCTTTATGATGCATTAATGGGCTCTGCCTCTTTGTAAATAAAGGCAGTGGGGGCCTTTTGTGACTAGCAAGTAGATTTAATACATAGGACTACTTTTGCATGCTTTGGAAACAGTAGTAGTAGAAAGGTTCTCTTTGGTTAACTGCAGGGTTTAGGTGCATGGAGATGGGAGGTTAGTGTTTTCAGACAGAATTATTCCAGCTATGACAATAATACAAGTTCAAGGAGCCTGTAGGTTAAATTAGGCTAACCAAAGCATTTAGTGCTCAATTAATCTCATAAAGACTACAGACTGAGGAGCACCTGCTTGCTTAGCAATGTTTGAACCTGTTATCAGTGGAGGACTATAAGGACTGTATGAAAGCTTTAAAGGGCACATATCATGCTTTTAAATCCTTCCTTTTCATATGTAAATCATTCACTTGTGGTCTATATAAAGTAGAACTGCAATGCTTTGGTCTGAATTCTTCATTACTGTAGCTCCACAGACCCCTCGTTGCGTCTCAGAGCAGCTCGTTTTGGTGCGGTCTCTTTAAATGTGAATGAGACATTTCACGCCCCGCCCCCTCCAGGTCTTAGAGTGTCCCACTCCACCCCCGTTCGGCGATGTAAGGAATCGTGTGGGTTAACACACCCAACAACCGAACATTTTAACTTGTCTACTTGCAACTTCGGCATAACTGAACTTGGACTACAAAATCGCTGCGAGAAAAAAATGGCGGATTCACGAAATTGGTTAGCCGGAAGTCCATGACCTTGTTTAGCAGTTCCACAGCAAATACTGTGACGTAACAGATAAGAAAACGTAACAGGGAATAGAGAAAACTGAACAGACTGAAAAATATGACCCCAAAAGAATATAAAGATATCTACACAATAAATTTAAATTTTCTGCACTCCTCGACACGCAAAGTACACAAAAATATGTATTTAAGGGCTAAAAAAGTGGATTTTACATGATACGTCCCCTTTAAGGTGCTGAACCAGAGACTTCTGATGGAAAAGAAACCCACAGTTTTATAACTTACTTGGCCACTGGGTCAGTCTTCTTTATGGTTTCCCGACTCGTCACTGGTCGGATGACTTGAAACGTAAATTCATGTGAGAGATCATAAAAAGTTTGCTGAATATCAGCATCAAAAGAACAATCTGTACATGGGTATATCAGTTTACTGCTGCCTTACAGGATTTGGGGTTTGGGCCTCAGATCACCATCACGCTGAGTTTGAGTCTGCCCAACCCCGCCACCGGAAAACGAAACAGAAGAAGCCAAAAAAAAAAAAAGACGTTACAGTGATATCCAGTGAAAACCCTCATCTTCAACATCTATTAACAGCTGAAAATACCATCCCTCCCTCCCAGGGGCCACAACCTGAGCAGAGAACCCCGGACCTCCCTCTCCCCAGCCACCTCCTCCAGCTGAAAATATGAAGGCAAATTTGAATAAACTCTATTAATAGAATTTCATATATTAGACCATATTACCCACCATGCCTCTCATGTATGAGTCAAAGGCACTCTAGAGAGCCGCTGTCACTCTCAGAGCTCTGTGTGTCGCTCTGACTGGTCACGTCTTCACTCTCTGACTCAAAGTCCTGTTGAGGTGATGTGGATAAATGAAGTTCGGCCAGTTGTTCTTCCAGTCCGCTCGCTGTACCTGCAAACAAATCAATAACCATCAGCAAAACCAACACTTTATGTTTCAGTGTAAAAGTGATGTCAGATCAACAGTAAAAGACTGTTTTCCAATTCTTCCACTGTAAATAGAAAGCTTCTAAACGTTCTTAGTTTAAATGGGACCCATTTTGCTCATTTCCAGCACCATATATTTTTTCTTGGTAGCTTGAAAAAGAGCAGCAAAGTCTGTGTTTATAAATGTGAAAATATAATGTAAACACATAAAATTTAATTTTTAGCCAGAGTTCAAAATAATCCTCATTTCTGTTACAGTGGACGTTGGTTCAGCTCCGTGGTTCATCTATTGCTTGGAAAAAAAAAAAGATATTTTAGCTCCTCTCCTCACAAGTGGCCTTCAAGACAGCTTTCTTCTGATTGGTTGCCCCTCGCAAATGGGTCTGAACAGCAAGTGGGTGGGGTTAGATATTAGACACCTGCTCTCACTGAGATCATCCAGAGCTAAGAGTAGAAAAAAAAACTGTCTGAAACAGAGCATTTAGGATCAGTCTGAAGCCAGAGCTTAAGGCTCACAGGGATTACTTACACATGTGCTGACCTCATTATTTGAAACACTGCACCTGTTTAATAGAAGCATTCTTTATTGTAACAGTACACGTCTGTTAGAAAGTGAGAAAATGCATGATCTGCTAGCAGGATTTTTGACATCACAGCTAGTTCAGAAGTCAGTGTACACTTAATGCAGGGTTCTAGCGGCGCCGCGCCGTACTGTTCGCGCCAGTTGTTAGCTATTGGAACAGATCGCTATCGCCACAGTTTGAAAGTGGGCACGGCTATTACCACTAGCAAGCAGTCGTCCAGTACCGAAGGGACCTTCTATTTGTATGACCACATGAAAACCCAGTTAAAGTTGGTTTTCATTATATATGTATACATTCAATACAGTGACCTTTTTTTAAATAAAGAAAAGAAACATACTTTATACTGAATTTAGATTTTTTTAAAAATCCTTTTTGGCTGGACAGCATGATAATAATGATGCTTCTAACATGGAAAACATTTACCCTTCTTCTGTCTGAGGTTTCCTTTCCACTCTGCACACATCCTGTCATACATCATCCAGCTAATGTTCACTTTGGAGTCAATAAACCTGATGTCTCTGTTGCTTGAAGACTCGTCTGGATCTTCAGACTCCACTCGGCTTCCGACTTCTTTCTTCACATATTGAACTCGTGAAGCTTCGGCACCTCTTTTCCTTGTTTTTGCTTCTCGTCCAACAGGAACTTGTCTTCAGTCTGAACAGTGTGATGTTGTTCTTCTGATGCTTTCTTTTCAGATGGTGGATATAGATCATATTTCTCCTTCATCTGCCTGCTTTTTCTTCTGTTCTGATTTCACCTCTGTGATGTGGATGTCTTCATGTGGCCCATCATCTCTACAACATGCTGCATTATCAACAAATTTGTTGTCGTCTAACACGACCACTGGAGTTTCTCTGGAGTCTGGCTCATGCGTAGGTCCAATAGGAAGTCTCCAAAGCTGCAGAGTGACGATTGTCCTCTTCATCCTCTCTCATCTCAGACAGATCCCCCCTTGACTGTCCTGATCGAACTCTGTTATGGTGTGGTCATCTCTGTACTCTGCTCCCTCCTGCTCCTCTGGTTTGTACGTGCCATAGCCAGAGGTCATCAGACTTGGTGCTGGACTATCTGGACTGCTACTACACTTTTCTTCTTCTTCTTCCTCCTCTCATTATTTACTTCTCTCATCCGAACTCTCACTGTTTTGACGTCCGTCTGGTTGTTCAGCTCAGGCTTTACCTCCTTGAAGCCCCCCGAAGCGAGTTCCTCTGCACCGGTGGGCAGGTTTAAAGTCTAGAATTCGCTCAGTCTCACATCCTCATCTTCCTCTTTATCCCATCAGACCAAAAAGAGGAGGAGAGGGGAATTCTTGTCATCTTCACTCTCTCATCCCACTGAGCATTATACATTTGTACATGTTGCGCACGCACTACTACTGAGATGTGTGGAATGTGTGATCGGAGGAGGCAGAGGGCTTAAGGAAGGAGTTAAGAGGATTAGCTGAAGCCTCAAAAGTGTCTTATCACTGAATAGCTCCCACTGCTGGTGGACCAAAAAGATGACAACCTTTACTTTTAAATGCTGCTTGTTTTATTGGAGGGACAATAAAACCCAGAATTGAACTACAAACATAAAACTGTGGGTAAAATATGTTGTGATTCATGAATGCCTGTAATAGTCTGTATATCTTCAGCAATATTCGGTTGCATTAATTGTCTCATTGTTTCTTGAATAAATATAACTGCATTTGAGTTCATCTATTTGATTTTAATCCATTTACAGCAATACTACCTAAATATTCCTCATTTCATTAATAACATAATCATATAAAATTTGCTGGTGTTAATTTTGCATTCTGAAAAAGCTGTAAATAAAAGATAATTATTAGATTTTTGAACAAAAAACCTCAAAGCAGATGATCAGAAGCCTTTACAGGATTTCTGCAGTGCCCATCAGTCTCTCTTACCCGAGTCGTCGCTGTAGACGGATTCATCACAGAAAAATGACTCTCCTTGATGCTTCCTGCGGGTGAAAAAAAAAGCACCGTTACAGTTCGAGACCTTCTCCACAGCAAGTTGGCTTGTTCCAGATGTGCTACACATTCCCTGTTTTTGCAGATGTTACAATATATCAATCATAAAAATAACTTGGAGTTGTATAATGACCAGGAACATAACCTGCAACATAAAATGGAGATCAGGACCAGTGATTATAAAAACAGGGGTTTTATTTACAGTTAAAATTTTGGGCAAAACTGTAATAAAAGGCATGTCTTTTTTTCAGATAATAAGCAAGTAAGCCCAAGCACCCAATGGCTCTTGCACTACCGCTGTGAGGCCAGTAGAGGTTACAGAGCAGCGTAAAATAAAAACTTTTGTTTTCTTGGCTTGCAAGTCAGAATCAAACTGTGTCCGGAAAGATTCTTTTCCAAATAAAGTGCTAATCATCCGTACTTAAAAAAAAAAAAAAAAAAGAGAATTAGTTTCAGCCTAACTGCACTACCTACAATATGTAAATGTAGTTTAATTATTTGAACAGATGAGGTTATTATATTTCTTGTGTTTATTAAAAACAGAAAACCACAACCATGTAATCAAAATGTAGCTATTAATTTTCCACTGTTAAACAATGTTCTTCATCTTATACTAATCCAGCATTAAATATGCATTACAACTTTAGGGTAAGATGACAACGAGACATATTAAGTTATGTTTCTGTCACATCCTCAAAGCAGACAGTATTCGTGGTACTTTCTTGACTGCAGCACAATCCATGTATACAAGTTTTGATTATGCAGGGCACCTAAAATTTAGATTTTTTTTTTTTTTAATTACCACAAACAAGGATCAGCTGTTTTTTTATACTTGGAAAGACAAAACTAAATGAAACTCTGGACAAAAAAGTCAACAAATTGATAGTCTTAAAACTACCTCAGGACTTTTCTCTTGATGAAGCATCTCTCCTGGGTTGTCCGCGGTAGATGTGTAACCATCTGTCAATGGCGACTGGAGGGTGTCCTCAAGATCCTGCTCCACCTGCAGCCTGCTTGGAGCACCTGGAGGGAGCCTGATCTTCTGAGCCACCGAGTGTTGAGCGTACGAGTCACAGCATCCCTGCAGCTTGATATACTCTCAGTCTGACAGCTTGTGAACGTCTACATGTCACATTACACACTTTCAATTCATCAGAAAAATAAGGCTCTTTCCATATTTGTTTGTCCAATCAAAGTGCCACTCGTCAAGATTTTATGTGGCAATATGTTGACAGCATTTGGCCCATTCGAGAAATGCATGCATGCATGAATGGATGAATATATAAAATTAAAATTAAAAACACTTCTTGTATGACATAAGTAGTTAATGCTTACCTTTCTGTGGTCTGCGTTGCCTGCATGCAGGAAAGAATGCTCCACCAGAGCCGTTAAAACAGTGCGGACTAACTGTGGAGAAAATCACAGAACTCAAGTTAGAACTAAGGTGTTATAAAACAGACATAATATAATCATAAAGTGAGCGCTTGACTAAGTGCTCTGACCCTTTTCTTTGGTATAAGCAGGAGGACTTGGCTGAGATGTGGCTGTCTGAGATTTGGTGTTTATCTGAGTTGATGAGGCCAGGCTTTTCCACTCCCCTCGTCGAAATCAGTTCATCAAGATCTGATATGACACAAACATTACAGTGATACTTCAACAACAGTAAAAACATAGAATTCATCAATGTTAATGTGTCTAACCCTAAGCAACTGCTTATAAACAACTCTTTAGAAAAATGATCAGTACATAAGTAAACATTTAGCTACAACAGGTTGAAGGCTTGGTAAATATATGTTTAACCTTGTTTAAATTCGCGCAGCCTGTGTTTTGGTATGTTTTGTAGCCAAGGAGGGCCAGCTGTGTTGAATTTCCTCTTCTGAAAAATCCAGGTTGTCCATATTTTTCAGCTTCCAGTCATGGATATGAAAACAACCCTAACAGTATTAAATACAGACACAACCAGATATAAAGAACACAGATATCATGTTATAAATTACATGTGCTTTTGTTATATACATTTGGGTCAGGATTTACTAAAACGTAAAACTCTATACTCATTTTAACATCTTTACAGATTGATAAAGAGAATTTTTAAAAGGGTTAAATAGTCTAGCTTATACTGTCACTCAATTGGGAATTAATGTCTAATTTAAAGCCTTTAAACATGTATATCTTTTATCCAAATGCATAACTCGCTAAGGCTATAGCTACAGCTTCTACAGTGCCAAATAAAACAGTTTAATATTTGCGTAGATTTGCTAATAAGTGTCCAACCTCAGGCTGACGGCGTTTCAAAATGGACCTTTTGGCACGCATCTGTTAGCGAGCTAAGCTAACCGTTTGCAACCAGACACAAGCTTAATAAAAAGAAACTACATTAAAACTCATTTCAACCTAGCCGTTCTTACCTGTGCTTAAAACCATTAGCTGCTATAATCCATCGTACTAATATTACCGGTTTATTCGAAACTGTGTGTCATTGTTTACAGAGTTGAACACTAAGCACCAAGACAACAGCCGTTAACAAGCTTTGAAAATGACGCCTGCTCACGTCTTCGATATAAACATCCGGTCTTTTTCTTCTTCGTCGTTCTGTTTAGCGATTGGTGAATCGACGCGTTACCGCCTCCCACCGGCCTCCCAGGCAGGAACGACACAGCACGAAAATGTTAAAGTTGCTTTAAAAATATCAGAACAACGAAGGCTTAAAACGTCTCTCCCATTCTTAATGTTATATGCATGATTTTGAGGCAGTACTTTGCTGTAGTTTTTGGTTGAGATGAAACTAGTTTTAATTGCTTTAAATCACACAGTCTCTATTTCGCTTTAAACTGTTGCTAACACAAATGAAAGAAGGTGACCTTATTCGAAAATACTGACAGTGCAAGTACAGAATTAATAATTCTTCAGTGATTCTGTATCATAAACCCCCCCCCCCCCCCCCCCCCCCCCCCCCCCCCCCCCCCCCCCCCCCCCCCCCCCCCCCCCCCCCCCCCCCCCCCCCCCCCCCCCCCCCCCCCATGTAAACGCTACACCATCATAACTGTCATTTAGGATCTCTGTAGTTTTTGATATAGTTGCCAGGTTTTTGTGTTGATCTCGTAATTGTCTAGCATCTTTTGAGAGTTGTATTGGTGTCTCTGGCTGTTTCTCTTCCCTCTGAGACCTATAACTACATGTGGTCTCAACAGTGGATACAGATGAAACAGAGATATCATCTTTATAACAGATAAAACACCTTTATGACAAGTGAGCAGACACTATCAGCAGGTTCATACCATGAGATGCAGTTGAAGACCCCACAGAAGGCTAATAAGCACACACTGACTTTAGGATTTTTTTTGTACTAAATGTAAAAGCATCCATTTTACAGAACGGTGTTATGATCTTTACTGATAAAAACCAAAGTAAAGTCAAAATTAGTGTGTGTGTGTATTAAACTACCATTGTACTTTCATGTTTAATCTTTCAGAGTAAAGGGATGTACACCCCACCCTGTGTGTGCAGAAAACCCCTCCTCCTCCAGCCAGCCTCAGCTTCTCAGAAATACTCAGGACTTTCTAACATCCTCCCCTTCCAGCAGGCGGAGGGGGTTTCAGTCAGGGGGGACGCTGACAGGTGGCTGTCCGAGAGCCCATCATGATCTGGAAAAAGGGACTTCTAGTACCTTCCATAGGAAGACCATGGCTTCGTCCAGGATCTGTCGGGAGTCTTTCCTGGTGCTTTTACTTCAAATGTATTGATTTGCTCAGCTCAGGTGAGTCATAGGTGCTGCTTTGTTTTTTTCTCTCCTGCCAAAGACACACTTGAACATTTATGAAGGTGCTCACAGCTTGTCTGTGGTCCTTACTTCTGGATGTATAAAAAAACCTGTTTTGTACTTGTTTTTTTCCTGTCCTATGCATTCATGTGGCATACCTCATGGTACATTTTATAGGCGGTTCAGCTTGTCTGTGTTGTTCAGTAACCTTAAGGTACTTTGAGTACTAGCACTGAAGCATCTAATTAAATGTTGTGTTAAATCTGCAAGATTTTTTGGGACTCTGGGCTTCATAAATGTCAAAAAGTATTGTGTTTTCACCAAAGCCAAAAATGCACAATCCTTAAGAGTACTCTACTTAAGATGCTGTATGCGTGATGATGAAATGAATGCTTTCAGTGCTTTTTTTCTTATCAGGTTTATTTAAAATCAGTTCATCCCAGGGTTCACACCTGGCACCAATAAAGTCCAGACAGCAGCAGTAATCTGAGCACATGCGGTTCATTAGGCCAGAATAATAGGGAACCAGGTTTGGATTTGTGACCTATCCACTCACATCATCCAGACAATGGGACTCTGTGTGAGCTGCCCGTCACACTAGCAGCAGCAGCAGCACTGCATGATATTTAGAGATGGATTTTAGTGGGAAAAAAGTGAAAACTGATTTCTGTATTTGTTTTACAGAGGGGCCCAGTCGGCCCCAGAGGCCCGCCAGGGCCACCCGGGATAGCTGGAGTGCCTGGAGTGGACGGCATGATGTGAGACTGCTTTTTGGTTCTTCTCAGCTGTAACAGTTCTTTTTCGGATCAGTTTTGTGCTGCAGCTGCGGTCCGGCTTGTTTCAGGGTTAAGCAGCTCAGTGAACAGTGAAGCCAAACAGTTACTGTTTAAACACTGGTGTTCTCTTACAATAACACAACTCTATAACTCTATCTTCATTCATCTTCAGCAGCATAGTGACTGCAGAGGTTCAAACCATGGTAGAGCTGTTTTTAGTCTCATCACTGCAGACAAAGAGGAGATGATCCAAAGTGTGCCAGACAGGAAGAGAAGACATTGTTACATGATTATCTACCCTTCTATTTGGATGCTGGTCTGTTAGGGAAACAGATGTTTTTATCCACAGTTTTTGTGTGGATTCCTGCCAAAGGGCATTTAAAAAAATCAAACAAACTCTCCACAATATGGTTTCTGACGCTGTGAGCTCCTAAAGCTCAAGACAACCTTCCAAATCCACATTTGAGCCATTTATATTAAAAGAGAAATTCTGTTAATGTGTCTTTGTCACCTTCTAAAATGTTAAACAGACAATGAAACAAGGAGATATATGTATGACCATCTCCTTTATGTGTCTCAGGGTGACAGAGGAGAAGACTCTACAGTGACTGGTGCACCAGTGAGTTTTTAATTTCTCTCATCACAGGCCGAAGTCTTAGATTAATCAGCCCAGTAACGCTGAATCTTCTGCTTACAGGGACCTGATGGTGACAACGGCAAAGACGGGGCTCCTGGAGCTTCAGGCATTCCAGGGGCAGATGTAAGTAAGACAACACGCCAACAAAACTTGGTAGCGTGTTTTCCCACCAAGCGTGTGTTATAGCTTGTTCACTCCCCATCTTCCCTCTGCAGTCTAAAGTATAACAAAAGACTATGTTGAGTTTTGAATCCACCAGCTAAGAGGTCTTAAAATATGTATGTATTAAATCTCTGTAAGATCTGAGCCACATGACTTAAGACATTCAGATCTGCTGCTGTGGGAGGGATTTTGTATTGGCCCCAGTTGAGCAAAAGTGTAGAGAAAAAAAAAAAGGTCCCTTGAATAAATCAATCTATTTATTTAGGAGAGAGTCTCAAATAGCTTCCTGACAGAAACAGGAGTCTTTTTGTGCACCACTGAAGCAGTCAGGGGAATCGGCTGCCCAGAGATGGCTGACAGGAGGGAAGTGTAAGCCGGGAAAGGTGGTGCAGAATGGTCACAGTGTGTTCACTGTCCTCTATGTCGTGGTGGTGGTGGTGGTGGTGGTGGGGGCAGAGAACAGACAGGCAGATAAGAGCTTTATTGGTGCTGAAAGAGCATTTGTAACAAATCTGCACAACAATTCTTTGATAATTCAAAAACACATTTTCCATACATACAGGGGCAGAAAATAGAGCAGAATACAATACTTAATGAAAATCTGAGGGAGAGTTTCCTTAGTTGAGGTTTACCAGCATTTGTCTTAGGATGAGTGTCTGATTTTAGTCATCTTTGTTTTCTTCCTCACCCTGAGCCTTTGACCACATGGAGAGTGTTTTGTTAATAAGGGGGGCAATGAAGGGAGGGGCTAAAGAACACCCCATCTGATATCAGACTTATTTCAGTCTCATGTTGCACCTGTGATCTGCTGGAGTCACTCCCCCAGTTTGGGGGCACACAGCCCCCACAGGTTCTCAAACTGTGGAACAGGCCATGGAGTCACTGCAGGTGGATGACCAGGATAAAAAGCTGCAGTGATGCCTCAGGTCCTGTCTTTCTTCTTACTTCAGTACCCACCTAATCATTGTGTGCCATTGTTACCTGTATATGACAATAATAAACTATTTCAGGACAATAATGATGTGTTGTAACAATTGTCCAAGAATAGTTTTAGGAGCAAAAGAGAATTCAGGGTGTTGACTTGGCCTTCAGATTTCCCAGATTTGCGTCTAACTGAGCATCTGTGGGATGTACTGGAAAAACAAGTCTGATCCACAGAGGCTCCACCTCCAAACTTCCAGGATTTAAAGGGCTTGCTGCTAATGTCTTGGTGCCTGATACCACAGGACACCTTCAGAGTTTCTGTAAAGTCCACTCTAAAAAGAACTGAAACATTTAAGTGTGTAAGGACTTCAAAAATCTCTCATCTGGTCATTTTCTTCTTACTTTCTTCTTCTTAGTTTCAGTTTTATCAGATGCAGAAAGTTTGAAAAATTTCACCAAGGAAAGCTCAAAGTCCGCAAGCCTGCACCTGTAGGCTCTGTAATCCCACCCTACACCATCAGAATCTGTGACTTTTGAAAATTGCCCCCATATTAAAATATATTTAAAATATCATAACAGACTTTGTGTTGTGTCCACAGGGACCTGTTGGACCTCCTGGGGATCCAGGCCCTGGGGGCCCAAAAGGGTCAAAAGTAAGTTATCACTTTGACATGTTAGTCTATTAGTTATGTTGTTGAAATGAGATCTGTATATCGATTATCCACATGACAGTTGCACAATAATACTGTGATAATAGCTGTGACTCATCTGTAAGCGTGCTGTACTTCCTCATCCTGGTGTGAAATATATTTCTGTTTTTACTGGTTTTCAGGGGGAACCTGAGCTCGTGGCCTGCTGGAGAGCCTGTAAGTACAGATGTTAACCTCTGAGTATGTATTTCTCTGTGTATTTTTTACATACTTTCCATCACAGATGTTATCTCACACATTATTTACATATAATTTGAAAAAATGCAATGAAACAACTGACTAAAACTAATCGAATCAGCCATAATTTTTCTCAGTTTGACTCGCTGTAATTAGGATTTCTCTCCCACAGGGTGGTAGGATCTGATGGACTTGATGTGAGTACAGTGCTGATACCTAAGGATTTTAACAGCTAAATTCCAGCACATTAACCAAATGAACTAATAAATTGGTGCTTACTGATTAACTTTCATAACAATGTTTGTTAAAACTGCTCAATGTTGCAGAGGTGCTGAAAGAGGCAGACAAAAATAGAAGGAATATAACAATGAATGACAAATATCATTTGTGTAAAAATGAAGGTGATATTTTTACCCACAGATGATTTTTCACTTGGTGATCGTGCACGCCTTTCATTTGTGTCATTTACAGGAGATTATGTGTTGTAGCATGAACAGCAGTGTTACATAATCTGCAACATTAATATATTCCTTTAAAAAAATGCTAACTTTACAGAATGCACTTTATTTTACAACTGTTTCTGCATATTTTGCTGTATTTTTTTTTAACAGGGTATTCCTGGTACAGACGGGCTACCAGGTGAACTGGGGAAAGTAGGACCCCCTGTGAGTACAGAAATCATAGTCAGGCTCTGGTCACTTAGCTACTTAGAAGATTCGTGAAGCTTAAATGTAATTTCTTAGATTGTTTTGTGGAATAAAGTGATTTTATTTTTGAAATATGGTGCTAATACCTTCAGTACAAACAAAGAAAAGCATCATGAAACATGTGCTGATGATGACTAGACCCCCGATTAACAAAAAGTCCTCGACCTGTTTCAGGGAGCGAGAGGCAGAAGAGGTCAAGTTGGTCTGCCTGGTTCTCCTGGTCCAAGAGTAAGTATCCCAGTTTCTGTCTGTGCTCCTATCAGGAGGGGAAAAAGATCATAAAAGTTACTTAGCCACTCATTTATTTTATGAATAGCTGGGGTGTGTATTGAAAATTAAAATAAGATGATTTAAGCTCAGACACTTTTTTTCTAGGGGCCTCCAGCTGTTTATGAAGGCGAGGATCTGGTAAGTAGATACATTTACACCCATTTTACACCCAACTGCACATTTGGCTTACACAGCAGGGAAACCTACAAATGATATAACATAAATCAAACTTAATGTAAATAATGTTAGTGGGAAAATTATTGCTTTGTTGGCTTTGAAATATTTCACTTACTCTTATAGTAAATAAATCAATTTCCCCAATCTGGGATAAAGTTTTATCTTAAAAATTGAATTAACATCTTTACTGTGATATTACAGTACTGTTTGAATTCTCTCTCATCAGTGTGTTTAAGTCATGCTGGTAAGAAGTATCAGCACCTCATATAAAAAAAAAAATTAAAGGAACACTTTGAAAACACATCAGATCTCAATGGAAAAAAAATCATGTTGGATATCTATACAGATGTGGACTGGGTAATGTGTTAGGAATGAAAGGAGCCACATCGTTTGATGGAAGTTAAAATCATCAACCTACAGAGGCTGAATTCAAAGACACCCTGAAAAATCTAAGTGAAAAAATGATGCAGCAGGTTAGTCCATTTTACTGAAAGTTGATTGCAGCAACTCAAACTGGTACTCAGTAGTTTGAATGACACCCCCCCTCCCACACACACACACACGTGCTTATATGTATGCCAGACAATGTTGGGGCTCCTAATGAGACGACAGATGGCGTCCTGGGGGATCTCCTCTCAGATGTGGACCAGGGCATCATTGAGATCCTGGACAGTTTGTGGTCCAGCCTGGTGTGTCTGACAGATCGAAACATAATGTCCCAGAAGTGTTCTACTAGATATAGGTCAGGCGAGTGTGGGGGCCAGTCAGTGGTATCAATTCCTCCATCCTCCAGGAACTGCCTGCATATTCTCACCTCGTGAGGTCGGGCATTGTTGTGCACCAGGAGGAACCCAGGACCCACTGCTCCAGCACAGGGTCTGACAATGGGTCCAAGGATTTCATCCTGATACCTGATGGCAGTCAGGGTGCTGTTGCCTAACCTGTAGAGGTCTGTGCGTCCCTCCATGGATATGTCACTCCAGACCATCACTGACCCACCACCAAATGATGTTACAGGCAGCATAACGTTCTCCACGGCTTCTCCAGACCCTTTCATGTCTGTCACGTGTGCTCAGGGTGAACCTGCTCTCATTTGTGAAAAGCACAGGCTGCCAGTGGACCTGCCAATTCTGGTATTCTATGGCAAATGCTAATCAGGCTCCACAGTACCAGGAAGTGAGCACAGGGCCTACTAGAAAATGTTGAACACTCAGCCCACCCTCGTGAAGTCTGTTTCTGATTCTTTGGTCAGAGACATTCACACCAGTGGCTGCTGGAGGTCATGTTGCAGCTCTGGCAGTGCTCACCCTGCTCTTCCTTGCACAAAGGAGCAGATCCCTGTCCTGCTGATGGGTTAAGGACCTTCTGCAGCCCTGTCCAGCTCTCCTAGACTAACTGCCTGTCTCCTGGAATCTCCTCCATGCTCTTGAGTCTGTGCTGGGAGACACAGCAAACCTTCTGGCAGAGTTGGACTGCCTGTGTAACCTCTGTAGGGTCCAGGTATCACCTCATGCTACCAGCAGTGACACTGCCCCTAGCCAAATGCAGAAATAGTGAAAAAACAGTCAGAAAAGATGAGGAGGGAAAAATGTGAGTGTCCTCCACCTGTAAAACCATTCCTGTTTGGGGGGTTGTCTCATTGTTGCCCCTCTAGTGCACCTGTTGTTAATTTCATCAACACCAAAGCAGCTGAAACTGATTAACAACCCCCTCTGCTGCTTACTGACCAGATCAATATCACAGAGGTTTAACTGACTTGATGCTGAACTCTGATTAAAAAGTGTTCCTTTAATTTTTTTGAGCAGTGTATAAAATTCAGCTCCCAAACACCAACTCTTTAAAATTAAAAAAGCTTTCAGATTTAAATTATCTTGTTAATTCACGGAGCTCAGTCACACATCAACAACATGAACAGCAAAACCATTTTATGTTCATTTAAATGCCGGTGGCGGTCACTGTCAGTGGAACTCTCAGTGGGCTTTTCCATGACCTCAAATAGGCTGTTGTGTTTTTCAGTGTCCCAATGCCTGCCCCTCATCTTTGACTGGATATTCTGGCCTCCCAGGCATGAAAGTAAGTTCATTACTATTACCAGTGGCTTTATTGATGTTGTCAATGCAGTCATTAAAATTTGCATCAATCTGAACTGCACTTTTTTGTTGATAACTTCTAACGATTAGTTTCTGTCTACAGGGCCACAAAGGGGTTAAGGGTGAATCAGGTGAGCCGGGAAGGCAAGGACACAAGGTAACCTTCTGCTAACAACTTAGTCTTCACTGCATGAAAAAAACAGAACCCCGGATACCAACTCCTGACATTTCTGGGACACTTTCATTTTTCAGGGAGAGGAGGGTGAACAGGGACTTCCTGGTGAAGTTGGAGCTCAAGGACTACCAGTAAAATATTTCATCATTCTCTTAAAACCAACTGTAACTGTAAAAATCTTACAGAAATGGCTCCATGCAGTCAAACATATTAATGCTCCTCTATCTGCTGAGTAATTCTAGGGCCCAGGTGGATCACGAGGACTCCCGGGAATAATGGGCTCTAAAGGTGACAGGGTGAGAGGACACACACTGCAGATACGCTTCATGGACTGGATTTATAAAACAACATAGTTTGAACAGGGCATATATTAAGAGACTGTCCTTCTATGTTTCTGCAAACAGGGACCTCGTGGAAACCTAGGTGACGTGGGCCCTCGTGGAATCCAGGGAGCTCCAGTGAGTGGAAACTTAGTATCATCTCTGCCGAGTCCTCTTTGTTCCTTTGATAAAATACTGACGAAAACTGACCATTTTTAGGGGGATCCAGGCCAAAGAGGAGCCATAGGTGAGACTGGCCCAAAGGGAGTGCTGGTAAGATCACTAATCTGACTGAAAAGCCCATGTTGGGTTTTTTTTATCCCGTTTCTAATTTAAATGTATCACCCACCGTGAACATAGCATGAAATGAACTTAAGCCTGTCATCATGGTCTTAGCCTAAATTTTAAAAACACTGTGATCACAAATAAAAGTGTAATCTTACAAAATAATGGTCTGAAAGCTATTTTAAACACGCCATGTGGTAGAAAAGCATGCATCTTTCTAATTACTGTTATTTTATTAATGTTTAAATCACATCCCAACCTGAAATTCAGGCAAGTTCCAACGTAAAACATGGTTCCAGCATCTGCCACCTCTTAATTTGTTTCCATCTCAAGTTGCAAATTCGATCACAGTTAACTCAGTTTGTTGCTTCATAGGGGGACGGAGGTCCACCGGGGATCAGGGGAGTTCCAGGGCCAAAAGGAGATCCTGTGAGCACAGCGGCATCTTATGGATGCTAGAATCAGTCAATTAATCACTGCGTCTTCTTACTCACCTACTTTTCTATTGCTTTCTACTTCTCGAGCAATCCAATCATTATCTGCTGATGTCATATTAATATTCTTCTTTCCTACCTGCATCCTAACTATGGATGAGTTTTCCTGGCTAGTTGCTTCACACACAGAGAATTCAGTCGTAATAATGCTGGTATTTCACTGTCCCTATCCCTATACAATGCATTTCCTTCCCTACCTAGTATTACTCCTTCCTTTTTTTGTTTTAAAGTGATGCATTAATTAAATGTGCACGCATGTAATAGGTTTTGTAATAAGTATCCTGCTTTTTTTTTATCAACAGGGCCTTCCTGGTCCAGACGGTCGTGAAGGAATTCCTGGACTGCCAGGGTCCAAGGTAACTAATGCCTGCTTTTATTAATAACTATTTAATAGTGTGTGGAAGTGATTTGGGGCAGAAAGACAGCCTAGGTTCTGGAAAGAGTGCTTTTATTTAGAAAGTTTTCAGTCTGAGTCTGTGGACATTTGCTTAGGAACATCTTTAGCAATAACAATGCAATGACGAGGTCTTCTAGCAGCTCCTCCAAGGGTTCAATTGATTCTATTTTTAGGGTCTTCCAGGAAAAAATGGCGCTCCAGGTGATGCAGGCTCACAGGGACTTCCTGTAAGTGACCTCTGAGAGCCTGATTCCTAATTAACAGTTAAACATTTGATTTTCTTCACTAGGATTTTTTTTGTTCATTACAATTTTCTTCATGTAGGGTTTGCCAGGATCTTATGGCCAAAAAGGACACGGAGGTCCAAGGGTATGATCAGCACTTCTGTAACAATACATCATGAAAAACGTTTCTATGACGGCAGTTTCAGAATAAGATGAACCAGTGATGCTTCTGTTTGTGTCACCAGGGTAACTCAGGTGATCCAGGAGTTGTTGGACTGATGGGGTCTCCGGGGAAACAAGTAAGTTCAAAGCAAGGTGAAACATATGCATCATATTAACATAAAGTTAATTAAAAGCAAGAAGAACCAATTAAAAGCACATTAAACTAGTCCATTTTGCCTGGTTAACTGATGGATTAGTCAGATAAGATTTATGATGAGTGTGAGAGAAAAACTCTGATGATTTTCCTGTCTGATCATTTGTTTGCTAGGGTGAACGTGGTGAGCAGGGAGAGGTGGGACCTGTTGGAGCCAGAGGAGGACCAGTAAGTCTCTGAAATCCATGTATCACTTTTCAAAAATACATGTTTTTCCTCCATAAAGAGGAAACCCCCCCCCATTCCCCACGTCTAAAGAAATGAATTCACACAGACTGAGACTGAGATTTTTATTGTACCCTCTGTAAATCTGATCAGCATGAATGAAGAGCTAATTGGCATCTAACTGTTAGAGTGAGGAAGAGTCCATAATATAAGTCATATTTTGTTTTCCTCAGTAGATTCAAGAGATAAAAGGCATTAACGATGATATCAGCAGGATGATAAATGAAATGAGATGAACAGTATACTTTTTTTTTTTTTTTTAGCTCCAGTGCACACGCTCAAATGAATGCACAGTTCAGTATTTCTATTACACACTTGAGTCTCCACTACTGTGCAGTCTACACAGTCTAATTCAGCAGCAGGGAACACAACATCACATATGATTAGACAAAGTTTATTGACCAAAAATAATGAGAGCAAACAGGTATGTAGGGCAGGAAGGCTTTTTTTTTTTTTTTTTTTACACACATCTGGTAGCGGAGTGTGTGAGGTGAAATTCAGATCAATCTCCAATAAAACTAATGCCTGCAGTTAAAACACACAAAGCCACACAAATGCAGGGCCATCTTAAAGGAAATACTGAAAATGGTCAGAGTTTCTACTAATCAGCTCAGTGTGTGCACAATGAATCCCCGTGAGCCAAAAGTTCAGGCTTTACATGCCAGACTCTGAATGATGCTGATGAGAGCATATTCAATGTTCAATGCCCGCTGCCAGAGGAGGGCACAGAACATCCTCCAGGACCCCTCACACCCTGGACACTCCTTGTTTCAGCTACTGCCATCAGGCAGACGTTTCAGGACAATGAAGGCCAGAACAAACAGACTGAGGAACAGCTTTTATGCCAGGGCTATCATTGAACTGAACTCTGTGTGGTTTGGACAGTGATGTGGGGTGGTAGTGCTGACTGTGTGCGTGCGTTGGTGTGTATTGGGGCTAGATTCGTCTGTTAATTTACTATTGTGCACTGTATTTTAGTAATCATTTTTATCACTCATATTTTTATTATTTTATTATTTATTGTCTGAGGCACCTAGAAAGGAATGCATTTTAAATTTCATTGTGCAACTTCTGTGTACAATGACAATAAAGATTCTGATTCTGATTCTGATTCTTAATGTGGTCATGAGGACAGAAGTCCCACCAACCTGTAGGCCAAACCTCCTGTTTAGGAGAGGCAGCCAGTCAGAAATGAAACTGTTCTACAGCAGCTTGTTTCAGACAGAGGATGAGGATGAGGATTATTTTGAGCAGTAACTCAGGCAACAGTAAGGAGCTGTAAATGGATATGATAGGTTCCCTTTAATAGTTTAAAACTGATTTTTTTACAATAATAGCTACCGGACAATTTAACTAAAAAAAATAAAGGAACTATGACATCATCAACCCTACCAAACTGCATGAAAATGTTACATTTCTTGTCTCTGTCCATGTTTCCTGATTTGAGCGCAGTTCTTTTGTGTTTTAGGGTGAACGAGGAGAGAGAGGACCTGATGGGCCCTCAGGATTACCAGGAGGCAGGGTAAGACCTGAAGAAAAGTCTTCTGTTATGTAGAGGACGTCATTGTCTTTTGACAAATAACTGGGAGAAAAGGATTTCACCACAGAAGTACTGAACAGTTTTGGATCATTTCAGATTTAATTTTCTTCAAAGCAGTTTGACTCCTGTCTGTGAAAAGTGATATATAAATAAATATTGCTTGGTAAATTATATATATATATATATATATATATATATATATATATATATATATATATATTTTTTTTACAGTGGATATATCCAAAACTGAGCAACTCACACCAAAACAATGTAGATGGATAAACAGCATTACAGGCCAGAGGAAAACATATGAATACGGGTGTTACACAGTTCCTGAGATCTCCTGCTAGCAGGCAGAACTCCTGCTGGCAAGAACACAAATGGGGACATGAGGGTTAAAAGCAATGCTTTCTGTTAGAGTGACAAACAGGATTATGATGATGCTGCTGAGGGAAAGGAGACTACAGGTGGATTGAGAAGCAGTACAGAAATGAGACGTTCGGATAATAACAAATTCAACTCAGCAAAACACTAAAAAGAACTTAATAATTTCCAAGACTGGGTCGGATGGTCCGTGGGAAAAGTGCAGAAATCACTAAGAAGCTGGAAGCTGAAAGCAGCAGAATCAGTGTTCCCAAATCCCACCCATCCTGAAACTATTATTCAACACGAGACTAATTCACCGAGACAAACCTTGTATCTGCTCAGATGTTCATTGCAGGAAAGTGGAGTCATGTTTTTGTGCTTTTAACAGAAACAAGAACTGAAGGTCTGTCCCTGCAGTTAAGCCTCTAATCTACTGGCGAATGGGCATGAATGGTCTCTTGTGTTACAGGCTTTTATTTTTTCTGCAGCTCAGGGGGGATTCAGGGCAGGAAAACAACCTGAGAAGCCCTGAAAGAAATCTCTGTTCCCCAGGAATGCCCACATACACCCTAACACATCTAAGGGAGGGTGGATAGTTGGGTTGCTGCTGGTGGTGATGGTGGTGGTGTGGCACCTTCTCTAAGCTTCACACAGTTTGTTCTGTGTTGTGATTCTGAATGTCTGTATGTGTGTATTCAGTGTGTTAAACAGGTTATGTCTGTATATTGTGTTTTTTTTAAATAGGGGGGCAAAGGGAATCCAGGCCTCCAGGACTTCCTGGCCCGGCTGGTTATCGTGGTCAGAAAGGAGACAGGGTGAGAAACACAAAATTAACCAAGATAAAACCCCAGATTAGATTTAAAAAGAAGTCATGTGAATGCAGCAGCCCAAAATAAGTCGTCACATGCAGCCTGACTCACAAAGTGACCTCACTCCACTTATTAAGTTGCACAATGATGTTGCACAAAGATCAGAACAATATGAGAATGAATTTGTGTAGGGATATGGTCGAGCTGGTTGCAAAGCTAGTGAGACATCCTCACCATGCTTGCTTTGTGTTCAGCCACACAGAGCAGAGAGAAGGATCAGCTAATCAGCTGCAGGGGTGGGGGGTGGGGTGGGGTGAGGAGAAACAAAATACTAAAATACACCATAAACATAAATGTCAAGACCATCAAATCCTTAATTCTACTCTTTGCAGGCTTTCTAGTGTAACTCGCACAAAGTGGATGAACTTTTTAAGATGAGCTTTAAATGTGTTTACTGAAGCAGGTTTTGTACAAGGAGCAATTGTGTGTAACTGCTTTCTCTGAAAGTGGAGTAGGTTTTATCTGAAATTTATTTGTTGTTCATGTGAAAGTGTCGATAATAAATGATTTATATAAAGACCATCGAGGCTATCATGCAGAGCTTTTCAGCCAGCAGAGGACCAATCTGCTGCTCATGACAGTCTGTTCACAAACCACAGAACCAGTCATTTTGTAGCAAAGCGGTGCATCCTGACCCAGACCCCAGACTCAGGACCCCCCGTCTGCTCTTTGGCACGTTCTGTAAAAAAAAGCAAAAAAAAAAACTAGTAGAGCCTTTGACATTCTGTTGAGAAGCAGCAGATGTTCACAATCATGTTTGGACAACCAGGCAACATCATTCCCACTTATGATACCAATATTGCCAGGATTCCCATACTAGCATGTGGCTCTTGTTGGAAACCAGCTTGCTTTTGGTAGAAAATCCCCAAACTTTGCTCAGGAACAGGAACCATGCCGGTTATCTGTTGGTCGAAAAGCCCCGTTTGAATTTTTCGCTTCAGGAGTTGGTAGAGACTAAATACTGGACATACAACTGACAGGTGGCAAACGTGACTTTAGATTAGTTTTCCAAATAAACTCAGAATGGGTTATTGCTGCTGTGATTAAAAACAAGTTACAATTCTAAACAATTCATTAAATATATAAAAATATTGCAGATTTTGATGCACAAGATTTATTTCCAATGAATATTTTCATATTGCCAGAAATAATTATTTTGCTTTTTCTCAGGGTGCAGTCGGTCTTGATGGTTCAAAGGGGGACCAGGTATTTTTTTTAACTGAATTGTAATATAATGACTGTTAATATTAAACAGATCGCAGAGTTGGATTAGAACTAAAAATCTGCCCCTTGTCCTTATTTTAGGGAGCTCCGGGAGCCGAGGGAACACCGGGAGAGAGAGGAGATGTGGTGAGTTATGAACCGCTGAAAATATCAAGGATAAAAAGAAATGCTCTTAGTGATGGCATCAGGGAGGATGCAGTTATGAACAGTATGAAGAATGATTTGAATTTGCAAAATGTGTTGTGGAGAATGATCTTTTGTGACAAAGTGATACGGCCTCTCAGAATATAAAATATGAACCATATCTGGTTTAAATATCTTTGGATCTTTCTGCAGAAGTGTAATTAATTACATTTTTTTTTTCAGGGTGACCCAGGAGAACCAGGAGAGAGAGGATCGGTATGTGCGTGGACGGAGTAAAAATTGGAAAACAGGAAGTTTCTCAGATCATTAGATCATTAGATCAATCATAAAAGAATTTACAGCACAGAAAATGTTCAACTTCTGAAAATTATGTTCTTTTATACACTCAATAATCAATACTTGGGTACTCAATACTGAATACTTGGCTGGGGTTCCTTTACCACAAATGACTGCAGTCTGGCATGGAAGCGATCAGCTTGTGGCACTGCTGAGGTGTCACTGAAGCCCAGGTTGCTTCAATAGTTGCCTCCAGCTCATCTGTATTTTTGGGTCCAGTGTTTCTCATCTTCCTCTTGACAAGAGATTCCCTGTTCTCAGTATCTTCCCAACTTTATTCTGTTGGAGTCATCCTAAGTTTTGGTGCTGTGTTGATTGTAGTCAGGTCCACCTGGAGAGACGGGGAATAAAGGACCCGAGGGCAGCCGAGGACTGCCGGGGAAAGAGGGCAAGCTGGGCCAACCAGGACCCCGTGGCATGCAGGGTGACATGGGGGTACCCGGCCTGCCGGGAAATCAAGGACGAGCGGTGAGAAATTTTATCCCTAACTATCATGTTACAGCCTTCTGTTGAATCACAAAAGCACGTTCCCTCAACTCAAAGACAGTACTTGGAATTTTCAATAAATGAATTGTTGGGAGAGGAAATATAATATTCAACAGGGAGCACTTAGGTCAGAATAAGTTTGATGAGACTAAATATATCTGATCTTATGCCCAGAATTTCATACGTAACAAAAGACTCATCACTATCAACAATCTGTGTTTGTTCAGGGAAAATCACCAACAGATACACACATCAAACAAGTCTGCATGAGGGTAATGCAAGGTAAGTGTCACACTCACACTTCATTCTAACTGGCTGGTTATCACTAGGTACAGGTTTCTGAAGACAGCATGTTTTACAGTCATTTGAATAAAATAACTTTTCAAAACAATCTGGGACACACACACACACACACACACACACACACACACACACACACACACACACACACACATGCTTTTTAAAATCTATATAGCTACAGATTAAAACACAGGATTAAAACACAAAATTGTCCGGTGTCACAGAACAGTTCGCCCAGCTAGCAGCCAGCTTGACCAGGCCTGAGTCAGGTATCGCTGGGGTGCCCGGTCCTCCTGGCCCACCTGGACCTCCAGGCCCCCCAGGAGAGAATGGTTTCCCAGGTCACACCGGATCGAGAGGTCTGCCTGGTCTGAAAGGTCCACCTGGACTGTTGGGTCGCAAAGGACCTAAAGGTGAGCTCTAGATTGGGGGTCATATCAGCAGGAAGGTCAGTTTAAGGTTATTGGGGTCACACAACTCTAGCCAATAAACACAAAGAATGAAAAAGTAACTGACTGCAGTCAGTGAGAAGTCGTGTAAATAAGAGCTCTCTCTCTTTTTCTGCCTTTTTTGGTGCATCACTGAGTTCCTTGGTGCATTACTGCCACCTGTAGATGGATTCAATAGGAGTGAGAAAGCACTGGCAGAGGAGAGCATGTGGATGGATGGGTACATGCTGATATGTGAGGTTAAACCAAATATGACCCACATACAACTCCGGTTAAAAAGAATATTTGTCATGCTTAGCGTGAGTATTCTTGGCTCTGTACATTAACTGATTAGCATACAATACTGGAGGAAAAACTATTAGTGAATCTGAAAATAAACAGCCAATCTGAAGCAGCCTGCGTGAGTCTCTGAATTAACTGATGGAGTCATTTATGTCCTCTCGATGCTGTTGTGAACCACACCTCCCCAGGTATTAATGAGGGAACAGATGAGGTGTGAAGCCTGAGTTTGAACTTCACGCTAAACACGGATAAATATAGTAACTTCAATTATGTGTTTCCCATTGGTGATAATTATTTTTCCTCACCACAGGTGACCAGGGTGACAAAGGTGACAGGGGACCCACAACGAGAGGACCCAAAGGAGAACCAGGTGCCCCCGGTCTACCAGGTAATTGACAAGACAGCTGATCTTAGAAGAAATGCTCTAAATGTCTCAGTCAAGCATTGTTCAGTGAATATTATGTAATATTGTCCAAAGAAAAATGCAGTTTAGATGGGCAATTGTACTTTGTACCCTTAAGTAAACAAAACGTGTCTCAACTCAATTATATACAACTTTTTATATTAATTAAGAGCAAATATATCCTCTTCTGTCCTCCCAAGTCTATAAAATCTTGCAGGTCAAGAAAAATAATCAGTATGCAGTAAGTGATGCATTCCATGATATTCAAAGATCACGCTTTAATTAGAAGCATGGGATGCTCTGTAATTTAAGGAATAATGGGTGCAGGTTTAATAACAACCAGTGCTACTTTAATAGTTAAATGGTTTGTATTATATGGTTTGTATATACTTTATAAAACTTAAAATCAGTTTGACCTGAGGATGTTGAAACAACAAAGCCAGCAATCCCAAACTTAAGCTCACACGTTTTAACTGTAATTAGAAACGGTCTGATTAAGATTAAGTACAAATGAGCACACCCTTGAGTCGTACATTACATGGGCCTAAACATTTCCGCTGTTTACAAGGGCAGATATTCTCTGCGAGCTAAAGATGGGAAACTTGAATATTTTTACGTTTCCACATAGTTTGTGTTTTTCTTGCACTGCTGTTGTGACCCTGTGCTACCAAATGTTTACGGATCAACTTCTTGTCTTGTAAATTCTGTAAATTTGTTCTTTGTAAGCAAACTAAACTTCAATTAGTGTATCACAAGAAGAAAAGCTTGCAAAATAGAGTACAGATCAATTATGATAATCGTCCACACAAGGTGGACATAGCAATGCCCCAGTGCTGCAAACCTGCATTATTTTTAATGGCCAGCAGGGGCTGACTCCTGTGTTTGCAAAAACAAAGTCAAACTGGATAGAAGGCTATGAGAAGATCACCCTGCTTCTCACTCAATTTATGTCTTCAGTAAACATTTTCCTGATGAGTTTATGTACTTGTGTTTTTCAGGTAATCCTGGTCGACCGGCTTACGGCAGAGACGGTCGTGATGGAGAGAGGGGACCTCGTGGTGTTGCCGGTACCCCCGGTGTTCCCGGACCTCCCGGTCCCCCTGGTTTGAACGGTTACTGTGAGTCGTCTCAGTGCGTCCCTTCCATGGTGGCATCGGAGGGTTTCTGCAAAGGACTCCAGCATGAAAGGTCCCACTGAGATGTGAGGAGGGGCTGCCGCTGTGTTGGGAGGAGGACTGATAGACTGGAGGAGAAACCAGCACTCTAGAGAAGATTTGTCCATTTGAGTTTTTGTCACTTGGTGTGTGTGTGTATGTTTGTTGTTATTGTTGTTGATGTATTTTTAAATGTAGCCAGCTGATTTGGAACAGATTTACTGAAGCCATCTTTGTGGTTATAAAGTGATATTCAGGTAGGACACGTTTGAAACTCCTTTACTTAAAGAAAAAAAAAAAAGCGTTTACCTCAACATTGCCATCTCTGTACTGTAAAATTAAAAGGAGTGTTTATTTTTGAAAAATTAAATAGTCACTGTACAAGCCTGCCAGCCCCGTCTCTATCCAAACAACAAGGCAAGATTTTCTGTATTTTTATGTAAATGTGTCAATATGCAAATTATACTGATGGAAAACAGACATTAGTTTGTGAGTATCTTTGTTGTTTATCCACTTAAATCCCTCCTGTGCTTTTGCTCTTAATGTAGGAAATGTTTGATCATTTCTGTCTCTGTGTGATTGTGATCAGAGTGTGAAAACCTCTCTGGCAATTTTATATGATTTCTTATTTATTATATCAAGGTTCGACATGACATCTTCAAGTTGTACAAAGGAGGAAAATAAAAACATTTTGATAACTCCTGGTATGTTTTGTATGAAGAAATAAGTGAAAAATGAACTGCACTTAAAAAGATTTAAACTTGGATCACTGCGATGATGAATTTCTTCCTTCAAAACGCACCAAATAATCCAGATATGAGGACTAAAAAGTATCAGACAGCCAAACTTATGAAAATGTGCTTTGACCGTGTTTAGCAAAACGAGTACTTTTACATTGTCATTAAGCTGTCGTTAAATCTGAATCCTCACTGTAAATATGTCATTAATATTTTAGGTGGGAAAGCCTCTGAAAAGAAGATGTGGAAAGACTTGTGTCATTTAACTTCTGGGTGTTTATAATTTTCTTCATTTAGCAAATCCACTGCGTTTTTTTTTTTTTTTTTTTTACACTTTCCGGCCGTAGTTTAGTTCAACTTAAATGTGAAACCAAAACTAATTCAACAAGTTTTTTTTTTTTTTTTAATCTTCAGGGTTAAACTTTGACCTAAACCTAAAATAAACCAGTTGTGTATACTTGAACTTTACTGTGTCCTCCCCCTTTTTGAACAGCTTTTCTCAAAGTTATTTCAAAAGTTACCCTAGAGGTTTTCTACACACTCACCAGACACCACGGCCAATCAGTCAGTCACCTGGCAGCAACTCACGGTCAAGACAACCTGCTGAAGTTCAAGCTGAGCATCAGAATGGGGGAAGAAAGGTGATTCAAGTGACTTTGAACATGTTGTGGTTGTTGGTGCCAGACGTGCTGGTCTGATTATTTTGGAAACTGCTGACCTACTGGGATTTTCCCACACAACCATCCAGAGAACGGTCAGAAAAGGAGAAAATATCCAGCGATGAGCAGTTCTCTGGGCGGAAATGCCTCGTTGCTGTCAGAGGGCAGGGGAGAACGGGCCAGACTGCTCTGAGCGGATAGGAAGATGACAGTAACTCAAATAACCACTGGTTACAACCAAAGTGTCAAATTTTGAAGCTGATGGGCTGCAGCGGCAGGAGCCCGCACAGGGTGCCACTCCTGTCAGCTAAGAACAGGAAACTGAGACCGCAACTCGTGTGGGCTCACCAAAACTGGACAACGGGAGATCGGAAACACACAGCCTGGGCCGGTGAGTCTTGATTTGTGTGGCGACATTCAGACGGCAGGATCAGAATTTATCATAAACAACACGAGAGCATCCAGCATGGATCCAGCCTGCCTTGTATCAATGGTTCAAGCTGCTGCCAGTGGTGTAAAGGTGTGGGGAATAGTTTTTTGGCCCTTTAGTACCAGCTGAGCTTCATTTAAAGACCACAGCCTACCTGAGTACTGTTGCTGACCATGTCCATAGAGTGCCCCTCTGCTCATGGATGCTTCCAGCAGGGTAACACACCATGTCACAAAGCTCAGATCATCTCATTGAGTTCACTGTACTTAAATGGCCTACAGTCACCAGGCCTCAGTCTAACAGAGCAACCGAGGAATGTTTCCAGCACCATTCTGAAGGCCACAGCAGGTCCAACCTGGTGCTAGTGAAGTATGAGTGACCGGTATATATGAAAGGGGTCAACAACAGTCATATGAGGGTGTTTGAAAGAATGACCCATCAAAAATAACCATTACTGAAACCATTTTCAATCACTATCTTACACTCAAGATCTTATATATGAATGAATCCTTGGCCATTATTTGATATTTACCAGGACTGAACATTTGAATTTCAGTGCTGCATTTGCAGTTTTCCTTTATTAAGGAGAAATTTGATGTTTGATATCTTTAAACATCCTTTTTTTTTTTTTTTTTTTGCCTACATCTACCCTGCTTTGCCATCCCTTTACAACCAGAGGGAGGGAAAAAAAAACCAAAACAATTTTCATTGTCGTTTTTCAGTGTATCATTTAATGTACTCTCACAAGTTGGTGAACAGGTACAACTTTGTTGCTCACTGTACTAAATCACACATCCATTGATAGTATAAATAGCCAACCTAATAATAATAGTACACATTTTCAAATACATAAAATCATCAAGTATCCAAGTCTTAAGTTATGGACATCAAATAAAAAGGCATACAAAATATTGCAGATGTTGGAAGTCCAGTTTGAAGCACACACCAAAAAAAAAAAAAAAAAAAAAAAAAAGAAAATAACTGGAAAAAAGAAAAAGATCACATTTTTAACATGGCAGTTAATTAGTAAACAGAAGGTTTGATAAAGACTAAAAAGTTCCTAGACTTTTAATTGACAAATATTGCAACAATTAAGCATTTATATTAAAAATAGTTACTGAAAGGGAATAAGTGTGTGTGAGAGACTTCCTGCACAAGACAAAGGCAACAGTTTAGTTTTTTTTTGTTCCAAGTAGAAAAATGAAACACCTTTTCCAAATGCCAACAGGAGTCGACTCCCGCTCGATTGCCTTTGTTCCACTTCGATTGTAAGGCATTAATGGATGATCCATCTGATTTGAAGAAAGGCATACCTCTTTCTAGCCAGTCTTGAAACTGAATTCTAAAATTGAACAAGGTACACATAATCGTTCACATTAAGTAAAACATCTTTCCTATTTTTTTTTTTTTCCTCTTAAACACATTTTCAGGCAACGCAAGGGCCAATCAAAATCTTTGGGATGCATTTGCAGAAAACAGTTAATCCAACATCTTACAATGATACACGACTCTTCTTATTTTTTTTTTTCTGGGCACATGAAGAAAAAACTCGGTTCACACAACTCTTGTTTTTCTTTTTTTCTACATTTAATTTTGAAACTAGAGAGGGGGGGGGGGGGGGGGGGGGGGGGGGGGGGTTCATTTACCAAGCATGGTTTTCCAAATTAAAATACTTCAACACAATGAAGAAAAAACAAAACAACAAAACAGAAGCCTTCCAGGTAATAAGCTAGCAAGGTTGAATTGAACTCTTCTGTGTTGGAGGGTGGGGTGGGGGGGGGGGGTTGGCGTGGCTGAATGTTTGGCTCTACTGGATGCAGCAGTTATTGCGATGGCCGTTGGAATCTTTGAAACGCAGGCGCATCTTTGGACGATATTTCTCCAGGTAGATCAGCTGCTTGCTGTTGAACGCTCCTCGACGCTTCCTGGGAGAAAACGCAGACGTGAAGTCAGCTCATTTCTGCAGATCCATTACTGTCAAATCCATAATGCATGCTCCCATGATGTAATGTATTAAACATGGACAAGGTTTCAAATGATGTCATTGTATAGATAACCTGCTGTTTAAATTTCTGTCTGCGAGGGGCAACCAATCACATGATAGCTTAAAGGAAGGGGGGGGGACTAAAACAGCTCATTTCAGACAGAACACAAACCGAGGGGCTGTATTTAGGACCAGTATAGGCCCCGCACTCTGAATCACACACAGTTACTCTGATAAGAGTCCAAGAATATAAATACTGGGTTGCAAATGTCAGAATGGGTCCCCCTGTAGGAGTAAATTTACAGAAGTAGCAATTTTCTCAGAGCAACAGTTGAGCCAAGCCCACAATGTTTATGTATGAAGCAGAAGGGTAAGCTTAGTGAAAGTCCACTAACCCAGTGTGCACTTTCTACAGCGTAACTACAGTGATGATGAATATATGCAGTGACATGGTAAACATGTGTATAGCCATTAAACCACAACTTTTTTTCTCAATAGGATTTTATGATTCTGCTAGAGTATAAACCGTACTGTGATAATTATCCTTTCATTTCCTTTATATCAGGGATATGTGGACAAATGAAAATCAAATATGATGATTCATAGTAGAAAAAAAAAATTGTGGGTTTTATCTGCAGTGCTCTGCTCCCACCATAACCTGTAAACATTTTCAATCCAAACTGGCTGGGACCGTCCTCATCGTATTGATTTGTTCTGCACTGTTTCCAAATGCTCTTTAAACATTTAAAGTGATGACACACACTTTAAAGCACTCCTCCTACTGATTCACTCTTATCTCACTCTGATACCTCTGCTATTTACAGATATGACTCAGCCCTCCCTGCTTTATGTATCACTAGAGTATCATGTTACAGCAAAACATAAACAAAATACAGGACTCTCTCAAAGTTACTGCTTTCGTTTGGCTGCACATAACAGCCAAATGTAACTAACTAAGGTAATTTTATGGCTCTTTAAAACTCAATTATCAGGAAGCTTCTTTAATCATTTCCTGCCAAACGGTTTTTACTTACTGTCGAATGAACTGGACAGCATCCTCATACTTCATCCCACATTCAATCAAAGCCAGCGCCACCAGAACAGGAGCTCTGCCAAAGAAGAAGGTGCCAAGAACGCCCGTTAATACAAACTTATACAAAATAAGATTTTACTCCAGGAAAAAACCTTTATGTAACACCCCTCATTTAAGTGCTTTTGATGGGTTTCTGCAAAAACCTTCAGAATTTTCAGGGATTTCAAAGACTTCCTGTGAGCAACGCTTCCTCAAAATCAGATTAAAGCAAACAGGACAGAGACGGGACCAGGCAGGTCGTCTGAACCGAGCACGCACGCACACTTTGGATAAAATGAGGGTGAGACCGAGCGTCATCTACAGCAGGATGAAAGGAAAATGCAAATGGCTGCCTCTTTGTTTGAGATCTTCCTGGTTTGTTTTTCAAACCGCAACTGATAACAACGAGCTTATTCCTAAACTTGTATATTTATGATCATTTCCACAGTGCTGGGAGCTCAGGTTTGGTAGGTTATTTATTTAAAAGGTCAGAAAATAGGGACTTGATGGATTAAAACTACTTTGTTAGAGAAAATCCCCCAAACTAAGTTTAATTACAATGCTATAAAAATGATGAGAAAACAGGGATCATTCTCAAATAACTGCTTTAGCACAGACTGCTTCTGTATCAGAGTACAAAGAGAAGCAAGAGCCACATTTCACTGACAGATATCCCATCACAGTAAAATATAAAAACTTTCATCTTGGTGTCAGTGACTGTTACCTCCCCAGCCCTGCTACACAGTGCACGGCGATGCAGCAGCCCGGCTCCTCCCTGAACTTCAGCTTCAGCAGGTTCAGCCAATCGTCCACGATCTGGTTGGAGGGAGGAGCTCCATCGTCGAACGGCCAATCCTGGAGAAAGGAGAGGGAGGGGCGGGGGAAAGGGGAAATGATGTCAGTGGCCTCAGTTTCTTGGAAACCAAAACAAAAGAAGTGTGAGGGCTGAGCCGACTGCAGGGAAAGAAAAATGTTGTTGCAGCAGCGGGGACACCTGTGGAGCTTTTCTTCCCACTTGTTCAGAGTCTTCACTTTACAAAACCTCTAAATCTGTTCATGGGTGCACCCCCCCTCCCCCTTTTGTTACACAATAAAAAAAAACTGAAAAGGAACCTGTCCCTGCACACTGGGGAAAAACCCCCACAGCTATGGCAAAAACTACATTTGTTTTGGCTTGAAACATTAGGAGTCATGATGAAGTCAGAGGTTTGGACTCACCAGAACCTGGATTCCCTCTTTGACCACCAGGGTGGCGTCATAGGTGGCCTCACAAACTCTCACAACCGTGGTGACTCCATATTTCTTCAGCTCCTGTAATCAGACATCGCACCAACATGACTGGCAAAGCTACCTCCAGGACACTGGATATGTATAATTATATTATGTATAATTCTACAAAACAGGCATCAAAGTGATTCTGATGATGCGTGCACACATACACAGATTTGCTCTTTGTGGTAAACACTACACAATCACCTGTGATTATTTGTTTTTAAACAAAACCAATAAGCTTTCTTGCTTCAAACTGAACAGAGATTTAGAGATAAAGTGATCAAACGATCAGGGTGCACATTCTGTAACATGTGCGAGTGACACAGCTGTTCATGGACAGCTTATCAAGGATCAGCAGCACGTTCTGCCACCTTGCAGCTGACTGCAGGTTCCAGTTGTGAAGATAAAGCTCCAATATACTTCATATTAGGTCAGGTGAGTCAGTGGTACCCTTCACATCAGTTTTTGCTTCGACTGCATGCCTCAAAAGTTGAGCTAAGTTAAACTAGATCGGCGCAAGTGACGAGTTCGTGAAGAAAGCCCACTGTTGAGTGGACAAAATAACCCTAATAATTTGAAATCCACTCAACCATCCGTCTTCACCTTTTGTCCTCACTGTTAACTACAAAATATTTCTCAACATGTAATCACCGGTCATGTGCTTCTCCAATGTGGGCTTCAAGTTATATACACACTGTGATATTATCTGTAAACACTTTGGCTCACCTCTATGAACTTGTTCAAGGTGGCGTTGGTGGGATTGTGGGTAATGAGGAACCTCATGTTTTTGTAGGTAATCTCCACAGGGGCTGGTCTGTTCATTCGAGCCATTGTGACAATGTTTAAAAATAAAAAAGTGTAACAGAACTCAAATGTCTTCCACAGAGTAAACACTAATGTAAACAGTTAAGCTCGGAGGGAATGTCAAACAAATGTCCAACAAGTTTTGAGGAACTCAAAAACAACAACAAAAAAAAAATCCTCCAGTCTTCTTCAAGGTTGGCAAGGCTAAAAGTAAAAATAAAATTAAAACAAAACAAAAAAAAACCCCAAAACAAAAACAACAGGCAAATTCGGGAAGTTGGCAGCCGAAAAAGGGCGGACAATTGGAAAAGTAACTCAAAACCCTCTCCTTCGGAATAAAACAAAAGAAAGGAAGGAAAAAAAAAACAAGGCTGGTTCCACCTTGATTCTGGCCAGGCGGAAGCCGACGAGGGCAGTGTGCAGCAGGTGGAGTTACCCCATCCAGGCCAAATTTACGCTGGTTCTGGGAGGAGTCCCGGTCCTGCCAACTTTCCGGGGTCCCTCCTGTGGCTCAAGTGCGTCGGATTGATGGCGAGTTTGGCTGTTCACTCGTCTGCATAGGCGGCGTGCTGAGCCTGGCAGTAGTCCCCACTGCCCTTCAGAAACTCCATAAATGTGTGACCCAGAACACCACAGAACTGCTGCAGGACACAGAGGGGGACAGGAGGGAAGACAACACTTAAAGAACGCCCGCTTCTGTCCAGTTCTGGTATGCTAACATTAAGGGGGAAAACTTTTAGTATGACTGCAACACTAATGCCAGATTTTGGAAAGAACAATGTATTGATATTTGATATGGAGACACACCCCGTTTAGAAAAATTACCTTAACAGTAACTGATTAATAAAACTGTTGCTTTCCCTAATATTTAAGGGCAGTGTTTAACCAAGAGTAATAAATAATCCCTGTTATAGACTTTTAAAAAATGTTTCAGTATTTTTGCTTTTTCCTTTATTTAAAAAAAAAAAAAAAAAAAAAAAAAGGAAGACACACTGGCTTTTTTTTTTTGACTGACTGAGCAAAATGCTACACTAGCCTAAGACTCCTAAATTGTTAACAAATTGTCAAGTTTTGTAAGAAACTGCATGCCACCTGGCCCTGATCAGAGATGCACTGATCGTATAATAGTGGAGTCCCCCCCTTTTTTTTGGTCACCTCCCTTTTTGTGCCAGAAAAACCAAATGAATAATTTTAAAGTTTTGCCCCCCCCCCCCTTCCCCTCATATTCATCTCACTATTTTTTAAACATTTTGCCAGAGCAAAAGTGATGTGATGCAACAGAAATATCAGCCACTTGTATATATAAATATCCCACTTGGGGATCCAAGTTAACAAAGCTGGTATCTGCTGATACAGTCCTAAAAAGGAGTGGCACAATAACTGCATTGATATTTAATAATGGCACATTAATAACACTGAGGAAGGTGTTCTGTTTTTTGTGCACTTATAATTTGCATTCAATTAATCTGTCAAAAAGACACAACTGAACGGAGCCACAGATTATTTATTCACATTCTGTAAGGAAACTGTAATGATACCATCCTTGTTAAGTTTTTTTTTTTTTTTGTTTTTTTAAACTATGATAACCAGGAAATGAAGATCTGATATCATGACAGCTCTAATCCCCAACGCATATCCATAAGCCCTAAAAGTCAAACATCCCACTCCATCAGAGTGAAAGGCAGAGGGATTAAATGACAGAGGAAGCACAGGGACAAAGCACAGTCCTGGATTCAAAGTTGGCCGCGGAGTTTCAGTAAAATCACGAACCACGAATAAAAAACAAAAACAACGACATTTCTTTATTTGAATGTTGGAGTGACTTTCAGACTTGGCCACCACACAATCCTGCTACAAACACAGATTAAAGGACTAACGGCAGCAACACAATCCCGCTGTATAATTTTCTTTAAATTAGCGACCCTGAAACCGGTAGTTAAAATCGCAGCCTTTCTGAGCTTCTCATTTCTGAACCTTTAAACTCATTCCGAGTTTAAATTCACACTCAAATATATGATCAGCCACATTAACAGTGTGTGAGTCGGGGGGGGGGGGGGGGGGGGGGGGGGGGGGTGTTGATTCCCACGCAGAAAAGCGGTGTGTCAGATAATAGCATGATTAACAGCAAAGCGGACTGGAAAAGAGAAATCTCTACCTGCCGGTATGTTACATAAAGTCCCACTGCAGTGCTGTGTGATAGCCCACCTCGTGTGCAATACAAATGAAACGGTGTGTGTCATTTCTGACATCTAGGTCGTTTGTGTACGAAGGCTCAGCTCGCCGCGGGGCCTTCAGCGGGGCTTTAACACACACGCGGTTACGATCATCAGAAATCTGACTCACTAATGGCTTCACTGCAGTTTCCTTCCTAATGCTCTTGCCCTTTACACCTTGCAGAAGTTCGTTACCTGAGAGCCCGCTTACTGGAAAGGTTTTCTTCGGCTTATGCTAGAAACAGTGAAATCTAAGCCGGTCGGGCATGCTTTGTTAATCTGCTGCTTTTCCGGCTCAAAAGCAGCATCTGCTTAGAAATATTAACAAGCACCTAAAAGCTATCAACTAATTAAAGGGACGGTGATTTGATAAGAGAAGAGAGGCATGGAGCACAGAAGAAGTGGTTTAAATAGCAGGCATGCCACTGCGTTGCGTTGCAAGGCTGTAAAGTGTCCTTTGTGTGAGGATAGACTGGGCGCCATCATATAACATTAGAGGCCTATAGGCGATGTCAGGAGCTGTGGCAAGACTGCACGCTGCTCGGAGGTGACAAAAACGACGCCTAACTCAGACACCGGCTAGGTAGCCCGTGTCGCAAACCACCACCGACATGTCATTTACAGGTTTCATTTATTTAAAATAAATATACGTCGATTTTAGATGGCAGAAACTTCGAGTGAAGAGCCAGGACCAGCCCGAGCAGCGCATCCGCCAGCCGCTTCCTAATCGTGACGACCATCTCGCAAACCTTAGATCACACTCAAATACCGAGACAAAGCCATGTCCAGTGGATTTACAGCATAAGGGAAACGTTAAGTGACAGAATCATGGGGATATTAAACTGGGTTTCCATCGAGCAGGCCGTGATTTCACCGAAGCAACGTGAGGGCCAGCTGGTAACAGTTAACGATAACGTAGTGATTTACAACAGCAGCGTAGAAGAAAGCCAGAAACAAAATGGCAGCCACGAAAAACTGGTTACTTACTGGGATATGCTTACTCATTGAAGATTGTAGCTTAATCATACAGCCGGTCCCCAGAAAAAGGTAAAACTATGAAACGGTTCTTCACCATACAGTCTGGTGCTGTTTCTCCGAGCGGAGCCGAAGTCTCCTGATCTGCCGGGAAAGAGCGAGAGAAAGAGAGAGCGAGAGAGACCGATCTCATTTCCTGTCAGGACTTTCACTATAAAACACCGGTCCTATATTATAATATAATAATATTAAAAGCAATAAGAGGAATTTCACTAGTCGTCAGTCTTGCACATCACTGTGAACACTTCTATATTAAACTGCTTTTCATTTCACTTTGTTGTACTTTGCACTTCTTTGTGTTCAAATAATTTTCCTTAGCCAGGACGTTTAGCATTTAAAGGACATTTAACCAACCATTTAACATTTAACCGTGTATGTATACGTTTGTCCCTGTGTAGATTAGAGAAAAATTCTTGTTTTTTTAAAGTCATTAAAGATGTATGCTGTACAATCATTCCACCCTGGAAAAAGAACAGAGATAATTAAAAGCCCAAACTTACCATGACATTCATGCCTATGATGAGTGTATGTAAACTTTTGACCACAACTGTATGTCTATGTCTAAGTAACTCTCTAATGCAAAAATCCACCTGTAAAATTAAAGTTATGAGATTTTACCAGAATGGCAACATGTTGAAAATGAGTATTTTTATATGTTAGTCTTGACTCCAGCTCTAAAGTAATTTGTTAAATACCTGACAATGTAATTCTTAGTCAGGATTTAACCTCAGATTAAAGCTATGTTAGTGGTTTTGTCATGTAATTAATTGAAGGGTTTGTTTTAATGATTTCTTAAAGCATATAAAAATATATAAAAAAATTATTAATAAAAAAAATTTCCATTCGCACACCTTTGCCTTTATTTCGAAGATAAACGGAGGAAACTTCCGGTCCGTTTTTTTTCCTTTTTTTGCTTCTAGCTTGACTGGTCTCGTGAAACCCCACCCTGAAAATGTGTGGTGCTATGTCCAGACATTTCTCTTCGTCCAGGCAGCAAAGGTCAGTCGGTGACTGTGGCCTAATTGCACCTTCACCTCCAGAAATCACATGATGACAGAAGACGACAGAAATGTTCCGAAATTTTAACGTGAATGAAACACTGCTTATGACTGGATGTGAAGATGACTTTGTCTTATTTACATTTCAAAGCTTGAAATGTAAAGGGGAAAAACAAACAAACAAACAAATTAGTTAATTTATGTGTTCTAAAAATTATTTTTTCCTGTGCTTTGAAGCACAGATGTGTGTATTAAATATTCTATTAAGGTAAATTTACGTGATAGTGTGCAGGAACATTTAGGACAAGTATGGGTTAGAAGTCCCCAGATCCAGTGGGATACTCAGTAAGAATTGATAGAGAACAGCAGAGCTAAGATCCTGTGGGACTTAACGGTGCAAAGAAACAGCCGCTGATCGCTGATAACAACCTAACCAGACATGGTGGCTGATGAGGAGCAGTCAAGGGCAGGCATCAGAAAAAAGGAGCACAAGAAGACTGAAAATTACCAACCACGGACTGAAGGAATAACTGGAACAGATGAATAAGGTCATGTTAAAACCAGTCCCAGTTAGTACTAGAAGCATCATGGCCTATGGCTGGCTGCACTAGATTCCTGATTCCAGGTACAATATTTGAGGTCTAGAAGAGCACAGTTGTAATACCTGCTAAGATAAGAGGATCTGTACTAAGATACTATGCACTGGAGACTCCAAAATCCCAGGTTCTCTGGTGGTGTATCCACTGGGGACAGCACCTCTAGGCGTGTCCTGTGGTGTCTAGCACTGGAATTTTAGTAGACCACTGGCCCCTATTGTTCAGAGGGTGGTGCCTCTGAGATCTGTAGTTGGATATTTGAAACTATAGATAAGGGTATAGGGAAGACGTGACAGGAGAAAGCAAGTTTGAGGCTTTTCTTGCATTTCACTTGGGATTCAAAACAGGGCTTTGACTTTGATCCCTCCCTCCCCATTTTTTTCCCTTTTTTAAAATGTATTTGAATTATGAAGTGACTACAAAATATGAAGTTTGTGGGTCGTCTTTACTGGCACCGTTATTTTACTGGCACTGTTTTAAAGAGCACACAGACTAATTATGTTGAAAAAATCACATTCTCAACATAATTCAACTGTCCTTCGGTCCAACATCAGATTGAGGAAAATGACTGCAGCTCTTTATACTCTTGAGGATATTTGAGGGCGCGTGGGAGTTTGCCCAACGAGTTTACATGTGGTTTGTAGATTTGGAGAAGGCATTTGACTGCATCCCTCAGGGTGTCCTGTGGAGGAGTCCTTTGGGAGTATGGGAAATGTGGCCTGTTATTGCATGCTGTTCAGTCTCTCTACCACTGTAGTGAGTGTTAATAACTCAGATTCAACTTATGGGGGTTGGACTCTGCCAGGGCTGCCCTTTCTCACTGATAATGTTCATCATTTTTATGGTCAGGATTTCTAGGTGCAGCCAAGCCGTGGAGGGTGTTGGGTTTAGTGGTTTCAGGATGTTGTCTCTGCTTTTTGCAGATGATATGGTTTTATCGGGAGACAGACACCCTCTCTATTTTTAAGATTAGGCTTAAAACTTTCCTTTATGATAAAGCTTATAGTTAGGGCTGGATCAGGTGACCCTGAACCATCCCTTAGTTATGCTGCTATAGGCCTAGGCTGCTGGGGGGTTCCCATAATGCACTGTTTCTTTTCATTCACCTTATTTACTTTGTTTATACTCCTCTCTGCATTTAACCATTAATTGATATTAATCTCTGTCTCTCTTCCACAGCATGTCTTTTCTCTCCCCTCAGCCCAACCGGTCGCGGCAGATGACTGCCCCTCCCTGAGCCTACTCAGCACTTAGCACTTCGTACCTACTCAGCGTGACTCAACACGGTTTTGTTTTGTTTCCATTACAATTGTGTACCACCTCAATGTGGGTGGAGTCAATATAGCAACATGGGCAGAAGTCAATTGATGTAATCTGTATGCGACTCAAATGCGTCCATTAGCTTGAAGACCTCCTGATACACTTTCTCATTTCTCGTCTGCCACCAAGCACAGAAACGTCTGCACCTCGCCGTAGGATCACGGTGTTGGTTTGCGTGTGAAGCCATTTTCTTGCTCTCAGGTTTTAAAAATGGCACCTTTGATTCTGTGAAGGCGTCGCTCTCGTGTCTCAGCTAGTGATGACACTCCCTCGTCAATCAGTGGCATGCTGTTTTTCAACATCACATTTTTGGATCGCCTTGGATTGCTTGGAACCCCGGCTGAGTGGGTACTAAAAAAGCACCCGGTACCAGGATCTAATGAAAACCTTACAAACTGTGCCGAATCAAGTTAAGTCATACTGAGTAGGTACTATTGGAAACGCAGTATAACAGACAGATTGGTGCAGGGTCTACAGTGATGTTGATACTGTAGCAGTTTTTTGTGGTGAAGGGAGAGGGGAATGTAAAAAAACTCTTGAAAGGCTCTTGATTAACTGGTCGATCTACATTCTCACCTTCATCTATGATCACATACTCTGAGTACTGACTGAAGCAATGAGACTGTGAATACAAGTGGCACAAATTAGCTTCCTCTAAAGGGTGCTTTCCCTTAGAGGTAGGATGAGGAGTTCAGTCATTTGGGAGGGACTCAGAGTAGAGCTGCTAGAAAGGAGGCAGCTGAGGTGGTTTGGACATCTGAGTAGGCTGCCTCCTGGATGCCACCTAGGTGAATTGTTTTGGTCACATCCAACTGGGAGAAGGCCCCGGGCCAGACCCAGGACATGCTGGAGTGATTATGTCCTTGGCTTGCCTGGGAGCCCTTTGATATCCCCCTAGTAGAGCTGGAGGCAGTGCTGGGGAGCTGGAGGTCTGGGGATCTCTGCTTAGACTGCTTCCTTCGTGACCTGGACCCAGATAAGTGTCAGAAAATGGATGGATAGATTGAAGTCACATTTCATGGGATGCACTTTTCAAGAACCAATATATGTTGTATATTCACCACTGTACCATATTGTCATACTGATCAAATCTACTTTGAATACACTCAGGTGGTGTCTTGGAACATCTGCAGGTAAACTTTAATCTGTCTGCCTAGAAGTAAACCACATGATTTTCTTATTTTTTTCTTCACTCTTGATTTGGGTGCATCTGTATAAGAGCTTTGATCAAAGTAGTTATGTCTTAATCTTTTATAAATCCTCTATTTAGGAACAAGAGCTGCATCATTAACCAGCACATTAAACTTGATGCTGAGAGGATGTGAAGCTGATCTCCAGAGCCACTGAGTCCCAATTTACTTTCACAGGCTATTTGATGAGTAATTCCTAAGTCATCAGCATCTAATCCTGAGTCATCAGAGGGACGCATTAGAATGAATGGATCACTTGGACCAAGACTGATTAACTAGCACACATTCAAAATGTGAATTGCATTAATTACTAGTATAAGCTGGAAGGAGTCAGTATAACAAGTTGGCTAAACGTGCCACATAATGTACATGAAGGATCAAAATATTAGTAACAAGCAAATAATATTTACACAGGTACACCAGGAAAGAAAATGCATATTTTCCCTTTAAATAGTACCAAATTACACAGTTTACATCCATCTAGTCTTTCCCACTTATCCTGTTCGGGGTAGCAGGGGGCTGGAGCCTAGCCCAGCTGTCATAGGTCGAGAACCCAGACTTTCTAGATGTTATTCTAGCTGTGAGGCAGTAGTGCTAACCACCATGCCGCTGTGCTAGTTACACAGTACACAGTTACGTTTTTTTAAATTGTTGAGAAATTACTTGGAAAAACCTGAACCTGTCCAGCCTTCAAGTGATCGAGGGGGTTATTCATAACTCCACCTGTATGTATATGTCCTGCTGTAGAAAATTGAAAATGTTGTGATATTTTAATTATAAAATATCACAACATTTTCTGTGATGAATTTTTCAGTCTACTTCTACAACTTTTCATACTTTTTACAGAAACTGGTCCATTGGTATGGTAAGGATACTGGAAAGTTGTGAGGGGCATTTCTAACTCTGAAAATGTGTGTGTGTGTGTGTTCATACACCATGATTTAATTGTAATTTTCCATTTCTAATCTCTACATTGTGATGTTTGACAGTGAACCATGGCTAACCAACCAAGAAGAGCCAAATACAGCCTGACTATGATGACTTCATTGTAGTCCGATGTTAATCAAAGTATTAAGAAATCACCAGTTCATCAATATGTTGGTATTAAAATGATAACATATCACACATAATGTACTCAGACATACCTTAAGCTTTAAAATGTATTTTTATAGTATTATTGAAACAAAATAACAGAAAGAATAATAAATACTTCTCAAAAAAATAAAGGGAACACTCAAATAACACATCCTAGATCTGAATGAATGAAATATTCTCATTGAATACTTCTGTACAAAGTTGAATGTGCTGACAACAAAATCACACAAAAATCATCAATTTATTAACCAATGGAGGCCTGGATTTGGAGTCACACACAAAATTAAAGTGGTAAAACACACTACAGGCTGATCCAACTTTGATGTAATGTCCTTAAAACAAGTCAAAATGAGGATCAGTATTGTGTGTGGCCTCCACGTGCCTGTATGACCTCCCTACAATGCCTGGGCATGCTCCTGATGAGGTGGTCTCCTGAGGGATCTCCTCCCAGACCTGGATTAAAACATCCGCCAACTCCTGGACAGTCTGTGGTGGATGGAGCGTGACATGATGTCCCAGATGTGCTCAATCAGATTCAGGTCTGGGGAACAGGTGGGCCAGTCCATAGCTTCAATGCCTTCATCTTGCAGGAACTGCTGACACACTTCAGCCACATGAGGTCTAGCATTGTCCTGCATTAGGAGGAACCCAGGGCCAACTGCACCAGCATATGGTCTCACAAGGGGTCTGAGGATCTCATCTCGGTACCTAATGGCAGTCATGCTACCTCTGGCGAGCACATGGAGGGCTGTGCGGCCCTCCAAAGAAATGCCACCCCACACCATTACTGACCCACTGCCAAACCGGTCATGCTGAAGGATGCTGCAGGCAGCAGATCGCTCTCCACGGCGTCTCCAGACTCTGTCACGTCTGTCACATGTGCTCAGTGTGAACCTGCTTTCATCTGTGAAGAGCACAGGTCGCCAGTGGCGAATTTGCCAATCCTGGTGTTCTCTGGCAAATGCCAAACGTCCTGCACGGTGTTGGGCTGTGAGCACAACCCCCATCTGTGGACGTCAGGCCCTCATACCATCCTCATGGAGTCGGTTTCTAACCATTTGTGCAGACACATGCACATTTGTGGCCTGCTGGAGGTCATTTTGCAGGGCTCTGGCAGTGCTCCTCCTGTTCCTCCTTGCACAAAGGCAGAGGTAGCGGTCCTGCTGCTGGGTTGTTGCCCTCCTACGGCCTCCTCCACGTCTCCTGGTGTACTGGCCTGTCTCCTGGTAGCGCCTCCAGCCTCTGGACACTACGCTGACAGACACAGCAAACCTTCTTGCCACAGCTCGCATTGATGTGCCATCCTGGATGAGCTGCTCTACCTGAGCCACTTGTGTGGGTTGTAGAGTCCGTCTCATGCTACCATGTGTGTGAAAGCACCACCAACATTCAAAAGTGACCAAAACATCAGCCAGAAAGCATAGGTACTGAGAAGTGGTCTGTGGTCCCCACCTGCAGAACCACTCCTTTATTGAGTGTGTCTTGCTAATTGCCAATAATTTCCACCTATTGCCTATTCCATTTGCACAACAACATGTGAAATTGATTGTCAATCAGTGTTGCTTCCTAAGTGGACAGTTTGATTTCACAGAAGTTTGATTTACTTGGAGTTATATTGTGTTGTTTAAGTGTTCCCTTTATTTTTTTTGAGCAGTGTAGTTTTGTTCAGTAAATTTGTGTTTTTTTTTTTACTTTTTGAATAATTAATGACATAAGAAAAATTCTGTCATAGATAAAAACAAACAAACAGTGTAGGCGTGACAAATATAGCCATTAAAAATTACTCCTTTATAAAATGTAAAATAGCTTTTCACTTGAGGAACAGGGAAATAGTTTCTAATTCAGTGACTTTTGACATCTTTCAGTCTAACCAGATATATATGTATATATATGTATACATATATATATATATATATAGATGGATGGATGGATGGATATATATATATATATATATATATATATATATATATATATATATATATATATAAAATCTTTTTTTTTTAAATCAACATCTTTAGTTAGAAATCCCTTCAAGAACGAAGGTCACTATGTTCAGTAAACAAGCTAAAAATATGAAGCCTTTTATTTCAGACTCAACACAAACTTTTTACTGTTATAATAATGTAAATTACAGAAAAATAAAAATACTTTATACGGGATCATTTTCTGCTGTTTGAAGTGACAAGTCAACCTATCCTGGAAGGATAAAAACAGCTACATGAAAACAGCTGGATGCACTCATTAAGAAGTTTTTTTTTGTCATATTCCCATAAAGTTTTAAATAAATTAAATAGTTTTTTCACCATTAATAGAGGCAGTAAATGCAGCACATGACTTGACTTTGGAAACAGTAACAAAACAAACCTTTAGTGGCTGTTCCAGCACTAACACGTGTATCGCATGCAGCAGGTGGAGCTGGATCTCGACATGAAGTGTTACAAATTTTAACATTTTTGAGCAGTTTAAAAATGAGACATTTGCTTTGAAAGGTGGGATTGAAAATAAGAAAGATCATGTGATACACTGACAAACCCCAGAATAGCCAATAGTCGATTGATCCAACTTTGTAATAAGATATGCTTCAGTAAACTGTAAGTAATGGCTATAATAATTTAGCCTTACAGTTTATTTTCTGTTACTTCTAAATAAATTACAGAAAAATTAAAATTTGCTGCCACTTTTAGAACAGTTTGAATGATACACTTTGATTGAGATTGTTTCACCACATATAAATACATCATATTAGAAAGTGGTACCATTGATGATCAACTACTTAAGAAAAAAGTATTATTTTGATGCTGTTTCCTTTCAAGAAATGTGCTACAGATAGAAGCGTGGTGTCACGCTGCACTCTAGCAGCTCTTCAGTGCTTAGCCTGTCAGTACCAGCAGCTATTGTCTGCTTTTTATAACTGTGGGTTTTCATCTCTGTGGAATAAATACTTTTGCTCCCATATCTTTCTGGAAGCACACATAGAACTGCTGAGCTCTGCAGTTTTACTCTGCAGTGACACAAAAGATCCACTGAATTGTTCTCGGCAGCAGCCAATGAGCTCGAAGCAGCGGCGCTTCAGTGTCCACCGGCGGCTGGCTGATGCCAGTTTCCAGCTGGATTCCCGTGGCTGTTTTGCGGGGCAGAAAGAATTTTCTAATCCGTCATCATTGTACCAATTGTCTATAAAAATTAATGTGCAAGTGAAGCTCTGCTTTCACAGGGGGGGGCTATCAATTTCCAAATCACAGTTCATGAGTACAAAAAAAGAAATGAATGACTCTGAAGATTTCAAGGTAACGGCATCTACAGTTTGCATTTTGATTTGATTTTAGCAGGATCCATACAGGGTTTTTCCTTCATATATATGACTTCACTTTGTTTGATCCATGGAGTATTGCATTTTTAATTCTGAAGTCTTTTTTCATTCAGTATGTTTTCAGATTTGATTGCTTACACTTTTTGGCGATCAGCTTCACAGATACTTGACCTTCTCCTACCATTCTTGTGATAGAGGCACTGTTTGTTTTCCAGGAAGGCCAAAATAGAAGCGACGACCAAATAGACGGCACCGGGATGAGTCTAGGCAGCAAGAAGGGAGTCAGGGTGACGGGGAAATATGTGCATCCAGTTGATTGGAGCAGCAGAGGAGGCGGTCCATCCATCATCCACACTCCCATCGGTACCCCGATGACTCCTAACACCCCCACGATTATCTCAATTGGCCCTGTGCCTCACCAGCCCCCAGAGCAAGTTGATGATCCCTCAGTGGATGAACCTGCTGCTGGGGGGGACTGGACCAGAGAGGATTCATCTCAGACCAGAGTGTCCTATGGTGAAATGGGTGTTCCGAGGCAGACCATGGAGGAGCTGAAGACCATCCTGAGGGACAGTCCCCTGCTCAGCATCCGGGAAAGACATGAGGGGAAACCAGGGAGTCCCTACACGTACCTCCATGCAAGCAGCACTGGTGGTGGAGGGCCCAACGGACGTCAGGATGATGGAAGCTCTCACAGGGCGTTCAGCACCTTCAAACCTCACTCTGACGCTTCCAGAAGGGGGCCCAGGTCCAGAGATAGCACATCTATTCAGCTGCCTTCCACCATGGATTCATCCAGCTCGTTCAGGTCTAGTGCAAACACAAATAGGCAGCCTGGAGTCAGGACCCACACATATGCGAGCGGTGGCTCCTGGGGAGAGACTGGAGGTTCTCATTCAGGTGGGTGAAGTTTGATTAGATTTAGCCAAGTTTTTCTTGATAGGAAGAAAGAAATATGTTGAAAAAGTATACATTTAGTATTAGAACTATACCTTCCAGCTCAGGGAAAATAGAAATTGCTGGCTCGTAGGGCTGTAGCATTGAGTCCTGTCTCATTATAAAAATTTTGGTTATTACATGACGGGACTTCATTTAACCAGCACAAGATACTGACGTCTGCTTTATGTCCTGAATATAAAAAAATGACACATTTTTTGTTTATTTTTTATATTTTTGAAAGAGTCACCTGATTTAAAACCTTCTTAATAACTTTAAACAATTTGGAAAAACACTACCCAGTTTGAGGCTTTTTTCAGTGAGATTTGATTTTCTCTGCTCACTGTATTATATTCAGTGGCTAACAGTGGGAAATTTTACACTTGTCAGTGGCGTCAGTGGACAAACTATGTCACTGTTTTGACACTGCCTCAAACCCAGATCATTTTGGCTTGACTAGCGTGGTCCTGATGGTGTTACTTGAGCTTTGAGATTGTGAAATCTCTGACTTAAAAAACAAGCTTTTAATTTGTCCTTTTTAAAATGTTTTTTAAACGTGATGCTTTGTATTCAAATGAAAGCTTGTCAAATGTTTTTGCAGATATTTCAAATTGTTTTCCACAGATAACGAAAAAGACACAATCGAGATCTCTGGGAACCAGAGGTTCATTGCAGCCATGGAGCAAATTAAACAGCAAATAGCGCGCGAGAACATCAACTTCGTCCGCTTTGAGGCCACTGACCTCCACGGGGTGTCAAGGTCCAAGACAGTGCCTGTCCGCTTCTTCCATGTAATGAACATCTATCTATCTATCTATCTATCTATCTATCTATCTATCTATCTATCTATCTATCTATCTATCTATCTATCTATCTATCTATCTATCTATCTATCTATCTATCTATCTATCTATCTATCTATCTATCTATCTATCTATCTATCTATCTATCTATCTATCTATCTATCTATCTATCTATCTATCTATCTATGACTTTCAGAGTGGTTTCAGAATAACTGATAGATGTATTTTAGATCTTTTGTTGAGCGCTAGGTTACATGTCTTTATGTAAAACTAAGTCAGTTACCCACGGCCACAAGAATGGCCTTCAGTGTTTTCATAAAACCTCCTAATAAAAGGTGAGTAGTGTTTTTAATCTATATGTTGCATTGACAGGAGAAAGCACTATATGGGGTACCAATGCCAAGAAGCTATTTGGAGCTAACCCTGAGCCCAAAGAGCAATGAAGTGGACCACGCCAACACTGCCAACTTCTGTAGTGATGTCCTTTTGATCCCTGACCTTTCGACCTTCAGGGCCCTACCCTGGGCTGAGCAAACAGCACGGGTCATCTGCGACCCATGCACCATCACAGGAAACCCCCTTCGCACTTCGCCTCGCCTCATTGCCAAGCAGCTTCTCGGCCAGCTCCAAAGCCTGGGTTTCTCTCTGCACTCATCCTTCACCTACGAATGCTGCGTACTAGGAGCTCCAGACCGGATCGGACCAAAGACGCTCCTGTTTCCTGCCACCACCCTGCTCAGCAACCATGACCTGCCTTTCTTCCAGCAGCTGGTGGATAGCATGTACTGCATGGGGGCTGACATAGACAGCATGGCTTCTGCAAGTGGCCCTGGCCAGATGGAGATCAACCTGAGGCCGGAGTTTGGGATTGCTGCCGCTGATAGCGCCTTCACCTTCCGCACTGGCATCAAAGAAATGGCTCGCAAACACAGCTACATTGCCAGCTTTTTCACTGACGATGGTCTGTACAATGCGGGTGTGCTCTCACATAGCCTGTGGGATGCTAATGGGCGACGCAGTATCTTCCACAGTGGAGAGAGAGCAGGTGAGCTCTCTGAGATTGGTAGAAAATGGCTGGCAGGCCTCCTCACCCACTCTGCTGCGCTGAGCTGCCTGATGTCACCTGGCCTGGGCTGCAGGAGTCACATTGCCAAAAGCATCAAAGACCCCAAGCAGATGCTGTATGCCACTTGTGGCTGTAACGATAACAGCAGCTCCTTCAACATCAAGTGTCACGGTGGGAGGGAGACGCATATTGATAACAAGCTGGGCTCAGCCATGGCAAACCCTTACATTGTCCTGGCAGCTACAGTGGCTGCAGGACTGGATGGTATCAGACGAAACCTGAATGTCGAAAGCGGTCTGAACAAAGCCCCCTGTCAACAGAAGGAGTTTGCCATTCCAGTAAAGCTTGACGACGCGCTGGAGGCATTGGGGGAGGATCATGTCATCCGCAGTGCCCTCGGAGAGCCTTTTATTCAGTATTTCATTGCCATGAAGAAGTTTGAGATTGAGACCCAGGAACTGGATGATGAGAGGAACAAGTGCTTTGAGTATTTCATATAGAAAGCCTCAATTTATTTCAGATGAAACACATTTCCTCCTGCCACACAAATAAAAGCATGGGAACCAGCTGCTTGAATGTACAAGTTTTTATTTTATACGATGTTGATAACTTATTATTAGACACTGTAGATCGTTTAGAAGACATTTCAAAATAAAGGTATTAAACCCCCCCAAAATGCAAAGCAGTGTTGTGCTATTTTGTTGTTGTGTGTACACAGCAAAAGGATTGTTCTGCCCAATGTTTTTTAATGTGAAGAAGAGCGGAGAGTCAAAAATGTCTTTTTCCTCCAGCGGGCACACACACAAGTAAATGGAAACCAGAAAATCGACACATCGCTTCAAAGAACAAACACATGTAAATTATCGATGCCAAAAACGTTACCACAGGAACCAAACATTGGCCTATTATCTGCAGTCGAATATGCGGTGTCAGCAGTAGCACAGCAGAGCTGAGTCAGCGTCCATTTGGTCACAGATCCTCGCTGACCTCACACCTAATGTTCTCTTACTGGGTAGCAAAGGAAGAGCCACCATGTATGCTACATCCATCCTTTGCGCTCTTGTTGTTTTCCCTCACTCACTGCTAAACATCCTCACTCCTCTTCCTGTTCCATGGACCATAAAATATTCATGTGAGCAGCTTCTCTATGTTAGCGGTTTGTTTTGACGCTCTGAAAATATGCTTTACAATACACATGTTGAAAATTCAGTATGGCCCGGACAGATTTTGACTATTCTACATGTGATGACCTACACAAGAAGGTAATGTATATTTTAGAGGGTTGAACTATTCAAATGATAATCTGTTTTGATGACAAAGACGTGCAACAAATGTCTGTTAGGCTTTTGCCTAAATGTGCTAAAACATTTGCAAATGTTAAAACAAGAATTAAAAATGCTTTTTTTGATGTGCAGTTATTATTCGGGAGTTGAGCCAAAGCAGCTGAGACATGGTTTTCTGGTGTGTAATGAGCATACTAACCTCTTGGGGTCGCTAGCTTGGCTGTAATTAGACTACTTATATTTTCCTCAGTATGAATCAAAAAGACTGAAATTGATAGCACTCATCTTACATGACCAGATGACTCTGTGGTTTTGGGAAATGACACACCTCTACACACTGTGTATAAAGATGCTTAAATTATGATTATCATAATTATTTGAAGCAGAAGAGTGCAATGTCAATTCAGACTATTTACAAACAAGCCAATAAGAACGCAATGACACTTCAACCCTGTGAGGACGTTATCATCATCAGTGATGACCCCAACAAGAGCTCTCATCTACTCTTGTTGCTGAAGAGAGACGGTTTTATGTCTTACACTTGAAACATTCATATATTTTTGGGCACTTTGTCATGGTACAGACTTAATTTAAGAGCAGTCAGAGACAGCCTCGAAGGTATTGCATGATGACAAGGAATCTGAAGAACATTTTCGCAGCACTGTATTTTTAACTTACCCATCATGTTATCTGTTCAAGCAGTCTGTCAATTCTTCTGCCACACCAGCAAAATGGAGATGAGTGGGATTTTGCCGGTGTTGCTGTCATCATTGAATGTGTAGTATTTAGTGTTATCACTGTGAGTGCTTTAAAAAAGAACAAATTTTCTTTGAGGTTTACTCAATAACCTGCGCAGACTGCTTTCTGTAAAGTCACTGAGGAGTCACGCTGGATGTCATCACTTTTACACATCTATGGAAACCTTGAGAAACAGCTGAGAAAATAAAATCTGGAGATACATTTTGACCTAAATTGATTATGACTCCAATCTCATTGTGCATTCTGTATAATGACATTCTATTCTATGAACTAAAGGCAGGCTTTTCTAGGATGAATATTCTAAGTTGCACTTTATTTGAAATCTGTGGAATCAGATGAAAAAAAGTTTTGGTTGGTGCAAACATTTGTTTTTGTGCAGTGTTTTTAAAAAGGAGTGCAAGATTTCATGTTTTCTTCTAGGTAAGTTCTATGTGCAGTTACAATCTGATGTTACTGTTCTGGTGTTGTTTGTACATTATAATCAATGTTGACCCAAGCACCAACTTTGCAACTGAGCAATCATTTGTTTTTAATGTAGCTCTAGCTTTGCAACTCATGAAAAAAACATGCAGATGGTACAGTAGAAGTTAGCTTCAAGGGCTTTCGGCCAGAAAGTTCAGCCCGAGAGGCTTTTTAATATATGGTCACCCCTCATCATCTGTGACATCACCCACTCTAGCTATGAACCCTAACCCTCTAACTGTGTGCTTCCTCTGATGGGTGGCTGGCCTCTCTCTTAGAGACTGGGTGAGGAGTGCAGCCATTCAGGAGGGGCTCAAAGCAGAGCCGCTGCTCCTCCACATCGAAAGGAGCCAGATGAGGTGGTTTGGGCATTTGACAAGGATGCCTCCTGGGCACCTCTTGGGTGAGGTGTTCCAGGCACGTCCTACCAGGAGGAGGCCCCTGGGGCAGACCCAGGATACACTGGAGAAATTATATCTCTTGACTGGCCTGGGAACGCCTTGGGGTCCCCCTGGATGAGCTGGTGGAGGTGGCTGGGGAGAAGGAGGTCTGGGGCTTCTCTGCTTAGGCTGCTGCCCCCGCGACATGGCCCCGGATAAGTGGAAGAAGATGGATGGATGGACAAAAAGAGCTTTTACAGAAAAAATATAGTTTCTGATGCATGTCAGTTAGAATTATTATTTTATTTCTCCCCTGTTTGCTAAGTCCTTTAAAACTATATAAATTAAAAAAAGAAAAAAAAGGATTTCACCAGGCACAGGAAAGTCATGTGTTTGATCCATTCATCAATGACAACCTCACCGTCTCATTTATCTTAGCACACGAGCCATAATTCCACCCTGACATGCTTAGCTATGACATCACAACAACACATAGTTACAGTTATGGTCCTGGAACATTAACACGTCTTATAAGAACAACACCGAGACAGTGATTAGTAATACTGAGCATCCAAGAGAGCTCATCAACTAGGCACATAACTTTGCCTCTTTTTAACCTAAAAAGCTGTAGACGTACTGTAGAAGCTGAGGCGAGTAACAGTAATGATAACGCAGCAGATCCCAATCAAAGCAGTTTACTGTCTGCAGACACTTTGTCTCAAGTCAGGTAAAAGTCCAGTATGAATGCTTCTCACATTTGGAACATGGGCTGCTGATGCACTGCTGTGGCTAACATTAGTATTACAAAAACAAGCCTGAAATGCTTGTACCATAACTTGATCCCATTTGTTTCACTGAAGCAAAAACTCAGTAAGTGGAACCTAGCAATTTCTTTTTCTTTTTCACTTGACAACAAATTTCATCAAAACTAATTTATTTAAAAAATAAAAACAAACAACAAACAACAAAAATAAAAACAACTTAGATTGATTATCTTTGCTAAATCTTTTTTTTTTTTTAATTACCTGTTCTTAAGTCATATGCACAGGAAACATTTGAGATCAGATTTAGAAAATGCATCACAGGAATGTTTTTGTTTCTTTATTTTCTCACCAGCCTTTCAGGTCTTCCGCAGACTTTCCATCAGTCCTGCTGAAATTCCTGGTTTCATGGTTATGTTTCCTTTTAGCCCTGCTGTGTTAAACATCTGGATGTTGCTGCATTACAGCCATGACATTCAAATATCAACATCTTCCCTGAGGAAGGATGGGCCATAAATACTAAAATCATCAAAAGACACTGAGAAAATCTACAACATCCTGCATGATAAAGCTCACGACATATTTCTTGTTTTCTTTTGTTGACATGTTCCGTGGAAACACCAAATCCACCACTATTTTACTCCATAATTTAACAGGTATGATCTAATACTTTTCTCCATGTAGTGTAGTTAACATGAAAGTCTTTAAAAAGAGCAAATGTGTTCATTAATTAAACAAGTTTCAGTAATTTCCAGCAGCATATTTTCAGGACTATTTCAGGAACAGGAATATTTTCAGCAGGAGATGAATGCACATTTGGTGCTCTTTGGGCAGCAGGTCATGTATGCACTGCTGTGTTAAAATGAGCTACAGTGTGTGCGCTTAGGAAAATTAATGCACAGATTGGCCAGTGCAACGCTGGGGCTTACTGAAAGTGTTTGTTTTAAAGTAGCTATTTAACAACAATACTGCACAACAAGAGAACTTTGGAGGAATGTGATGCTGACTGATCATTTTGATGTTTTACTAAGACGGAAAATGTTCTCATCAGGCCGATTCCTTTAAGTAAACTTGCAAAAAGAACAAATACACTCTGTATGAGACATAGAGTGCCATTTTTATAATTCAGCTTACTCAAACATTGCTGATTTCTTGAAGTGCTATTGTCATATTCACCCTGCTTTACTCTTGCTTCAACCCCGCCCCCAAACATCTAGCTTAAACACAGGCACTGCAGACTCCTGATTCATCACACCTTGTTATTGGCATCAGTGATAAATAAAAATGGAGCATACTGTTGTGGTGCAAACACACAAGAAAAATAAATGAATAAACAACACACGTGCTGTGCAGTAACTTTGCCTTCATTTCAGAGCGCCTTCTTCTCTGCCTTCACTATTTGCTTTTGTTTATTAGATTTCCGACTCGCTGAATGAATCGTCCCAGTTTGTTATCTGTACCACTTTGCGTCTGATACTCTGGATGGCCAGAGTCACCCCTGTTCAGGGAAGAGGTTCTCTCTTTGTCTGAGGAATATGAATTTGCCTTCTTCACTGACTTGTCAAGGCGAATATTTTCATTGCTAAGCAAAAGCTCATACCGGCTGTAGAGTTTCTCCCTTTTTCTTTGATAGAGAGTCTCTACTTCTTTATCCAGAGTGCTCTTTGAGCCGCAGTCCTGCTCGGCTGCAGGGGCCGTCTTCTTTTTGCTCAGACGCTGAGGAGACAATCTTGAGAATGGAGATTTATGCTTCTCTGTCTCTGATGGACCGCTATGGGAGCTCTGCAAACTGTGCATGCTCAGTGATGGGCTTTTCGTTGTGTGCGCTGCAGCAGGTGCCTGGGAATGGTCTGCCTTGAGTGGCTGGATTGATCCTGAGTTACTACGTGAGTTCAATGAGGTCTTTCTTTGCAGTGACTTCTCTTCTTTTTTGGAAGCTTTCTGTTCATCTGACTGTACCTTCATTCTCACAGAGTTCTGCCTCTGCAGTGCTGCATCCTCTGGCTTTGTTTGCCCCTTTTCTGTGTGCTTGCTCTTACTCCCCACTGCCTGCTGAAGTCCTGCAGATGGATTTGAGACTTCCAGAACAGTTTCCACCTCAGAAATGGATTTCTTTCCTTCCCTTGGAGCATCTGAGCCTGTGCTGTGGGTCACCTTACCATCCCTTCTTCTGGCTTGATCCTGCATTTCTCTTTCTGGAGATTTTTCAGAGTTCTTAGGAACAGCTCCCTCATCTTTGCGAATCTCATTCCTGTCTTTGATTGCTGGCTCCAAACGAGTGTTTGAACTGTCTTTTTCTTCAGGGACCTCGGTCAGAGACTCCATCACTCTTGCATGCTGAATGCTAACACTGCTGGACTGTAAATGAGAAAGCTTGAGCATTGCGTCATTCATTTTCAGGTCTAAATCAGCAGCTGACGCTGTTTTGGACAGGGGCTCGTGCCAGTCGTACGTCTGCATCGTCTTTCGGTCTGAAACCATTTTCACATCATGGTGAGAGGCAGAGCGGTGTCCATCAGTGAGCCTTGGCTCCTTTTTGTTACCTCCCTTCATGAGCTCCCTGTTTTCCTTGTTGCAGCTTTCTTGTGCTGCTGGCGTTGATTCTGAGACACCCTGTCTTAATAAAGACATCAGTTTGGATCTTTCTGCATTCGGATACATGGACCTCAAAGACTCTTGGCTTTGCCTGAAATTGGTGTAGTCCTGCAAACTGAACCTCTTTTGCCTTGTTTCTTCCATTCTGGACTTAATATCTCTTGACCTGCTGTGAATCAGCTGTGACTGATACTCATTTAAGCCTGTGTGACTGCTGTATGGAGACGTCATAGGGGAGCTTGCATCACACGATGCATCTGGAAGCATGTCGTTCTCATTGAGATATGTATCAATCTTCCAGCGGTGGAGTGATGTTTCCGAGTTGAATGGTATTAGGTTCTGGTCTGCACCATAGCGTGTCTGGTGCCTGAGGTGATGCTGAGACATCTGGTTTGGTAGCAGTGAATCCCTGCCTCCCCTCTGTTTAGATCCACTCCTCCTAGGAGCAGCAGGGACTCCAAAGTCCTTAGTTCCCATCTTTAGCCGAGTCATGGAGTTTAACTTCTGAAGCTCGCCCCCATAACTGTGTCCCCTCACGAGTTTCCCCATATCGGTATACTCGGGCTGATGCAGCCTGTCCTGGACACTCAGGCCTCTGGTCATTGTGGCAGAATTGTTAAACCTGGTGTCCTGAACACTTCTCATGCTATGCATCACCCTTGGTCTCGTGTGAATTTTATTGAGAGACAGATGGCTGGAGTTCAGGCTCTGCAGGGCCAAAGTATCTTTGAGGTATGGGACCAATGGCCTCTCATTCAGCAGAAGTGGAGGAACTGTGGAGCGAGCATAGAGTCTTCTGAACTCCTCGTCATAAGAGGAAACCAGTTGACCTGTGACAACCAGGACCATACTCATGTTGATCTTCTCAAATGTCCATGTGTAGCTGAAAAAGAAATTGGAGAACCAATATAGAAGACAAGGATGTAACTAATAATAAACTCATGCAGATCCTAAATATCTAAATTTTGATGTGCTTAATCCAGCAATGAAACATTACAGTGGAAATAAGGCTCAGCAGTGACCAGGAAATGCATCATAAAAAACTAAAGGCTCAGTAGGACCACAACTTAAACACATGATGGTTCAGCTTCATCAAGAAGTGTTCTTCTCATCTCTGATCAGATCTCAAATAGAAGAACTAGTTATGCTGGATTGGCAGATTTGTTAAGTTTGTCTTAGAACAAGCTCTGCAGGTATGTGTCTTTTTTCCTTCTTTTCTCTCTGATATGAACTATCACAGCAGTGAATGTTGTCATCAAACAAGTTTAAATAATGAGGACCGAGTATGTAAAAGTAACCTCTGTGAGCCACAAGCTCAGGCCTCATGCTGCTCTAAATGCACCCTTTGAGACACTTCTCCTGCTCCTTGCTCTGGATGATATCAGTGAGCGGGGATTTTCCTAATATGGTCATCTCAAGCACGCAGAAGCCCCACCCACCTTCTGTTCAAACATTCTGTCTGTGAGGGGCAGCCAATCAGGATAAAGACAACCTAAGTGAAGGAGGAAGGGAGCTAAATAAATGTTTAAGTGTTTCTTTTTCTTTTTTAAATAACAGAGTAGCACAATGAGTTACATGAAATTGCTTTAAAGTTTAATCATGGGAAACCTGAGGCAGCAAAGCTGGCAAGCACGAGTATGGACAGGCTTCTCTTTCAATTTAATCACATCTGAATGGATGCAAATAAGACTGACTCACCTGTATGTTCCATACAAAACCGTCTGGCAGTCCACAAGCATAAACTTCTGTTCCAAACCTCCATGAAACTTCATCGTAGACTGACACTGATACTGCTGCCCCTGAACTGTCCGAACACGAAGGGTCTGGTGGAGAAACAAGAGAATAAATCTTATTAGACTACGTGTTATGTATGAAGGCACTTTTGGCTTATTCACTAAAGATCACCACAGCTGGTATCCCTGCATCTTTGTTTTTTTTTAAGCCCGATGACGTTCCTGACACAAACCGAAATGGATTTGTTTCTCCTTCTGGGACTGAACCGGGGTGCTTTTGGTTTTTAGGCAACAGAATTTAACTACCATGCATGGTAGAGTTGGCTGAATTATTACCAGCCACCAGCTATTTCACATTTGACCAAAAACTTTGTCGTACAGGTTTCAGGTGTTAGTATGTCCTACAGAGAATTCATACATCATCATATTTCCATCTACAGCAGGAACATAGATGATATTTTCTTTATTTGGGCCTCTACTGAAGAACATCTCAATGAGTTCTACACATTCTCAGAGTGGACATTTGAAATTCACATCGGCTTATGATCCTGTACAAGTGCACTTCTTGGACATCCTGATCCATAACAACAAGGAGAACCTATGCATCACTTTGTACAGGAAACCCACAGATAGAAATTCACTTCTACATGAGCACTGAGATCACGTATGCCATTCAATATTCACCTCTGGCTAAAAATATGGCCACTGTTATTCACAAATGTTGGCAGATTGTAGCTTCTGACCCTACTCTCAAACATCCATCTTCTTCTACTATGTGACTGAATGCTGTGAAATCTGGGAATTACAAATGTAATAATTGTCAGCAATCTCACGGATCCATTTCCGTACATTGTTTGACCATGCCTTTCAAAAGAAAAACATTACACAAGAAACTGGAATGTGATTATACCGGTTTGATAATAATTTAAGTGAGGCTGGATATGACTCCTTCTAAAAGAATCACACAGAATTAAATCAGTTGTTGTGTTATTGGTTGTTAGGTTTGTTTTGGGTTAACGAGTTTGGCAGCTTCCGTTGGCCGGTTTGCTATCAGAAATGACTGATATATGTGAATATGATACAACCCTGTATCTAAAAAAGTTGGCTTTCCTACTCTAACTCCTTTTAGCAACAATCTGTGAGCATTTGGAGATTGTTGAGATCATTTGCGGGGAGTTTTGAAAACTAAATACCGTAGGATGTGATGGGCCTTGTTTGTTTTAGTTTTCACCGCATGTGAAATGAAAATAGGCCAGCTTTACACCCATAGCTTTCATTCTCTTTTCCATGGAGCCTTGCTGCTGTGATATGTGCAGAATGTGGCGTGACTTTGTCTTTCTTCTTCACTGTCCTCCCACAAAAAACAACCCCATAGGCAGTTTATGCAAACAGCTTATTCCATGTTTATTATGTGCTCTTGTCTCATTGTCTGTAGATGGGATGGAGCTTATCATCAAACTGAGCTTTCTTGCATATGTTTAGTATTGTGAAAGGTCATATCTGTCACATATTTCATATCACATTTTTCAAACCCTGCCCAAGTAGTTTTAGAGCCTAAATTCCCCCAAAGAGTGAGTGAAAAAGAAACTCAAACATAACTAAAGCCCAGTGTGAAATCATGCATGCTTGCCTCCAGGGTTATTCCATTCATCAGGAGCCTATATGTTTCCATTACTATTAGCTTCACACAAACTCAGAAAAACACGCATAACCTTTGTCACACTCTACATGATCAAACCTGCGCGTCGGTTTTCCTCAGGCTGGTATTTTGATGTGGCTACTGGCTAAGCAGCTTGCAAAGAGATCACAAAGCTGTCACTGTGTTCACTCTGTGTTCACACTTTGTTTAGACAGTTGAAGCATCATCCGATGCTGTTAGACGGGAAAATCCGGCCGCGCTGAGAGCTCTGTCCTGCGGAGGCTGCAGTTGTCTCGTGTGATAATGGCAGGTAGAGACGCAGCAGGGAAATGTTGGTAAATGACTGCGTTTCCACCAGGATACGGAGCAAATGTCAGATTTAATGCATTAAATGCTCGTTTGCCAACAGGAGAAAGGTCAGGACGTTTCATGGGAAACACGGAGGGAAAGCAAATGTAAGGAGATGTTTTCCCTCCATAATATCAGAAAATTACCACATCAGATCTTGTCAGCAAGTCAGCATGTTGCACGCTGTCTAGGCCTGTGTGCGGCAAATGAAGGCTTAATAGTTTATGTCTGACTTTATACAGGTCTACATGTCTGTGCAGCATCTTCTCAGTCTTAAGGTGTGCTGAGCGCACGCACGCACGCACACACACACACACACACACACACACACACACACACACACACACACACACACACACACACACACACACACACACACACACACCTACCTATTCTATCAAAATAAAATTCTTCTGTATCCTGTTATCATTATTTCCAATATTATGATTTTCTTCCCTTTTAAAAGAGGGTTATTTTTAGGATTACTTCTTATCATTGGTCATGACTTAGGCCTCAAAAGGAGCCACTCAGTGGAGTTTAAAATTTTTAAAATATTTTGCAACATGAACATTGTGCAACATGTCAATATGTCTGCTGTGCATGGGAACAGGAAAACTGCATTTGGCACGATGTGGCTGGGAATGCAGACGAGTGTTTACCAGAAGTGATTTTTTTACTTCAGGAAAAGTGGAAAACATAAGAATAGGTGTGCTGTGATAATCACATAACAGCAAAATATCTCCTGTTTTAGTTCACACATGGTATTCTAGTGGAAAATAATAATTATTATAATAATTATTTCAAGGTGCTGTGTTTCTCACCTTTAGGTCGTTGATATTAACCCCCACATTGTGTGACATGTCGAGGAAGCTCTTGACATGGTAATCGTCCAGAAGGATGTAGACCACGACTCCCCTCAGCGTGGCACTGATGAGCTCTTTGAAAATGTCGACATCGGTGAAGACGTCCATCGCAATTGCAATAACCTGGAGGCACATCGGACATGTGGACGTGCTTTTAATTGTGAGAAAATGTCATTTACTCAGTCAAAATATGTCTGAGTAGGACTTTAAATAAAGAATAGAATATACAGTATAGAAGACTTTCCACCTGTAACGAACTTTATCATCGAAGAGCACACCTGTTTAACTTGAAATAATCCTCTACAGAATACATACACTAAAGCACTGTGTAAATATTATTCTTTGCCACAAATACAAGTTAATACGACAGAACTATTTCAGTTAGATATTTTTTTTAAAAGTATTTAAAGTTCTCCTTGATGCGTACTATCTATGTTTGGTACTTGCAGGTGGATGCAGGATTTGTTGTTAATCGCAGTCAGGACTTCAGTAGTGAAGAAGATAACTACTTGATCACAGAACAACAGAGGAATATTTCCAGTTGTTGGTTTACAGTTTGTTAAATTTGCTTTTCTAGAATCAGTTTATTGCTAACCAGTCCAGCTCTGGTAGTTTATAGTTTTCTTTTTCCCCCTTTTGGACCTTTTGCATTTTGCACTCATTAAATGGTTCCCTTCAAGTTTAATCCAGCCTGCCTCCATTTATCTGCATTTGGGTCCTGCTTTAAGACTCCACACAGTCTGTAGCATCTACATATTTTACTTTTGTGGTGTGGGGATGCTTACTATGAGACTTAATATGGATCTTTAACCAGTCATACTTTCTTTCCATCTCATATAATTGAGAGTGTGACTAATCTGAAGCTACTGTGTCCTTGTTATTGTATCTCATGGTTTGTGTTGTGGATCTCCTTGCAGTAAAATCTTCAGCTCACGTCTTCAGCCTTTATTACCTCACCACTGACGGGTGAAGGGAGGTTATTTTTTCACCCCTGTCTGTCTGTCTGTAACATAAATCAAAACGTTTTGACCCCAAACTGATGAAACTTTGTGGAAATATTCCTTCGGGGCCCAAGAACATTTATCAGGATGAGATTTGGTACTCAGGTAAAAACAATTACTGCTTAAATTAAAATACTACACAAAACCCTACACAAAAATCACACACACACATACAATTCATATCTTGACAAATGTTTGTTTCTCTCTTTTTTTTCCATTTAGTTTTTTTTTTAAGGATGCAATCAGGGTTCACACTCAATAAAATATATCCAGACTACATACAGTGGCTTGCAAAAGTATTCATACCCCTTGAACTTTTCCATATTTTGTCACATTACAACCACAAACATAAATATATATTCACTGGAACTTAATGTGAAAGACCAACACAAAGTGGTATACAATTGTGAAGTGGAACCAAAATTATACATGATCCAAAACATTTTTTACAAATAAAAAACTGAAAAGTGTGGTGTGCAAAAGTATTCAGCCCCCTTTTCTCTGAGTGCAACCAGTTGCATTCAGAAGTTGCCTGATGACTGCTAATGACTAAAAAGAGTCCACCTGTGTGTAATCTAATCTCAGTACAAATACAGCTGCTCTGTGACGGCCTCAGAGGTTGGTTAAGAGAATATTGGGGAGTAAACGGCATCATGAAGTCCAAAGAACACAGCAGACAGGTCAGGAATAAGGTTGTGGAGAAGTTTAAAGCAGGCTTAGGCTATAAAAAGATTTCCCAAGCTTTGAACATCTCATGGAGCACTGTTCAATCCATTATCCGGAAATGGAAAGAGTATGGCACAACTGTAAACCTACCAAGACAAGGCCGTCCACCTAAACTTACAGGCCGAACAAGGAGAGCACTGATCAGAGATGCAGCCAAGAGGCCCATGGTGACTCTGGACCAAATGCAGAGATCCAGTTTAAAGGTGGAGGGAATCTGTCCACAGGACAACTATTAGTGGTGCACTGCACAAATGTGGTCTTTAAGGAAGAGTGGCAAGAAGAAAGCCATTGTTAACAGAAAACCATAAAAAGTCCCGTTTGCAGTTTGCCAGAAGCTGTTGGAGACACAGCAAACATGTGGAACAAGGTGCTTTGGTCAGATGAGACCAAAATGGAAATTTTTGGCCAAAATACAAAATGCTATGTGTGGCAGAGAATTAACACTGCACATCACTCTGAACACACCATCCCCACTGTCAGATATGGTGGTGGCAGCATCATGCTCTGGGGCTGCTTCTCTTCAGCAGGGACAGGGAAGTTGGTCAGAGTTGATGGGAAGATGGATGGAGCCAAATACAGAGCAATCTTGGAGGAAAACCTGTTGGAGTCTGCAAAAGACTTGAGACTGGGGCGGAGGTTCACCTTCCAGCAGGACAACGACCCTAAACATAAAGCCAGGGCTACAATGGAACGGTTTAAAACCAAACATATTGATGTGTTAGAACGGCCCAGTCAAAGTCCAGACCTAAACCCAATGAGAATTTTTGGCAAGATCTGAAAACTGCTGTTCACGAACGCTCTCCATCTAACCTGACTGAGTTTGAGCTGTTTTGCAAAGAGAAATGGCCAAAAATTTCAGTCACTAGATGTGCAAAGCTGGTGGAGACATACGCTAAAAGACTTACAGCTGTAACTGCAGCAAAAGGTGGTTCCACAAAGTATTGACTCAGGGGGGCTCAATACTTTTGCACACCGTACTTTTCAGTTTTTTATTTGTAAAAAAATGTTTTGAATCATGTATAATTTTCTTTCCAATTCATAATTGTATACCACTTTGTGTTGGTCTTTCACATTAAATTGCAGTGAAATATATTTATGTTTGTGGTTGTAATGTGACAAAATATGGAAAAGTTCAAGGGGTATGAATAAATTTGCAAGCCACTGTATATGCCATTATCTGTTCATGTGGATCTCACTTTTAAAATAAAAATATCATATTTTACAGTTTTTTTTTTAAAGCCAGTAAAATACATTTCTAGTCTTTCTGATTCAGTAATGTGTGATGGAGTATGACAACACTGCAGCGTAGTGTCAGAGCATACACAATTCTGGGTGTGTGAGGTGTGCTGAGTGCCCTCTGGTTAGAGAGGTTTTTTACCTCACCGCATACATGTGCACAAAAACAAGCTTCTCTTTAGTTATCACTATATTAACTTACTGCTAAATCAGAAACAAGGACCTTTATGATACCCCGTGTCTGCTCGTGAGCTCCACAGGCTCCTGCATGAGCATTCAGAGAGGTGAGGACTGATTTGTTGCTGCAGCTCTAAAGCAGCGCAGCTCATTAACTTACAACTGAATAACTGCACAGAAAGTACAGGATGGAAAACCTTCTTGATGAAGGTTCCTGTGGAAAATTAGGGAATTGCAAACTACCATGACCTGCTATCCTTATGATTCTGGTCATGAAAACCTTCAAAATTTTAAGCTTAAGTATAAAAACAAATTGCCACCAGGCTGCTTTCAAGAGCACATGACATTACTGCTACCTCTACATGGTTGCTACAGCTTTAAAGAAACTTTTCTATCAGTGTGTTTTTTAACACTTCTCTTGGGAAACCTGCTGAAGTCGAAGGACACACTCGGCTGCATCACGCATCATAAGCTGCACAGTAATGAGCACCTTAAAGTGGCTTGTTGCGATGTGTACAGTTTTTGATAAGAAGGCTTAGCTGCTGTAGGAGTATTTGAACTGGTGTAGTCAGCTGATTGTGTGTTAATGTATGTTCAGCCCAGCCCTGCAGTCTTCTGTGTATGCAGAGAACTGTGAGGCGTATAAGTCCTTTGTGAAACTGCACCTTTCATTGTGTGTTTGTGCTGTTGATAAACTATTACCCTTGTATTTGTTGATGAATTTCCCTGCATATTCATCCACACGACAGATGAGCTGTCACTTTTTGACATCACCCCAGGATTATTCCTTATATTTATATGACAGTGGTGAGGCCTCACCTTCTTTGCCTCCTGAATCTGCTTCCGAACCACCTCTTTAACGGTTGGCGTGTTCTGTCTGGGTGGGTTAAACAGCAGGCTGATGGTGGTCTCCATGTCCTCCAGCTTGACCTCTGGCCAGCCCAGGTCCAAGTCTGGCACCTCCTCATCTGACTCAGTTGGGAAGTAGGTGGAGGGCCTGACCTCATCTGCGCCCCGTCTCCCTTCTGAGTCATCCTCCACAACCGGTAACTCTGCATTTTTCACGATGAAGACAATCTCCTCCTCTGACAGGAAGTGGTTGATCTGCTCAGCTCGAATAAACTCCTCGTAGGCTTCTTTACCTCCACAGAGCAGGGCGTAAATGGCCAGGCGGTACGATTCTTTATAGTGTGGCTGAATGTAAACAGGAGCGTCCTCTTCAAGTGAAGACAGGCATGACAGATTGGACTCCATGGATGTCCTCTGATTCTCTATGAGCAGCAGGTTTCTCCTTTACCTTCGGTGTGACATACCACACGGCTGTTACAGGGTACACTGAGTTAAACCTGCTTCTTACCTTTACAAGCTATACCTAATTTCAACTAAAGGGATGATTAGGACAAAAAAAGCAAATACAATATGCATGAATTTAATATTTTTATCTCTGTTTCGGAGCTGGTTACAGCAATATTGTCCACCAGTAATCTTTAATCATTAAACATCACCATGTCAGACAGATGCAGCAACTGTCAACATATTAATTTTACACAGCACTAGAGGTTTGGAACAATAGTAAAGGAGATTTTCCAGCCAATCACATAAAACTTTTAAGCTATTACATTTTTAATGCCTTTAGTCCTCTTCTTAAACAAACTCAGTGCAGATCACTTGTGTTTAGTGCCATGCTGTGAAGACCTGTAAGCTCTCAGCAAAGCACTGCAAAAAAGTACATGTGGTTCACTACAAGTAGGTAAACAATATGAAGCATGCGGATACGTCTTCAGTTACTGAACTTCAAACTGTCAACAGCTCAACATGTTTTGAGTGAAATAGATAAACAGACTTACTTCATAACTGGAAAAAGGAATCCTGGGTTTCCTGATTAATCAGAGGCCAGACGCTTAAAAACAGTTTAAAAACTTTCTGCTCTCTGTCCAACCTGAACCGGCAACACTAAAAGGTGTGGATTCACGAACTCCATACAAACGACTAGCCTGTTGTACCTGCTCTGTTTGCTCCACCGACAGCTACAGTAACAAACCCCACCCATCTCAGCTCACCTGACTTTCAGAAGCAGGTCGGCTTGTCCCTCCAGCTGTCATGAGTTTGGATACATTTGACTTTTGGCTTCATTCACTGTGGCTGCAGGATTTGTGCTACCTCTTCTATGGTGAGGCAGAGAAGTGATTATTCACAGAGACAACAGGAGGAGGTTGAGAAGTAAAGTTTATTGCCATCACAAAGCACTGGGGAGGGAAGCACAACATGTCACAGACAGAAGAACCTCTTGGGTACAGAGATCAGGGCTGGAAGTGAATATTTGTATTCACAGGATAGCTCACCTCCAGATGATAACATTTACCTGGGAGAAAAATGGCTGTAATAAAGGAGCACGTAGTAATCTGGTGTTTGGTGGTAAATTTTCACCCAGGTGCTGACAACATTACCCCAGGTCTGTACCTTCTGACTCCCAGATCATCCAGTTTCATGGATAATTCTGCTGTATTACAACGTGGATCTTATTTCTGTGGTTTTTATAATATCGCACTCGTTGACTTAAGCGCTAAATGTGGGAAACACGGTAACGGATCCGATCCGGGTTAACCACTTAATTGGAGGTGAAACCTAAAATGTTATGGTAATAATCCTTCATTGCACACACAACCACAGTAAGTATGGAGTATAAAACTAAATACCTTTGGTGGAGTATTTATGATGGACAGTTTGGGTCATTTTTAATATTCTCTTTTATTTTGTCCTCCAAAGTTTTGCTTCTCTGTTTGTAACATAGTTCACTGTCTGACAGCTTGTGGCCCATATGACTTACTTTTAGTTGTGGCACTAAGACCCAAGTTGCAATAAAGCATAAGTATCCTTTGACATACACAGCTGGTTGCAGGCATTCCACTGACACTGCACAGTGGAAGGTTGCAGCTTTTAAAACTTTAAAATGAATCTACAAAGACCTTTTATTGTTCTTTGTGTTTATTTCTTGTGTCAGAAGCAACCAGTTTAAAGACAAATGACAGCCTACTGACTGAAAGGTGTAGTCCAGAGTAAGCAGCAGTTTCCAAAGTGGGACTTTGACATTATCTACATCTAAATAAACCTTAAAGTAAGAGCTCATTGTTTCACACCCATGCTTATAAATCAGTGTTGCTTAACAGCCAGCACTAATCCCCCTAACACCACCTTCTACTTCCTTGGTGGAGTCGGAGACTTCATGAATCTGGGTGGAGTTGGAGACTTGACACTGCGAGGTGGAGTAGGAGACTTCGGGGTCGGGGTTGGAGACTTGGAGAGCGGGGTAGATGTGGGGGTTGGAGTTGGGCTCTTCATCGATGGCGCTGGGGTCTGGGTTTTAGAAGGAGTGGGGGTTGGGGTCTTGGAAGGGGGAGCTGGGGACTTTGGCGGCACAGGCGTGGCTGCGGCTGTTTTGGGCTGCCCCAGTTTGGGCTCGGGGATCTGCTCTCCGTGCCTGTAGACGCTGACGGTGATCTCCACAAACTCGCCACCGTACTTGTTCCGTACATTGATGCTGTACTTCCCGGAGTCTTCCGGAGTGACTTTGTTAATGACGAGGCTGGCAAACTTGCCACCGTCAAACGTGACCCTGGTGTGCTCAGTGGAGGCGACTTCCTGCTCGTTCTTGAACCAGGTGACCTCGGGAGTAGGCTCGCCCCACACGGTGCAGGTCAGGCTCAAAGACTGGAGAGGACAGAACGTGTTTCACAGAGTCACAGAAATCAAAAGTAAAAATTGTGACCAATGACAGATGATTTTATAAATTTATCTGTTCTTTATGAACCCTGACCCCAGATTGTGGCTGTAGCTCAGTAGGTAGAGCAGGTCACCTACTGAATGGAAGGTCAGTGGTTCAATTCCTGGCTACTGCAGGCTGCGTGCCAATGTATCCTTGGGCAAGATACTTAACCCCAAGTTGCTCTCCGCCCGTTCCGTCGGAGTATGAATGTGAGTGAATGTTAGACGATTAAAGCACTTAGCTTAATTAATTAATCATGGAAGTGCTTGTATGAATGCGTGTGCATGGGGTAAATGTGAATGTGTTGTGTAAGCGCTTTGAGTGCTCATATCTGAGTAGAAAAGCGCTATATAAGAACTAGTCCATTTACCATTTGAGGTACATATCAAATCATTACATCTTTACAATGAAGTAAATGGAATTTGTACCATGGTTCTCAAATCACTGACATATACGCATTAAAGTCCAGTCGGAGGAAAAAACAGCATTCGACAAATCGTTTTTGTCAAATTGGAAAAAGTGTGTGTAAAAATACACAAAGGGTCCCCGCTGACTATTCACATTTCAGACATGATTATGTCAAAATGTCAGCTAATAAAAACCAAACCTCTCTGCACGGTCAGATTCCACTGAGGTAAGAAAAGAAAATACTTGAAGTGATTTTTTTCAGCAGCATCTTCGTGAGACCTTCTTCACCTTCTAAACTCTTTGTTTTATTGAGAGACGTGACGGCTCAAAGGTCCTCTTTATGTTTGTTCTTGTTCAGTAGGAACACTTTCAGGGCAGCTTTGACCTTTGACCGTATAACTGATATAATTACACAATAAAGCCAACCATCAACTAATATGTAAAAATACAATTTTGTAAGTTGATTGCTGAGGAAAAATCTTACCTTCTGTTCCATAATAGTGACCACATCTGGCAGACCACCAACCACTCTGCCGCGGTCTAAAAAAAAAAAAATCACTTTTTACTCCTGGATTCACTCGAAATCACAACTCCAAAGACTAAAGCAGTTTGTCTTTATATGTTTATGGGCTGATCTAAGGCTCCACCTGTACTTTGAAAATATTCAGACTGCTGTCGAGGTCACGAGGTAAGTTTCTATTGTTTCTCTTGTCTTGTATAAGCGCTTTGAGTGCTCAGACTGAGTAGAAAAGCGCTATATAAGAGCTAGTCCATTTACCATTTACCATGATACACAAAAATCTTTAAAAACATCATTAATCAGTGTAGCGTTAATGAAAGTTCAGTTCTATGGAATAAATACACGAGTACTCTCTCTCTCTAACAGGCTCGATAAAAACTGTGAGATACTCACTCTTCTCAGCAAATGCAGCTGCCCTAAAAGAAGAAGAAGTTCAGTATGATTAACACAATTTGGACACAATATAAAATATGCATGTCAACATTAAAACACTTACTTAAGCCTTAGGTACTCCTCATAGGCATCCGTGTATGCTGCAAATCATTATAACGGACTTCATTATTCAGTGACACAAAGAGTTTTACAGTAACTCCAAGATTAGAAAATAAAATACAGATTAAATGTCCAGAAACATTAACAGACTTCATACAGAAAAAAGGGAAACTGCAATGAAAGAAACACGATCGCACAGATGGAGATTTTTACCTTGTCCGGAGAGGTCAAACGTGCGGGTGTGGGTCTTGATGCCGTCTGAGATCTCGATGGCGTAATGACCCTTCTCCTTATCGGACGGGTCACAGATCTGCATCCAGGCCATCTCAGCTGTACCGCCAATCCTCATCTTCTCAGAGGAGGCGATCTTACTCTCCCTGTAGGTTTACATCACAGACCTCACAACTTAGTTATTAATTCATAGTGGGTGGAAAAACAGACACACACATTTCTATGTCTGTACACCAATTACACACTGACTGATTTCAAACACAAGACAAAAAAAGAATTCAATACTATACATCCAGTGTAAGCTATGAAAAATGTGTAAATGATGAGTTCTTTAAAAATTCTTATATTGTGACTTATGTTGAGTATTTTCAGAATAAAGCTGAAGGTTTAAAAAAAAAAAGCAAAGATGGAGGGACATTTAAGCCAGCTGACAGTTTCAGAAACTTCAAATGACTTCAAAACAGCGTTTTACCCTACGATGAACTGCACATAAGCTGTGCACAAAGTCTGAGGGGGATTCACCATGTGAAGTGCTATGTTGTAGCTGTAGATGAATGAGCGCTGAACATAATTTTCAAACAACTCTTTAGTATTGATTGAGTCTTCGAATGAAACCTGTCATGAACTGTAACGTGCAAACACTTAAAGCTGTTTTTGAGATGAAGGCAGAATGTTTGAATCCTTTTAAATCCTTGTAAAAACTTGTAAACTTGTACACAAATGACCCAACAAGTGACACATTTTGACTCAAATGTTACCAAATGTTGATGTGTGAAAGTACGACATTCCCTTTTATCAACTGAGCTCACCACCCACACAAATACTCAAACAACTATTATGAAAAGTGTTTCATAGTAACAAGAAGAACCTGAAAATTTGTTTCAGGGAATTTGATGCTCGAATGCTACAAATACACTGCTCAAAAAAAAAATTAAAGGAACACTTTTTAATCAGAGTTCAGCATCAAGTCAGTTAAACTTCTGGGATATTGATCTGGTCAGTAAGCAGCAGAGGGGGTTGTTAATCAGTTTCAGCTGCTTTGGTGTTGATGAAATTAACAACAGGTGCACTAGAGGGGCAACACTGAGACAACCCCCCAAAACAGGAATGGTTTCACAGGTGGAGGACACTCACATTTTTCCCTCCTCATCTTTTCTGACTGCTGTTCGCTAGTTTTGCATTTGGCTAGGGTCAGTGTCACTACTGGTAGCATGAGGTGATACCTGGAAACTACAGAGGTTGCACAGGTAGGCCAACTCCTCCAGGATGGCACATCCATGCATGCTATTGCCAGAAGGTTTGCTGTGTCTCTCAGAACAGTCTCAACAGCATGGAGGAGATTCCAGGAGACAGGCAGTTACACTAGCCCTGTGCTTTTCACAAATGAGAGCAGTTACATCCTGAGCACATGTGACAGATGTGAAAGGGTGTGGAGAAGAAGTGGAGTTGTGCTGCCCGTAACATCATTCAGCACAACTGGTTTGGCGCTGGGTCAGTGATGGGCTGGAGAGGCATATCCATGGAGGGATGCACAGACCACTACAGGCTAGGCAACAGCACTCTGACTGGCATCAGGTATCAGGAACAAATCCTTGGACCCACTGTCAGACCCTACACTGTCCCGACCTCATGTGGCGCGAGTATGCAGGCAGTTCTCGGAGGATGAAGGAATCGATACCACTGACTGGCCCCCACGCTTGCCTGACCTAAATCCAACAGAACACGTCTATGACATTATGTTTTGGTCCATCTGACATTGCCAGTTTGCCCCTCAGACTGTCCAGGAGCCCATGATGCCCTGGTCCAGATCTGGGAGAAGATCCCCCCCCAGGACACATTTGTCATCTCATTATGTGGGGGTCATAAAAACTGTCTTTAATTGTCTTTGAATTCAGCCCTCTGTAGGTTGATCATTTTCATTTCCATCAAATGATGTGGCTAACACATTACCCCGTCCATATCTGTACAGATATCCATCATTATTTTTTCCCCCCATTGAGAGCTGATGGTTTTTCAAAGTGTTGTTTTAATTTTTTTTGAGCAGTGTGTCTATGTGGCAGCCTTGGGTAAGCTCACAGACTGCCTGTAAATGGTGATGAACAACAAACACATGAAGAGTAAAAGTAAATATTTAAATAAGTAAACTTTAAAATAAGTAAAGTAAAATGAAATACTTGAATAACTTAAAATACAGTACCAGTCAAAAGGGTGACCAAACTTTTGACTGGTACTGTGATCTACTGGATTCACATAAAGGATTTAAAAAGTACTTGTGCTTCCAGATGGTTTTCATCTCCTCTGTGTAGTAGTTCATGTAGCACTGCAGTCTGATTCCCTCTGGAGTACACTGCAGCACCAGATCAGAGGCAGACGCACCTATTGACACAAAGAAACGCACAGCAACAGACAATCAGACAAAGATTCAAAAATGTCTTTACGGCCAAGCAGACTCACAGTGAATCTGCGCATTCAGAGAAGCTAGGCTTTTCACAGTTGTTGCCAGGGTACACTTATTTTGTTTGTGAACCACTTTCCAGCTCTGTCAGCATCAAACCGCAGCAGTATTTTTACTGCTGCTTTTTTTCTTATTCTGGAAAAAACCTTCAAGTCAAACAAGGTTCCTGGTAACATGAAGCAAATACGTTTTGACAGTTTGTGGTAACTTTGCTGATCCAACCTACCAGCAATCTGGGCGATGGCGTTGATGATGTCATCAAACACTACAAATCAAAGAGGAGAAAAGACACAATAAATACTGTGCAAGACGTCTAACATGACAACACAAAGCACTCACAGCTGACCCCAACCTTTGCCTGAAATGTCAAACACAGATGTGTCCTTTCCTCTGTCGTCACTGAGCATGGCTTTGTAAACACCGTGATCTTTTCTGGAGAACTGAAGAAACACAACATTATATTATATTATATTATATTATATTATATTTTTTAGTGTGGACGGTGCAGATGTTACCAGTGGGAGGGGAAGAGCGCAGGATCCAGACATGACATTGGGGGGAGTCTCTGGTACAATCTCCTCATCGTCTTTGTACCAGTATAAAGTTGTTTCCTTCTTCACATTGGCTGTCTGACAAGAACAAAGCAAAGCAATGAAGTGAAAAAGGTGAAAGAGATAATCTTAAGCCATAACCAGATGGTAAGCACAGTTACAGGAAATCCCACAGAATGACACAGTTTTGTTACCTTGCAGACGAGCATAACGGTACAATCCTCAGTGACAGTAAAATACAGATACTCAGAGAAATGTGGACCTAAAAGGACAATAAAGAAGAATCATGTAAATGAGAAAATTAATGGTCAAATGAAGGGGAAGCAACAGAAAAACCACCCAAATCTCCGCTGCGCCACACACACGTCTAAATTCATTATTTTAATCTTGAAAATGAAGCATTACTTGTGCCAGACTGTTTATAAGTCATCAAAGTGCTGATACCTTGCTTCCTAATGTGCTCTTTCCTCTGAAACTCAGCTTCCTTCAGAGCAGCCTTGAACACTGAATGAGAAAAAAAATGCAGCAGACACAGAAATCCAGTTAAAGATGAAACACTGCTGTGCTGCGTTTCTGTTGGTGTGATCAGAGGAGTACGGGCTTTTATTTTAAAACTAAATAATGAATAACCCCCCCCACAAAAATACATCACATTTTTCAAAGCTTATATCAGTTCCCTTACATGGGTCATAGAGACTGTTATGTGAGGGATAAAAAGTCTCACCATCTCCCACCAGGACCAGGGAGCTCTGGGTTTTGGCCTTGCCGTCGTGGATCTGAACAGTGTACGTGCCCTCGTTGGCTCTGGTGAAATGATCCACCGTCATCTGGATGATTCCAGTCGCCACATCGTGACTGATCTTATGACCCTGAGAGGACAAGAATGAAAACATTTAAGCTTCCAATGAGCATTAAATTTAAATGCTTTTAACCTACTTTTCTTCCTCCATTTGTAAAAACTTAGACTTGCATACAATGTTTACAGTATCTGCTCTGCACATAAGAAACTCCTAGAATAATATAAACAAGCTTTGCTTAGTTTCCTTCCACAGGTTCCTTTGCATATTTAACTAAATACATTGACACTGTATTGTATGCTTCACAACTCACTGATGCTAATTCTTCTCAAGCACAGTGTGGATCACCATTATTTTCTTTCTAATCAGTCATATGATCATGTTAAGACATTTTATGTTGAATCAAACATCAAAGTTTGAAGTCACCATGTTGCACGATTACAGAGATACTGAAAGTGAGACGGACAGATAAAACTGTCTGCCTGCCTCTCGGAAAATTAACACTAACGCTCAAATTATATCACGTCATGAAAGATGTCAACCAAAGCTGGGAAACAGCAGAACAGGAAATACTGGAAGCTTCATATATATGTGTGAAAGTCCCAAACACAAACTTCAGAGGTAGACTTGATGAAACAAAAGCCTGCAAGTAATAAACTACAAACAAAACAGAGGACACTTAATTAATAATAATTCAATTAAAGCCTTAAGAATAAGATGTGTGACTGTACTTTTCTATTAGGACTGAAGAGACACAGAAGAGGGCACGTACAACTTCCATATGATTTTCACAATCACCCAGTTCTGAATATTGACTTATATTAACTTTACCTCCCCACTGGTGACTTCTTTGTCATTGACAATGAATCTGTAGGACACAGACGGTGAAATTTTGACAGCCTGCAGCCAGAAACGCACGTGACCTTTCTCCAGGATCTCATAGTTCAGACCGTGTTTCAGAGGAACAACTGCAAAAAAATATGTAAAGATTAGATTATTATGAAACAGAATGTAAATGGGTCTGATGGTGAAGCACAACACTCACCTGGATGTCTGATGGCATAGCTCAGCTCCAGCATGGTGTTCAGGGCTGCAGGTTTCAAGAAAACAAATAACTGTCAGTGAGAAGAACTATAAGGCTCTGAATAATGAAATCTGTGGTCATTTGTATAATTGCGTTCTGCATGTATAACACTTTACAAACATAACTGACCATCCTCAGTAAGAGTGTGGCTGGCAGAGACCCCATCTGTGTCGGTGACGACCACAGAGTATCTGCCCAAATCATCCTTATCGGGGTTGGTGAAAGTAAGTCTGGAGCTGTGAAAAAAATGTAATATCCATTAAAGTCAGAGCAGGAATTCAACTGTGAAAATTCACAAGCCACTGTAGTTCTCACTAGGATTTTGAATCATTTAAATTCAGGCAGCACAGTGGCGTGGTGGTTAGCACTGCTGCCTCATAGGACGTCCTGGGTTTGAATCCACCTTGACCTCTCTGTGTGGAGTTTGCATGTTCTCCCCGTGCCTGCGTGGGTTTCCTCCCACAGTCCAAAGACATGCACTTACTGGGGTTAGGTTAATTGGTCACTCTAAATTGCCCATATATGTGAGTGTGAGTGTGAATGGTTGTCTGTCTCTCTGTGTTAGTCCTGCGACAGGCTGGTGACCTGTACAGGGTGTACCCTGCCTCTCGCCTTATGTCAAACAGTGTTTGAAGCAGAGCACTTTTGTTTCCTCTGTTATATTTCTTTGTGTTTTAGTCTTCACTATTTCTTCATAAATTCATTTTCAAAAATTCTGGAAAAGAAATATGTGATATGCAACAAATTTTAGGTGCACCTTTGGTCAGTCAAACTTTCAGTCAGTCAGTTCCTGCTAAATGCTAAGCTAACATACCACTGGTCTAAAAAATATGTTTTGTTTTTCTCCTGGGAACTTCAGACCAGCTCTTTATTTCAGATATGAAATCTGATTTAAGCTCGCACGCCAGGTTATTGAGATACACATCACTGATATCTTGAGATTTTTGAATATAAATATATCAACACAATGCCTGGAATTTGATCTATTTCTCACCACAACTGCTTTACCAGAGACACATTAAAGCATATTTCTGTGAGTTTAGCTCAAAAATAAAACAAGGTCAGCATCTGAAGCTCCTACTATTGCATTTGTACTGCAGATCCATCTCTCTTTGCAGGAATCAAAAGTAATCACCCAACATGCTCGCATTAAATTTCCCCTGATATCATTTTTCTATCACTTATATCTTGATGAAATCTTTCCCCTCAGCTCATTGCTGACATCACCCAGAGATGATAAAGTAAAAAGTGCACTCATTAGCTAATATGATTTCAGCATGTTATCCACAAACTAGGCAAAAACAGTTTGTTCAAGTACAGGGTTATTATCTAAGTTAATGATTTTTTTCTAGTTTTTTTTAGGTCAGTTAAAAATGCAGAATTGTAAGTTTTTAATTGTTAAACATATCATGAATGAGCCATTTGCTTTATGAATGGAAACAAAAACAGATCCAGCTCTGTTTCATGTTACCATTTCAAATTCACTGAAGGCGAGCTGACAAAGTTAACGAGATCCGGCCTCGAGGGAGGAAGGAGCACACTGCTGCGTTTACTGAAGGATTCTTTAGAGAAAATCATTCCTGCTGTCACCAGAGAAGAAGCTCAAAGCTCCGTCTGAAGCCTCACTGACGCACTGAGGATGAGAGCAAGCTTACGTTCTGCCTTTAGCTGTGACGGCCACTCTGGGACAGTCACCGATGGGCTTGTAGTTCTTCGACCACACAAACTTGGACGTCTCGCAGATCTCACAAGCCTCAAGAGACAGGAAGACGTCTCCGGTTTCCTCGTCCACACCACCCACAATCTCCTTAGTGCCTGCAAATGACAAGTAAAACCCTCCAGTGAGTAATAACAGAAATAAAGTACCCCGCTTGGCATTACCTCTAAAGTTAATGTCATACTTTTAACTGATACGGCCGTAGTCACAGGCTGTATTATAAAGTGTTACCTCAACAAGGTTTGTGTGCATGGGAATGATTTGCAAGTAACTGGAGGGAGAAGCTACAGTATCAAAGATATTCACTTAAAACGAATTTCCTACCAACATCTGCAGTGTTGATTTTCTTTTTAAAGACATATTGAATATTGAAAATTAGAAGGCATTATAGTCAGGGTTCTAAATTAACACCCGCCAACCCGCCAAAAAATCATTTTGGCGGGTGTTAATAAAACTTACTAGCCAATTTTGCCAGTGATGCAAGAGGCATTACATGCATGATACATAAGGCTCCGTTCTCGGTCATTTATCCCCTGGCAGTACTTCCTACATTTCCCATGAACACTATATGCCTTAACGCTACGTCATGACATTATACGCCCATTGGCTGCGCGCAGTTTGTAGTGAAAATAGCGCGAGAAACCATGGAAATGAACGCTAACACCACTGAATATATACACATATATATATATATATATATATATATATATATATATATATATATATATATATATATATATATATATATATAGATGCTGCACCATTGGTGTCCTGATGTCCTTGATCTTTTTGATGCTCTCCTCACCGTCTCTGCAACAAAAGCTGACTGCGAAAGAGGGTTCAGTGTCATGAAGCAGGTGAAAAGTGACTGGCGCTCACGCCTTAAAGATGATACCCTCTCTGACCTCTTGAAAATACAGTTGTGCTCACCTGACATAACTGACTTTGACCCGTCCAAACCATGTCCAAAGCTCACGCAGGCCTAACTTTGTGCACAAACGTGCAGCAAAAAATGAGAGTAGCTCAGATTCTGATGCCGATTCTGAAGAAGAAGAGCTCTGAAGATGTGGTTCAAATAATATAGATAGATAGATAGATAGATAGATAGATAGATAGATAGATAGATAGATAGATAGATAGATAGATAGATAGATAGATAGATAGATAGATAGATAGATAGATAGATAGATAGATAGATAGATAGACAGATAGATAGATAGATAGATAGATAGATAGATAGATAGATAGATAGATAGATCCCAAACCTGTTTGCACTTTCTGTGTATATTTTATGGTATGTGTTGTGTTTTTCATGCTAACAATGTTAATAAAATTATCAAATGCATTCAGTGGCACTGATTTCTCTTACTTTTACCGCATAAAATTTGGCTAGTGGAAATTCTGATTGGCCGGTAACTTTAGAGAGTTACCAGCCACATTGGCTGGTGATCAAAAAAGTTAATTTAGAACCCTGACTATAATGTGTCTATAGAAATAGAGTAAACTAGAAGAGCACTCAGTAGAGCGCACACCCACCCCAAATGTTCTATGTGTCGATGCCACACTGTAATAGATACCACCCAATGTTATCACTCTCCATCATAAATTACTAGATCACAAAGACTAGAAATTTATTTTATTGGCTTTTAAAAACTTTAAAATGTGATTTTATATTTTAACAAAAACATACAGCAGTAAACAGTAACTGTTTATACCTGAGTACCAAACTGCATCGTGATAGATGACAAATTCACTGAGATGTGAATTTAAAATTTTTGACAGTGATGAGATAGGGATTTTTAAAATTTTTGAAAATTTTTTGGTGACCTTGACCTTTGATCTTGAAGATGAAACCATGTGCTCTTGGGCCCCTGAGGAATATTTCCACAAAGTTTCATGAACTTTGGTTCAAAACCTTTCAGGACAGTGCAAATATGTCAATATTGTCCGTATCTCACAACGGCAAAGAATCCTTTTAAAATTCCTGGATCCAGATGGTGATCCGGATCACCACCAAAATGCAATCAATTGTTACTTGTCTCATGCAACGACTCCAGAAACTGTCACTGAAATACGTTCATAATCTTCTGAGTGATCCTGCTAACAGACAAACACAACTGAAAGCAGAACCTCTCCACCTACAGGTGGGTGAGGCAATGACACGAAAGCGCTACAGCCTCTATGGTTAGGTGTGCTGTATGATGTCCAAATATTTAAAATAAAAGACAACTATCATGCTGGTTTTCTCAAGACTCACATCTGTGAAACTTTCCCAGTGTAAATGTTTCGACAGGGTTTGGTGCAGAGTTGGCTGCATAAGTTCAGAGTGTTACGTTTTTGTCACCTGGAAGAGCTTTAGCGACGACTGGCTCAGACAGCTGGGAAGGCTTTCCGATGCCATGTGCATTGACAGCACGAACTCTGAACACGTAGCTTTCACCTTCCTCCAGTCCAGACACCTGCGAAAACCGACGAAAATGTCACGCGGATAGTGTGACTCGGGTGTAGGAAGAGGTTTGGCCATTTGTTGGAACATGCATCATGCATCAGGGTTGCTACCTGCAGGTAATGACGGTGCACAGTTTCCTGATTCAGAGTGACAAACTCTGATGAGCCCTTCTTAGCCATGTCCACAAAGTATCCAGTGACAGCACTCGCTCCAGTATAAACGGGAGCCTTCCACAGGACGACCAGAGAGTGACTTCTGACCTCACTGAAGCTCAAGTCATAGGCTGGGCCTTCAATTTAAAGAAACACATCATCAGGACCACAGAGAACACACCATGCTCTATAAATACAGCTTAACTTTCCCAAGTTATGATTTCAGAAGTCACTCAAGCATTCATATCTGTAAAAAGTCAGTATCTGTACGTAGATGGGTCACTGCTTAGCCATCACTGATGCTGTGGCTTGAATCTAGATGGATTTTTGACCTTTAATACAGGTCACAAACCTTGAATTCTCATTTTACTGATACATTTACAGGAAGTCAGAGGCAAAACAGCAGCTGCCAAATTCACAGTGCAGTACAGAAGAAATAAAGACAATAGTACAGAATCATGGAGGTCACGGGGACAGTCCTGTACCTGGCTCTTCCATGGTCCAAGCTTCACATTTCATTGGACGACTTGCAGCTGATGGCAGACCGACACCAGCCACGTTACCGGCTGTGACTCTGAACTCGTAAAAGGTTCCCTCCTTCAGATTTTCCACCTAACATAACAGGTGGCATGATCATCAGAATCAATGAATAACTGCCCCAAAGAGCAAATGTAAAGGTATCAAGTTTAGCTACACCTGATCAACTCGTGTCTGAACACTCACAGTGCACATTCTTTCCGTGACAGCACTTAGGTTGACCTCTTTCCAGAGTAAAGTATCCGCGTCCCGCTTATCAATGTAGTAGGCGTTGATCTTGGAGCCACCGCAGTGTTTGGGACTCTTCCAGGCCACAGTTATGGAGGACCCATCAGAGCTCAGCATGGTGATGCCAAAGGGAGCGCTGGGAGTTGCTGAACCACAAAGTTTCACATTCATATTTAAACTGTGGACCACAGAATTTTACACGACCGTATCCAGAGCTGTAAACATTTATTTTAATCAGTGTAAGAAACAATGATCGTGATGAGCTGCATGTGAGCCTGTCATGCGCTTTGTCTCAACTGACTGAGCAGCTACTGCAAAACCACATGAATCTGAAGGTTTTAAACTCTTGTGCTGAGTAACCATCAAACTCTGAAGTGTAAAGTGTTTTAGAAAACTTAACGGTGCAGTCAAGTTAAAAATATGTCTCTGTGTGATTAAAACAGACAATAATAAAAAGTGAAGGTCGATAAAGAGAAAGCTATGGGTAAGTAAGGGGGGAGAAAATAAACACAGCTATTGAATACATACCATATTCAGCCCCCCTGCCTGGACAGAATAACAAAATGAATCACACTGAGCATCAAGTTGGCTCAAAGACTCGAATCAATCTTATGAATCATCATTTCTCTGAAAATACACATTCTCCAGTGCATTTCAAACTTTTTTTTTTTAATCAACAGTTTCAAAGAGCTTTCTAACTTTTCAGAAGTAGCACATAAATGGATTCATAAACCTGAAGTTTCTCGTACCGAGGGCAGGCTCCACGGCGATGGGAGAGGACTCCTGAGACTCCTCACTGAGGCCGAACAGGTTGACGGCTTGCACACGGAACACGTAGCTCTCCCCTGGGATCAGGCCATGCACCACAAACCTGAGACACACATTCATTTTTAAAAAAAAAAAAAATCAAATATAAGTAAGAGTTACTGAAATCACCTGGAACAATTCATAGGATATTTTTATGTAAATACTGTTAGTCTAACACTAATTTTATGCAGATGATTAATGTTACACTGAAAGAAGCCATCATGACTTTGTCTTCAGACCTGAGAAGAGCAGAGCAAAGTATAAATATAACCTAAATATGTTTTTTAAATCATCATTTATCCATGAACTGAAACTCCACAAGCTGCCTTTGCCTCATATTGAGCCCAAGACACTCTGAGGCCCCGGAGCCCTCATACCGTTTCAGATAAATGAGTGAGCGCCGTGGAGTTACTGTACTTGTTACATGAAACAGGTAATTTAGCGTCTTGTGCGACACTCCTCTGAAGGAGGCACATTATATTTATATTTGTTAAACTCTGTGGTTTTGGTTCAGTCAGCTGAGCAGCAAAAATGTCTTTGTCAAACTGGATACGGGTGCACAGCTAAAACTGCACAGCTACAAATTACCTGATTGCAACCAGTGTAAACAAGTATTAATAAGAACCAAAGCCATGTTAGACATTTGAATAATAGAAAGACAGCAAGTATCTATATCACCACCGTGAGAGGCTTTTAGTGTGGCCACAGTCAAAATTCAGTTTTTATGCTCCACATACTTTTCTCTCTCATCTTAATGCCGTTGATTCTTAAGTACAGTAATCCCTCACTTATCGCGGGTGTTACGTTCCAGGACCACCCGCGATAAGTGAAAATCTGCAAAGTAGGGACGCTATATTTATTTTAATACTTATACATTATTTTAGTAGTTATACACTATTTAAAGTTTTTATAAACCCTCCCCACACACTTATACACCAAATATATACTACGCATGTGAAGAACGAGTACCGCAAAAACCCACGAAACAGCGAAAATACCGCGATAAATATTTTACACTAATATTGATTGAAAACCCGCGAAACAGCGAGTCTGCGAAAAGTGAACCGCGAAGTAGCGAGGGATTACTGTAATTTAATGGTGGCCTTGTTTGTGAAATAAAGTTACATTTTCCTAAAGACTGCAATAAGATATTATATAAAAGGTGTGCTATGTAGCTCCTGGTTCTGGCAACCTGCATTCTTTCTTATAGCCAGCAGGGGGCCACAATTCTGGTTGCAGAAGAAGTCTGACTGCATAAAAGGTTATGGTAAAATGACCCTACTGCTCACTTATCTTTGAACTCAGTAAACACTTTCCTGATACCTTTATGTTCTCAACTGAGTTTCAAGCTTTAGTGAACACAACATGTAATTTATGATCTCATTTAGAGACAAACAGATGATAAAGTAAAGCACGCTTTAGGGATCTTTGACAAAAACGCCAAGATGGTGACGGCTTCAAGACAGGACTTCACAAATCAATGAATGATGCCATGCTGGCTACATCCACCATATGACAATTCACAAGATGTTCCATTAATAGTAACACTTACCTGGTATGTTTGAAGGGTTTGTGGTTGCAGGGGAACCATTCCTTGGCTCCAACGATGCGGCCATCGATGTAATATCCCATGAGGTTTTTCTGGTGTTTGGGGGGGTCCCACTGCACAAACACGGATGACTTGGTGTTCCTAGTAGCAACAACTTGACCGGGAGCAGAGGGGACACCTGTTTGCCGAAGGGAAAAAAATGCAATTACTTCACAAGGCTTCATCTGAAAAGATATTTATGTTTTAATAGAATTTTAAAAAAATGATCCATATTTTAGTCACATTTTAAAGCTACATACAAAGAGTGAAAAAAAAACAATTCTAACACTCAACATCTAAAAAACATTTCAAAGGTTCAAATCGTTTTTTTAAGTAAAATCAATTTAAATTTCTTAATGCTTATTGCAAATGTTTTACAATTACTTGAACTATAAATACTGTTTGAAATGTCAGATGATTCATTTGAGACTGAATTATCTGTAGTAAATGGTCAGACAGTAATGTACAGAAGGATCATATTTTGATATCCAAGTCACATGAAAAGAAACTCTTCTGCTTCAGTCTTTGGGCAGATAATTCTTCATACTTTATTATATATTAATAGCACAGTTCCACAGCTGTAAATAAATATTTCTGCTGTAAATCATAAGTTATTACAATGGCTAATTATTTTGGAGGAAATGTATCAGTTCCTTGGATTTGCTTTTTCACTGAGCAGATATCCTGAAGATGAGCTCTGAATAATACTGAAGGTTTGACTTCAGCATCCTTTTCTGCAGGTTTCAGTGACTGCTCCTCAAAAAACATGCACTATTGATTTTTTGTGCAGTTTTCAGTGTTACTGTATATTGTGTGCACAAAGATGGTGATTAAACACAGTGCAGAGGACTTTTTTTAAGATCCAGTGAAATTACTTTGACATGTTTCTTTACAGATGTTTGGGCAGAACATGATGTCAGACGAGTGTTACTGGGATTTCATTTGGATTCAGGCACAAGAGCCGTGAATAATTTGATCTCTTTTATTAGCTTCTTGTTACAGGGTAACAAGATAGCCTCCTGAGCCATCTCCAGGTGCTCCAATCATCACTCACAGTGAGGACACACACATGCAGACAGTGGAGGAGTGAAGTTACAGCTTTATACTTTCATTTGTCTGTACATACCAATTGGAAGCTCGATACCTGCAAAACACAGTCACTCACTTTTAACACAAGGTCAGCGTGGGTCTCTTGTGGATATATTTACATAATATATGCACTGAAATACTTTGCTTAATGTATGTTTACGTGTTTTAGTGGCCGTCCTATTTGGACAAGATCTAAATTCTGGGTGAAGCATGGACTGAATAGAGAGACATTTAATATTTACAATTCTAAGAAATTACAAAGTTTGATGACACATTCTCAATCTTGCACCCAAGTTTCAGCATTTCTTCCCAGGTTTTGTGTGGATTGCGCACATATTGCTGCATATATAAAACTTCGAGTCTGCACTGGTCCTGGCTCTTACCGTCTTCATCAACCTTTTGGATGGGCTCAGAGGGCGCGGAGGCCTCACTGGAGCCATACATGTTGACCGAATATACTCGGAACTGGTACTTTTTCCCGTCTTGCAAATCAAAAACCGGGTAACGAGGGGAGTGCAGTCTGACTGCTGTGTTGATCTGCTGCCATTCTCCAGTGCCTGCTAAGCACTGTGGGAGAGTCAGGGAGGGGGGGGGGGGGTGAGAAGGTACAGCCATCTGTGACCTCATGGATACAGCACAAATAAAAAGAGCAGCTTTCATGATGTCTGTTTTTATAAAGTTAAAGCTCACTTTTATTTTGATTAGGTGACATAGCTATATTAAAGTGTGTGACTGATATAGGAATCTTAAATAACAAAGTGGATGTTTGTGTGTGTGTGTGTGTGTGTGTGTGTGTGTGCAGTATAATCACTCTGATGTACTCTAATGTTAGAAATTCTGCTAATTACAGCTGAAGTGTAACTGAAGAGGAGGCAGTGTTAACATTGTTACTCAAGAACAAACCAAACATGAAGATAACTTTTTCCCACAATTGCATCATATAATAAACAGTTTACTGAACATTTGACATCAAAAATACTAAAGAACAATTCTAATACATCAGACATGTAATAAAGAATTCTACAACTTATGTAAAATTACTTGAAATCTAGCAGCGTTTATAAAGAAACTAATTGACATCTACAGACGGGTACTAATACATACATTACATTTGAATTTCTAGCATATGGATTCACTGTGGGCGACTACTGTATGGATTGTTATTCACAATATATAGATTTTGAATTGACCTGACAATGCAAACAATACATTATAAGCTCACAGTTATATGTGTGTGTGCTTGTAATATATGCGTGAAAACATGCCACCTCCTAAACTGGATGCAGTAAATCCATCGTTACGCATTAATGTTGGGTAGCAGTTCAAACCCACAGAACTTCCTCTAAAGAGGATCTCAAAAGTTCAAAATGTATCATAATGAAATCTGGGGATTTGTCATATAGATTCCTGTAATATTTTTATGTGATATTAAAAATATGTAATTTGGGCTAAGTACAGTTTCAACCAAATGTAATGAAGCTTCACTTGCATGCAGTGCTGATAGGAAATTGGGGAAAATTATAAATTAAAAAAAATATTACTATTAAAAGAATTTAAATAAAAATTAAGAGGACACTGACATGAGAGTTTAAAAGGTGAATGTCTCGTTTATCCCTCAGGTACAGAACAGGTTAAATCGGCTTTACTGACAGAGACTGAAGGCCAAACAGGAAGCAGCACACACCTTCTCGATGACGTACCACAGCGGAGCGCGGCCACGAGGTCTCGGGGGCTTCCAGCTCAGCACGACATACGACTTGAAAATTTCGGACGCGTGCACATTTGTGGGTTCACCTGGTATAGTTACGTAGCCTAGATCGGGAGTGAACAGTGTTGAGGCATAAAGTACACAGAACAGCAGCCACTGCAGAAGCCCCACATTATCCACTTTGTGAGATTTTTATAATGATTTTTACAGCACTTCAACCTTTATCTGTGACCATGCTTTCACAGGCAGGGAGGAGATTAAAGATGCAACACTGTATGGCTTGAAATAATGTATTTCATACATTTTTACTCACAAATGTTTTAAAAAAAAAATACAACTGACTGACCACATCTTGTTGTATGAGTGCATCGCATAATTCGATCTGAGAGATCAATTCAATTCAATTCAATTTTATTTATATAAATCACAACAAACTGTCGCCTCAAGTCCTGCCTCTGTTTCAAAGCTGGTTAAACTCTAAAGGGGCTGATCAGGTAAGCTGGTGGAATTTTATTAAAACTCAAAGTATTATTTTGGTTGCATTCAACAGTAACTGAAAATCAAATGCTACACTAGAGCTGTCACAACCTCAAGTGTGGTTTGGTGGTTGAATGCTCACAGAATATTTTAGCCTTTCATATACAGTTCATACAGTATAGCAATTAGATAAGCCAGAATGTGGACAAACCCCCAAAATCAGATTTGAGATTTTTAAAACCAGAAATATGAACTACCCAAAGAAGAAATTATAACAAGAAATGATAAACATCTTCAGCCCTACAGCCATAAATGCACAGAACCTGCCTGAGAACTTTAGTGAAAATGAAAGTTAACAGTGAAATGTGGGACTTCTACACCCGCTTCATTTATGATATTATACAAAGATTTATTATTTTTAATATTTTCTTTTAGCTTTTTTAAATTAGTTTTTTCAGTTATGGGTTTTTGTTAAAGTAGTGTATTAAATGAGCTGGGAAAAAAATGTAAAAACAAAACTTTTTCAGTTGAAGTGTGAACAGAAAAATTGAAATTAGGTCAAAAACTGCACCACAAAAGTTAGAACGGGGGGGTGGGGGGTGCTGTTTAAACAGAACACATTATGAGCAGATAACTGATTAGATCTAAGATCAGCACATAAATGTTTTGTAATAATATAAAACATAATTCCTTATTTGTTATTGAAAGAATTAATCAGAACTGATCATTCCCAATAACTAGTTATATAAGAAGGAAATATTCAGTGATATAATGAAGTGGAATAAAAACCATCAGTGAGACTCTGATGACTGAAGGTGAATTTTTAATGTGAACCTCCCGTTAAAATGTAAACATGTTCTCATGAAGCTGCTGACGTTTGGAAAGAGTGACGGGTGTTAGTATTTAGTGAGATTGTGAGGAAGTGGTTTAACGGTGGAGGGAAACAAAATGCTGAAACCAGACCAGTCTTTAACCACTGTACCTTCCAGCTCATCATCCTTTATCACTATGTCGTGCTTTCCTTCAATTTTAATCACTGTTGCAGGAAATGACAACAACAGCTCGGTCAGGAAACGCTGGTATCCTGCTGTCCTGTGTTTTGTATTTACCTTCCTCTGTACCTTGCAGTCTTTCACTCTCTGCAGCATCCAGGGCCGTCACTTTGTCTGACTTGCGCGAAGGCCTGCTGATACCGCTGCTGTTCACGGCTCTGACCCGGAAGTGGTAGGAATGGCCCACCTTCAAGCCATGCACTGGGTATTTACAGATTTTCACTGGGGCATCATTGCACTGGACCCAAGTGTCGGTGCCAGCTTCACACCTATGCAACAGATCATTTATGGTAAGTTAACTTTTCACTATCAGGAATTTAAAAGATGAACTCTCTGCCTAACCACTGTGTGATTCCATTTGTAGTATATGGATTCAAGTATTTTTGTTTGAAAAAAAAAAACTGCCAAACATTTTTGAAGTTCAGTAATTAGTCTGAGATGTCTAGGAAATTTTTAAAAATGGTTGTGAACGTCCAAGGTATGATGTGTTCAAATGTCTTATTTTGATCCATTTACAATTTAAAACTAAACAGATATTAGGTTACAATGACATAATGACAAATCTACAATAAAAATGACAGAGAATATTCGACAATTTTACTTAACAAAACAATCAAATTGTAAATCAACTAATCAAACAAGTGATGCCGGGCGCAACAAACTCCATCACGGCAGATGTTTTAGATGATTTGAACGTTGTCCGTCTCACAAACATATCACTCTCCGAACACTGAATCACAGAGATAACACATACACTATATTACTAAAAATATCCACTCATCTGCCTTCACACACATATGAACTGGAGCAACATCCCATTCTTAATCCATAGGATTTAATATGATATTGGCCCATCCTTTGCAACTATAACAGCTTCATCGCTTTTGGGAAGGCTTTCCACAAGGTTTAAGAGTGTTTATGGGAATTTTTGACCACTTTTTGACCATTCTTCCTGACCATTCCTCCAGACACTGATGTTGGAGAAAAGTCCTGGCTCACAGTCTCTGCTCTAATTCATCCCAAAGGTGTTCTATCAGGTTGAGTTCAGGACTCTGTGCAGGCCAGTCAAGTTCTTCCACACCAAACTCTTATCCATGTCTTTATGGAGCTGCTTTGTGCACTGGTGTGCAGTCATGTTGGAACAGGAAGGGGTCATCCCCAAACTGTTCCCACAAAGTTGGGAGCATCAAATTGTCCAGAATGTCTTGGTATGCTGAAGCATTAAGAGTTCCTTTCACTGGAGCTGAGGGGCCGAGTCTAGTTCCTGAAAAACAACCCCACACCATAATCCCCCCTCCACCAAACTTTACACTTGGCACAGTGCAGTCAGATAAGTACTGTTCTCCTGGCAACCACCAAACCCATCTTTGGGATGAATCAATGTCTGACCACACAAATGGACTTCTGAAAAAAATGGTCAAAAATTCCCATAAACACTCCTAAACCTTGTGGAAAGCCTTCCCAGAAGAGTTGAAGCTGTTATAGCTGCAAAGGGTGGGCTGACATCATATTAAACCCTCTGGATTACGAATGGGATGTTACTCAAGTTCATATGTGTGTGAAGGCAGACGGGCGAATACTTTTAGTAATATAGTGTACAGTACCTGGCATTTACTTTAGAAAATCTTCTAATGCAGCTCAATAAATATGACTTATCATACGTTGACTCATTTCCTTGGCATTAAGTGCAGTATAAATCCACTGTATTCATGTTAGTGTGCCAACTCTGGACTATTTTAAGAAAGATTCTTATGCCTTCTCAAGATGAAAACTGACCGATCCACAAAGTATCCGGTGATGGGCGGCTCATTGACGGTGTTTGGGGGTTTCCAAGCAACCAGGACATAGTCTGAGTTGACGTCATAGGCCTTTATGCTCATTGGTGCACCGGGGACTCCAGGTGCAGAGGGAGCAGCATCTAGGGAATGAAGAAACACGGGTTTAAGTATCCTGGGTAGGAAGACTGGAAGGTGAAGCAACGCATGTTTGATGTCTATATACTGATATACAGCGGTACCTAGTATAGAAAAGGATTAAAAACCCTTACTTGATAACTGATGAAACATTTTATGTTGCTAAATTTGGGATATACAGGTAACCTGAATGAAACTTTCACTAATTAACAGTAGGGTAGTAGAGCAGCTGTAAAATGATCCCTCATTTGGTCATGCTCAGGCACTTCCATGATCAGGTTTGGGAGGAACTGATGCAGGTGCAGGTGAGTTTATGAGAACTTGAAAGTTTAGAACAAATTAAACATTTGCATGAAAATGTCACCGAGCTAACTGCCCTTCAATTCATGCACTTGTACAGCAGAAGTACAGAAGTACTTATTCATCTTTTATCTATATTTAGTTTAAGTATTTCTGTTGCAAGACAGCAACCAGCAGGTAAAATCACTGTGGTAACGTCACAGTGTTGCGTGATGGAGTGTCGTGTCCTACCGGAGACAAACAAGTAGGCGCTATGCTCAGCGGTGCCATCCTTCGTAAAGATCCGAAGCGTGTACAGGCCCTCGTCATCTTTGGCCAGGTGAGGCAGAGTAAGAGAGGCAGCGCCTCCGCCCACTGACATCTCTACCAGTTTGCTTGGTTTTAACAGTTTATCTTTTAGAAGACAAGATGGAGGAAACAGTGAGAAGAGACAAAACTTCACAGTCAACTAACAGCGCTGCACACAACACAGCAGATCCACAGCTGAATGAACGAAAGAGTGAAAGAAAATCTGACCATCTCTGTACCACTGGGCGTAGGGTGGTACATTAGGGAGATCGGGGACAACCACCATGGTACACACCAGTCTGATGGAGCTGCCCTCCACACCAAAAGACACTGGGAACCGGTTGAGCAGGGTGACCTCTAGCTTACTGGCATGGATATCAGTCAGATAAGGCACTGGAGGACAAGAATTGGCCCATCATCAGTAATCAGATAATCATATTTTCTTACTCTGTGCAGAGTGTGTTTGCAGTATCAGAATGATGATTTGCAGTTATGGATATAAATCTGGCCTTTATTCAGTGTAGCTGTATGATAATCAATTCAAAATGATCCAAATTCAGATGAAACATGTGGTACCAGGAACCAAAATGAGGTTTAAGGACCACGACAGATTTACTTATCTAAAGGGGCAACCACACAGGAAGCAACTAGCAGCAATGTAGTGACGAGAGACCATAAAGAGTTGAGAACATTCAGCAACATAACCTCTGAAAATGGAAACTTGGCATGTCCTAAGTTTTCTAAACGAGAGTGAATCTTAAATAGGGTATTCCTGCTTGATTAGTTTTGACAAAGAAGATGTCTAGTGTTTCAGATCAAAATGAAAAGATCATGTGGAAGTAAATATTTTCCTAATTGCTCATTATTTAAATCCCCGAACAAGTATATGAATGTCCATCCAGATCACCTGCTGCTCATCTAAAGACAGATCTATGTTTTGTTTTTCTTCTCAGACAGTCACAGGACAGGAGCGGCTTGCCATAAAAGTTTCCACTTCTTATCAGGCCTCTTATTGCGCTGCTATTTCAAGTCTCATGATTCCATGAGGTTGTGTCTGGGCATGACACCTCAATGGCCAAACTCAGCATTACTAACTGCCCTTATGCTCTCACCTAGACCAAGCTGGCAGGACTCCCCGGCTCCTGCTGGTCCTGTGAGGAAAAGAAATTTAGATTCATGTTTACCGAGAAGAACATGGCAGGTGAACAATGTCTTGGAGAAAGAGAGAGGCTTACTCTTCACAGTAACTTTAGCCTTGCTGGTAGCTGTGCCATGCTGGTTGGTTGCCACAGCAGAGTACTCAGCAGTATCACTCACAACACACCTACAAGGTCAGACACAGTAGGAACATGATTTCACTGATTTCTGTATATGAACACTTAGAGCTGATTCGATCTGATTTGAAGGACATGTCCTCTACCCCAGCTTCAAATAATATTTCAGAGACAGTTCTATCGGGGTTGCTGTAACACAGGTCATCTACTAACTGGAAAGTCAGTGGTTTGATTTCTGACTGCTCCAGTCTGCATGCCTAAGTACCCTTGGGCAAGAAACTGAACCCTAAGCTGCTCACTGATGTGTTCATTGGAGTGTGAATGTGTGTGAATGTTAGATAGAAAGCACTTAAGTGTAGAAAAAAAAGTGCTTGTATGAATGAGGCGTGTTGTATAGTCCATTTATTTAGACTACTACAAGGTTAAAAATACAATAACTCGAGGCACAGTAACAGTGTGTAACACAAATGTTTAACTCTGTAACCATCATTTGAACCTGTTACATCCTGATTCAGTCTCGTATTAAACTAATGCATGTTTGTGTTTTTGCTTTTGCAGCACTACAATTCCTTTAAATTATTTGTGAGACTGTTCATCTCCAGATTATGGTGTGCACAGTTTTTATGACGCCCAGGAAGACTACCAACTCCCCTTCTTCAAAACCTGAGCCCATGATATAGTCATGGAGCAGACAGAGGTAAGCTCTTTCTTCTCTCAGCCACATTGAGCGACTGTTTGTTCTCCAAGCATAGAAGGAAGAAATGCAACCTTCAGCCTGGCCTGAACTATTTTAAAAGATGATCCATTTACTCAGCTGTGACGGACATGAATGCTGCATCCTTTTTGTCACTTGGTACTTTTTGCATAAAGAATTTGAAGTTTGGCAAGTAAACCACAATGTCCTCAATGACCTTCAAATGTAAGGACAGTCCAGAGATATTCAAATTCTCAGTGAGAGAGAGGGACAGAGAGAGAGGCTGAGTGCAGCGGGAGGAATTCGTGGCTCGAATGACGCAAAGGTCAGCACTCCAGCACGAACAGCTGAGGGGTCTTGAAGATGACGAAAAGAAACAGGCTGGGCCCTCACCCTCAATTTAGCAATCTTCTTCTCTGTAACTCTCGAGCTGACTATCAATCAAGATAATGTGCTAACAAAATAAAAGTCCTGTAAGTGTAAGCTTCAACACTGAACCTGTCAAATCCTGCTGTCAGTCACACTGTCGTTCCCAATTTGTTTCTAAGTTTCACTCAATCGTCAAAGCGCCTCAATTGACAAAGTACAGTAATGTGCAAAAGTCACCCCTCATTTCTTTATATTTTGCTAGGAAAATAGAAATGAGGTGCAGTGATTTACTGTAACCTGTAAACATAAATGTAAATACAGTATGTAAGACAAAAACAGAGTTTGTACAGTTCTAAAGAGCTGGAAAGTCTGTGTTCATAATAATCATTTGTGACAAGTTCCCCAAAACCACAGTCCCAAACCATGACAGAGTCTCCACTGTGTTTTATAGATGGCTGCAGACACTCTCTGTCGTACCTCTCATACTTCTCGTACCTCCCGTCACGTCTTTGCTGGATTCCCCCCCCCCCCCCCCCCCCCCCCCTATTTCTTAAGGTCCGGACTTTCAGACTTTCTCCTTTTGTCCTACACTTGTTCAGTTTCCTCAGATATTTTAAGGACATACTGCACACCATTCAGAGATGTGTCAAGTTTTCAGGTAATAGCTCTTTGGGAACCTTGTTGGTGCAATTTGTCTGTTATGTGTGGACACAACACTGGTTCATCCCTTGAGTTAGGTGCCTTTTTTGCACTTGAATGGTTCATAGGTCAGTGTTAAATGGCTTCACACACACACACACACACACACACACACACACACACACACACACACACACACACACACACACACACACACACACACACACACACAAACAAAGAAACCAAAAACACATTCCTCTGTAATTGGTCAGGTATGAGGACTGGACTGAAAAAGAGTGAAAAAGCAGCCAATGTCCAAAGAGAAACTCTGAAAGATATTAAGAAAGCCTGGAGAACTATTGCTCAAGAGCACTTTAAAAATGACAATAAAGTCTGGCTCCTTGGAAAAAATATACACAAATGAGGGGTGACTTAAGACTTTTACACAATACTGAATAATATATTCATGGATACATAATTTCACTCCATGTTGCCTGAAAATTAGTTCAGGTATCTTAGTCTAAGTATATACGGCAGTGTGACATTTTTACTACTGTAGATTACCATAGATGTTATTCTATAATCTGTCACTGGAACTTTTACAAATGACCCAAATCACAATGCTACGGCATACTGACATTGATTCAATATTTAAATCCTATTTATATGGTATTAATAATACACTGCCACTTCCCTATTGGTAGCAGTATTGCAGTTTAATGATGCCATCTGGCAGAAAAGGAAAACGATGCAGTAACCAGTACCCTCGGTTACTACCACAGTCTGTGGCTACTGCTGCCACTCAAAATCTTCTTTGAGGATTCAAAGGTGACAACAGCCAATCATTCTGCACCTGGTCGAAGTGTTATGGAAATAACACCACAGTTTTATCTTCTTTTAGCTGTGGTAATGAGATGTAATGAAAATCTGGCATCATGACAGCAGTAATCACCAACACATATCAGTGATTAATAACTCCATTTTACTGTACCAGTTTGCTTCCCTATATTAACTGATCTGCATGGTATTTATTTAAACCTAAATCCAGATTAAAAGAAAAAGCTCAGCGTCCATCAGTTGATTCTTATGAAATTCCTCAAACCAACAAACTCCAATTTTTGATGTCTGACTACGAATGGCTACTCAGAGTTCTGGATAATACATACCTGCTAATGATCAAACCATGGACTCCATACTTGTTCTCAATCTTGTACTTTCCTGGGACGCTCAGTGGGTCTACTGGCACACCATCTTTATACCTGCCAAAGAATCTGAATCAGTGTCACACCACAGTGATGTTATAAACTCCTAAATATATATATAAAAAAAAAAAAAAAAAATATATATATATATATATATATATATATATATATATATATATATATATATATATATATATATATATATATATATATATATAAATCAACAGTGTATGGGGACACAGCACATTAAAAAGGACCATTCATTGATAAAGTGAAATATACAGAACATTTAAAGCAGGGAGAGTATGGTGAACACTGCTTATTGGTACTAAAAGGATCAATGCTAGTGCTACATATTTTGAGGGGAGGGGCATCACATTGCTATAATTTTTCTCATAATAAAACAGCCAATTAAGACCTTTAAATAAATCAGAAGAGCATGAAAATGGCATTACCACACGGAAAAGTTACAGTCAGATCTAAAAACCAACTCGAGTGTGATGGGAGTATTCTGACCATTTAACAATGGGCCTTGGGTTTCCCTCCACAGTGCAGAACAGCTTGACAGGAGTCTTCTCCCACACAGTGTGTGGCCGCAGGGCCACCAGGAAGTCTGGCATTTTAGGGAATTCCTCCAACAAATCCAACCTCTTTGTCATCATGCCCTTAACCTGGAGAGAGAGTCAACCGCATCAAGTCAATATTTAAAGAAAAAAATGACATTTCTATGCACTGTTTCTATGGGGCAGAGACTAAATAAGAACATGCTGTATTCTACTATCACTGTCAACAAATCTGAAAATCTGCCAAGACCAGGAGGACTGCAGAGGTGAGGTCAGCAGATGGTCGTGAGCTCCGACATCAACTTTCAACTTCTGACTTTTTAATATCTGTGTGACGGTCACGTTGGTTGAACAGAAATTAACAGCTGACTATCATCTACATATTTGTAGCATATCTAAGTAAGAGAGAATGATTTGGCCTTCATTTAAGACATTCACACTGCAGATGTGCTGTACTGCTGTACATAACATTTCCACAAACTATATAAAATACTTGTTTCACATATATGCCATAAAAAACAAACAAACAAAGGAAGTATAGTGTTACTTGTGAATTGTTCAGCAGTTGGTTACTAACCTCTTTCTGAATTTCAAGACTTTCCACTTGGGCCTTAGTGGCGATCCTCATCCTGTGAAGCTCTTCCTGAATAACGGTCAGTCCTCTCCCAACATTTTTGCTCACTCTCTGGTATTCCTCAGTCTCCTCAGCAGTCCTAACCACACACACACACACACACACACACACACACACACACACACACACACACACACACACACACACACACACACACACACACACACACACACACACACATCAAATTCAGCTATTCAAATTCAGTTTAGTCATAGCTATTCACCTATGCCTAAACTTGACTCCAGCATCACTACATGTTTGTTGCATGTTTGACTCCAAACTGAACCATTACCTTAAAACACTTTTGCAACACAAGTTCAAACTCAGAACTGTTGTGTTAAGCAGATCAAGCATGACAGGATGAAACTAAACTTGAAGTCAGTTTAATGAGTCTGATCATTACTGTTCCTATAGGACACCAACAGTAAGACTGTGCAAGTGTTTCATAATTAACTGATGAATCAAAAATAGCAATCATTCAAAAATTAGCCAGTTACACTAAAGAAACGCATCATCATCCTGGATCTGTGACCCAGAGTTTTAGGCTGAACTTTCTTGAACTGCACATTTGAGTTTTGAGGTTTAGAGATTTCTTTATTGTTGCGTTCTCTGGTTTTGCTGTTATGGGTCATGCTCTTAGTTTAGTTGTATCTTCAGGCCTTCTTAGTTTAGTTACCTGAGTCTTGTTTCTGGTTATGTTTTGATTCCCTCAGTGTGCTTGCCAAGTCTGTGTTCTGTGTTCCTGTTACTCACTTCCTGTTTTATTTTTCTAGTCTCCTGTTCTCTGTGCATTATGTTTAGTTTTGCTCCTCTTGTCTCGTTAGTCTTATTGTTCCCCTGTGTTTCCACTCCCTCCTCGTTACCCCTAATGCATGTATTGTCCATGTTTCCTCCTGTTCTTTGTTGTGATGTCATCAGAAACTTCCTGCTTGTGGTTGTGTGTCTTGCTTTTTCTTAGGTGCCTGATACGCCTCCTGTTTTGTGGATCAGGCTCCCTTTGGAAGGATTTTGTATTGTTTTTGCTCAAAAAAACAAGTATTAAAGTCAAGTTTACGTAAGTCTTCTGAGTCTGCACTGGGGTCCACACTTTGCCTGCCACACATCTTGTTTCATGACACAAATGTGCTTTCTGTAGGTTGATATAACCTTAAAACTAAGATAGTCGGAGGCAGAACAGACTCACCTCTGTCGGAACGCCGGTATGGTATAGGCTTGTTCTGCCATAGCCTCTGTGGCCTGGGCCTGCACCTCACTCAGCAATTTAGAGCTTGATTTCCTGTTGAAGGGAGAAGCCGTCATTATAAAGTAGCCAAAGGAAATTCCCACCATAAAGGACGTTCAGATTTTAGCTTTGCAGAAGCTCTCACTGGGCTAAAAGACACCAAGATCCACATGAGGTTTCCCTTTGCAGTGATTGTGTAGTAAATGGTGCCAAGCTCTGAGAAATAAACACACCTTTGTCGGCAAACTTGTTGACTATACTGGTTGTTTGTCTTCTGAGCATACACACACAATATAAAAACATTTACACTTACAGTAAACAATAACTTCTGAGGTTACAAAAATCTTAACAGAATGCACAATTTTCAGGAATTTCCCTGCAGATCTGCTCTGCATGGATACCACAACCATTATTAGTTGGGCACTTTTGTTTGCCTGCAGCGAGTGTCATGAACACAATTAACAAATAAACTAAAATTTCATGCAGAAAATTCTTTCCTTGTGTGCTTGGTGAAATTGCCAGAAAATTGACATTCTGTATAGAAACTAACCAGCCCACTACATTTTTCTTTTTCATAGTGCTAACATCACTATGTGTAGTTAATGGCCTCAGTCATCGGTGACATTAGCCATCAGCCATAAGGCAATGGCAGGCTCCTACGTGATAGCTTGGGGATCAGAACTTGGCTTGTGCTCGCTCAGATCATGGACTTAAGGCAGTTTATTGCCTCGCCACTAGTGATGAAAAAGCCAGTCTTCAATGTGTCTATTAAGTTAAGCATGACTACACTGTATATACAAAGAGCCAGAAAGCTTTTTAAAAGCATGATATAGCAATGCAATAAACTGCATACACGTCTTTCATTGACTTGAGTAATAAAATCTGCTGGCAGAAGCTGCAGAGCATCAGCACTTCCTGAAACCCTGACCTAGGTTCAGCTCTCAGATATTATGGACCTCACAAAGACACAGAGCTTTAGAATCACTGATGATCATTTTAAGATATTTCAAGACTGCAAACACACAGTTGTTTGGTTTCAGCATATCTGCACTGTCTCCAAGCACATTTTACATTCCACACATTGCATACACTAGAAATGCAACAGTTGCTGTGTAGTTTTACATGTCATAATACACTGACGTTTGACAAAGGAACAAACTGAGTCAGAAAGAGGGATGAAAATGTATTCCCAGGAAGGCTGATTTGTTCATGAAAATCTGACCTTGCAGAGCTTTAAATTTAGCATCAAAAAGACAAACGAACAGCCAGCTAGGAAGCAGACACACCCACTATGAGAGCTGCTCCTCAGCAACACCCCCTACGTGTAGCTTTTGCTCTATGTCGCAAAGCAGCAAGAGCTGTGCTTTTGAAAGCAGCAGGTAAATGTCACTGTCATACCTTTCTGTGTGCTGCTTGGAAACATGTTTAGTGTGCTGATAAGCATAATCAGTTTTGACTTGGCTCACATGCTTCTTCTTATACCAAGGTATGACTTTGGAAGCCATGACTGGAACACTTCAAGGAGACCTGGCCAAGAGCACCAGGGGGAGGGGGGAAACCAAACATGTGTTAGCCATGTTAGAAATGTCAATACAAGTCTTTTCTTTACCATCACGGTCACTGCAGTCATTCTGTGATACACATTTAAAGTATCAGATGTGTTGTCATCTCTTAGGTCAACAGTATGCAAAGGTGAGAATTTATACCTATACATAACAAATTGCTGGTAAAATACAAATGCAAGAATATCTATTCAACATATTCATCTCACAGGAGGAAAAGTTAAAAGTCCAGCATTTAGGCGACATTACAGCAGTTCCAACTTTTTGCTGGAGCTCAGCACTTCAAATGCGTCCCCCTAACAGCCTCACACAGCTCAGCTATGAATAGCTTGCAGCAGTCTGCCTATTCCATTATTGGATAAATGAAGGAAATAGTGTCATTACCAGCAGAGCACAGTCCTCACACTATTTAATTAAAAGGATTGTGTAGGAAATCAGAGTGATCAGACTGTACAGGAACAAGACTTAAGATCTAAGCCAGCTGTCATATCCACACTCTGCCTCGGGCTAATTGTGCTTCCATTCTGTATAAATAATTATTTCAGCACAGTATCAGTCTTTTTTGGCTGACACAAATTAAGAAAAGAGGGTCAGCAACCTTTTAATACCCTGGTATGAAAGGAAGTACAGCTCAGGGAGATTACAGACTGCCGCTTCACTTTCCCCACACAAGAGACAGATTATCTACAGCCATTTATTTATGCAACACATTTCACTTATCCTAGGGTTGGCAGCAGATACATCCTCTTCCTACCTCATTTTGAAAAAGGTTATTTCTAAAATAAAATTAGCACGCCAGCTAGCAAATAGCAACAAAAGAGACTTACCCCAAGAAATTTAAACAGCGCAAAGCAGTGGCAGAGCAGCCTGGTGCCACTTGGGAAGCACTTGCTGATGGCAACAAAAATATTACCCTCTTCTCACCGAAGGAATGCTGTTCCCCTTCCACCCCATGTATGGATGCACTTAAGACTATATATAGCATTTACCCCCAAATTTCCCTCTCATTCTGCACTTTGCACATGAAGAGTGTGCACCTGTACCTGAAAGTTTAATAAATCATTCTGGAGGCAGGTTTCATCCTCTAAATTATAATATGGGAAGGTGTTTTTTTAGACTTTATTGAAACATTAAAGGAGAGAGAAGAGTTGGAACAGTAAAACAGTGAATGGTAACAGGGTTTGGAAAACGTTTTTTTTCCCCTCACAATATTTCATTTTTGAAAATCAGAAAATTGGCTCTGAAACAGCAGACTGCATTTCTTCTTATTACTGGCAGAAAGTCTCACCTTTCTCTAAAAGTATTAGTATGAGGCATCTCTCCTTTAATCATCAGAAATATCGATCTATGCAAGAGTTAGGAAGAGGTTTTCAGGTCATTTCTGGCAGATCCCAACACTCAAAGCCTTGTGAGACCTTTTTAGGTTTCTCGAGACAGCCTGTCCTCCTTGGCTCAACACTTGCAGGCAGCAGTCAGGCTATTTTTAACAGCAAGTCCTCAGTTACAGTGATACCCCTACTTCTTACTGTACAGGAGCCACTGCAGCTATTTTTATTCAAACAAGTCTATTAAAATAACTAATACACATGGAAATATCTTCTAAGGCACAATTAATACCAGAAAACATCACAGTGAATGAAAAAAAAAAGGTTGAAGGTCTTAAATTTTGCCTGTTTGATTTTTAGTTGTTAAAATGCATTTTTTTATGCTTACAGGATTCTGGTCTACATCTTTGCTCACTTTAATATTCTCAAAAACAAATATACAAATTAAATTCTCAAAACCTGTATTGGATGTCCTAATCTTAGTAATAACTTTACCATTATATCATAATAATTATTACACTAGTAAAACTGATTTTACACATTTACAAACATTATAATGTTTATAAGTGGCCACTAAGTGTATGCGTGGCCAGGAACCTCTACACTTGACCTCACGATTCCTATAATAATACTAAAAATATTTATGTAACACTTATAAATAATAGGCAAAGGTACAAATAAAATAACAGATAAATCTAAGCAATGATTATGAACCATAATTATCAAAATAATCTACACATGTAAAATTGGTGGAGTGAGCATATGCTATGATTTTCACTGGGCGTGACCAGGAGGGACAGCACAGGATGAGCAGCTTGGCTGAGAGGATAGTGGAGGTATTGAACAAAAGATGTTCAACATGGAGCTGCAAGACAGGAGGAAAAAGAGGAAGACCACAGAGGAGGTTCATGGATGTAGTGAAGGAGGACATGCAGAGGATCAGAGTGACAGGGTGAGATGGAGGTAAAAAATTTACTGTGGTGACTCCTAAAGGGATCAGCTGAAAGAAGACGACGTCAGTGGCGACAAACGCTCAGCTTGGTGTTATTTTCTGTTAAAATGCTGCCACCTGGTGTCCATCTGCGTCTTTTCAGACTTTCAGGCTCCAGAGCAAAGTTATAATGCGCTTTAAGGCAGCATACCGAAACTTTCACAATTAAGACCAGAACAAAGTGCAAAAAACTGAAGTAAAAACTAATGAAAATATCATCAGTTTAGGAAAATCTCTCCTCACATTTTTATGTTTTAAATTCACATTTCTAGATTTTATTATTTGATTTGAATTTCTGTGCCAATTTGAAGCCCTGTGACAGACTGGCGACGTGTCCAGGGTGTACCCCACCTCTCACCCCATGACAGCTGGAATAGCCTTCAGCACTCCCTGTGACCCAGAAACGGATAATCACAAAAAAAATGGATGGCTGGATCAGAACTAGTGAAAGTTTTACACATAATGAAATCATACACCGAAAAGCAGCATTACTCAGTCAGTGTACATTTACCCTTTTGTAATGCAGACTAAGACCACAGAAAGTCATCATCCTCAAGTAAAGCCTCACTAACACTGACTGAAATTCACTAACTGCCATAGCTGTTTGACATAATGGCCCTGCGTTAAAAATATTGATCAAGTTAAATGAACAAACTCTGACATAACCACAAACACTTCTGGAGTTGAGATTATTTTTCTGTTAAACAACTTTTATATCACAGTTCTCTTCATTGGTTTCGGTGTCTGTGACTTCAGATCTCCTGCTGGACTCCAGTCTCTTTCCTCTTTCTGGCCCCAGTGCGGAGCATGTTTGTACTGGAAGTAAAAGAGATTATTGGAGCATGATAATGTGATGAGCACGAAGTCCAGACGTTTGAGGTGCCTCGCGTCTCCAGAACGATATTACATTTAGACTGCCCGGGTGCCAACAGATGCAGAGACTTACTGATGCATGAGGACTGCTCTTTTGGTTTTAATTTAATTTCAAGTTTTGCTTTTATTTGGTGTGAACTTATAAACAAGAAGAACTCTGAGAGTTGGTGGATAATAGGCGTTGATTTGTTAATAAGTGGACATGAATAAGTTGAGCTTATGGATAACCAGCTCATTCTTTCTCCTGACACTTTCTTCAAAGATAGAACAAATTTTGGGGTCAACTTGAAAGAAAAGTAGATGTGAAATATAAAAGTGAGGTCAGATTTGGATGCAAACTATAATGTGATATGTAGAATCCCCATATACAAGCATCATTTCCTAAATGTTACCAATACAAAGGCAGCAGAATTTTAAGCATACTTTAACAAATAAAAGACATTTTATGAAAGTTTGACCTTATTTGACCTTGAAGAAGAGGTCAGAGGTGCAAAAAAACATGATACTTAGAATCCACATATATCGTTTCCTGTATGCCAAGATGTAGTTCTTGGGGATATATATTTTAATGTGCAGCACTTTGGTCAACGTTGTTGTTTTAAATGTGCTATATAAATAAACTTGACTTGACATCTTAGCACTGACAGGATTTCCTTTAGAGGATGACTGCAGATAATTTCAGTCTTTTTTTTAATCCTTATTTTTCATAAAATTTGAAATGCTTATGGTTTTTAGAAAAAAAAATGCTCCACAATCTGGCCAGTTTTCTCCTTGGTACACAAAAAAAAATATAAAACTAACAGGCATACTGTAGTGCAGTAACAAATTTACTGAGGACATTGAAGCTCCCAGAGGATGGAGAGGTTAGGGGATATTCCTCCGAAAATAAGAATGTGTGTCTTTACAAACAAGACCGCGATCTACTGTAGCAGGCTATTCATATTCACTCTCCAGAGAGGATGAACTCTCAACTTCAGTGACAGCAAAATTTAAGTATACTGATAATCAACAGTCTAATATACAGCATAACGTAACAGAAAAGGTCCTGTGTGGAGAAAAACATTTATTTTTCAGACAGGAACAACCACACAACAAGAAAAACAGAGAAACTCTATCGTGTTGTTGTTATTACTCTTCTTATTATGGTGATTATCATTATTATTACTATATTTAGCTGTTTCAAACACTGCAAATCTTTGTAATTGATGTTTGTGGGTGTGGAATTCTACCTCCCCACTACACTAAGGAAAACTCCAGTACCCAAGCTCCACCAGCAGACGCTGTAGTCCTACAGCTGCTTCCTCTGGCAGGCGTTCTATACAAAGAGAGACTGTGAATGATTTTAAGCATTAGGCATAAATCTGAGTAAAATCAGAAATGATCAAAATTAAGAAAATAATATTTTTCACCTTTTATCCTGCATTTTTACTGCATAGGAGTAGCCGTGGATACAGGTTGCTTTGCAACCATCACATAATTTGAGCACACAAAACAAATAAACCACAATAAAAGCAGAGATCTGTGCACTAATGGAAATACAAACTACAAACAGCCAAATTAGACTTTTTTTTTTTTAAATCCTGCTTAAGCACGTGTTATATGATTATACAGGCAGGTCTTTGTGAGTAGGAAGAAGAGCACGACATTTAGGTCATCAGGAAAGGTCACCCTGAAGCAGCCATGACACTAGGCTGGATAGTCCTCCTCAGAGGGGAGTGAATGAACGCTAAGCCCTCCCCCTTTTTCCTCTCTCCTTTCTGAGTTGCTGTTTTGGGGCACACACTGGGGGAAGACAGCACCAGGAAGCCATTCTTAAATTCTCTGACTTAGCAGCCAGCTAAAGATGGGACGCGAGAGGAGGGGGGGACTGTGTGTGGAATAGAGGAAAATCAAAGAGGGAAGCCCTAAATCTCAATGGTTTGAGAGTGTGTGTGTGTGTCTGTGTGTGTGTGTGTGTGTGCATGCTGCTGGGGGGGTATAATGAAGACGTCACAAGCTTTAGACGTCACTGAGTCAGGAGACATGGTACATTTTACGCAGAGCGTGGCGACGTAAGAGAGCTGCAGAGGGGAGAGTGGACGGGTTGTCCCTGACTATGTATAGCAATGCTGAGACACTTCAAACACGTGCTGTCTAACGCTGAAGAGGGGACATGAGATTAGATTTTCAAAAATATAAAACACATTTTTCCATTATATCACTTAATATGACTGCAGAAAAAAAGCATAAATCATACAGCATATTTGAGAGCAGTTGTCCTCATTCATTTACTGCTGCTTGCTTAAAGTTCTCATAGGCCTGACAATTAACATTTACAGTATACTGCCAATATAAGGGTTCACTCCCCATTAGTGACAGTATAAGATCTATTTAAAAGGGAAAAAATGTATACATATATTTTGCTCCTATATTTCTATTATAAAATAATTCATACTAAGTTTAGAAAGAGAAGCCACTTTACGACTCAAAGAAGAGTTGAGAAAATGTTTTGTTCTTGTCTTTGCACGATTCTTCATGATGTTTTATATTCTTTGTGACTTTGTGTTTTTTTTTTGAATAAAACCACAGATTGGTGGATTGATAAGTTCACAATGTTTCCCTTCTATTAAGAAATGTCTTCCCAAGGTCAGGAATGACGCTTCGTTTTAAAGCTGTATCTCTGGCTGCTGTGTTGCTGTGGGTGGGGTGTGCGCTGCAGTGATAAGAAACCATTAACACCAAGTCCGACACTCCAGCCGTGCAACTGCATTTGTAGAGCTATGAGAAGATGTTTGGATGTTGCAGCATGTATGTGATGCCCTTCAGCCTGCAGCTGATGCTCGGCGTGTTGCAGTAAGAAGAGAAATAGTGACATCATCATGTGGTTGCCCTGCCTCTCTGCACGTCCACCTCTAGTAGCCGTAGAAACGTATGAGACGTGCTGGCTAGGGGAAGTCTATGGAGGAGAGTGGCAGGGTATCACGCATATGCTGCTTCCTCATTCAGCTCCCAGCTCTCATGCCCCCATCTCCCACTCTCACTCCTATGTCGCCCCCTCTTCTGATCTGCTGCCCCCCCCTGTTTCCTTTGCTTTCACGTCCCAGGTTCAGCCAATCAGAGTGCTCAGTGGGGGCAGGGCAAAGCAGAACCACCATTCCAGTGCTGTGCTGTTACATCTCCCCAGAGCTAACAGGGAGCTAGCAGCTCAGAGGGAGGAGGCACGGTCAAACCCAGCCTGTGTGTGTGTGTTTGTGTGTTTAAGTGTGTGTGCCTGTCGCAGACTAGCAGGCACGGCCACTGCTACACTCTTGTTTCACCAGACTTTTCCTTTTAACCTTGCTTTGCCTCACTGCTTAGCTAAGGCCTGCTTCTTCTTCCACTTCAGGATAAAAAGGGATCAGTGTAGGGGGGAATCAGAACAGTATTCCTTTCTCTCCCTCTTCACTCTCTAACCGCCTCGTAGTAAGTGACAGCTCCTGGAGGACGTGCAGACAGGATGATAGCGGCTCAGCTTCTGGCCTACTACTTCACCGAGTTGAAGGATGATCAACTCAAAAAGGTGAGCGACAACAGCTTTAAACTGCTACAGTGGTCCTGCTTTTTGTTAGACTCCAGTTTTATTTATATTATGTCACAGCAGCCTAGTGTACACCCACAGACACCGGTTAACAGTAGCTGCATGTTGGGTCTGTGGGGTGTATCATGTTGGGAGAAGAAGATGAAGCGTTTGAGAGGCACGGGAGGAGAAGGCCAGCATGATCTTTAATTTGGATATGATGCCTTTTCAGTTTGTTCAGAGGTTAGCAGTATTTGACACAGATGTCCTTGAGAAGGGCTGTGGTCATTGGTTGTGCTGATGTGCAGACAGACCTCCATCACTGAGCTTTTTGGAGCGTTGGTTGCTATGGCATCTGAAGCAGACAGGTGTCTGTGAGGGGTTGCTGGGAAAAGTGATGATCTCCAAGATCATCACTTTCCCATATTCTCGTCCCTCATTGTTAGCTTCTGGTTTTCCCAGTCATTCAGGTTTACTCTGCTTCTCGGTTGTTCCATACCGTTTTACGGTTGCTTACTTAATTTCGTTACACTTTTGGAACACCACAAAAATACAACATAAATTTGTTAGCAGCTTATAGATGAAATGTGAGCCTGAGCCTCTGGCTGCCCACAGAAACTGACTCTGCGCTCAGAACAAATTAGCTGATGAGCAACCCGGCACGATATCCTCCGGGAATGGGGATGCGGGTGAGGGCAGTCAGTATAAATGGGGGTGGGTTCAAAGAGTAGTGATGTCTTGTGTGATGTCACAGTGCAGTAACCACACGTGCCTCGACTGAAGTAGGTTACTGGAACTACTGAGGTAAAAACATTCCTTGAAAGGATGAACGCTCTCCAAAACATGTGCATCCTGGAGAGGACACTAAACTGTAACCATATCAAGACATGGATTTACTAGTGCTACTCATAGATACAAGTGCAGTACAGTAAAGTGGGCTGGCTTAGCCTTGGTGGGTGGACCTTTATTCTTACTGGAAGTCTTTAAATAAGAATTCAAGCGTTACAACATTTCATTTAAAGCTGTATGAATCCTGAAAAAACTGCCAGGGGAAATATAAATAAAATGATGCTTGATCCAAAAAGATGGCACTTTATAAATGTGAATATTTTAATTTACTGAAGGTATCATACAGCTTCAGTGAAATAATGGAACAAAGGGATACATAATAGATCCTACAGGTGTCAGGAAAACTAAGAGGTTATTATGTTGACATCTTAGATGAATAACTGCAATTAAACTGCCTTAACAAACAACCTTAAAAAGATGAAGGTGATGAAAGAAGCAAGTAAAGAACATCCCATTCTCCACTGTTCAATACTCTAGTGTTACTTTATACCGTATACATATAATAGATTGGCTGTGAAACATCAGTGTTACTGTACTTTAAAGGAAGTGGAGGACCCTTGTTTCATCACTTTTGTAGTCAAACTCTTACACTACAAATCAGATGGCATTTTGGAGAGGTTATTAATAATAATAAGAGCAGCTTGATGAGAACCAAATGCATGGACTCTGTCTCGTGCCACAGAATAAGTTTCTGTCCTGCGGTGTGCCCCATGGCATGCACTCTGTGATTATATAACAACAACAAAGACTGTCCTCTGTAAATCCTCCCAACAAACATTTCATTCATGTGTTAACTGTGATACAACTATGCAATGTAGCTATTTTTAACTAATCTTTCATTGATAATTTCATTGTTGTAATATTTTACACAAACACTGCATTTAGCTATACAGACGAGCACCTCATGGTGTCCAACAATACGGGTAGTTCATGGGGTTGAAGTGCCCTGATTCAGGCTCTTTGCCACAATTAGAAGTACTTCCTGTTGCATCTTTATTGTATTTATTGATTTTTGCCCTGAATCCCTGCCATGCAGTGAATTAAGGCTAACAACACAAATCTGTTATAAAAGTCTATGTCAGGAAATCCCAAATTATTGTGTTTAAACCATGACAGCACAGTAGCCGGTGTGTACATGTATTTAAATTAACGTTAAGTGAGTTAGTGCTCAGCATGAAAATTAGTAGAGTATGACGGATGTTTGGCATGCTTTCAAACTGCCCTAACACCTTTTGTATGCACCTGTTCTTCAGATTGATAAGTACCTGTACTCCATGCGTTTCTCCGATGAGACGCTGAAAGACATCATGAACAGGTTCCGCAGGGAAATGGAGAACGGGCTCGACCGTGACACCAACCCCACTGCCACCGTAAAGATGCTGCCCACCTTCGTCAGGTCCATTCCTGATGGATCAGGTAGAGTGTGCATTAATAATCACAGATTGCTGAACTGATCGGGTCAGCTCAAAAATATTCTCCTTTATTGTCAGGGTTCGTACACCTTTTCCAGGATCAAATTCAAGCACCTTTTAAGCACTTCCAAGGTCAATTTTCATGATTTTCCAGCACATTAAGGGGTCATTCACAATTATCAACATTTTCCAAAGTTAACTCTTTTTCAGACCCCCTCCCCAAAAGTGTACAAAGAAAATGTTGATATTTTTTCATGACATTTAATTTCTCTTGGTTTGGTGGTATTTTAATGTAATAGGAAGTATTAAAAACACATCCCGGTGTTGAAAAATTCTGGATATCTTGGTAGTAAATATACTCTTGCCTATCCATTAAAACATTGTATTGCACTGCATGTACGCAAAATGTACATGGTTTAGGGGAAGGATCCAAAAAGCTCTCTCAGAGATTTCAGCTGTCAGTTTCCACTGTGAGGAACACAGTGAGGAAATGGAAGACCACAGGCACAGTTCTAGTTAAGGCCTGAAGTGGCAGGCCAAGAAAAACCTCAGATAGGCAGAGGAGAAGGATGGTGAGAACAGTCATAGTCAACCCACAGAGCAGCTCCAAAGACCTACAACATCATGTTGCTGCAGATGGTGTCACTGTGCATCATTCAACTATTGAGCGCACTTTGCACAAGGAGAGGCTGTATGGGACAGTAATGCAAAAGAAGCCTTTTCTGCACACACGCCACAAACAGAGTCACTAAAGCATATTTGGACAAGCCAGCTTCATTTTGGAATAAGGTGCTGTGGACTCATGAAACTAAACTGCGTTATTTGGACATAACAAGGGGCGGTATGCATGGTGGGAAAAGAACACAGCACTCCAAGACAAACACTTGGTGCCCACAGTAACATTTGGTGGTGGTTCCATCATGCTGTGGGGCTGTGGGGCCAGTGCAGGTACTGGGAATCTTGTTAAAGTTGAGGGTCACATGGATCCCAGTCAATATCAGCAGATTCTTGAGAACAATGTTCAAGAATCAGTGACAAAGTTGAAGTTGTGCCGGGGCTGGATACTTCAACAAGACAACAACCCTAAACACTGCTCAGAATCTACTGAGGCGTTCATGCAGAGGAACAAGTACAACGTTCTGGAACGGCCATCTCAGTCCCAGACCTGAATATTATTGAAAATCTGTGGTGGGATTTAAAGCGGGCTGTCCGTGCTCAGAAACCATCAAACCTGACTGAACTGGAGATGTTTTGTAAAGAAGAACGGTCCAAAATACCTTCAACCAGAATCCAGACTCTCATTGGAAGCTATAGGAAGACTTTAGAGGCTGTTATTTCTGCAAAAGGAGGAGCTACTAAATATTGATGAAATTTTCTGTTGGGGTGCCCAAAATTATGCACCTGCCTAATTTTGTTTAAATAATTATTGAAGACTTTCTGTAAATCCTGTAAACTTTATTTCACTTCTCAAATATCCCTGTGTTCATCTGCTTTATGATATATTTAACTGAAACTGCTGATCTGAACAACCAATGATTTATAAAGGAAAATCATGACAATTATCAGGGGTGGCCAAACATCTGCATACCACTGTATCATCTGAATAGCGGGTCTTGTGCCAAAAAATGATTTCCAGTATTTTCCAAAAAAATGATTGCTGGTATTTATATAGTTGTAAATTACTTGCTGACGTATGGTCTGTCAAGCATATCTCGAATATTATCTCTCATGAATGATGTCAACTCATTTTGAGTCATAAATAACACTCCTGTCACATGGTAGAAGCTGCAATTTTTGGCAACACCGGCAGATAGTGTTGCCAACTTAGTGACTTTATCACTTGGACTTTTCAGACCCCCCTAGTGACTTTTTTTTTTTGTCCAGAAAGTGACCAGCATCAAATTTAGTGACTTTTCCCGGTGTCATCGGGGACTTTTGAAGAGTTTTAGAGATATGCCGTGTTGTTCCAAAAAAATGATTTCCAGTATTTCCCCCTGCACGGTGGCGCAGTGGTTAGCACTGCTGCCTCACAGTTAGAATAACATCTGGAAGGCCTGGGTTCGATTCCACCTTGGCCCAGGCCTCTCCCTCTCTCTGTGTGGAGTTTGCATGTTCTCCCCGTGCTTGCGTGGGTTTCCTCCGGGTACTCCGGTTTCCTCCCACATTCCAAAGACATGCACTTACTGGGGTTAGGTTCATTGGCTACACTAAATTGCCCATAGGTGTGAATGACAGCGTGAAAGGTTGTTTGTCTCTGTGTTGGCCCTGCAACAGGCTGGCGACCTGTTCAGGGTGTACCCCGCCTCTCGCCCTGTGACAGCTGGGATAGGCTCCAGCCCCCCCCGCGACCCTGAACAGGATGAGCGGAAGCGAATGGATGGATGGATAAATCCTGTGCGCCACAGTCTATTTACCGATATAAGAAAGATAATACAGTAAAAAAATAAAATCGGAAATCACTTTTTGGCACAACACCGGAAACATGAAAATTCCGTTGTCGCCGTGTTTTGTGTACATACAGCAATACTGCGGCCCTTCCTACGCTGTGGCATCGCCCGGACCTCTCTTCGGCCGAGGGGGACACCTAACCCCACCCCCGGTCCTCGATTCGTCCTTTGGCGAGTTTTAAGACAGCCAACAGCGAGTTTTCTTACACAAAACTTGGCAGCAGTGCCAGCCGCCAATCACCAGATTGCGTACAAATACAAGCATAGATGACAACACAGCATATAGAATTAATGTACATACCTTCTGAATAAAATCCATCATGGTTTTCTGCGGTTTACTGTGTACGGCTTACATTTTTGATTCAGCTTTTTGGAACAATACTTCCACTTCCCTGTTGAATTTATCTTCGGCGGTTTTGGCTGCTTTCCACACCTGCTGCGCCGCACTCACAGCTTATTCCTGTCTAATATCGTTATTGAGTCTTTCTGTGAATCGATGATGGCCTATTTTAGAAAATTCAATGAAGCCTTTGAATTGATCCGCCAGATCGGAGGCCATATCGCTGCAGACCACAGAACGGCGCAGTGGTGTACAAGTGAACGAGAGCGCCTCCGTGGATGCGCTGAGTTCTACGCTGTTGAATTTACTCGCGAGGAATGACATTAGGAATGACATTATTTGCGGGGATTATGTTTGTAACTTTTGACTTAAAAGTATTCCATATTCGTCTGATCCATAATTGGAGTTTGCAGTTTTCCAGTGAACACTCATTAAAACGGCCACTCTCTGTCTTCGGGGGAGGGGCATGGTCACAAACAGACTGACAGATCACATGCAGACGGGCAGGCCAGACCCACGCGGAGAAATTTTCATTTTAGACTTTATGACTCATTTTATTTCTCCGTTTCATAAGCGAACTGTTCAACCAGATAGTTATATTTTTATTTACAAAAAAAAGCGGTTACAATTTCAAGCACTTTCAAGCACTATATCCAAAATTCAAGCACTTTTCAAACCTTGAAAGGACAATATTAAAATTCAAACATTTTCAAGGATTTCCAGCACCCGTACGAACCCTGTATTGTGTAAGTGCCCAACAGCGCCCCCAAATGCCTGAAGTCATTTGCAGTTCATTTAATCAGGTCAAATATTTTAATAAGCTATTAATAATATTAAAAAAACTAAAAAAAAAAAGGAAAAAAATTCTACATTTTTAAAGGCCAAATGAGTCATTAAATAAAGGAGCATTTTCACTATTTTGCAAAAGAAGCCTCATCTTTAAAGGTTCCCATTCACACACTGAGCTTCTACTTAACAAGAGCTAAATGTCCATCCATATTAGAAGCCTCTTGAAGGGCAGCCTTATGTATCCTGTTTCCATCTGTCTGTAAAGAATGTGCTGATGTGTTAAAATTGCCTCTGTGACATAAGCCTCTTTGTGTTTGTGCTCTGGGTTCAGGCTAAATGGCTCACTATTGTTTTAGGCCTGGGGCCGACAGTTCAAACAGACTCATCATTTACTGTTTTCATGTTATAACACACACGCAGATCAAAACCATATCATGTTGTATTTAACTCAGCTGAAACCGAATCCAGTGACTCTCATATAATCCAGTCTAAATCTTGAATGTCGTATGGCTAGTCTGAAGCTTGGCCTGTACTCAGTGAAGGCTTTTAGTAGCGCCATCAGTCTATAACTGTAAAATTAACGATTAAATATTTGAAGATCTTTTTGCTGGTTTTTGCTCGAGTTGCTGTATTCAAACTTAAAATGTGCACAGAATGAACATCAGGTGCCCCTCAGACTGATGCCAGAACAAGGCCAGTGCAGCGGGACAGGCCACGTTACCTCACATTATAAATAGCCTCGGGTTTCAACATGAAGTCACGGGGATGAAGTAAAGGGCAAAGTTGAAGCTACGGTGAAAGTAAAAAAAGAAGATAAACATTTGTAAGCCAGATCTATAGTGACGGGATGGTTCCCATGATAAGAATAAAAGATAACTGCACCTTATAGTGAAAGTTAATCCCATCCTTAAGGTTTGACTTTTTTCTCTGTAAAGAAAATGAGCAAATGAAGGGCTGAGCTCAGACAGTAATCTTTAATAAGTAATAAGACTAGACGTGGTGTAAAAGCCAGCGAAGATACAAATGTAGAGAGAGCAGCTTAGGTTAAAAATGATCTTTACAGCCACACACATACAGCCTGAATCTCATGGATTCTGCTTTCACTCTGAGAGCTTAGTTGAAATAACTCAATAATAACTTAATATCATTTACTGAACCAAAATTGTGTGCAGAGGTAATAACAGCGCAAACACATTTTTTTTTTTATTACTACAGTAACTATTACTACACATCTGTGGGAACCATTTGCACTCACATTCACCCCTCTGGTCAGTTTAGATGGTTGTCTGTCTCTCTGTGTCAGCCCTGCGACCCCCGCCTTTCACAATATGGAAGCTGGGATAGACTCCAGCCCCTCCATGACCCCTTAATTGGATAAGTGAAATAAAATGGACGGATAGATGGATGGATGGATTTGTGGGAATGCAGTGACCAAAACGCAACTGTCTATCTCACACTAATAATAATTAAAAAAATCCAACAACATATAGCATCAAATCTTTCACAAAAAATCAATTTTTAGGCTTAGAAGATAAACAGTGTGTTTAGTGAGATGCAAACATACGATTAGAATACACATTAAGGTAATGTTTCTTTACTGGCGGGACTGCGGTCACCAGCTATGCCACCTTCTCTATCAGCGGTTGGATTATAGCACTAGGTTTGACTGGCTTGGTTAAAAATCTATGCATTGATACTGAAAATCCAACACAACATAAAGAAACAGGATCGGAGCTTATGCAAACTAGCACTGAGGCTATACCAGGACCACATGCTCTACAGCAAATCACTAACACTTGTATTTCCAGCCCAGATACACATCTCATTCCAGTCAGGTCAAGAGGATTAATAGCTCAACGCAGCAAATATTACAGTCATGGCAGCACTAAATGAAGGAGAGGGTTTTGTTGGAAGGCAGTAGTTGGACTTCTTTAAAATAAAGGCTACAGCTCTGATTCCTGCAACAATAAATCCACATCCACATGCTGTCTTGTGCTCTTATCCAGAGTCATATTTTGAGATAGTTCATTCTTTTCAACTCTTTCTTTGTGAGTCAGTCTGCATCAGTGTCAGGTAAATGCATGTGATTACTTGTATGTGTAAGAAAATGTGTAATATACTGGGTTTCAAGCAGCAGTCTGTGTGCTCCTTTCAGAACAGACTTTAGATTTTGAATCAGAGAAACTGTCGATATGATGAGATCTCAGGGATCATTTGAATTTTGGGATTCTTGCCTGGAACGGCACTGTACCTGGATGCACCTGGTTAGGGGGTCTTCACATGAAAGGCTTGTGTAAAACTGCTATCCTGAAAACTGTCATCCTTTATTTTTCTATATCATAACTGTGTGGTCTGTGATTTGATCAAACCTGTTTTCAGCTCCCAACATAGGCAGCAATCCAACCATTTCATTAAGAGTAAGGAAAATGTACCCGAGGAATGTGTTCTTCATGCCAGTGTTAATAAAAAGCCTTGTACTTTTGGGCAAGAGTGCAGTCATAACTCCAAACATTGTCTTTTTTGTTGCAGTTACTGACAGCATGGACTCTGGTGGATGTCTGTAAAGCTCCTTTTATCTTTCAGTGGGATGTCAAGCTTGGAAATACTGATGGCCTCAGGGACAACTAGCAGTGACTGCAGTGATAGCTCTGATAAAGTATCAAACATTACTTAATTCCTAATAGCAGACATGCCCTGAGCAAAAGGACCATGTTTTTACTTATTTTGGCTTTGAAAAGAACAACAAAAAAAACCCCCCAAAAAGACTAAACATTAATCTCCATAAAATTTAGATTTAGTAAACGTTCACCAAACAATTTCAGATTTAACTGGTAGCCCTAAGTGCAGTAATTCTTTGAGCCATCTCTGAATGGCATTCAGGTATTCAGGCATCATCCAAGATGTCCAAAATATGGGAGGAAAAAAAATCCCGTTTTTTTGGTTTGGTTTGAATACACATTAGGGCTACTTAATCGTTTTAGTGACGAATTGTAAGTGAAAACAATCACAAAACTCAAAAAATGAACAAGCTCTAACGCTCCAACACCTTCTCAATCTGACAGAAAAGGGCGACTTCATCGCTCTGGACCTCGGAGGGTCAAACTTTCGGATCCTGCGTGTCAAAGTGACACAGGATAAGAAACAACCGGTTCAGATGGAGAGCCAGGTCTATGAGACCCCTGATGACACCATCCATGGGACTGGGACACAGGTAAACACAAATACATGCCTGACATTTTTAAATGTCTACGTTATATTCTTCTTATTTCCTGAACCGACCTTATTTATATTTTCATTCTTCTGGGAAACAGATATAAAAAGTAATCAGACATGTTGTAATCCTTATCCCCACCCTAATGTATCCTTGCCCACATCACATACCTAATTAAGAATATTCAATATTGTTGTCTGCCCACCACACAGAGCCCAGTTATATTAAGGTCGGCTCAAAGTTCAGTTTGTGTAAAACGATCTCATTGACGCTTGGGAATAATGAGAGCGATGTCAGAACCCACGCTAACCTACACAGGGACTTGCAGAGAACAGCTGGCAGTCGTATTGTAACATGATAACAAAACATGAACGACTGTCTGAGGCAGTGTGATTGGCTTAGAGCATGACGCACACAGACAGAACAGCGCAGATGCTGTTTAGTGAAATGCTGAACGGACAGCTGGTCAGAAACCTGATATATGAACAGGTTTGTTAACAAAGAAGTGGATTTACATAGTGAGCAATTTTGTAATATAGAACACTGTTTATACACTGTGTGAAACTTTTTTTTATTTAATGTAAGGACACAATTGACAATGACGATCATAACTGACAGTTTAAAAACTTACCAAATCACTTGTCATAGCAATTAACTGTTGAATTAATTAGAGTATATACAGGTATATATTGGCTATTTCTCCAGGAATGGTTTTTAAATGTAAATAGCAGTAAAGCGTCTGTCTGCGGAATATTTTACTAATTTACATATTTGTTGAAGCCTTTTCTAAATAAAGTTACAGGGAGAATTATATGAACATTTAGGGATAAGGACACACAAACTTAACACAATAAAAATGTAAAATTATGATGGCCCAAATGTAGGTACAGTCCCGTGAAACTGTTGAAATGTATTTCTGTTGTCTGCAGCTCTTTGACCATGTTGCAGAATGCCTCGGTGACTTCATGGAGAAACAAAAAATCAAGGATAAAAAGCTTCCTGTGGGATTTACATTCTCCTTCCCGTGTGCCCAGACCAAACTGGATGAGGTAAACATTTTCAGTTGAAACTGCACCACTGATCACTAACTTGCAAAATGTCTTTACAATTACTGTTTACATTTTCTGTTCAAAGAGGTACAAAGATCAAAGGTCATCGCTACAACCTCAAAATATATTTGATAGTTTTAGATTAGCTTCATAAAGGCAATAGAATGGAAGTTTATATGTTCTGTATTTAAATTAAAGTATCATTATAGTTATGTAAGTTTTCTGGACAAAAATACCTTAAAGCACATGTGAGAATGAAGTGTGAGAACGTGTGACTGTGTGACTGGAATAGCAGTGGGCACCCATTTGATCCTCTCTCAGCCTGTCTGATAGTAATTTAAAGTTCACCTTATGAAAGCACTTGTGTTTCAGGCTGTCTTAATAACCTGGACAAAGAAGTTTAAAGCCAGTGGTGTAGAAGGCATGGATGTTGTGAAGCTTCTAAACAAAGCTATCAAGAAACGAGGGGTAGGTTTTTCTCTTTTGAGTCTTTCATGTGGAAGCGGGATTAAAAAAACAAATCACTGTTCTACTAACAGAAATGAAATTCAGAAAGAGAAACGTATGTTTGCTCCATGATTGAATATGAGTAGGATGGACTTCAGTCCAAATTTTCCAGTTTCCAACAGATTTTAACTCCATTTTGTTTGGAGTTAAAACATAACCTTGTGTTCCCAGGACTATCAAGCAGACATCATGGCAGTGGTGAATGACACAGTTGGCACTATGATGACTTGTGGATTTGATGATCAGCGTTGTGAAGTAGGAATCATTATAGGTAAAAACTCAGTGGATTTTCATAGTTGCATTATGCAAATCCGACTGCCCTCGCCTGCATGGACCTATAAGACCATTAAAGCAGAAAAAACACAGACATCCTGCATTCCTCAGGATTTGCAGTGCCACTTTAAAACAAATCATTATTTCTTTTTCTGAGGCTTTAGAAGCAATATTTACCATCTTAAAGATGCCACCTTTTAGCAGTCAACTGCACTTTATCAGCACTTCAGAGCATCCATAGATTTTGAGAATACATTTTAATATTGTTCTTAGATTTTTTTTAAGAACCCAGAAGGGGGAAAAAAAATCATGTGGATTATATCTACTGTTTAAATTCCAGAGAGGACGGTTTTAGTCTCTCGTCAAAGCTTACAAGGACAAAAATCAGACTAGGACTAGAAGCATGTACACAGTTCCACATATGGGGGTGCCTAATATTACAACTAAATAGGACAATGTATTCAACTTTAAATTCAAATAAGAGTCATGGCAGCTGTGCGTCCCTTTAGGAACGGGAACAAACGCCTGCTACATGGAGGAACTCCGTCACATTGACATGGTGGAAGGAGATGAAGGCCGGATGTGCATCAACACTGAATGGGGTTCCTTTGGGGACGATGGGTCCCTGGAGGACATCCGCACAGAGTTTGACCGTGAGATTGACAGAGGGTCCATCAACCCAGGAAAGCAACTGTAAGATTTTTTTTTTAATTAAAGACAACTTTTGAAAGGTTTAATGTCTTTCACTATTTTATTTGTTTCAAAATACCGCTGTAGAGTACTGTTAATATAAGTCAGACTTAGCCATAACAGTAAAGAAACTGCATATAATACACAAAAGTATAGTAGTATGCTTAAATTCTTTGGGATCAGTTCTCTTTGTTGTCATTCATTCTGAAGTTGATGCACACACACCACTGTAGATAAAAGGTAGTTTTGTTAATTAAGTACAACTTTAACATTACCGCTAAAAAATGGTTGTGAATAGCAGTAATTTCTGCAGTGATTTGTCATTTAGATGGATGCAAACTGCAGCTGTGATACCTTGTATGAAAGTACAGCTGTGCTTCTTTCTGAGTAGGTTTGAAAAGATGGCCAGTGGCATGTACATGGGAGAGCTGGTACGACTCATCCTGGTCAAGATGGCCAAAGAGGGGCTGCTATTTGAGGGACGGATAACCCCTGAGCTCCTGACAAAAGGAAAGATTGAGACTAAACATGTCTCTGCAATTGAAAAGTGAGACATGAAGAAAAAAAAATACACTATTCTTCAACAGGAGGGTTGAGGCTTTTATAATATATAATACTTGTCATTTTAGGACCAAGGAAGGGCTGAAGAAATGTATGGAAATCCTGACGAGGCTCGGAGTGGAGCCTTCAGAAGAAGACTGTCTGGCTGTGCAGCATGTGTGCACCATCGTGTCCTTCCGCTCAGCTAATCTAATTTCTGCAACTCTGGGAGCCATTCTGTGTCGCCTAAAAGACAATAAAGGAGTTGTCCGGCTTCGTACCACTGTTGGCATTGATGGCTCTCTCTATAAGATGCACCCTCAGTGAGTAGGTCATAAAAGGGGGACCTGCCAAAGAGTAACATGCAATGCAAAATACTGAATATATGATGCATGTCTTTATGTTGGACTTAATGTATTCCAGAAAGACCTAAAAATGAGAAACCACTGTACTGTGAATTCCTAAGTTACTCTGGGATTGTATATTGTTTGACATATTTCTGCAGTCTGAATATATCATTCTGGTCAAAAACGTTTCTGCACACTTGGAGACTTTTTGTTTTTCCTCATGAGGAAATCTTCTGCTCTCTAAACAGATACGCTCGCCGCCTGCACAAAACAGTTCGTCGCCTAGTCCCAGACTCAGATGTCCGCTTCCTGCTGTCTGAAAGTGGGAGTGGAAAAGGAGCAGCCATGGTGACAGCAGTGGCATACCGTTTAACAGAGCAGGCTCGCCAAATTCAGCAGACTTTGGCAGAATTCCGGCTGAGCAAAAATCAGCTGTTAGAAGTGAAGAAAAGGATGAGGGTGGAGATCGAAAGAGGCCTAAAGAAGGACACCCACAAGGATGCTGCAGTCAAAATGTTGCCCACCTTCGTTCGAAGTACACCAGACGGGACAGGTAACTAAAAATCAGGCACACTGAGACGGGTAGTTTTTTTTTTTTTTGTCTGGTAACTTTTAAACACATTTTCAGGTCAAACTCAAAGTCAGGCTCAGCTGTAATCCCAGCAGATCAGCCCAACTGAATTCAAGCCCACATGAATAGTGTGCATTATTTAAACTGCTGTAGCCTGTCCAAACCTGCTGCACTCTGCAATCCACCAGCACCCCCTGTACCCAATCAAATCAACGTCACATCTGCTGTCACTGATGACCTGTTTTTTGCTGGGATCTTGGTGCTGCTCTCCCCATCTTATGCTTTCCACATATGTGTGGAAGGGTGGGCAAATAATGCAGATGGAAGATTTTGTCACCAGTAATTCTGTCACCTGTAGTCCTGACTTGAACTGTATAGGGTGGTGTACAGTGAAACCACGTTATCTATTACAAAGACCATCACTGTATGTTGTTTATGATAAATTTAGTAGTTACTTCGAGATGACACATATACTCGCTTTAATTATTAAATATGCAGTTTTTGTTGTGTGGCTGAAACGTTCTGTGGCTTCTCCGGCTAATATATTTTGGTTTTCTTTACAGAAAATGGTGATTTCCTTGCTCTGGACCTTGGAGGAACAAACTTCCGTGTGCTCCTGGTGAAGATTCGCAGTGGGAAGAGGCGATCAGTGGAGATGCATAACAAAATCTATGCCATTCCAATAGAAGTCATGCAGGGAACAGGGGAAGAGGTACCAATCTGTTTTACATCTTTGTTGCAGTAACAGTGAACGTCACGCTTACTGCCATTCATCATAGTCTTTAAAAAAAAAAATTCCTTCTTCTGTGAAAACAGGTTCATTGCTACTTTTCCTCTGTTCTCCATATTTATTCCTACTGTAATAGCTTCTAAAAATGAAAGCATCTCTCTAAATCCAAACCTGCATCTGTGGATACGTGAATGGTTTTCACAACTTTGATGACAGGGACTTTTATCTCCATAAAATATAGAAAGTTATCAACAACCCTGACTTCATCTTCCTAATACTCAAATTATGTCTCTTTCCAGCTTTTCGATCACATCGTCCACTGCATCTCTGATTTCCTGGACTACATGGGAATGAAAAGTGCTCGACTGCCACTGGGTTTCACCTTCTCCTTCCCCTGCCATCAGACCAGCCTGGATGCTGTATGTTTTATATATTTTTTCCTCAAAGTAACAACTTTATGCTGGTATCAATCTGACTACAACCAAGTTACCAAAAAAGGAAGAGCATTGTAAAATGTTTCAACTGAAAAAGAGCCTTAAATACTTGCTTCTGATGCTAGTGGAGCTTTCCAGGTATAACAGTGCAAAATGTTGTAGAACCTTTAAACTAAAGGTAGCTTGTGGACACTTAGATTAATAGCTACTTTCTCTATGAAATGTTATTTAGGCTAAATCACCATTTAGCATTTTGTTCTCTTCAGGGTATCCTTGTAACATGGACCAAAGGCTTCAAGGCCACAGACTGTGAGGGTGAAGATGTAGTGGAGCTTCTTCGGGAAGCGATCAAGAGGAAAGAGGTAACCACAGACAACACGTTTAGTCACCACAAGCACCAGTTTATCCGCTGCATTTGACAGATAGTACTTTTTATGGTTTACCGTAGCCCAGGAATGCCACAGTAAGATCATTGTGACAAATTAGAAAATACTATTAAAAAAAAACTGCACAATTTAGTCAAAATTTGTTCAAATAGCCTAAAAATATAATTTATAAAACTTGAAGGGAATTTATTCAGCATTGTTAAAACTATCACAGATTTATTAGCCATCTACTGTATGTACATTTTATACCTATGACTGCTACTTTGCTACTGCTACAAGGCAGTGTGTGTTTGGAATGTGTGGTGAAGAAATTCTGGCTTTTTTGTACCTGTGCCTCCTGTATAATGTGGGTACTGTTTGACCTCATTCTGAATCAGATTGTTGTCTCATGTTGATTTAAAAGTGCTGTCCAGGTTCTGACTGATAGGCCTCTTATAGCAAATACATGCTGCTAACTGTGTTTTTAAACAGTGAAATTCAGCTATTTCAGAGCCTCAGTCCTTGACTTTAGCATTTTTTGGTCTATTTAGATAATTTGCTTTATTTTGGTAGTTTAAAAATCTAATAATTTAATGTCTGTTTCATGAAAACTTTACAGAACAAGGAAAGCAATGAATGGGGATATGTAACCTAACAGACCACCGCATTAAAAACCTCATACTACATCCTTAGAAGTAAAGAGGATTGCATATCATATATTTACACACCAACCATATCACATGACCGCACAGGTGCTAATCTCAGCATACAGACTCCTTTACTGTCAACTGCAATTTTGCAGTTTCAGCATAACACATTTAATCCCACCCCCTACTGTATAAACCTGTGACTGACCAGCAACATTATGGCAGGCATATACAATGAGTATGAGCGATTATGCACTTTAATTTTTAGAGACATTGTTGAGTGTCATTGTTGAAATTCCTAATATCCACATGTTGCCACTTTTGGGTTTCATATATTAATTTTATTCTTTTAGATGGAGAATCCAGTAAGTATTAACCCAAAGTTAATCATTATCTAACAGGTAAAGGTGTGCGGGACTGGACCTGTTTATTGTTGCAGTAGCATGTAATAACACCTGGAAAACATACAGCTAAGACCAAAGCTCCTGGATTTTGCAGGTCTTTGAAACAGCTTGTGTATTTTATTGTTTAGTCTGTCTGTGGGTAAATTGCATTGTGCTCAGTGTGGCATTTGAGAAGTTCTTGGGCGTGATATTAATCCATCTGCCAACACACCCGTCCAGCATTGTTTAGTGAAGAAACATGGACTTAACACTATTTTAACATCCATCCATCCATCCATCCATCCATCCATCCATCCATCCATCCATCCATCCATCCATCCATCCATCCATCCATCCATCCATCCATCCATCCATCCATCCATCCATCCATCCATCCATCCTCTTATCTTGTTCAGGTGGCAGGGGCGTGGAGCCTATCCCAGAGTATGTGCATTTAAAATGAACAAACACTGAATGCATTCTGTGCATTCATTAATAGATTTTAACACAATGCACGACTGATTTCTTGGATTGTGAAAGCATCTAGTTTCTTATTGCAACATACATATATGTAATATTATTATACTTTGTGAACAATATTCCTTCTATTGTTTGTAGGAGTTTGAGCTGGATGTGGTTGCCATAGTCAATGACACAGTGGGGACGATGATGACCTGTGCATATGAGGAACCCACCTGTGAGGTCGGACTGATTGCAGGTAAACACAGCCTACTACAAAAACATTATTCCTAAATGTTTAATCTCTATAATTATCTTGGAAGGTTTACAGGTAAAGGTTGTTGGCAAATATTCTTTCAACAGAATTGTATGGTTAAATATTTATTTTTACTGTTTTCTATTTTTAACTATTTTTTTATATTTGTGTTCACCCTCACCAAACACTTAATTTACAGTTAAAAAGGACTTGATTCAAAAACAGTGTTTTTCTGATTGCTGTGGCTGTGTGTGCACTCAGGAACGGGCAGCAATGCCTGCTACATGGAAGAAATGAAGAACATTGAGATAGTGCCGGGTAACGAGGGCCAGATGTGTGTCAATATGGAGTGGGGGGCATTTGGAGACAATGGCTGTCTGGATGACATCAGGACGACGTATGACCAGGCAGTGGATGAGAACTCACTCAACGAAGGCAAACAAAGGTTAAGAGGCCGCCGGTATCAAACTATTTCACAGAAACAACAAAGCAGACTCGCCACAGTGTTCTACTGTCCATTTCAACATCTTTGCCAGATGCTCTCAACCCAGCAGTTGAGAGAGCATCTTTTAGCCTATCTGTTCATTAGAGAGAAAATAAAAAGTGGTTTAATGTTCCGTTTGTCAGCTTACTGACAAAACTTAGCAAATAAGATTTCATTCCTGTGCGTCACAGGTACGAGAAGATGTGCAGTGGAATGTACCTGGGTGAGATCGTCAGGCAGATTTTGATTGATCTGACCAAGCGTGGCTTCCTCTTCCGGGGACAAATCTCAGAGACGCTTAAGACCAGGGGCATCTTTGAAACAAAGTTTCTGTCGCAGATAGAGAGGTGAGTGAATCATTTCACACTAATTTTAATTTTTGGAATTGGCCAGGGCTGTTTTAATGTTTGACATACTAAATCTTTAATTCAGAGGGCAAAATAGTCTGTCTTATTAAAGTTAAATCCACCCCAAATATATATTTTGGCCCACATTCAATCTGTTTAGTTACTCAGAAGTTGCACTGCAGGTAACTCGAAGCCTTACAGAACATAAAGAGCACACAACAAGCTGCGGTTACAGTCTTAGACCACTGCCAGTGTGCACTCACTTACAACATCAGACGCGGATCAGTTGCTACAAGAAAAAAAAGATCCTTTTCTTCTCTCACAGGATTGTCACTGAATACAGCCACCTGTTGTGCTCTAGGTGACGTAATGCTGTGAGCTGGATTTTATAACAAATGTGGAAAGGTTACTAACTTGCACACAGATGTCAGGACAGAAGACAGAATTGAGTGAATTTATCAAAACAATAAAATACAAGAGTTTCCTGCATCGCCGCTCTTAGAATATGCCGAACATCACAAGTTCATTCGAAAAGAGTTTCAGCACCAGAGGTTCTATTTTACATTTAAAGGCTACAAAAGTGCTGTTGAATGTTTAAGTCCAAATAGTACAATTCATAGAACTCACATAGTTTTTATCATTTTCCACAAAATACTGTTTGTTTCCTACAACTCCTAGCAGGCTTCCACTGACTTTGACAGAATATTAGAAAAAGCAAGAAGTAACCCACCCCAGACAAAACAATGCCAACTGTACTTATTTTTTGAGTTACCATGTTATTGTGTGGTACGCTTTTTAATATTCTGCCCTTGTAGAATTAAAAAAAGGTATGCATACTGAAGGTGAGCAGAAAATTATAAACACTAAAAAGCCAAAAACACTCAGGAATATTATAAAATGTGTGTTTTTATATAGCCACTGCCTGTGGTTTAAATGGTTTAAACAATCAGAATGCTGGTAAATGAAGAGGACGCCAACATGTGCTTCAGCAGGAGTGTTCACAGAAGAGAACAACACACCTAGGAATGACAGAGGAAGGGGGATGTGGCCACTTGAGTTTATACTGTTTAAGCCTACCTTAGCCTCTGGGAACAGCTGTGAGGTATCCAATGACGCTCCTGCTGTTGGCTGACCTCTGACTCTCTCCCCATGCCCCCCCTCTGCACTCCACAGCGATCGTCTGGCCTTGCTGCAGGTCAGGGCGATCCTGCAGCAGCTGGGGCTCGACAGCACCTGTGATGACAGTATTATCGTCAAGGAGGTGTGTGGCACGGTGTCCCGCCGAGCAGCTCAGATTTGCGGAGCTGGAATGGCCGCTGTGGTGGACAAGATCCGTGAGAACAGAGGACTGGACCACCTGGATATTACAGTGGGCGTGGACGGCACACTCTACAAGCTGCACCCACAGTAAGACCTGGGATAGGAACATAATAGAAGGGATGTTTGTGAGAAATTAGACCCGTTCATTTTGAAATGCTACTGTATTTCATCAGTCTGTAAAGGATTACCAAAGATTACCAAACTCGCTGGCCTCAGAGTAGCGCCAACTATTTACTCAGTCATTAGGACTGGAAAAACCATTCAAACTGTGATAAACGATATATAACAAATATATTTATGCTGTTCTTATTTCACATTGAATCATACATGTTTACTATACTGACATCTTTAAGAAAAGCAAAGTGTACTTATGCAAATGTCCAGGATAAAAACTACAAATAATGCACTGTATAAATGTTTGTAATAAATTAATATTTTACTACCATAAAAGCCAATAATTAACATATTATAAAACAATTAAATGCTGCAAACACAATCTACCTACATTTCTTATCCTTACAACACTCTGATATGCTACCACTTTTGATTCTTTGCAAAAAATACTGCTTTTTTTTTTCTTTTTTACAGAAAATAACCCATTTTTGGACGTTTTCTTTTTTGAAAAAGCATCTCAAGGCTAACATTTTAATTCAGTTGTTTGTTGAGGGGCCTCCTTGGGGACTGCTTCACTAGAATTACAAATTAGCAGATTACTACACCAATAAAAATCCAGAGGAGCTCTCCACTTCTTTGCAACACGTCCCAAATGAACATCCTTATTCTACTTTGCAGCTCCTTCTAGCTGTAAAGCCTAAATATGTATTTTTATACATATATATATATATAAATTTTTTTACCTATACTGGAAAGCAACTCATTTTTTTCAAGTTCAGTAGCAAACTGCCTCCTAACCACAGTTGCTCTCTCCTCAGTTTCTCTCCGATCTTCCAACAAACAGTGAAGGAACTTGCCCCCAAATGTGATGTCAACTTCCTGCTGTCTGAGGACGGCAGTGGTAAGGGAGCTGCCCTCATCACTGCTGTGGGCTGCCGCCAGAGGGAGCTGGATGCCCAGCAACATTGAGCAGCCCTGTCCCGTCTGTCCCCAAGAACTACCTGCTGCTCCACCACGACCTTCGCCCACCGCACAGCCTACATCCGTCTCCCCCTTGGCAGCCGTGACTCCACCTGTGCCCGACCTGGTCCACCTACAGCCAGAGAGACAAAGTGCATGCAGAGAATTAAAACTGAATATCTAAATATTTATTTATACTGCACCAGATGGTTTATTATTTCCATGTTTGTACATTTTCCTCAACAGCTTGTCAGTAACCTGATAAATCTAAACTCCTTAGGTGTGCAATATTTATGTACTGCTAATTTTATTTTTATATGAAAGCAGATATATAATTGTATTTGTAAAGCTCGGGCCACTTTAAATCCCAGAGGTCATTAGGATTTTGCACCGTAAACACAAGCAAATGTCTGCACTTTTTATACGAAAGTTACAGCAGAAACATTTCAATGTAACTTCCCACACGAAGGACCTTCTTGACACTGAATGATGAAACTTGTTTCTACAGGCTCCTCTGGTTGAGAAAACCAGTTCTAAAAGGGCTCGTTCCAAAGCTTTGAATGCAAGAGTCACGGCTGTTAAAATGTCCCCAATTTCATGTGCTACATGCTCACACAACGTGCTTGGCTACTAACCCCCCTTTTTGTGTAACTGTCAGTGTTATTCACATATTCCGATATTCCTGCATCACCATACTTTATTCTTCAAGAGTGGACAAGGTAGAAAAAGCTCAGAGAAGTGTTAGCCCATCTTATTGCTATTCGTAAACTATTAAACTTTCGGTGTTGTGATGAATACCATTACTACTCATTGTACGTGCAAATAATAAATGTTTATTGGGCCCCAAGAAGAGTGGACATAATGAGCGCTTTTGTGTGCATTTGTAGCTGAGTGTCAGTGTGTCTTACTGTATGACCTGTAGCTTTCAATGTCCAAAGCTCTGTAGAGACTGCATGCCTTGCATCAATACAAAGGAGGTTACCGGATCATTTTCTTTCTTTTTATTTTTACATCAATATAGATTTGTGATTGACACAGTACAAAGTGAATTCATTAAATTATATTTTGTTGTGGAGTAAAACCTGTGTCTCTTTCTTAAACTGTCAAGCAGTGGCAGAACTTGCAATGCAAGTGGGGAAGTTAGTAACAAGCCGACACATGTTAAGTGCATTAAGTGTGGACCACTCATGTCATAAAGGAAGAGAGAAATGAGCTTTTTGAAACTTGGACTGAGCTGTGTCTGTATGCCATAGCTCAATGTAATTACCAACTTGGGTAGCTGGACTTCTTTAATGCTGGACAATTAGATATTTAATAATACAAGCACGTTCTTACAATTCTCATGGTATTCTACAGTTTGTCTTCCAGAAATGTGGTTTATTTATTTTAAAGGTGCAAGCGGTGCCTTTTCATCACATAATCACAGACGGTATTGTTTCTGTGAGACTGTATTTAGATGACTCGTGACTGTTATTGCAGGTGAAAATCAGGAAATTTACAGACGAGTTCATGTAAGCTAAAAATCAGCACAACAGCAATCAAACATTTTCAAAATGTTGTGCTAATTTCTGGAAACGCAGAATTTGTGTCATCCCTCTATCAGCTACCGGTGTTAAGATAAAGAACCGTGAAATTTTACAGTTGCTCTTCAGTTCTCAAACAAAATGCCATAAAACTACTTTCACTCACGCATCCAAATCAGTGAATTCAGGTGTTCCAGTCACTTCCATGGACACAGGTGTATAAACCAAGCATTTAGGCATGCAGACTGCTTCTACAAAGAAAGAAAGCTCAGTGAATTCCAGCGTGGTACTGTGATAGGATGACACCTGTGCAACAAGTCCAGTCGTGAAATTTCCTCAGTACTAAATATTCCACAGCAGGGGTGGGAAGTGACAAAGTACAAATACTTCATTATTGTTCTTAAGTAGAATTTTCAGGTACTTTTACTCCTTACATTTTTACACAAATATCTGTACTTTCTACTCCTTACATTTTAAAAACAGGCTTGTTACTTTAGAGTTAGCACATTTGAGGGATGTTTTTACTTCATGTCACTGCGTGCCTTAAAACATCAAACCGATTTAAGCCTAAATGGAGGGAACAATAACACATAAAAGTGTGTATCCATCAGTGGGGCTTATTGCATACAAAGACATGAAACAAATAAAAACATATATAATTTATGTATCATTTATAGCGCTATACTCTAGTATAATGACAGTATAAACAATATACTGTCAGCAGAGGGAATGGACATTAGCCAAGCTAGCTTGTGAAACACTGGTCAGTGTGTACACAAAGAAAACCTACTGGAGTTCACAATAGAAATTATTGTGAGCTGTGATCCTTTTCCCCCACGCTGAGAAACTACAACCAGTCTTAGGGTTCCTCCACCTGCTGAATCCCACTTTTATTCCTGACTACTCATTTTTCAGTTTAGGTGTGGAAGCAAAGTCTAAACAGTTTATATTCCCATGTAATATTTTATTATTAATATAGCACAAGGTTCAGTTAGTACTGCACAAAAATATCTGGTAGAAATGTTCTCTAAAAAGCTACTTTTTCCTTTACTTTGAGTACATTTTAGAGCCTGTACTTTTTAACTGTAACTTGAGTAAATAATTTAAGTACTTCAACTTTTACTGGAGTATTTAAGTAGAAGTATCTGTACTTCTACTTAAGTAAGGAATGTCTGTACTTTTGCCACCTCTGTTCCACAGTCAACTGTTAGTGGGATTATAAGAAAGTGGAAATGAATAGGAACGACAGCAAATGAGCCATGAAGTGGCAGGTCACGTAAAATGACAGAGTTGAGTCAGCAGATGCTGAGGAGTATAGTGCACAGAGGTCACCAACTTTCTGCAGAGTCCATCGCTACAGACCTCCAACCTTCATGTGGCCTTCAGATTAGCTCAAGAACAGTGTGTAGAGAGCTTCATGGAATGGGTTTCCATGGCCAAGTAGCTGCATCCAAGCCTTACATCACCAAGAAAATTGCAAAGTCTTGGATGCAGTGGTGTAAAGCACGCAAGCACCGGACTAGAGCAGTGGAGACGTGTTCTCTGGAGTGATGAATCACGTTTCTCCATCTGGCAATCCAATGGACGAGTCTGGGTTTGGCAGTTGCCAGGAGAACAGAACTTGTCTGACTGCACTGTGCCAAGTGTAAAGTCTGGTGGAGGGGGGATTATGGTGTGGGGTTGCTCTTCAGGAGTTGGGCTCGGCCCCTTTGTTCCAGTGAAAGGAACTCTTAATGATTCAGCACACCAAGATATTATGGACAATTTCATGCTCCCAACTTTGTGGGAACAGCTGGCCTCTTCCTGTTCCAACACGACTGCACACCTGTGCACAAAGACATGGATGAGCCAGTTTGGTGTGGAAGAACTTAACTGGCCTGCACAGAGTCCTGACTTCAACCCAATAGAACACCTTTGGGATGAATTAGAGATGTCACTCAAGTTCATGTGTGTGTTAAGGCAGACAAGCAAATACTTTTGGCAGTATAGTGTATTTATCACAAATTTATTATATCACAATTTTTATAGTTATTACAGGGGTGGGGTGGAGGGAGTTAATAATGAAATGATATTTATTCTTCCACCAAGGCCAATGTACAGTGATTAGGAAGGGAAAGGAATTTTCAGCTGCAACCAGGTGGCAAGTGGCTTTTACCTCTGGAGTAGACTCAAAAACTGACCGATTCTTTTCTAGCTTATGCATGCGTTTACTGCATGACAAACATTCTTTGAGTATGCAGCACTGACTCATCACTATTCTCTTCTAGGAGTTAAGGCTTATCTAAGAATCTTGCCCCACTAAGTTCAACAGGTCTGGTGCCTCTCCTACTGGGATTTACTGGAGTAAGTGGATGTACAAATGCTTTGTTAGCCCTTCAATACATGTTCACATAAACTGTAGGAAAGCTTAATATTTAAACACCTAACTACAAATGGTAACCTCGAAATCTATAGATGCATTATGATTTGTACAAATATTTGTATTACATTGTTGCACTTGCCCAATGAAATAACATGTAAGAAGCCCGTAAGTATATATATATATATATATATATATATATATATATACATATATATATAAACTAACAAACCCTGTGTGTATGCATTTCCTCGAAGGTATCTGGGCGTGTATAGGTATGTTGTACATACATGTTTCTGCCGTACGTGGTATTTGGCTTCGTCTGCAGGTATTTGCCCTACTTTTTAAGGTGCACGAGCCTATAAATAATACGAAAAAAAGTGGTGCGTGTAAATTAGTAGTCAGTGGTGTAGCTTGCGTTATACAGGAGAAACTCCACATCCCTTTCTGGGTTTTCTTTATGTGTATGTGTGTGTGTGTATGTGTGTGTATGTGTGTGGTATTGCGTGCATGTGTGTTTGTTACCAGCTTTCATCAGGTTGGGTGCGTTATATGAGGGCTTCCTGCTGCATCCATCTGCCTGAAACTACCAAGCGCCGAACTGTCACTGTACATTTCATTGTAAGTAGTCGCGATTAAACAGTGTGCAATCACACAGTGACAGAAGAACACATAGGTATAGCATTATTAGGCGTTGTACAGAAAAGGGTGGTAGCCCGTTAGCTGCTTACATGCTAACTACTAATTTTGCGCTAGCTAACGCAAGCTAGTAAACTAGCCAGGTTAGCGTTCTGTTTGAGCGAGTGGGCGAGCTTTAGTAGCTGCTAATATGTTATGCTAGAGACGTTGCCAGTTGCTATTATATTCAGCGCTTAACATTTGTGTTTTACTGGACGACAAAGCTTTGTTTGCATGTATAAAATTGTGCATTTCAGGCAGATTTCCGTGCGGGACTCGAGCGGCTAATGTCAACAGCTAACGTTAGCTTGCCGCTGTTAACCTGTTCGCTTATAGCTGGAGGAAACGTTAGCTGGTCAGTCATCACTTTAATCGAACTAGCGATTACACATTTAGGTAACAAGCGCTATTAATTATCAGCATATTTTGCCTCGCTGTCCCCGTGCCTCTTTAGCCCAACTAACAGTTTAATTATCTTTGATGTTGCGTTACCGGCCACCTACTGTGCAAAATAGCCACATTAACTGACCCGGGGAGCAGTTGGACTCGCGCACGGCACGTGCTGTCGTTTGACCAAAACAGGTGTGTCAGATGATGCACGCGACTAATTTGATGATAAATCATTAGCTGTTCAACTGGAACTCAGTCACCTTTCGTTACGGCTGCATTGGCTGGTTCTAACATGAAACCAATCACTGAACACAATGTAATTCAGGAATCCAGTTAAGGCTTATATGTAGAATTTGTCGATCATTTAGTTTAATTAATAAAATTCTTATGCAGTGAGCTAAATGTTACAAATGTGAAAAAATGGTAGTAACAATCCCCGAGCTTTTAGGGTGAGATTTCAGATTTCTTTTTTAGTCTAACCAAGTCTAGAAACCAAGGATGTTGAGTTTAAATAATTTAATGCAAGTTGTATATTTTTATATTTGAGTTTTAATTGTGTGTGTTTGTGTGTGTGTGTGTGTGTGTAAGATGTTTCAGCACTACTGAAAACTTTATATAACGGCTTAGTGTTTAATTTTGTTTATTATGATTTATTTCAGCAGGTTTTAACAGAGGTTAAAATTCTGGTGGAAACGACCCACACTCAGGACCACAAAGGCAGCCCCTCACACCATAACCGCGCGTAGCAGAGAAGTAGTTTGAAAGCTTTTATCAGACTCATGACTGTTTGAGCGGACACGGCCCCACCGTGGCCCATGCACTGTATCCATTTCCCTCCCTGTCCTCCTTATCCCTCAAGCTGACGCAAAACCCCAGACACTTACCCCCCCTCCCCCACCCCCACGCCCACCCCGTTCCCAGTGACTCACCCCCCCCTGCCATGGTGTCCGGCACAGAGACTGTGCACTACATCCACCTTCACAATTCCAGCCAGTCAGTGCTGGAAGCCCTGCGCACACAGCGGCGAGAGGGCCTCTTCTGTGATGTGACCGTGCGGATACACGATGCCTCGCTGCGTGCCCACGCCTGCGTCCTGGCAGCTGGCAGCCCCTTCTTCCAGGACAAGCTGCTGCTGGGTCATTCTGAAATCTCTGTGCCACCGCTGGTGCCCGCTGAAACCGTGAAGCAGCTCGTAGACTTCATGTACAGTGGCTCGCTGGTGGTGCTGCAGTCACAGGCCCTGTGCATCCTCACCGCAGCCAGCATCCTGCAAATTAAGACGGTCATTGACGAGTGCACTCAGATCATCTCTCAGAGGAAGGCAGCAGCGGGGGCAGCAAGTGCGGCTGCCGCAGCCGCCGCAGCTGCAGCCGCAGGAGGAGGGATGCTTGGAGGAGTCCTCCCTAAACAAGAGGAGCGTGGCGGGGGGAAAGGGAGAGAGAGTGGCAGCAGTGGAAGCTGTTCTGTTAGTGGCGCAGGTGGGGGTTACGCAAACTTCTCTAATTTCATTGCTGAATGCGGAGGTGGTAACATGGGTGGGGGGTTGGGGGGTGCCAATGTTAGTGTCAGTGAGAGCGGCCCAGGCCCAATGGATCAAGCTAACACTGTAAGTCTGATGGCGCTTGGAGACATGGGCCCCAGTGCCATGTGTGGTGGTGACACGATGGGCACTGGGGGCGTCCTCATGAAGCAGAGCTCTAGCTGTACTCAGGATGTAAGGTACAAGCTCCGAGACCTGTTGGCACAGACAGCCAACGGAGCCAGCACAAGTAGCACAGGGAACCTCTCTGCGGGCTGCAGCTCCGGCGTGGCCAGTGTGGACAGCATTGGCAGGGACAGCCTCCGTGGCAACACAACTGACCTCTCTGATGACCTTGTGGGGATAGACCGATACAGCGAAGAGGACGACTTGGATGGGAGAGAGCGGGGAAGAGATGGAGACAGAGACAGGGGGGCGAGCCACAGCCGCAAGCAGAGGCAGCCGTTAAGACTCCAGGTAGGGGGATAAGGGGAATGGTTGCTATGGTTACAGTTTTCAGGCATGCAGAGCTGCAACGTTTTCGTTTTCTTTCTTTTTATGCTTTTCCCTCTTCTCACACTGCATTGGCGTATATCGCTGAGATGTTTCTGCACTTTTCACAGTTGGATCGCTCGCCTAAACTTCAGCAGTAATTGCCTAGTTGATAATCTATGGACTTCTGCATATTGACTGTAGGTTATTCAACTTATTACAACCTGCTTGAAGAGGCTGTAGCCGGGTCAATGCATTGTTATTCTTACAGACTTTTTTTTTGCTTCTACCACTGTTGTAAAGGTACTTCTTTACTACTTAAAATTGAAATGGACCTTTTTTTTTTTTCTCCCTAGGTGCTGGGAGGAGAGGGAGTGGTGGTCAAGGATGAAGGGGTTCAGGACGCAGGTGGGACTGTCTATGCCTTGGAGGATGGGAGACGAGATCAAGAGCAGGAGGGATCCCAGGAATCCATGGCAAGTTTTGGACAGGTATGTTAACTCAGAGATGATTAAAAGAAGTACTTAAGAAAAAAAGCAGCTCACCTGTACTGAATGTTTGAATAATTTATCCCCTATACTTGGAGAAGCATGACATTCGGGGTATAACATGTTTTGCAGATTTGAAGTGATAATCCTCGATTTTTAGGGAAATGTTTTGGTAAAATGTCCATTTTGCCTCAGAAAGGCCTTATTGTAGTACATTTGAACTCAGCGTTTGTGCCAGAAGTCTTGAAATAAGTAGACAGGAAAACATGGTGGAGCAGATTTATGCCGCAGCCTGCTGTACCCTGCAGTCTACACAAGGAACATCTGCCATACAGAAAGATTCAGCTCTGCCTGTCAGTTTAGCTGCAGATTGCCACGTTTGGAGATAAAATCGTGTCCTCCGGTTTAGTCAAAGACACAGCAAGTGATCATCGCTTAACCCAACATTGCTTGAATAATATAATCTTGTCTTTGAACAAGGCTTTTACTTTCATCTGAGCACAGGTTATTTTTCTCGTTTCTCTACTTTATGTCCCCAGCAGTTAAAAGACAATGGCTCTGCTGTGATTTTTTAAATTTTTTTAATCTATGTTTACATGCAAAGTGATCTCTCAGAGAGAAAGTTAGAAGCAGCAGAAGCTCTCCTACTTTTTTTCCTCTTACACTGCACCGCTGCTCCCTGTCACTCTGAAGGCTCCCTGCTCACCCACCCAGCGAACAGAGCAGAGAGAGAAGAGAGCGAGAGAGCTGTTCCTGTTCCTTTAGAGCAAGATGTCGTTGCAAAGCAATTGGCTAAATCTTTGCAACAGTGATATAAACCAAAGCACAATGATAGCAGTGAGTGAGGTGGGTGTGGTGAACAAGGCGAGAGCGTTTATATTTTATCAGTAAAAAAAAATATACTAATGCTGCATTTGTGTACAGCCCTGGAATGCATGTGAAATGTATTCTCACTGTGTTACATTTCGATTGACCAGATGCCATCTGGAGGCGTTATTGCTAGTCGCCAGGTGTAAGTGATGTCTGATACCATATTTTTAAGAAAAAAAATCCACTTAATATATTGAAAGGTCATCTTGATCTGACATCTCAAGTTCTCTGACAGAAATCTGCAAATGAGCCTGTCCTCTGCGAGGAAATAAGTAGAGCCCAGGAAAGGAGATGATGCTGGCTGTTGTATGTAGGCTAGCAGTACTAATGCTAGCAGGGTTCTTCACTGACTCTAGTTGTCTTCTTTTTATTATAATTAGTATGAACATTTGATGTCTCTGTCTACCATATTACCCTCACTGTGTGTGTGTGTCATAGTGCCAATACAGGATGCATCAAGGCTGTTTGCAGCTCTGCTTGCTCTGCTGCTCGTTCCTAACAGACTCTGGTAAAACCAAAACATACATTCCTCTGTTATTTCTTGATTATTGACTTAATAGCAGATGTTGGGGTATTTTCCACTTTAAGAAAATTATGGGAGCAATAAATTGTGGACTGCAAGTGCAGATCATTGAATTACTTATAGCAGCCTCTCTCCTAACGTTGGTGTCATTTTAAACTTTTGGCCCAGCAGTTTTGTAGTGTTGTGCTGGTCTAAGATATTTGGCACTGGCACCAGTCTTGTGTGTGTGTGTGTGTGTGTGTGTGTGTGTGTGTGTGTGTGTGTGTGTGTGTGTGTGCACGCTTGTGTGTGTGTGTAACCAATTCTAAATTGGACATTAGTATCACATTGGTGGGAAATGGTTATCAGGATTTTGCCTGGCTCAGACTGGACCTTAGGGATTTGTCTACACAGATAAGCACGATTGGTCTGCATCTGATATCTTACAGAAATGTGTCTATTTCCATTATCTCTGAACATTTGATTCCATTGATCTAAATATTAAACAGAAAATGCAAAATATGTATGACACTAAGTAAATCAAGCCTACCATTTTTCAGAGCTGGGTCTGTAATTTTGTTTTTTATAATGTTGCAGTGAGTTGACCAGGTTTTAATTAACTTTAATTAATTCATTAATTAAAATTTTGGTTTAATTGCACACTTGTGAGAGTATCACATGTGACCATATAACATGTTGCTGCTGAGAGTAAAGAGTCCATAATGAAATCAGAGAAAAAGACACAGTGCTTTGGTATTTTTAATAAACATGAGAATTTGTCAGATCCATGCACCAAACTGGAGCCAGTCTCATTTCCCACATCAACACAGAGCTGAACACTGACCATCTGCTCCCTTGCACCTGTAAGATGGTAGAAAAAACTGGTTGTAAATGTAGGTAATGAGGGGTGTGCTTTGCCTGCATCTTATCATAAAAGGAGACAAACGTGTAGTACTTTCATTTATTAAGTCGAACACGTGCTTTATCTTTCACCTGAAGGAAATGCCACATCTACACAGGAAGTGTTTTAGTTGCATAATGTGTCTTACATGGAACAAATACATTCTAGTTTCCATCAACCCAGTGGTGTAACAGCAGGTGTTTTACTTGAGCCATTTGCACGTATAGATGAGCTGAAGTCTAATTTTACATTCTTGTGATGATTTGGGTCTTCTGCATAGCTGCAAAGTTGCAGATGAACACACCTGTTCAGCATCCAGCAACCATGTTTTTTTTGTTTTTTTTTAAATCCTATGTTTGTGTTTTGCTTTTTTTGTCTTTCAGGATTTCTATGATGAGCAGGGTGTGTTTTCAGAGAGTTTCTGGCCCCAGAGCGAGCCCCCTCAAGCCATGGCTTTTAACCCCAGAGGAAGGGTCAACAAGCCGCTGACTCCGCCTCCAACCACACAGAGCATCAACAACCAGGTCAGTGGCTGCAGTCAGAGTCCTGAGAGGTGTACTGTGAAATCAAAATTAAAGTCATAGTATTTTGAATCACCAAAGTGGCTCTCTTTTTACCTGGTGAAATCACTGTGGTTACCTATGCTGGACTCACAACCTGGTCAGGAGCAGGTTATGTTCAGAATTTCATCTTGAAGTTGTCTGGAAATGCCATGTTTCACATTTTTTATGTGCAAGTTGTTAAGCCATACCTTACTAATATCACACAGGAAGCCCAGCTGTAAAGTTACAGCAGTGCAGACTGCGTATTGCAATGTGCATGGTGATGAAGACAAGGCTGGAACTGCAGAACACACACAAAGAATACCTGTTCAAACAATATCATTAATTTCACTTTGCTCTGAAACTGAAGTGATTTCCATGTTTCCCCTTTTAGGCTGTGGGACAGTAACCTTTAATGGTTAAATGTATCCAGTTTAAAGTTTCAACGCTCTGATACACACCTGTCACGTTAGAAATAAACAGCAGCGCTGAGCGTTGTTTTACCGCTCTGTGCGCTAAATCCCAAGATTAACGATTTTCTTGTCCTATTATATATTTTTTTTATGTTCTTTTAGATTTCTATCCCCATTTCATCATCACTTGATAATGTCTCTGACTGGAGTAGACGACACTTAAAGGGATCCTTTTGTGAGGAAGAGTCATGAAACGCCCTGTTTTATGTATGTTACTATACAGCCACAAATCCATATTTTGAACGAACTGTAAATAATCACGATTTTTAACTCTATCAGCTTATTTAAATGTTTGTTTGTTTAGCATTAAGAGGGGCATTAAGTACAAATATCCAATTACCAAGCAAATTTCAACACTCAGCAGCCACCTTGAGAGGCACCTGGTTCATTTCAGCAGGTATTTTGAAGCATTATTTGGATTAACTTGCGTAGATTAACCGCAGTGGTCACTGACACATAAAAGCGTGTTTAGAAAGATTGTAAACTTTGCTCCAAAATAAGATTTTAAATAGCTTTGTTTCCCCCTTGAAGTTTACTTCTAAGACCACTGAAATTGTCACATTGAAGTTCAGAATTCTTCGAGTGTCTCTCTTACATCGTCTCTGCTGTTGCTTCAGTTGAATGAGAGAGCCACCAACCAGGATGATGTGCTGTACATGCAGGATTTGATACTGAAGGTCAGCTGGAATGCTGTTTATTTATGAGCCGATCATGATCCAGTATGTAGCTTCTACAAGTTAATTTGGAAAGTCAAAATATTCAGTGCACATACAGATTTTCTGTGCCACGTGTGAGGACAGCTTTGAACAGTGTAACACCCTGATTCTCCCTGCGTCGTCTGGAGTTCATGTGTAAAAACAAAGGAATTCCAAAAATGTAAGTCACAATCGTTAGTGAGTTAGTTTAGTTTATTTTAGTTTAAATTTTCTTTTAATTTTCTCTGTTATATCTCATAACTCAAACTATTAGACCTAAAAATAAAAACAGAGGATCTAAAATAGAATGACTCTAGTCACCATTTTCTGAGTAAACAGTCAAATGAGGAAAATTTGATCGGCTTAATCGCTAATGAAAATAATTATTGCTGTGCCGCATTTCATATATAATTATGAAATTATTATAATTGTAAAAGTTATGAAATTATTAATTAATTTTAAAGGTCATAAATGTGAAGCACTCAGCTTATTAAATTGGGTCTGCTTTCTGTAACCATTTCTAAACCTTTTAAATAGCAAGACTGGTTTGATTTAGTCAAGTATTTCATCCAGGTTTGTTTGTTTTTTTGATGATGATGATGATGATGAGGTGATTGATGGAGAATAGATTTTAACGCAGTGCAGCACTAAGAAAACACACACGCACAGCCAGCACAGAACAACAGAAGCACAAACAAAAGCTTCAGTTTAGTGTGATGGACTATATTTTTTTTTCCAAGCCTCAGCCTACACACTTTGATTGGCAGGTGTGCTGACTTTGAAAATGAAAATGCAGAAATTGTCTGTATTTTCAAAGAAATTTTCCAAGGACACAATAAATAAAGTAAAGAGCAAAATGAAACAGCATAACATACCATACTGTATATTTGTACATACAGTATAAATATGCTCTGTACATAGACATAAATCAGGGGTTCTCAAAATTTTGATGACTTCAGCCATATGATTGTTCCTTTAAACTGGAAAATGGGGTGTTCCCAGTCTGCAGTGGTCAGTATCTATCAAAAGTAGTTCAAGGAGGAAACAGTGGTGAACCAGCGACAGGGTCATGGGCGGCCAAGGCTCATTGATGCATGTGGGGAGCGAAGGCTGGTCCATGTGGTCCGATCCAACAGATGAACTACCGTATTTTGCGGCCCATAAGGTGCAATATCAATGAACGGGTCTATTTTCATACATAAGGCGCACCGGGTTACGAGGTGCATGATAAAACATATGTAGAGCGAAACAAAAGCGTCAAATAAGTTGAACTTTATTCAACTCATTCACAGTAACTCAGAATATTGTTCAGTTGTAACAAATACAGAAAAATACCCTCACATTTTAAATCATTCATCTTCCTCAAATTCCTCAATCTTCAGTGTCTGAGTTGAACAGTTGGGCGTTTTCGGCATCAAGCATGCCGGGTTCCCTCTCGCCATTATCTGAGTCAGTCTTGTTGTTGTTGTTACTGTTTTGTTTTGGTTGCGGCACACAGCAACCATTTAATTGTTAATAAAAGGGCAACTTTTGCTGGCAATCTCTCGCCATCTTCTTCAACATCATAACAGACACTACAATATATTCTCTGTTAATGAGGGTAATAACGAGTCATTTCTTCATTTTATATATAAGCCCTTCACAAATCCCATGCACCAGTCTATTTACCGATATAAGAAAAAACATAAAAAAAAAAAAAATCCCTTTTTGACACAACACCGGAAACCTGAAAACTTCGCTGTCACCGTGTTTTGTGTACATACAGCGCTCGTACTGCATTCCTTCATACGCTGTGGCATCGCCTGGACCTCTCTTCGGGCACCGAGGGGGACAGCACACACACCCTCGATTCGTCCTTTAGCTACTTCTAGTGATTTTTGAGACAGCCAACAGCGAGTTTTGTTGTACAAAGTTGGCAACAGTGCCGGCCGCCGATCGCCAGATTACGCACAAATATACGGGCCAGCATAGATGAAAACAGGCCAAATCCATCATTGTTTTCTATGATAGTCATTTTGTGAATCAATGATGGCCTATTTTAGAGAATTTAATGAGGCCTTTGAACTCATCCACCAGACCTGAGGCCATATCACTGCAGACCACGCAACGGCAGCGCCCAACTATTTGAAAAGCGTATGTTGGGTGTTACCCCCCCCGTCGTACACCTTGTACGCTCTGGAAAATGTTGATATTTGTGAAGCGTACCTTATCAAAGTCGCACTAAAACATTTTGAAAGATTTTTGAGCGCAGTGTACCACATAAAATTGGTTCAAGGTCAGTAAGCACAACAAGAATTCATACATACGGCGCACTGGCGATTTTTGAGAAAATTTAAGGATTTTAAGTGCGCCTTATAGTCCAAAAAATACGGTTAATGCTGGTTCTGATAGAAAGGTGTCAAAATACACAGTGCATCAAAGTTTGTCATGTATGGGGCTGCATAGCCATAGACCAGTCAGGTGCCTATGCTGAGCCCCATTACCTGCCAAAAAAATCAACAATGGACATGTGAGCATCAGAACTGGACCACTGAACAATTGAAGAAGATGGCCTGGTCTGATGAACTACAGTTTCTTAACATCATGTGGATGGCTGGGTGCACTGGGTGATGCTTTGGGCAGTGTTCTGCTGGAAAATCTTGGGTTCTGCCATCCATGTGGATGTTACTTTGACATGTATTGCCTACCTAAGTGTTGTTGCAGACTATGTACACCCAGGAAATGCCATGTACATCGGAATACCATGGAAATGGTATTCTCTGATGGCTGTGCCTCTCTCAGCAGGATCATGTGCCCTCCCACAAAGCAAAAATGGTTCAGGAATGTTTTGAGGACCATAACAACACGTTTGAGGTGTTGACTTGGCCTCCAGGTTGCCCAGATCTTAATCCAATCGTGTGGATGTGCTGAACAAACAAGTCCAAATCATGGAGGCCCCACCTCGCAAATTACAGGACTTAAAGGACCTGTTGCTAACATCGTGGTGCAGATATCACAGCACACCTTCAGGGATCTAGTGGAGTCCATACCTTGGTGGGTCAGGGCTTGGGGAACTAATACAGTATTAGTTATAATGTAATACTTGATCTGTGAATATATATATCTGCAGTCAGTCTTGTTAATGATTTTGCTGAGGAGGTTGAAGTCTGTGTTGAAAAGCAGTGGGGACAGAGTGTCTACTTTGTAAATCCCACACTTGACTTGTGCATTTGGCTTGAAGTTGGTCTCTAGTCTTTTCCAAATCCCCATTGAATTCCTGATGAGGGCTCTTAGGGTCCTGTTACAGGTTGATCAGTCTGGTCTTACAGTCTGGAGTGACTGCTCTATCTGCCAGTAGCTGGTGATTTGCTTCTCTGGTAATACTGTCAATTCCTTTCTGGGCCCTGCTTATGTATTGAGCAATATGCCTGTTCATCTTAGCCACTATGATGCCTGACAGGAGCTTCCATGTTGTGCTGAGGCAGGTTATTGGACAGTAGTTGGATGAGACCAGTCCCTTCTGGGGGCCCTTACAGATCAAGACTGTCCAGCCTTTGGTTAGCCATTCCAGGTGTCTTATTCATTAGCAGCTGATTTCATTTGTTTTGCCAGTCGTTTATAGAGTGCAGTTAGCTTCTTTAGCCAGTAGGTGTGAATCATGTTGGGGCCTGTATGCCAGGAGTGAACAAGACATCGATTCAGTGATCCATGTCACTAGGATCTGCAGCAATGATATCGGAATGTCTTTCGGACTAGAGAAGTGTAGTCGGATGGTAACAAAGAGAGGGACTGAGGGAATTGTGCTACCAGAAGGCAACATTGTAGACACAGGATAGCTACAAGCACCTTGGAATACCACAGAAAAATGGGAACTATGAAAAGGTCACTAAGAAAGCTGCAACTGCCAAATACACTATACTGCTAAAAGTATTCAGTCACCCATCCAAATCATTGAATTCAGGTGTTCCAATCACTTCCATGGCCACGGGTGTATAAACCAAGCACCTATGCATTCAGACTGCTCCTACAGACATTTGTGACAGAATGGGTCGCTCTCAGGAGCTCAGTGAATTCCAGTGTAGCTACCTGTTCAACAAGTCCAGTTGTGAAATTTACTGATTGCTAAATATTCCACAGTCAACTGTTAATAGTATTATAAGTGGAGGCGATTGGGAAGGACAGCAACTCAGCCACAAAGTGGAAGGCCATATAAAAGCACAGAGTGGGGTCAGTGGCTGCTGAGGTGCATAATGCACAAAGGTCGCCAACTTTCTGCAGTCATTTGCTACAGACCTCCAAACCTCATCTGGATTTCAGATTGGCTCAAAAACAGTGCGTAGAGAGCTTCGAGGAATGAGTTTCCATGGCTGAGTAGCTGCATCCAAGTCTTACATCACCAAGTGCAATGCAAAGCGCCAGAAGCAGTAGTGTAAAGCACGCTACCACTGGACTCTAGAGCAGTGGAGACGTATTCTCTGGAGTGACAAATCACGTTCTCCGTTTGGCAATCCAATTGACTTGTATGGGTTTGGTGGTTGCCAGGAAAACAGTACTTGTCTGACTGCACTGTGCCAAGTGTGATGTTTGGTGGAGGGGGGATTATGGTGTGGGGTTGTTTTTCAGGAGTTGGGCTCGGCCCCTTAGTTCCAGTGAGAGGAACTCTTAAAGCTTCAGCATACAAAGACATTTTGGACAGTTTCATGCTCCCAACTTTGTGGGAACAGTTTGGGGATGGCCCCTTCCTGTTCCAACATGACTGCACACCAGTGCACAAAGCAAGGACCATAAAGACATGGATGAGCGAGTTTAGTGTCAGGCAGCAGGAACCCAAGTAAGAAGAGAAGCAAGAACAGGAACCATCATGGAAGGACAGGCCCCTGCACGGCATGTACCACTGGCAGATAGAAGAGGTGGCTGATTTTAAAAAAAAAAATCCTACCAATGGCAGGACAAAGCTGGACTGAAAGACATAGAACACAGTAACCAAGTGGCTGGCATAGTATACAGGAACGTCTGTGCCAAGTATGGCCTGGAAGTCCCGAGGTCAAAATGGGATACAGCCCCCAAGGGTGGTTGAGAATGACTGAGCTAAGATCCCGTGGGACATCCAGATACAGATGGGCAAGCTGGTAATGGCTAACCAACCAGTCATAGTCTTGGTGGACAAGCAGAGGAAGAAAGCTGTAGTAGAAGTGAAATGTGGTGGATTCATTTCTGAATCTTGTACTATGTAATATTGACAGCCTGCAAAAAAAACCAGAGTGAAGAGTTCATATCAAAGAGAAATTCACCTTCAGTCCTCATTTTGATCCCATGAATTAAATGTATGGTTGTGAATTAATTTTTTTGTGGTGCTTGTAGACCGTACAAAATGTTACCAAGGGCCATCACTGGCTTATAGGCTGAACTTTGAGAATCTAAATGGACCTTTTGTAAAGAAAACACACATGTATAAAGCTCATTACTTCTATAGATTATCATTTTAATTCTGATATCAGAATAAAAATCATTACCCATGACAAATGGTCTGTATTATGCTCCTCCACAGCTTCTGTTCCAGTACCCAGTGAGCCAGTCGCAGCCAGCTCCATTCTATGTGGGTGGGCCCATGGGTGGGATTGACAGCATGGCGGGGACAGAGCCCAGTCAGCAGGCTCCGCCCCCAGCACCAATGACCCCAGCCCCACCTCCCTCCACCTCATCCTGCTCTGCAGGGCCCTCACCTTCCTCCCAGGGATCTGAGACCTCTTTCGACTGCACGCACTGTGGCAAATCTTTACGTTCCAGGAAGAACTACAGCAAGCACATGTTCATCCACTCTGGTACGTTCACGTCAAAGCAATTAGCCAGCTGTGTGTGCGTACCACAAGGGTGAAGACTACAGATAACTTCAGGAGAAACTGAACATTTGCACATTTATTTATATAGTATTGCATCTCTGTGGCTCCAGCTTTTCACCTCATTTTTACCTGCCAGCATAAAGGTAGAGACGTATTTCAGGATGCTTTCTAGCTTCATATGGTCACTGCCCATAATCAGTAAATCTATAATGAAACAGATTTTCAGATTTAATTTTATTTTTTAATGATTTCAGAGTTTGGTTCCACTGATTGTCTAAAATCTGTTTTAGTAGATATGTTTCTAGTCAAACACAACATTTAGGAGTTTCTTTATATGTTATTAATATAGTTATAAAATAATTTTTCTTATATTGTATAGGGAAGCTTTCACATTTAATTTGGTTAATTTATTCTCTGTTGGAACAAAGGGAAACAGAAACTGATTCACATGTTTTGACTGCTTTGGGGATGTTTTTATAAGTGTGCTTCTGTGCCTGCCTGGCTCCACAGGTCAGAAACCTCATCAGTGCTCCATCTGCTGGCGCTCCTTCTCCCTGCGGGACTACCTCCTCAAACACATGGTGGTGCACACTGGCGTCAGGGCCTTCCAGTGCACCATGTGCGGCAAGCGTTTCACCCAGAAAAGCTCGCTAAACGTGCACATGCGCACCCACCGTGCCGAGCGCACCTTCCAGTGCAACGTGTGCCACCGGGCCTTTACCCACCGCACCTTGCTGGAGCGCCATGCCCTGCAGCACGCCCACCACGCCCCGCAGACCCCAGGTCAAGGCCAGGGGCGTGGAGCCGATATGACCTCACCTACCAAGCACAGCCCTCCTGCTATGGGAGGGCCCTCAGGTATGGCTGGCGCAGCTGGCATGGTTGGCAGCATGGCCAACATGCCCAGCCACGGAGCTTCCTCTACCTAGAGAGAGAGGAGGGAAAGGGGGGGGAGAGAAGCAGGTTTGTGAACCCATTCCTCGAATCAACACGTATTTGCTCCTAACAGCCTTGTTGATCTTTTGTTCTAATGGAAAGAGCGCCATTTTAGCTTAATGCCACTTTCAATCAGGGTTCCTACACAGGCCTGGAAGGCTTTTTAAATTTGGAAAAAAATGTATAGGGTGTTTTGGAATTGCACAAATATAATGGGAACGTGTAGGTAAAAAAAAGTTCAGTTTTTGGAAACCCATTTGAGCTAATCGTAGCTGTAATTCATGTTGTTACATCTGCTGCTAGAAGGATTAAGCTTATAGAGCAACATCATAGCAATCATGCCTTGTTGAATAGCCATCTGAATTTTTTTATTTTTAATTTTTATAACTGAGACTTGTGTAGGAGCCCTGTTTTGAAGAGACCAGAGAGTCACCAAAGAGGTTAGGAAAACTGAGCAGGGTTTGGGAGTGGGTGAAGGTAAAGAAAGTTGTAGCGCTTGTTTTTTTTTTTTTTTTCTCGTAGGTGGAGGTGAGGTTGGGAGTGGGATAACAATTGGGGCTATGAGGAGATGCAAGTTAGGGAAATGGGAAGAAGAGGTTGGTCAGACTGGAGATTTGCCAGGCTTCATTCACCCTCAGTTCATTTAACTGCAGCTTGTGTCGGTTTTCCTTAATTCAAACTTACAAGTTCATACAAAAACAAGCATGGCGGTGCGTAAACACAGTCACAGACACCTACTCTGTGTGTTGGTTTCAAATCAGCATTAAAAGATTCCACAATTTATGATTGTTTCTCAGAAATATACCTTCCATGTATCTCTGACTTTTTGGCCAACTTTAAAAACAGTTATAGCATTAGCCACGCTAGCATCTGTTTTTAGTCCAACAGTACATTAAAGGGGTCGAATAATTGGCAGATAATAATTAGAGCATTTTGACTTCTATCCCTGCTGTTGTATAGCCATTTCTGATGTGTTGACAAAGAGTATTGACAAAAATAGTAATTTTACCCAAAAGAAGATAAAAATTGTTATTCTACAATATGTGACTTTGGTTTAATGCACTAACATGTTAAGATGCCGAAGGAAAAAAAAAATGAACCACTCATTTGGGAAGCAGTTCTCATTTACAAACATGACCTTTAACACCAAGTGTATCACCGCCGACACATTTGTGCAAGTGTACTTTGAATTTTTCTGATAGGAGAAATTGTCGCGTAATTACGGTAATGCAAACGGTTTCTGAAAGCTGAGAAATTGCTCTTCACACCCAACGTAGGGTTATTACGGTAATTTCACTCGCGCTGTTGCCAGAAGTCCGTGAACGGTGGCACATCTGAAACGCGTCGTGTCGGCGACGACACGGTTGGCGTTAATTAAGGTGTTTCCTACTATAGGCCAATTTCTAAAGGTCACTATAATGTGCAGCTCAGTTTGAGCCGTTTTCAGGTAGAGAAACGCGTATCGTGGATTACGTATTCAACAGCTGAAGTTAATGGCTCTCATATTTGTTCTCTCAGCAGTAACATACACACGGGCACATTCTCATTAGTGAAACATTATTATGCTTGCCTTTCACTTTTCAGTTTACCTTCAGCGCCTTTTCTTTTTCTCCCCTCTTCATTTTCTGATTTTTGCATATTTAAGATTGAAAAAAAAGAATGCACTGACTGAGTTAATTGAATTGAATGTGAATGGAGCCTGGCACTATTCAGGAGCAACCCTCAATGACAAAGAAGCGTGCTGATGAATGAATCGAAGACGAAGGAAAATAGTCTGACCGGAGTGAGAATACAGCAGGGAATGAGGGAGGGGGGGGGGGGGGGGGGGGGGGGGCAGGAGGTGTGACGCACAGCAGTGTGAATGAAATTCACCATCATCCATCAGACCGCTTTGTAACATTTTCCACAGGCGCCACCGGTCGGCCCCAGGATCATATACCTCGTACCAGGACGAGCCCCCGATGGCTCAGAGGGACACTAGTTACTCATTTGAAATGTTTGATAAACATTTCAGCATGTTTTACACACACACACACAAACACACACCTACAATTACCTCGGTGGTCCAAAGACAGGCATTATGCTTCGCATCTTTTAAGCTACATCAAACGAAGAAACAGTGAAAACTAAAGCTAAGATAGTTGCGTATACTTTTTGAAAGCTTGCTAAAGTACTTATGTGTAAAATTCCTGTACATCACTATAACGCTCAGTTTGTTCTTTGTCGCTCATGTGATTCTTTGATGCAGAAATAAGGCAAAAAAACAACAAAAAAAAAAACCCTAAAAATGAAAGAGCCATTGGGAGGAAGTTAACCTTGGATGAATATCAATGACAAATCAGTGACTATTATCAGGATTTTTATTATGTGTTTGGTTTTGTTTGTCTTTTGGGGCTCTGGTTGATAATAAATGGAAAGTGTTTGTTGCTTAAAAAAATTAAAGCTTTTCTTACAGCACAGTTAAAAAAAAAACAAAAAATTTTTTGATGTTTTAGTAAGACTAAATTAATCATTAAACTGTACAATCACCCCTTCAAGTTTTGACAAAGTCAAATTCGTGATAATGTTAATTATCACACTAATATTTATTAGGTTTTTTTGTTTTTTTATCTCTATGCACAGTTAAGTTTGCACATCATGTTACTTAATGACCTAATGTTGCTGTCCCCTAAAATATTTGGCCTGAAACTGTTTTTGTTTTCCTTTTTCAGAACCTTAAAGGTGATCTTAAAAAGACCTTATGTGTTCCTGCTTTTCGCTCACTTTCCTCAGTGTTTGTTAGCTGAAGCATTATATGATATTCAGTAGTTTACTTAAGCTTTGTAAGAGCCTTCTAATTGACATGATTTTATAAGTGGACCTCTCAAAAGTGAGACATTTTGAGCGATTTAGATAATTTGAGGAGAAAATTCTTTAATATAGACGTCATTTAAAAAAGTGAATCCAGCAAAGACGTAGATTTGAATGCTTTTTGCCTGGGCTTCACTATAAATATTGACATTAAATGTCCCACTTTAATGTGGAAAATGACTGCTTATTTACATGGAACAGGCCTGGTGGCGCGTGTTCATTGGCTTCTGAACATTGCAAATGAATTTGCAGACTCAGTAGTTTCTCCAGTGATGTGGATGAAAGCAGATTTTAAAGGTAGAGTCTAGATGCTGGAGTGAAATCCCTCCAACTGCCTGTTGGTTATAAGCTATATCTATCTATCTGTCTCTATCTATCCATATATCTATCAATCTATTTATATAGATACACACATTATATACACACACAATATAAATATATATATATATATATATATATATATATATATATATATATATATATATATATATATATATATATATATATATATATATATATATATATAATAAAATAAAATTTTTAAGGCCAAAATGTTGGTGCTCTTTTGGAAATCTTTACCTCATTTGCTAGTTGCCAACACCACACTGTGGTCTGGGTTTGGTAAATAAGCAGTGTTGAGCTGTTTCTGAGGTTTGATCAATCCTCAGCAGTGAAAGTGGTTTTGGTGCATTTTGTCTGAGGCGGACCCTTGTACAGTACTGTAATATGTGTGCTTTGAAGCCATGTCAGCGCATTGTAACGTACTGTGTTATGCCTTTTTTTGTTTTCTGTTTCATTTTGTTTGTTTGTTTTATTGAGAGGGATAATTGCTTTTCTACATTAATATTTCTTTAACAGAAGTTAAATATGTCAGAAGAAGAAACTGTCATTTTATAAAAAAAAATTACTTGTCATTGTAAAACTACATCTTTTATGTATAAAAAGACTAAAGGCATGGTTTTAACTTTTTCTGAGAACTTAGATGTCGTACTCAATGAATTAATTGAATTTTAAAAATGAGTGATTTCAAAGATCTCTTTCTCCAAATAAAAAGTCTTCTATGGCTCTGGGCCAGCTGCTCTTTGTGGATCTCAGTTTCTTCAAAAAACTTTATTAGCTATTTATTTTAAATGTGTGTTTGTTTTTGTACATGTCTGGTAGGCACGTTCAGATATACAGTTGTTATTTTGCACATGCACTCAGTTCTCTGAAATGTAAGGCATCAAAGGGGCCATGTGATGCTGGTGTTTTTACTCGGGTATCTGCTTCTGCTTATCACACAGTGTAAATACAACCCAGGGAAGAACTGTGGCCAAGCGCTTGCTCATAGGGGGTCGTCTCATTGTTGGGTTTTCTCTGTTATTGTAGAATCTTTACCTTATAATATAAAAAAAAGCCTTGATGCAGCTGTTGTTTTGTGAGTTGACGCCATATAAATAGAATTGAATAGAAGCAAAATTTTTAGTTCAAATCTCAACTTCAAACTTAGTTTGAATAAACATGATAAACTGTTACTATAAAACAATATTTTATATATATCTAAACAGACTCTACATTCAAGTGCTGGGATATCATTGGCAAAGACCTGTTATTACTATTAACTGTTTTATATGTACTTTGTTAGCTTAATAACAATGGACAACATAGCCTAATATATTTATATGTGACATGTTCACTGCAGACTACAGTTGTCTACTACAGCTGTCAATAATATAAATAATATAATGAAGTAGGTAAGTGCAGTACTGTTCAAAAGTCTTGAGCCATCCCTCATTCCTTTGTTTTAAGAAAATGGCAAATGAGTTGTGATTTAATGAAACATGCAAATATACACACCTCTAAAAGTATTGGAACAGTGAAGTCAGTCTCTATTTTTGCTGTAGACTGAAAACATTTGGGTTTGACATTAAAAGATGAATCTGAGACAAAAGATCAATATCTCAGCTTTTATTTCCAGGTATTTACACCTGGATCTGATACTCAGGTAAGTAAATGGCACCTTTGGTCTGAAGCCACCTGTTTTTGTTGTCAGCAAAAGAATTGGACCATGTGAGCTTTGTTGCCCAGGAGTATCCTGTTACATTGATTATTCCATCCATCCATTCACTTCTGCTCATCCTGTTCAGGGTCGTGGGGGGGCTGGAGCCTATCCCAGCTGTCATAGGGCGAGAGGCAGGGTACACCCTGGACAGGTCACCAGCCTGTCGCAGGGCCAACACAGAGAGACAGACAACCATCCACGCTCATAATCACACCTATGGGCAATTTAGAGTAGCCAATTAACCTAACCCCAGTAAGTGCATGTCTTTGGAATGTGGGAGGAAACCCACGCAAGCACGGGGAGATCATGCAAACTCCACACAGAGGGAGAGGCCTGGGCCAAGGTAGAATCGAACCCAGACCTTCCAGATGTTGTTCTAACTGTGAGGCAGCAGTGCTAACCACTGCACCGTGCTGCCCACATTGATTATTCAATCAATAAATAGTGCTGAATGTCAGATTTGGGTTGTGCCTGTGCAGACTGTGCAGTTATAGTTAGAGGAGGAACCAGCATGAAACCAGAGAGCTGTCTGTGGGTGGAAACAAGCAGCTGTGAAGCTGACAGAAGATGGAAAATCAATCAGAGCCATTACACAAACATCAGTTATATCCAGTACAAATGTTTGGAACGTCCTGAAGGAGAAAGTCGTCACTGCTGTTCTGAGTAACAGATGTGGAACAGGTAGACTGCAGCAGCTGATGACAGAAACATTGTAATTGCTGTAAAGACCCTAAAACAGCTGTTAGTGACATCAGCAACAACCTCCAGAGGGCAGGAGTGAAGGGACCACAATCTACTGTTCACAGAAGACTTCATGGACTAAAGCACAGAAGCTTCACCAGAAGATCCAAACCACTAATTAGCAAGAAGTAGAAGAGGAAGGCCAGGCTGGAATTTACCAAGAAGTTCAGAGAGCAGCCTCAGGAATTCTGGGACAAAGTTTGGAGAAAGGATCTGCTCATGATCCCAAATATACGAGCTCCTCTGTGAAACACAGTGGAGGTGATGTCATGGTTTGGGTTTGCATGGCTTCTTCTGGGACGGGCTCATTAATCACTGATGATGTCACCATGATGGCAGCAGTACGATGAACTCAGACGTCTACAGAAACATTTTATCTGTCAGTTTAAAGAAAGATGCAACCAAATTGATTGGAAGATCCTTCATCATGCAGCAAGATCATGACCCAAAACTACAAAGGAGTTAATCGGGGGCAGGAAGTGGAAGGTTTTAGACTGGCCTAGTTAATCTGCAGACTTAAACCCTACAGAGCATTTTACCTGCTAAAGAGGAGACCGAAGAGAGTGACCCCTCAAAACAAACAACACCTGAGAGAGGCTGCAGTGAAAGCCTGGAAAGCATCAAAAAAGAAGAATACAAAAGTTCAGTGATGTCAGAGGTTCACAGGCTGGGTGCACTTTAATCTATTTAAGCTGATCTGTTCCAAAACTTTTGCTCACAACAAAAATGTGTGGCTTCAGACCAAAGGTGCTGTCTTCTGACCTGAGTATCAGATCCAGGTGTAAATACCTGGAAATAAAAGCTGAGATGTTGATCTTTTGTCTCAGATTCATCTTTTAATGTCAAACCCAAATGTTTTCAGTCTACAGCAAAAATAAAGAGACTGACCTCACTGCTCCAATACTTTTGCAGGGTACTGTAGCTGGAAATGCAGTTATATAAAGCAAAAACAGTTTGTATAATTCCAACAAGCATGAAAGTCAGCATTCGGTGTGACCACCTTTATTCTTCAGTACAGTCTGAGGTCTCTTTGGCAGCTTTCTTGTAGTTTAAGTAGTCTTCAGGAACAGTTCTCCAGGCTTCTTGAAGGACATTCAGAGCTCTTCTTTGGGTGTTGGCTGCCTTTTGTTCCATACTGTCAGGATGATCCCACACTGATGTTGAGCTCTGGGGAGGCCAGTCCATGACTGATAGTCATCTGCTACTCAGGTATGTTTTTTCTCAGTTGGAAGTGTGTGTGGGATCACTGTCATGCTGAAAAATTAAGGTTTTCCCAATCAGATGCTTTCCACGTGGTATTGTATCAAAATCTGACCAGACTTTTTTCAATACTGACAAGAACTCTGACACCCCTGCCTGAAACGCAGCCCCAAAGCATGACAGAAGAGTGGTCAAATATCCAGGAAGAAACTTGTCGATGGCTACAAATATAGGCTGAGACCTGTGAAGTGATATTTAACCAAATATTAGTGGGAGTGTATGTAAATGAGGCTTAGATTAGAGATAATCTTGTGTTTTGCAGGCATTAACGATGCATGCTGTACAATCATTCCACCTGGAAAAAGAACAGTTCCAGAAAATCATTAAAAGCCCCAAAAGACTGTGACATTCATGTCCATGATGAGTGCATATAAACTTCTGACCACAACTATATACTTCATGTGGTTATTTCAGACGGCTCTGGCTGTGAGCACAGCCGCACTGCCCACCTGCTGTTCAAACCCTCGGTGTGCACGGGTCAGCCAATCAGAGGAAAGTTGGCTTAAAGGAGCTAAAACAGTTTGTTACAGGCAGTGGAGTAACTGAGAGGCTGCACAAAGGCCTGCTATTTGTTTTGGATTGGGAAAAGCTACTCTAGCACAGCGCAAGATCAAATATCAGTATTTGTCAATGTTGGCCTTGATGACATCAGCAAAGAGTACATTCGGTGTAACAGCAGCCGGGGTTTTTGCCCTTAAATCTGGGATTTACATTCATAGTTTGTATGGCTGACTTTTTGGTCCTTTAAAGATGTTTAAATGACCAAAGAGATGAGACTTGTTTTTTGTTTGTTTGCTTTCATAAGGAAGGGTTATTTGTTTCCTTGGCAAAAATAAAAACAAGCATGAGTATTGGCAGAATTTTCCAATCATTGCATCCCTAATGTTTTTTTCGCCAGTTGATGGAAGCTATTTGAAAATTCAGTGACTCACTTTGAATCATTTTAAAACGCCGGTTGCTTCATTAATTTTAAGAAAATTGCCAAAAATTCCCAGCTGTCAGTGTTTGTTTTCTTAGTCCTTTATGGCAGGAAGCAGATGATTTTCCTGCAATAAAGCAGATGTTTTATAGCAAACTATTTCTGCCTGCAAAACAATTCTTATTTTGGTTGCAGTTCAAAGTTTGTCATCACAAAGACTGTAACTGGTGTGCGGTTACTCAGCGTGTTTTTAGTTTGACTTTTTTTAAAAAATATGAGATATTATCTCTCCTGCTCAGCGAGTTTTGCAAAGCAGAAACTAAACATGAAAAATAGCTCCCCTGAATTTCTCTGGCCGCTGATTCAGTGCTGTAGTTTCTTTGTGCTCCTCACTCGGCACAAAAGTCCTCGTAGGTGCTCTCGTGTGTCGACCATTTCTCAAAAATCCCAACAAATTCATCAGGAAGGAAGACAATGTAAAAGCTGTCGCTTCTTGAAGACCCATAGATAATCTTTTTTTTTTAACTCGGGCCTTTGAAGGTCTGGCTGGCTGTGGCTGAACTCTGGCCAGAAGGCATCTGTTACTCAACAACATCTGTTCCTGTTACTCTCTTTCTCCCAGCATGCCGAGGGACACGCAGGCTCTCCCAAGGGTGGCCTTTTGTGTGCGCCATTGTCAATTCCATCATTGTCTGCTGAAGTCTGTTCCCATAAGGCTGCGTGTTCATAAACCCCACCAGAGGACAAGGCTGATGATTTACAGTTATTTGTGTCTTTGTGGGTCAAAATAAGACACAAAACTGACCTGATTTTAAAGAAACTGATTTCATACTGTAGGGGCATTTGTGTTCACACGTGACAAAACTTTAGGTATTATTAGTGAAAAGTTATTTTTGCTAGAAACAGGAAGTTAAGGCTTGAAAAGCAAACCTAAAGTGGTCCAGCAGGCGAGTTTCAGAGCATGAATTACCTGACTGGGTCTTTAGGAGGACGAATAGGAGTGGTAAATCTAGCGTAGGGGTATTGTTTTTTATGAATAGGCCCCCTCTCTCGTCTCCAGGGAGACACTTTCAACTTCTGGCAGTAGCCAACAGTGTGGGCATAGAAAAGCCCACCATGGGGTCGCCAGGGGAAGACAACAGATGTTACTGATTAACTTTGCTCACAGACCCCCTAAAGAAGTGTTTTTCAGAGTGCTGCAGAGAGACAAAATAAAAAGTTGGGCGCAATTACATTTTCAGGTTTAGCAATATTTATTTGGAAAAATAGTCTTGGCTAATTCCTTCATTCAAATACGGTAAAGGAAAGGGTAACATAACAATTTGTACAGTACAATCCCTCTTAAATAACTTTTTCTCAAAAACAAAACAAACAAAAAAAAAAGAAATCCCATTGACCTGAAGTGCCTTTGCAAATATTAAAAAAAGCAACTTAAATAATCATAACAAACATCACAAGTATATAATACAAAATAAAAATAACACAAAATCCTTAAATTAACTTAAATTAAATCATAATTTTAAATCATAACTTGTTTTTTTTTCTTTCTTTATTTTACAAAATCAGTATCAAAAAGCAAGTTTTTTTTTTTTCTTGTTTTCTTTTTTTTTTTTTTTAATTAACACAAAGTTTTCGTGTCCCAAACAGGAAAAGAACTGAACAATACTATGTCATAAAATGGTCTGGAGGGCTTGGGGAAGAAAACGCACTTCAGTTAACACAGTGATCAAGTATACATACAGTCTTCATGGGTGCAGTGATGGGCGCACGGCCCACGAGAACAGCCTCATGAAGAACAGGCCAGTATGGCCAAACATCCACCGTTTGATGCAGTTCCTGCGCTCAGCAACGGCGTGTGGGTTAGAGAAAAGGCCCGGGTGCAAATGTTGCAAAAACAAAACTCGTATATCGTCGCCACGTGACAGCGTTCATTTATATTTTATCTCCTTTTTAACCCCCACTCCCTGTTAGCAGGCAGAACACAAAGCTAAGAAGCAGTTTACTTTCAACTGTAAACTTTTTTTTTTTTTTTTTTTTTTTAAACCCTGCCAGTTCTAATCCCACAGGCCGCCACTGCCTGCGCTTAGTTTCCAGTAGAGAACCAGCTCACTCTGAATATCAGTTAAACGTATCAGCAGCAGTCTCAAGGCGGGACATCTCCCCCTAGGTTTAGAGCAGCATCTGAAGGAGCATAAAAACTCTCCCATAGAGTAAATGAACAACGGGCGGCCCATTGGTGGCTTGTTACACCTGGAGAAACACACACACAAAAAAAAAAAGATGTGAAACTTTAGCATTTTTTTTCATTTATTTCAAATGACCACAGAAATCTAATTTCCAGTTAAGGGTAAACAAAGTAGAACTCACCTCAGTTGCAATTATACATTCGTCCTTCTCCTCTGACATCACAAACACAGATTTGTACTTGGTGTCCGCACATGCAGACATTTCTGGGGCTTTCTTTTCTGATGCATCGCTTTAGGAAGGAGAGAAAAGCACACGTTAGCCTCAGGATTTGGACGCCCGCAGTCTCACAGTATGTTTGACAGAGTTTTATAGTAACCGTTATTTACCATTTTAAACGTTTGCTGCGCTTCTCCTCAAACTCAAACGTGTCCTTGTCCTTGCAGGCCGCCTCCAGCATGGCCTCTTTGGCCGCCTGCTCGTAGTTGACCTCGTGTACGAGGTTGTAATCTGCAGGCAGATGGCGGCTCTTGTAGCTGCTCCTCCCTGGTGAAGATCCCTCGTCAGGGTCCCCGCTGCAGAAATCCATCTTCTTGTTGATATTTTTGACACCTGGCATGGGCATCACACTGATGGCCAGGTCCCTGTCACTGCGGTGACAGTTGTTAGTCAGGTTATTTATTGTCTCTGCTTCGCCTACGGTTTCTACTTGGCTGTCACGCTGGACTTTTGATCGGAAAAATCCAACCAGAACGGCGCATCCTGCCAAAAGCAGCAGCACCAGGGCCACCCCGGAACCAATGGCCATCCAGGGAACTTCTGACCCACGGATGGCAGCGTGCTCTGGAAGCAAGAACTGACAGTTTCTACCTCCGTATCCAAGAGCACATGCGCAGACATAGCGGTTGTTCCTCTCATGGCAGGTGGCACCATTGTGGCAGGGGTTGTGTTCACAGCGGCTGATCGGGGAGCTGCAGTTGCGGCCCGTATATCCCGGCGGGCAAGTGCAGGTGTAGCCATCGGGACCTTCCTGGCACGTGCCACCGTTCTGGCAAGGGTAGGCAGAACACTCGTCCCCGGTGTGGTCACAGTTCATGCCGGTGAAGCCGTCTGGACACTGACACAAGTACGAGTTCACGAGATCCACACAGCGTGCACCTGAGAACAGGAGTCAGTGTTCAGTTCATGCAACCATGTTAACACTGAGCATCTCAAAGATCAAACCCTCGTCCTGTTTGGGCACACTCTCTCTTACCATTGGAGCAGGGGCTGGAGGTGCAGTGGTCAATCTTCTTCTCACAGTTGAACCCTGCGTATCCCGTGGGGCACTGGCAGAAATAGCCTCCGTCAGGGTTGTCAGCACAGCGGCCTCCATTGGAGCAAGGCCCATCAGCACACGTCATGGCGCTTAGCTCGCAGTTGTTACCATAGAAACCATGAGGGCAAGTGCAGGTATATGTGTTTTCCAAATCCTGCGGGGAAAAAAATAGAACAGACTTGACATCAAGATCTGCGTGCTGCTGCATCTGCAGCGTTTTCAGCTCGCTGCATGCTGTATTTGTTCCAGTTGTTTTTCAGGTTTCACATGAAGTGAAGAATGAGTCAAAACAGAAAATGTAGATCAGAAAGAATGAGGGCATGTGACAAAGGCTGCATTCAGACACCACTGGCACTGAGCCACAGTTAACAAGATGTCTCTATTCTTATTCCAAGTTCACTCAAGACGACCCACGAGCACTCACAGTGCAGCTTCCTCCGTTGCGGCAGGGGTTTCCAGCACATTCGTTGACCTGAATCTCACAGCTGGCCCCAGTGAAGCCAGGCCTGCAGGAACAGGTGTAGCTGCCCTGACCAGTGTTGCTACAAGTGGCTCCATTCATGCAGGGCTTGTGGTGAGTGCAGTAGTTGAGATCTGGAAAAAAACACAGCAGCACATGTGGATTAGCCAGAGCACAACACATGGCGGGACAGCAGCAGCGGCGACAGTGTGTCCTTTTGTCCCAGGACACATTTGACTGTTTCTGTCCTGCCAGTGGTTTTTTGTTTCCGTGCCTCCTGTCTTTGCTGTTCATCTGGAAACAACTGCTGCTCTGTTACCACGTCGCCGATCCTGTTTCCCTCCCATCTCTTTACTGGCTTTTTTTTTTTTTTTTTTAACTTTGTGTTTGGAATAAATGAAAAACCAGAGCTATAACATGCCGACCAAACTTTGCAAATGTTATCTTCATTTGTCAAACATTTGTCCACATTTTATCACTTTTCCTCCAAATAAGCTGTTTCATCCCAGAATTTGTAATTGATGCCTGAAAAAAAGCTCTCAGCTTCACATAACCAGATTTTTCATTTCATTTTTACTGGGATGTAGCCTAGACATCCAGAAAACTTCAACTTTTTACCCAATCACTGCCCAGCTTTATGCCACATGTCATGACTTCATTCATCCAGCAACACCACCTCTCTCCCTCCCTCCTCCACAGACTCTCTCCTCACCTTGGTTGCAGAAAAGTCCTCCCCAGCCCTCCTGACAGTTGCACTGCCAGGGCTGCTGGCAGGTCCCGTGGAGGCAGCCTGGGTAACGAATGCACTCATCGCAGTAGCGCCCTTTGAATCCCACTCTGCACCTGTTGTTGTCCAATTAGGAGGGAACACCGGTCAGTCCACTCACATTACTTCACGCATCCCACTAATTAATTAATGACCCAGTGAACTTGTGGACAGAACTTACTTGCACTCGCCGGGTTTCTCGCAGAACCCGTGCTCTTCATCACATCCTGGCAGACAAATGGCTGTACGGGAAAAGAAAAGTACACTTTTTAGACACATTGAGGCAGCTTGTTTTTAAGATTTGCTTTTAAAGATAAAAAAAAGAAAAAGAAAAACCTATCACCTAAATCCACTAAAATTAAGTGAAGTAGTGGCTCCTGAACTCATTAGCTGCTACCTTATACTCAATCTCTTTATCATCATGGCAGAACTTTCAGCTTAACATAGTGCGGAGACAAAGGAGGGAGTGTGTGAGTGCGTGTGTGCACTCTGGGGCACACACGCACTCACACACACAGAGCCCCTCAACCCACCACCCTCTTTTTTTTCTTCTTCGCTGCGGGTCAAAACTCTTTTATTCATTCTGTGTGTGTACACACACATACACACACATGCTCCCCTTAATGTCTCGGATTGGGGTAGATAAGAGTGGACAGCTGGCGAGTGTGTTGCCAGTGCGCGACAGCTGCTCCATTGTCTCCTCTCTGCCGGCAGCTGCCCACTTCAAACAATACCTCCCCCGCATCAGCCAATCATCGACTGGCCCACTTCGAGAGTAACGAATCGGAAGGTAGCATGTAAATTTATGGCACGCGTGAGATTATTCCCAAAAACTTTCCTTAGAATAAATCAAGTGGTCGTGTGTGTGTGTGTGTGTGTGTGTGTGTGTGTGTGTGTGTGTGTGTGTGAGAGAGAGAGAGGGGAAAAGGAGGAGAAAGGAGGGGTGCGCGTGGTGTTTACGCCCTAAATTGCCTTCTAACGGCACTCAGAGAACTTGACTACAGACTTACACAGAAATAAAAACTTTTTGAACTTTACATCACCTTCACTAAAACAAAAACTCTCATTTAAAACGTGTTTTATGCTTAAATTATCCTTTTTTGTGTGTGTGTTTACTTCAAATGTTTTCTTTCCTCCAACCAAAATATTTTTACTCTACAACAGAAAAAATATTTGCAACTCACGTTCAGTGCAGTACTGTCCCTTCCACCCGGCGTCGCACACGATCTCCCCGCGCTCTCCACAGGTGAAGTGGCCGAAGGCGTCATCTCTCGGCCGGCAGAACACCGAACAGCCGTCCCCGTAGTAGTGCTCATCGCACACGAAGCGATAGGAGTACTTGAGTTCGGTCCTTCCTCCAGTGTGCAGGTCCTGGGACCATTCCTCTCCCACAGTCAGATGCCTCTGAGTGGTCATGGTGCTGATAACCTTGTCTGGGTTCTCTGAAATGTGCATGTTGAAGTAGAAGGTAAGGAGGAGAAAGTGCGTAAAAGTGAGAGAACAAATGTAACGGGAGATTCAGTTCCTACCCGTGGAGAGGTCGTCTTTGGAATCGGCGTGTAATGCTTCAATGATCAGCGAGAAGGTCCCCTGGGAACACAAATGGCTTCATGTGACAGGTGGCCAGCGGAGATGTGGCGATAACATCAAGTAAAGGCCCGAGGCGATTGTGCCATACACTGAATGTGCTGAATGCAAACTGCCTAACCTGATCTGATGAAACTAAATACCTGTAAATACTCTGTGAGCATTTTGAGCCCCTAAGTTGTGCGCAGGAAAAGCGCGTTTTTTTTTTTTTTTAAACGCACAGATTTACAAGAAATGGCGCAATTTCGCAGCCTTAACTCCTACTCTGTATGAATGGGTGCATTTACCGGCCACGTGAAGCCGAAGTTAATCCTGATGGGGTTGGTGAACGAACTCTCCGGGATGGCATCTGGGACCTGGAACGAGTTGGAGCCGAGGACGGGCGTCACAGCGCCGCCGTAGGTGCATGGAGGCTCTGGGGACGCGTTGGGCTGATAGTGTTTGAGACAGATCCTGAAGAAGGTCTTACATTCGCACTGCTGCTGGAAAGACGAAGCCAGACCTCCCTTACAGCAGTTTTTGTTGCCCTGTACTCCCTTCTTGTTCAGAAACTCCTGCAACTTCAGCTCAAAAACTCCCGAGCAAAACCCCTGCGGAGGAAAGCGGCTTATTACCATTAAGTATACACACAGCACCGCTTGTGTGAGAGTGTGTGTTATGGTGGGAGGGTAGGGGAGGTAGCGGGTGGGTGATGGTTCATTGTTTGGAGGAGAAAAAAAAATGGATTTGGAAACTTACCTGGCACAGCAACATGGACATGACGGCAAGAGTCAGCAGGATGACGCGCCCCATATTAAATAAATACATAATAAATAATAAATAAATAGAGTGAAAAGTCTTGGGGCTCGGCTTGTCGTCAGGGTGCCTCCTCCTGTTCAGTCCCTCTGAGGAAGATACATTGAGCACGTTTCTGTTGCCTCACGGGGTTTTCTCATCAACTGCTGCGGGTGTCAGCCACGCCGGTTTCACTCATGTCCCGAGGCAGAAAAAAAAACAAAGGATAAATCCCAAACCTTAAAAAAAAAATAAAATCACAAAACAAGATGAGTAAACTTGTGCGCGTGCGCTGTGGTGGGAAAAGCGGTCCTCCAGTTCCGTTATAATCCAGTGCGTAAAGAGGAAAAAAGTGAAGGGTTCCTTGTTTGTTACAGCAAAAATGTTGGGGAGAAGCTTTTTTTTGTGTGAAGGTCTTGGTCTAACCCAAGGGCAGATTTGTCACTGTTCCAACATGCTTCTTTATACCTCCTGATGTCTTTCCTCACTGTGAACTGTGCGTCTGTCTACAGCCAAGGCCGCCTGCCCGCCTGTTATATACGGCCTGACACATGCTATGGTAATAGCATGCAAATGGACTCCCTCCTCCTGCGACCCGACTACACCTCCCAATCTGGCTTGGCTCTCTACAATGGGATCCCATACAAGTACCCCACCGCCATCCTCCTTATTCCCCCCTGTAGCCCATCATACAGTGTTAATACCTGAGCTCAAATAAGGCTGTGTGGAAGTATTTAAGAAGTGAAAACTTCTGTAAGACTCAGACAGAGGATAAGATTTGAGATAAAATTAATTCATCCATGTTCAATCTACTGTTTTCTACTAACTTTAAACAGGTAAACTTAACATTCAAAGGGTTAAGAAGACATAATTGTGATTGTTATTGGTCTTTAGACATCTCAGACTCCTTCTGTCAAAAGAAATACACACTGAAACTGTCAAAGCGGTAACATGGATAAACTCTCTAAAGAGTTTTGAACATCCCATAGTTGCCAGATTTCCTCTTGTCCTGTGGATGTAAACAGCGCTGATCTATCTAGTTGTTGCATCACTGCAGCAACTTCTTTGTTGAGGGCGACTTAAGATGTTTTGGAAGCTGTGCCAATTAACAGTGTGAAGCTGATTCAGAAATCTCCCTCAAAAAGAAAGAAAAAGCGTTTCCTGGTCAAACTCTGACTCAGTTAATTATTTTTCAATCCTCCTCCTCCCTCTTTTTCCCTTCCTTCCTCTCTTCTTTCTCAGCATACACACACACACACACTAAATTTTGGTATTTGTAGCTGTGGGAAGAATTTGATGCTTTGAATTGACTCAAAAGACTAAAGAAAACATTCCTTGGCAGAGCTGCGCAATGAGGTAAACGACATGAGGGGCTGGACTCCTGCTTTTCTATTTTGCTCTCCCCTTCTTCTCATTCTTCGCACTAGGATGAAAAAAAAAAAAAGCCTTTGCATGTTTATAGTTGGGAGTGTGTGTGCGTGCATCCGAGCGCGCGCGCACCGGAGCCGCTCGCGTGGCCAACATAAGGGGGGAACTTTTGTTGTTGTGTGTGGTGGAGGAATAAGTTTGCTCTCTCCCTCTCTCCCCCCTCAGCTGTATGGTAATTCGGCCAGCACCTGCTCTCTCCTCAATAACAGCGTGAGCGCGCCTCACTTGGATGAGCGTGCGCACACATCCCATACACAGTACTCCCCCTGCACACACACTTTTCATGAAGCAAGCATAACAGTGTGTGTGTGTGTGTGTGTGTGTGTGTATATATATATATATATATATATATATATATATATATATATATATATATATATATATATATATATATATATATATATATATATATATATGTGTGTGTGTGTGTGTGTGTGTGTGTGTGTGTGTGTGTGTGTGTGTGTGTGTGTGTGTGTGTGTGTTTCCATGTGGACGTACATGTGCGCACATATGAATAATGAGTGCGAGTTGGGGGGGGTGTTGTTGTTTAATTAGGTTGTTCATTAGATGTGTGATTTTTCTGGTGTATAATGGGGTCTACTGCGAACTCCACGCGCGGGCTGGCGCGCTCTGCACGTACATTGCGTCAGTGTGTTGAGATATGTACGTCACGGCTGGTGTTTTCTGGCGCCTCTCTCCGGCGTTGTTACCTGCTGCCACGGTGCGTCCACACCGGCAGAGGAGGCGGACACCACCTCCACCCTTTCCCAACCCCCCCACCCCCACCCCCAAAAGCGGCACGTTCTCCCTCTTCTTTCCCTCAATTACCTTCACCTCTTGCACAGTTACTTATTACCCCTAATCAATGGCAACAACCAAACAAAGTCCTCCTCCATTAATAAACCTGTCCATCTCAACCATTTCTCAAACCAGACTCGGGCAGAACCGTGACCATCACAATTAACCTCTGATTGAGACAGAAAATGAATTCTATTCAGGGAAAATAGAGACTTCATCAGTCTTTAAGCACTTTGGGATGTTTTAGTGTTTCTAAAACAAGAAATCTGGGTGCAGCAATGAACCTTTAACTTTTGCCACTGAGGTGGTAAAATCACCAAGACCTGCTTTTACCCTCTAATATAACCCCATGCAGTTAGTCATATTTATCATAACGTGTAAAAACGTTAACTGAAAGGCCATTTCTCCACTGAAATAGCCCTATCCTTTACCTGCTGTACTGCGATCTCCACCTGGAGTGACGCACTGAGTTTCTACACTCAAAACCACAAAGGTGCATGGACAAAAAACAGAAAACACAATTAGGATACTGTCCATCGCAAAGATGGTGCTGACTGAGCTCTGACTGTTTAACTAAAGTGCTACTGTAGGGGGCTGCTGTAGTTTAACTCCTGCCCACCAGTAGCTGCGTCAAACAAAAAAGGGTGACTCGGGGTCTGACTATTCATCCATTCTCTGCGCTTTAATTTCCATTGATTGTGAATGCAGGGGGGAAGGAGGAAGGGGGTCTTCAGTGAAGGACCACGACACGCCTTCAGACGCGGACAGACCCTTACAAGCCATCTGCCACTAACTTCCCCCTCCCCTACATATCCAGAAAACGACGTTTATTTCTGTGCTTCCCTCCCTCCCTCCTCAGGCCTGAAGCGCACGTCTCTATGCGCCTCTGTCCACTGGGCTCCGTCTACACTCAACTGGAAGCATGTATAAGGACCTGTAACGGTATGGGCCCTCCGGGGCCATATGGCGAGGGGGGAAGCAAGAGAGTTTTTTTCCTTTCTTGGTCCCAGAAGAGGAGACACCACATGGTCACTCGTGGGAACGTAAACACAGAGAGCATCACACGATATCGATCATATAAAGCGGTGATTGGGGAAGGGGAGGAGGGAGGGTGATACTGTGTGATGATCAACTGATTATTTACACCAATACCTCATCAGTGCAGAAAATACGACTGCAGTCTTCACCTGGACAAGGTGGTCATATGCGAAGGTGCACATATGACGGTGCTAGGGTTGGTGGTTCAATTCCCTGAATGAGGAGGAATAGGTGTAGAATCAGTGCTGCCAGGGTTGGATGCAACTGAGAGCGGGGGTAGAAGCCAAGGAAGAGGAGGAGGAGGAGGGGGGGGGGGGTGTCTTATAGAGGCCACCCGTGCTAGTTCTGAAAGCCTAAAGGAAATGGCAGGTTTTTAATCGGCACGTTCACGAGAGATGCTATTACACACTCCTCCTCCAAGTCCTTCATGATGCTTACTAACAGAAATACTGCAGTAATAACGTGGAGAAATAAAATGTCTTTGGCGTTTCTTTTATGTGTGCTTTTGTATTTAATTTTAAATTACATCAGAATTTGGTTTTGTTATATTTTAAGACATTGTTTTTGAAAGGCCCTCTGGAGACTCATGATTTCAGAGGAGACTTGGACTGTCTCCTTTCAGATCCGCCTGTTCTACCTGCTCAAACGCAGAGATCAACAGGCTCCTTTGTGCCCAGATCAGATTACTGTGGCCAGCTGCTCGAAAAGGGGGCCACAGGCCAGATCCACGTTTCCCCAGGGCTCTTCGGGGCTCCGCGAGGCTCCGCACGGCTTCCCACGGCTCTTCGAGGCTCCCTGTCCGGCCTGCTGTCTCATTTGCATACGTTGCTGTTAGTGGAGACGTGCTGAGTTTAGGCTTATGAGAAGAGTGCGGCAGTAATTACGTTGGGGGCCCAGAGACGCGCCTGCAAGTGTAGTGTGTGTGTGTGTGTGTGTGTGTGTGTGTGTGAGGATGTGTGTGTAGGCACTGGGGACCTAAGGGGGACGTAAAGAAGGAGCTGTACGTGGCCAGTCGCGTGCCAGTGTTTATGAAAACACATCTGCTGCGCACCCTGGGGTGACGCACCACAACACACGCGGGTCCCTAAGAATAAAATCAATAATTCCACAACTGATACTGCGCGCGACACGTTTACCCACAACAAATACTCATGTTAACGTAGAGAGTAATGTAATGATGAGGAACTAAAGGGTTAAACAAACAGAAAAGCTCAGGCGAAGTTTTAACAAGTGAAACTCGTCATTTGCAGAGATCCTGTAAAAGTCAACATGCTTTTATAATCTGTGTATTGTGCAACAGCAACGCTGAAGGTGCCAAAAAGAACAGTACATGAATGTATGGATTAAAAAAATTAAAGGTGAAAAACGCAATCAATGAGTAAAAATGAGCGAAAACCTTTTGTTACACAGATTATAACCCTGGTTTTGGGATAATATTGCATGATTTAAAAAAAAAAATACAGTCCCACCACAGGCTTTACTGATGAAGATGAAAATAAAGGTGAATTATACTCAAGTGTCTTCGTGGTCTGCAGATCTGTACCTCTTGAACACATTAAGGTGTAGGTATGCAGAGAAGACCTAACTTTGAATGACAATCAGTGCAACACTGCAGCCTGTGACCTATAGAGTGCAGTTTCCCAACATCTACCACTTAATTCTTCAGAATTCAGGGTTAATAACAACTGGCAGTTTTAAAGGAAAGGAGGCACAAATTATACTGTAAGTGTTATGAAACGAGTGCCTTCAGAGTATAAAAGAAAGGAGACTGACAGTATACTTGCTGGCCACTTCATTAGTTACACCTGACGACTACTGGGCTGGACCCCTTTTTGCCTCCAGAACGGACTTAACTCAGATTCAACAAGGTTCTGTAAACACATGTTAGACATGATAACATCACACAGTTTGGCAGGAAAATATCCCACACACTGGTACGCCATCACCAGGAGCCTGAACCACTGATACAAAGCAGGATGGATCCATGCTTTCTTGTTGTTTAAACCACATTCTGACCCTACCATCTAAATGTCACGGCAGAAGATGAGGCTCATTAGAGCGGCCAATGTTTTCCCATCTTTTATTGTCCAATTTTGGCGAGCCTGTGCAAATTAGAGCCTCAGTTTCCTGTTCTTAGCTGAGATGCTGTCTTGCATGCTTCGGCTGTAAGGAGTGGTTATTTGAGTTACTGTTGCCTTCCTACCAGCTCAAAGCAGTCTGGTCTTTCTCCCCTGACCTCTGGGATCAACAAGGCATTTTGCACAGACCACTTTCTGTAAACCGTAGAGATGACTGTGTGGGGAAGTCCCAGTAGATCAGCACTTTCTGAAAAACTCAGACCGGCCTGTGTGGCACCAACATCGGGCCACATTCAGAGTCACTTAAATCACCTTTCTTCTCCATTCATGTCATGACTGACATTTCTCACCAAACCACGGGAAGGACTATTTTGAAATTCATGGTACCCAGAGGATGAACCCTCCTGAGTTTGGAAATCTCCTGACTTTTCTTCCATGACATTGGCATTTATTCTTTTAGTATAACTTTCTTTTATAACCATTGTTAATTTATACATTATTTTATTGTTAACAAACAATGAAATGTTTACTTATCAGTAGTAATGGCATAATTTGATAAGAAAACTATTGTTATACGCACACAACATTTTATCTGCTACATCATGTATTTGTTAATGATTGTGAAATCTTATTGCCAGTTTGGCTCGTGATCAGTTGTATTGCCTTGATTTGAACCCCCCCCCCCCCTTTTTTTTTTTAAATTTGTGGTGCAGTGGAACAAGTCAACATCAGCTGTTTTGTTCATAAATGTGTTTGAAAAAAAGTTACTGTTTTTATAGATCAGCCATTTAATATTCGTTGGTAGCATTCTGTTCAAAGCAGGGGCAGCTTCACAGAGTCTGTCAAGTGGCTGTGGGCTTGTTTTCCTTTCATTTTTCATCTTTCTCACAGGATTTAGAGGAAATTGGTATTAGTGGCATTGCTATTTTGAACTATAAAGGAAGCAGAATTGCTGCCAGAAAGCTGAAAACACACTCAAACACCATTATATACTGTGGCAGTGAGTATTCCCCTAACTGGAGCTAGGTCCAAAACATAAGCGCAGACCCAGAACAATTACTTTGAGCTGCATAGAGCACAAAATTCAGACATATAATATTCTTTTTTTTACCCTGAAGGGGTGCAGCACGCCATTTTTCATTCCTAGGTCTAGTCTTATTTTGTCCCATTTAGGCTTAATCACCAGTGTGAATGATGAGAGAGTAAATGGAGGAAGTCCATCTCCCCTCCCCTCTCTAACTCGCTCCCTCTCTATCTCTACAACCACGAGCATCTGCCCAGAAATGAACAGATGTAGGCACCTGCATTGTAGGCTCACATATGCGCACATGTCCCCCTCCTCAAACTCCCTTTCAACCTTCTATGGGACCCAGAGCCCACCACAATGGGGCAGAGATCAGGGATGCAGTAACCAAATACTGCCTATCCCCCCAGGACACTCGTTTTGTTAGAGGCATTGTCACCAGTTATATCAAGTGGGTGCACCAAACAATCTGCTATATGACTGCTCATTTGAGACATAACATAATTCAGAGGGACAGAGGAGGGAGGGAGCAGGGAGAGGGGGGAGCTGGGTGGTGTACAGAGGTGGCTGTCTGGGTAATTTCTGCAGCTCCAGTGTGAAGCGGTAGATGTTTTAAACAAGTGAGCTTAGGTCTTCTTGCAGCTGGGGCTCAAGTGAACTGAATATGGTTAAGTGGCTGTTAGGCTTTTTTGGAGGGTGTCAGGGTGGCAGGTGCTAGCTGGGGTAGAAGGATGAAAGAGAGGCTTGTTGGAGCTGGGTGGGTACAAGACCAGGTTACACATAAAAAGCCTTGTTTTTGTTGGAGAAAAGAGGTCCGACAGCCCACCGGTAGAGCGGCAGTGGATAATGGCGCCATAATAGCCCCGTGTTCCTATCTCTCAGCTGCCGCTGGACGACAGAGGATCCACACGCACCTGTTGTCGTCCTCTATTGTGTCCAGTGAGCATTAGCGTGCTACACCTCAGGAATGTTCCCCGTCCAGAGGCCTGCCTGTTCGTCCCAGGAGAGAGCTTAGCCACGGTGGGATGATGGGATTGTGTCAAGAGTGTGTGTGTGTGGAGGTGTTGGGGGGGGGGGCACGGGAACCAGCAGGGAAGCTTTAGAGGACAAGGCACGGAAGAGGAGGGGAGGCGGAGGTGGAAAGAAAAAAAAGAGAGGGTGAGTGCATTTCTCCAAAGCCAGTGTCCTCTCTTCTCCTCTTCAGGGGCCTGTCCAGAGAGCCCTGTCCTAAATCACTGGCCCCCGGGGGAAGGCTCTCCATTGTGAAGAGATGGCCCCTGCAAGCTGGGCTGCCAGCTGCCACTGCTGCAGCGTCATGCCCCCCTCACCCTCCGCACACATATACACACATACACGCACACACACACACCTCCTCCCTATATTGCCTCCACCTTTAGCAACATGACAATGCTCCCCGCAGCCGTAGCCACAGGCCAGTGAAGAGCATTAAAAAGAATTTGAAGGAGACTCTTGAGAAAGGCCACAGTGGAGCAACACATTTTTTGGACAAACATTAATGATGACAAACGCAAAGCTGGGTTACAGTGCACGACATAGTAACCTGGACAAATCTCACTCCCAGCCCCCTCAGAGAGAGAGAGAGAGAGAAAAAGACACACACACAGAGATTTAGTGCGACTTACTGCAGAAGCCTGACAGAAGATGCAGGGCTTGAAGCTCCCTCTGAACATTCAGCGTGGGGCTTTTTTTTAACTTCGAAGATCCCAGCCTGAGATTTTCTCAAGTCAGAGGAGTTGCTACATGTTCTCTCACTCTGAAAGACACACTTTCAGTGTCATGTTATATAAAATCAGACCCTGATGTGAACCTTTGGACACAAACCATAAAATCAGCACAATTTATCATTCGCTCATCAGGCAATTACACCAATCAACTAAGATGTACTATCTTTATGTCTTTAACAGCTGCCAGCTCAGATCTACAGTCTGTGGAGTACACTTTGATTACAGTTTAAAACTGGACCATCTACTGTAAATGAAGCTGAGATATATGACTGCTGATTAATTGTACCATACAGTATAATCATACTATAATGATCATAGTGTATGCAAACATGTTTGTATATGCCTGATCTCCACCTAAACATTGCATAACCATTGTCTAGAGCACTGTGAGTGCCAACATCTATGTGACGTACACAAATATTTGATACACAACCCACAATTGTATATATTTGTATCACAGAATCATACTATAATGACTGTAGTGCGGGGATTTGCTAGTTATTAAAATTATGTGCTGCACCTTGTACCTTAGTGTTGTGTAACTGTATACATGATGTAGTTGTTCTAACAATTTTCACTTTCAGTTTTTCTGAAAGCTCAGGTAATGTACAGTCCACTGCAAAAGTACTGAGGTCAGTCTCTTTATTGTTGCTGTAGACTGAAAACATTTGGGTTTGATATCCAAAAATCAATCTGAGACAAAAGATCAACATCTCAGCTTTTATTTCCAGGTATTTACACCTGGATCTGATACTCAGGTCAGAAGACAGCACCTTTGGTCTGAAGCCACACATTTTTGTTGTGAGCAAAAGTTTTGAAACAATCAACTTAAATAGATTAAAGTCAACCCAGACTTCATATTTAGTTTCTAATCCTTTGCTTGCAATAACTGCACCCAGCTTGTGACCCTCTGACATCACTGAACTTTTGTATTCTTCTTTTTGGATGCTTTCCAGGCTTTCACTGCAGCCTCTCTCAGGTGTTGTTTGTTTTGAGGGGTCACTCTCTTCGGTCTCCTCTTTAGCAGGTAAAATGCTCTGTAGGGTTTAAGTCTGCAGATTAACTAGGCCAGTCTAAAACCTTCCACTTCCTGCCCCCGATGAACTCCTTTGTAGTTTTGGGTCATGATCTTGCTGCATGATGAAGGATCTTCCAATCAGTTTGGTTGCATCTTTCTTTAAACTGACAGATAAAATGTTTCTGTAGACGTCTGAGTTCATCGTACTGCCACCATCATGGTGACATCATCAGTGATTAATGAGCCCGTCCCAGAAGAAGCCATCCAAACCCAAACCATGACATCACCTCCACTGTGTTTCACAGAGGAGCTCGTATATTTGGGATCATGAGCAGATCCTTTCTCCAAACTTTGTCCCAGAATTCCTGAGGCTGCTCTCTGAACTTCTTGGTAAATTCCAGCCTGGCCTTCCTCTTCCTCTTCTTGCTAATTTGTGGTTTGGATCTTCTGGTGAAGCTTCTGTGCTTTAGTCCATGAAGTCTTCTGTGAACAGTAGATTGTGGTCCCTTCACTCCTGCCCTCTGGAGGTTGTTGCTGATGTCACTAACAGTTGTTTTAGGGTCTTTACACCAGTTACAATGTTTCTGTCCTCAGCTGCTGCAGTCTACCTGTTCCACATCTGTTTCTCAGAACAGCAGTGACGACTTTCTCCTTCAGGATGTTCCAAACATTTGTACTGGTTATAACTGATGTTTGTGTAATGGCTCTGATTGATTTTCCATCTTCTGTCAGCTTCACAGCTGCTTGTTTCCACCCACAGACAGCTCTTTGGTTTCATGTTGGTTCCTCCTCTAACTATAACTGCACAGTCTGCACAGGCACAACCCAAATCTGAAACTGATTGCAGACATTTAGCACTATTTGTTGATTGAATAATCAGTGTAACAGGACACACATGTCACATGTCCCAATACTTTTGCTCACAAGAAAAACAGGTGGATTCAGACCAAAGGTGCTGTCTTCTGACCTGTGTATCAGATCCAGGTGTAAATACCTGGAAATAAAAGCTGAGATGTTGATCTTTTGTTTCAGATTCATCTTTTAATGTCAAACCCAAATGTTTTCAGGCTACAGCAAAAATAAAGGGGCTGACTTCACTGCCAGCTTGGCCAATCCAAGCTCTACACTCACCTCCAATATTTTTGGAGGGCACTTTTTATTCAACTTTGCATTTCATGAAAATGCAAAATAAGCGATGATTTTCAGAATTAGTAAGTCCACTGAAAATGAGATAGAGACCAGAAAATTTTGTAGTTAATTTGGAAACTAACTCGTATTAAGTAAAAATGAAATTTCATTGCAAGTAACCGTGCATTTTGTTCCTTCTGTAAACCTTTTTACAGTTGTGGTAAAAGACTCTCACCAGCTGCACACACTGGTATTTGAAGTTAAACAGAAATACTGTCGCTATGAACTGTTTGAGCATCATAAATATCAAGTGCAAATTTGATGTTATGAAAGCCTCAGCAGGAATGTGATTGAATATATTTTCCTCTTACTCTGTCTGACTAGTGATTTGCAAAAGTCTGTTTCACATGTTAAACCTCAACCCTCTGAAAGGTAGACACCGTGGAAATGGAGTCAGATGAGGGTTTGCTCACTCACATCACCAATTTGAACATATTTATCTGAGGGAAAAATGTTGCAGTGGCACAAAATGAGCTGCGCTGCCTCACCAGGAGGAACAGATTCATTCAAATGACACATTCACACACACTTTTTGTACTCTTTCCTTTTTCTTTTTTTTTAAAAAAAAAATGTCTTCCCCCCACTGCTGCCATCAGTTCCTCTGCTCTGTTGGAGGATTTTCCCATCCATAGCTAAGGGAGGTGTGCTCCATTGTGCGGCTTCTAATGATGATTGTAATGATGGCTTGTCCATCTTTGATAAGAAACAGCACGCCCCTCATTAAAGGCTCTGGGGCCCGGTTCTCATGGCTGCCGGTGCTTCCCCAGGAGTTGGACAGCAGGCGAAGGGGAGGCGAGACGACACCCGTGGCACACGCCTGTTGACCGTGCCACAAAGCAAAAGCGTGTGACACTCGCCCTACCCCCGCCGCTCCTATTGTCCTCCCCATGGGTCCCACAGACAAGACCAATCCTGTTACACCCCTCACCCCCACCCCCCACACACACTGCTGCCCAATACTCCCCTCCATACTTTCTCTCTCTCCTTCACAATCAGTTTTACCAATCAGCTGATCTCTCCCTTTCTCACAGTGTTGCCTTCATCCCCTTCTCCCCCCACCCTCAGCCCACCTCCTCCTTAACCTCCCCTCTTTCACCATCAGCTGCTATGTAAGGTGGAAATCCATCATTGTGTGTAAAGAAGGTGCTTGTGCATGCTGCTCAGCCATTAACACACACACACACACACACACACACACACACACACACACACACACACACACACACACACACACACACACACACACACACACGCGCAAACACTTATTTGGGGTGTGTTTGGTTGGAGCCTGATTGGTCAAGGAGGTTTTGGATGGGGGGAGTTTAATTCATTGATTCACATGTAGACAGTATTTCTTGTTGGTGTTGGTGGAGGAGGGTGTGGCAGGTGGGTGGGGTCTGTATTTTAGGGATGCTGGATAGTGGTCACGGGCGTGGGATGGAGGAAAGAAGAGGGGGAGGAGGAGAAGTGAGGCACAGGGAGGAGGAAGGTGCGGGGGGAGGAGGGGCTGCAGCGGCTGCTGGGGTCAGGACTATGTGTCCTGGGAAAGTTGGGTTCTCCATTTAAATCTGCACATGTTGCGGCCTTCTGGTGGCTGCATGAATGTGCACGCTGACAGATGGCCCCGGCCCATAACTATAGAGTCCAAGCAGCCCGGTCCCCTGAGGGAGAGAGCAAGAGAGTGTGACAGATAGAGAGAGAAAGAGAGAAGGAGAGAGGGTTTGCAGGAGGAGAAGAAGAAGAAGAAGAAGAAGAGAATCTAGTGCTCAGCTGATCCCATCAAAAAGGGAGATGAGGGATGGAGGAAAGGCAGAGTGAGGAGAAAGGCGAGGGATGATGGTGTGTGTGTGTGTGTCATAAAGGGGGAGGGGTGGGCCCTTAATCCCAAACTCTAAATTGAGTTAATGTATTTGCCTGGTCTGCATACTCCAAAAGGAGGCCGGGGGTCCCCAAAGATTCTGATTAGATGTCTAGTTTATCAGATGTTGGAGGATAGGGAGGGTGTAGTTGAGACTGCTTTTACATGAGTAGAATAGCAGCTTTGTGTGTTGTGTGTTGTGTGTGTGTGTGTGTGTGTTTATGTCTGTGTCTCTGTGTGAAGTTTATGTGTTTGTGTGAGCTTTGCCAGCTTCAGATGCTGTCTGATGTCTCCATTCACAGAGCTGGTCGATGTCTGATGTCTGGTCTGGTGCTTTCCATCGACTCTGCTGATTCTTTTAGACAACAACGTCACTGACTGGTTAGATTATGTCTTACTGTAAAGGAGGTGAGAGCTGAGTTTGCTCCTATATGTCTGTCTTCAAATCATTTGGCTCTGATGATGACATTTTTTCAAAAGCAAGAGCATCTTTTGCAGATGACATTTCTTAAACTGAGTTTAAATGGGTTCTTAGACTTGGATTACAGTTTTCTTAGGCTTACTGCATTTGGTACATTATGTCTATGAGAGTGCTCATCAAATGTCATGTCATGGATGAAGCTAAATAAAGTGAGACAATGAAATGGCCTCTTTTTAAAGGGTCAGTTCACTCAAATCATAAAACAGCTTTTCCCCCCGTAACGTTGAATGCTCTTTAGCTGCAGAGGGGTGATGAGAACAGATCAAACTAGCACTGCCACTACTGCTTTTGCTACAGACAGTTATTCATATTTTTATGCACTTTATCAAAATAGGTCAAATTAAAAAAAAATATATATAGAAAGAATATATGCCTAATAATTCTGTACTGATAGATTGTAAGTGGGAAAGAAAATCCTCTGGCCATTTCTGTGGACAACCAATTTGACGATGCAAAGTCATTAAAGAAGCAGACACATTCCATGCAGTGTGCCCCTGAGAAATATATTCTTGTTCTCACTCTGTGGGGTACCGCTGCTGTTAAATGCATGGCAACACACTCTGCCTCCTACATTTTGCCTCCCACACATTTCTCCAGGAGGCTGCAGCCTCCTGGAGAAATGACACACTTCACACAAAGGTGCCAGCTGGGCTTGGTGATGCATTTTGCTCGATTTGTCTGTGATGACAGAATAAATCGAGAGTTTATTTCATTAGGCAGCTATGATCCCAGAATGATATATAAAATGAATCATAATCTTCAGGAATTACTGTGTCTTACCTGACTGCATAAAGGAAAAAAATAAAAAATAAAGTATTTATTTTTGAGCTATTGTGAATTATATAATATTTCATACATTTATCCCAATTAATCCCTGCTAAGCTGCATGGCTTAAGGTTTGTACACCTTAACACACACAGAAAAGATCTGCTTACTTTAATCCCTGAAATCAGAGACAATTTCCTTTTATAAAGAACTTAAAAGCTGAATTAGATATAAGGCTGTGCATGCTTATGTTCCCTGTGATTTTTATTGGGGCGTTAGAGGAGCGTTCCCCCGTCCCAGGCTGCAGCCTCCTCTCTCCAGTTTGGATGTTTTCATCTGTTTTCAGGCTTTCTGTCTCCTTCTGTTCCCGCTGAAGCTTTGGACCCTGCTGCTGCAGCCTGTATGAGTAATGATCATTGATCTGCTTCTACAGTAGTCCTCCTCCTTCAGTCTCCACGGCTGAAGCGATTCAACCACTAGAGGGCGTTGGAACACTTTTACATTAAGCAGCGGCCTGCTGTCAAGAGCTGATGTCACAGTATGGAAACAGTGAGGCAGGATTTTCAACTCTTTTCCCCTTTTTTTCTGCGTGTATGTTATTATCGCGGTTATTTCGTTTAATTTAACGGCAAAACATGCAAAACATTAATGTTTATTCAACAGAGGGGCCAGATTTTGTCTTTGGGTGCTCCATCTGTGATGATTGTTTATGAGGAATCATTTTCCTGTATAAATAATAAGGTAACAATAAATAGCCATACTGTTCAAAATGTCTCCATCCATCCATCCATCCGCTTAGCCTGGAGGGGGGGGGGGGGGGGCTACTGGAGTGTATACCACTTGAAAAGGTAGAGTTTTATATTCTGTCCTTTTAACCTGTATATATGACTCTTGGTTTAAGGTTTCCAGTAAGCTTAGTTGATTTCACTTGGAAAGCTCTGCAGCTTCATATGGTGCTCTGCTCGGTAAGCCTCTTAGGAGACACGACCACAGCAGATGTAGGGAGAATGCCAATCAGGAGCTCCTGCTGAGCAGAGAAACCAGACGTCTGTGCCGCTGCCTGCTCGAAATCTGCGTCATGGTGTCAATAAAACTCTGAAGTTGAGAGCCCAGTCATCAGAAGAAGCGGCGGTCACGAAAATGGAGGAAACTGGGAGTCTCCAACAAATCTGAACCGCCATAAAACTTCTGATCGTAGGAAGAGCCATGCTCCCTCAGGACGTCGGGAAGCAGAAGCCTCGCCTTGTGTCGGACCCGGTGTGCGGAGGAGACTGCACCCCTGTCCCGCCTCGGCGCCTGAAGAACCGGGACTTTCCTCTGAGCGTGAAGCGCCGTCGGTCCGGCTCCGCGCCTGAGCACAAGGTGCACTGCGTCCTGGTTGGAGACGGAGCGGTGGGCAAGACCAGCCTCATCGTGAGCTACACCACCAACGGATACCCGACAGAATATGTCCCGACAGCGTTTGACAACTTTACGGGTAAAGCTTGGTCATCAGTGCACCTTAGTTTGTCTTTGATCCGTGTTTCCAGTCACAAACCCGGTTTACTGGTCCAAAGCTCACTGTAGAAAATGACTATAGCTGTAAAGGACTTTAGTTCAAACATGCTCTCTTTTGATCTTCTTAGTGATGGTTGTGGTTGACGGAAAACCGGTGAGGCTGCAGCTGTGTGACATGGCCGGACAGGTGAGCATCACCTTTTCTTTAGTTTCTAAATGTTAATAAACTGTAAGATGAGACAGGTGCATGACTGGAGTTAGGATATAATTACATGGGTATAAAACCCCCATATAATTTTACTCCCTTCTTCCTGATAATGCGTTGCCACGATAGAAATGGGGGCTGGTTGATGGATCGATTAATGTAAGTCATTAGTGATCAGTGAGTAGTTGTCAGTCATTGGATCTAAAATTAGCAGTTCTTGTTTGTGTTGGCTGCCCCCTGCAGACCGCACGAGGATTTATGTCCAGGACTAAAAGCAAGTTCTGGACTTAAATCCTTCAGGACCCCTTCAGCTTGAGTTGCCCTCCAATCCTGCATAGACCTGCACCCCTAACAGTTTAATTGAGTCTGTATTTCGGGCCTTTTGGTGCTTCTGTCCAGCTGTGCTCCATCTCCCTCTTTTGATTGAGGATCTCCCTGAACAAAAAAATCTTTAGAATCTCTGTTTCCCTCTCTCCTGTCATCATCCTTTCTTTAATGCTAGACTAGATTAGGTCAGTGATAGGTTGTTTTGTTCTTTGCAAAGTAAAAGAAAAAAAGGTTTGGCTCTTCAAACTTTTAGCAAAATCCTTCTTCACTCAGAGTGCTCTTATTACCGTGGATCATCCAGAAATTTCATGTTCTCTGAAGAAGACCAGAAAGACCGAAAGAATTAACATTACCTGCTGTAATTATGCTCATTTCTCATCATTAGGAAGGTATAATTATAGTACAATTTATATATACTGTACTTTACATGCGACTCCTGCATGAGCGAAAACCTGCTCTCACAATATTTTTATAACAGAATTGGCATTTATTATAAACAGCAGAGAGTTACATGATGTGAACTTCCCAATTATGTAGAAGGCATTAGTGTTAGTATGAATAAACAAATTAATGTCTAGAGTCAGTTTAAACAGGAAAATATGTTAAAAGGTTTTATAGTCTGTTTATAACTTTATAAATTTATGCACAGTAACACAAAATGCTGTTTTCATGTGTATTTTATGTGTAAAAACTGCTTCTGAATTTAAGTAGTAACTGGTTTAAAAATACTGAAAACACATAGACTGTATATAAAAGATGGACATGGGCACTGTTGCATTAGAAGTTAGCAAAATGCAGCTGTGAGGCCTTAAGCTGAACATTTTGGTCACTGTCTTGGTCATTTTTAGTGAGCGGTGCATCTCAGTTAAAGGAATTTACTTTTCAGAGCTCGACACGTTACATCTATCTTTTATATACAGTCTGTGAACATCACAAATACCATTGTGCCAAAGTGTGGATAAATCTGAAGCTGAAAATACTTCCTAACAAAAGTACTGTTTACTTCTTTTTGGGGAAAAGTATTTGGCAACCTTTGCTAAAAATATGCAGAGTGAAGCCACCTCTGTCTGTCTGTAAAACAAATCAGGTCGATCATAACCTGCTTCATCTTAATATCCATGCAGGGCAAGCTGGAGCGCCTCCGCCCTTTGTGCTACAGAAGTGCTGACGTCTTCCTCCTCTGCTACAGCGTGGTCCGTCCCTGCTCTTTCCATAACATCACCACCAAATGGCTTCCCGAGATCCGTCAGCATTGTCCCGGCACCCCTCTGGTCCTGGTAGGCACCCAGCTGGACCTGAGAGAAGACGTTCAGGTGCTGATCCACCTGGCACAGAACCAGCAGCGGCCGGTGGGCACGGAAGAGGGCCGGCAGCTCGCCCAGGAGCTCGGGGCCGTGAGCTTTGCGGAGTGCTCGGCACTGACGCAGAAAAACTTGAAGGACACTTTTGATTCGGCCATCTTAGCTAGCATCCAGCAGACAGAGACTAACGGCGTCCAGCAGCAGCAGAAGCTAACTCTGAGGAAGAAGACCCCCGATAAGATCAAGAGCCTCTCGGAGACCTGGTGGAGGAAGATCAACTGCCTGATGGGAGAGCAGAACTGTGAATTCAAATGAGCAGTTGCACAGTTCAGTAACACACCTGAGTGATCGATTTAGGCAGGTGGGCAACGATTATCACCACAAAGAGCAACACAACAAGTTCCAGAAAGAATCCAAACAGCAGGTTAAAATTCTTAAACTGACAGAATTAGATGTAGGAAAATGAACTGCGCAGCCAGCGTAAACGGTCTTTATGAGGTATCTAGAGTACAAAGGCAGATTTTAGTGAACTGCATTATGTAGCTGAACTGCAGACTTTTAGTGAAACACGTACCAAAGTGTAAAAATTAGGATCTTTTCTTACGCTGCGTTGATTTTTGTGTAGCTCAGTACTAAAGTATTCAATTGACATTTGGTTACTAAACCATCAACTCTGCTCCGTTTTGTCCGTGCACAGGCCGTGAGAATGATCATTAGAGTGCAAAGAGTTTCTTAAATACTGAGGCTCTAAGATATTCACTGAAATACTTAAAGTAATGAAGGGAAAATATGGGATGCACTGTGTAAATGAGTAACCGATGCTGCATTCACACTCCTGACAGTTTGAGCTTTTGTACAGCAGCTGGACTGTGAATCTGAGGATACACACAGATGTGTGTTTGAATGGATTATTTCTGATTATTGTGTCCTGATGTTGTTCAACCCACTCATCTGAGTGACTCGGTTTGTTTGTCATTTTTACTCCCAACATTACTGGTACTTTGTTAGCTGTACTTTATTTCTCTGTTTATTGACTGGACTCCCGTTCCTGATTGTGAAATATGCTCAGAAGCCTTGATTAAAACTTTATTACACCTATTAAAGATCATTTCTTTCAACAACGTGAAAAGAAAGAAAAAAGAAAACTCGGGCGGTATTCGCCTGCTTCCTTTGTGCGCTTTTATTTATTTTCACCAGAAAAACATGACATCAAGCTAGAGGCTCAGTCGTTGATTGAATGAAGTGCTGTTGATCACCTAATCAACTCTATGGTCCTCCTGACCAACTTCAACCAGGTGAAGTTACATGGATTAAAAATGCATCTTTACCTTTAGAAATCATTTTTGAAAGCAGGCAGTCAGAGAGCAGCTGACTGTAATCTTGTGGTAAGCCAGCTTTTGGATTCATAGTCAGTCTGGTGGAGGCTCCCCCAGTGGCAGCCTCCTCTAATAGAAGCAGACAGGACCACCTGGACTGGATTAGGCCAGCATATGGAGCCTGCTTCTCGCCACATGGAGGCACGCCTCTCTCATACCTCAAGAAGCAGATCGGTGCGCTTTCAAGGGTTTATCTAAATCCCACCTGCAAACTGTAAGTAAGAAAAAATATTTACAGCAATTTAAACACACAAAATCACACATGGCACACTCACACTGTGTGTTTTTTCACAAGGGGAATTCATTTCCTGGAGTCTCACCTTTAGCTAAGCCCTGTGACTGAGTGGGATATTTTTAATATTTTTACACATGGAAAAAAAAGACAAACCCAGTGATAAAATTAAAAATCATATCAAGACTAAAGTAGAACAAACAATAAATCAAGTGATTTCAATTGTGATACAGGAGAACTTTCAAGTACTGTAAAACAATATTAGAAAATGGTAAATATATAGCCAGAAGAGTTAATAAACCTATTAAATACCAGTCCTTACAAAACTAAGATGAATACAAGTGAAATTATTTGTTTTAATCAAGGCTTTTTTGTCACAAAGCAATAAAAAAGTGTAAATTGTTTTTAGACTTCGTAAGACTTTTTATATATCCAGCTGATTTAATTCATGCCAATAATCCTTTCAGGCAGCATGCTGTCCAGAAGTAACTTTAACAGGTAACCTGACCTGACCTAAATTCCCGGAGGCACAAACAGCCTGACAGATTTTACAAGCAGGTGTGGAGGTTTGCTCTCTGGCTGCTAATGCTCATCACCTCAGGCTTTCACTGAAGGGGGGGGGGGTTATGTTTAATACAGTGGAGCCTCCTGATCTAACAGACTGTATGAGATGTAACTATAAGCTACTTTAGAATTGAGGCTTCTTGTTTCAGTTAGTAGAAGAAGCCTTTGAGCAAAATCAAGTTTAGCTTTAAAAACAATCCTGATTGAAAAGTTTGTCAGCCTCGTGAGGCTGTGATGTTATTTAGTCACAGATGTTGTTGGGCAGAGCATTAATATTAATATTATTATTATATTACATTATTTTTTCCTCAGGCTCAAAGTCAGGTAAAGCTCATTTACATAGGACATTTCACACAACCTGAATTGATACAGGATCTAGAATGAGTCCACACCTGTTTTGTGGAGTCTGAAAGAAACTGAAAGCATCTCACTTTAGAAATAATGATAAAAGGTGCTTTTGGAGATGATGCTTTTGGAAGTTTAGCTAAAAATCACAACCAAGCTTCAGGTGCTCACAGGGTTTTGTATCAGGCGAGTTAACAGGAAGTGACTGTCATGCCTCAAACTTGGAACTGGAATGTTAAACTCAACTGTTTGTCCTTCTTTGCCTGTAAAACAGAAAAGCCTTTTTCACCTTTGATGAGGTCATGGGGAGGAGTTTGTTGGCATAAATAGTTATGAGATCTGAAATATGTTTTTTGTAATTTTAACACAAAGAGGATTTCTGGATGAGTTGATACGCCAGCCGATAAAGAGACTGCACTGAACAGGTGTCAGAGTAATTGGATTCTCCTCACTAATGTTTAATTGATTGAGTAAAAGGGACGTGCTATCTTGTGCCAGATGACAGTAGTCACAAACTAACCAGGCAATGAAGCATCCATCCATCCATCCATCCATCCATCCATCCGACAGGTTGCCAGTCTGTCGCAGGAATAACACAGTGACAGGCAACCATTTGCACTCATTTCACACCGATGGGCAATTAAGAATCACCAACTAATGTAACCCCACTGACTGCACGTCTTTGGACTGTGGGAGGAAGCCGGCGTCCCAGAGAGAACCCACGCAGACACGGGAAGAACATCCAAAGTCCACACAGAAATGGCCAGATGGCGGAACAATGAAGCAACAAATTGCAAAAACACCCTCCAGTGATCCTCTATTGCACCAGTGTAGTTTCTTCACTTCACAGCAGTAAGTTGGAGTTCCTGTAAGCTGTCGAGAATTTCAGACAGGCTAAAAGATGAACTTGGCATTAAAGTGGAAAAAGGAGACTTTTCATTTATTTTGAAGTCAAACCTGCAGGGTAACAATGCTTGCTTTATTTTGGTGGCATCTGAACCTTTGATATATCCTGTGAAATTTATACTCAAAAATTTTCATTGAAAAAATTGTGCTGAATTGATGGGAGAGTTTGGGATTATGGAACTTGGAGTGGGTGTAAATATGATTTGACTGCAGTTTTGAACAGAGCTTAAATTTCATGTGGTCAGCTCCTTAAGTTATGAAATGACGACAGCTCAAAAACTGTAGAAAAAAAAATGACGAAAGAAAAAGAGCAAAACTTCCACCCATGTATGACGAAGGCCTGTAACGAAGAAGAAGAAGAAGAAGAAAAAGCCTTTATTGTCCCACAGAGGGGAAATTTGGGTGTAACAGCAGCCGCAGTTATTATAAATATAAGTAAAAATATAATAATTCACACTAAGAAAAGAATATAAATATATATAAAATCAACAAACAATATTAACCTTAATACTACTAATAATAACACTATATACAATGTACATGATGTGCCTGTGTGTTGAACCTTAACAGGCCGGACTATTTACAGTATAAAACTTGAGAACTATTTAGAATAAGATGATGAAATTTTGGATTGCATCATTAAATATTGCTTAATGTTAAAGTGAAACAGCTGATTCTGAGAAATCAGGTTGGAACTGCGACTGATTCTTTATGGAAGAAACTAAATTAAGTATTCGATACTTTCACCTTCAAATCCTTCAAGTTATTGATATTTGACTTGACAAAGGGTATGTAATGTTAAGCTTATTGATAATACTTAATAATTATTCAATTTTAACTTAATTTATTTTAGTTTTTGAGACATCAGACATCGTTTTTTATGCTTACAGTTTCTCAGTTCCCCAAATCCTGCAAGCATTTGCTGATGTTACATACAGGACAGGACATCGTTATTCCGCCTAATTGCATTTTATGTGAGACCGGCTTCAAAAGTAACTCATGAGTTCACCTCATGAGTTACTTTCAATTTAAAGATCACAAATAGCTCTTTCAAACGTAATGTGACCATTTAACATATGTACATGCGTATTTTTATCATCTCTTTCTCGCTGTGTCTTTCTCCTCCTCCACCACTACTCTCTCTCTCTCTTCACTTGATCCACTTCATCTTCTTCCTCCTCACCATGAGCCTCATTTCCTGAACTGAAATTTCCTGAAGCCTCATTTACTTAAGGTTGAAATTAAAAAGTGAATAATTTGTTCATTACATTATTTGTGAGGATTGTTTCATGTCAGAACATTGTTTAATTAAAGAACCAGTTCTATTGCCAGTCAACCTACATACTAAATGCATTTTTGACCAGTATTAAATGTTTTCGAGCAATAAAACATATCAAACTTTGAACTTGTGTATGCTACTAAATTATTTTTGTGCTACTGAAATATTTAGCTTGCTTGTACCAGTGCGGCCACCTGATAAAGGCCACCCTTGACATGACATGGTCATTATGCTTGATAAAAGACTAAAGCCATTTTGTTTGGTGGTTTGTCCACATCTTATGATTATAAAACATATACGTATGTAAATTATACATGCACTAATATAGGTGTACACAACACTATTTTTCCAAGAAACATTTGAAAAAGAAGAAAATAAAAGCTCAAATAGCATTTTTTCATGCTTTGCTCAGAGTGTCACACCTGGTGCAGGCAAGGCAGGGAGGACCCCAAAGCAAGATGCAAGGCGAGAGCAACTGAAAACCGGCTGGTCAGGAGCCAGCTACACCAGCTATACCAAGAACTTGAAAACATGAAACATGAAGACTCAAAACTTGAAAACACAAAACACACAGCTGACGTCAACCTAGGCGGACAAATGACGAGGACCCGAACAAAGAACTAAACAACACTGAGACTTTAAATACACACAGGGAACGAGGGGTGAGCGGTAACATCTGGGCACAACAGGTGAAATGAATGAAACTAAAAACACAGGAAGTAAAACTCAACACAAAACACAGGGAAGACAGGACTGCCAAAATAAAACAGGAAGCGACTAAACATAACAGATGCAGACCTAACACAGAAAACTGGTAAACACAAGGAACTAGAAAATCAAAACATAGCCAACACAAGAAAACCCCCCAAAAATAAAGCCAAAGCAGAACATACGGGGTCAAACGGACCCAGGACCATGACAGAGTATTTACGGATCTGTCAGGTTTCCGAAATGTGTCCCCCCCCCAATAGTAAACTCATTCCTATGCCCTTGCTGGCCCGTCTTGGTTTCCAGCAGCCTGCAGGCCGGGGCAGTCTGACCTATCGGCCTGGGTTGGAATGAGTGCAGCGTGGTCCCCTTTGGTTGGCAGCGACCTGCTGCATTGACCTTGGGTCTTCGTGTTCCCCATGGACGGGTCCCTGGGTGCAGCGACACTGTCATGCTTGGCCCTTGGCCCATCCCGTCGGAGCACTCCAGACTGGGAAGGCCTTGGATCCCTCGTGCATTGGGACACCTCTATGGAGCTTTTGACTGGGGATATGGCCGGTGCGTGCCAGCTGGGATGTGGTAACCCTGTTCAGGCTTACTAGGAGTCAACCAGTCTGTCTGCAGTGACGAAGGGTAAGTAGGTCCGAGGTGTCATGACCTTAAACGTGAATCAATTTTTTACGAGGACTTGGACCGACCAGGCCTGAAAAATGAATAGGAGTCTATGACAGCTATGTTAAGGATGTAATCTAGAGCCACTAAACTTGGTGAGCCTCTGACGGGACCAAAGGGGACTATACATACCAAGTTTGGTCCAATGAGCACAGATACTTTTCGAGTTGTTCAGAGTGAGACAAATTTTCCAATGAATGGGAGTCTATGGCAGCTATGTCAAGGGAATGCGCTACACCCACCAAACATTGCATGGATGTAGGACACCTCCCACTGACTCTACGTGCCCACCACTCATACTTTTCGAGTTATTCTGAGTGAGACAACTCAAAACCTGGTGTTCATGCTATAACCCTAACCCTATTTAAGTTTTATCCTCAGCCCAATCTTAACCCTGCTCTCTTTCAGCCCTACCTTAACAAAGGAACAAAACGGAAAAAGCAAATGAACACACTCAATTACAGTGAACATTCACACACCTGTGCCTTGGCCTCGCTCCAGAATTTCAGTGGCGGCACAGATAGAGGGGAGAGGGACAGCGGATCAGAGGGAGGGATTAATGATTGGTTGCCGAGGGGCTGATGTTTCAAATGTGGCTGTCGACCTGGATGTCGGCATTGATGTCTTACCCTGCTCTTTTCCACATGGTTCCTCCTGCGTAGTCTCTCCTTGTTCTCCTGCCGGCACTCTGGCCCTGTCTTGCTCCGCCAGGCGTTATCCAGTCGTCCTCCTGCCTCGGCCTCCGTGGTGGGGGCCCCACCCACCGCCTGCGCATCATCAACCGGTAACAGACCTAAAAGAGTCAGAAAGTCACGTCAATGATAATTTTAGAGGGGAAATGATGATCGAGGTATGTAACAATCAAGACCATGCAGTTACCAGGAGCAGTTGCTCGCTAGACCACTCTGATCCCCATCATTTAAACTGTAATACTGACGTGAGCACCCCTGAAGACAGCAAGATTGCTGCCCAGGTTCAAACTTCGGGGTCGGGTGCGCGGCTGGCGGGGGCAGGGGTGGTGGCGGATGCTTCCAGGGGGGACTCGGTGGGGACGGACGTCGACAGTAAAAGAGAAGGCAGGAATTATCAAAAACCAAATTATCACAAAGCTCAACCTAGCAGGAAGCTACAGGATTGGAAAATCCAAGTCAATAAATCCGTCGTTTTTCTGGGGGACTCAAATTTAAACTGTTTTACCACCTTACATCGGTGTTGACATCCAGATCGACAGCTTCCCTGGGGCCAGTTTTTTACCATTTTTCTCAATTGTTAGAAACCACACCGATCAATACAGGGACAGCCCTGGTGGTCCTCTCTGTCAGTCTAAACAACAAATATCAAGATTCAGACAAACCGTCAAACAACTGTGAATGGTTGTTGGTGGTGCACAGTCTGCCTTCCCTAACACTGAGATCTACATAGCTCAAATCCACTTTTCTAGCACCTTGACGCGACTTCAAAACACAATTTAAATAAAATCAATTACTTTATAAATAGCCATTACAGCCATTTACCATGCATACCACCGAACCGTTTCAACACAGTTTCCGATGTGTGCATTGGTCAGATGACACAGCCGAGTGGATTTTGAAGCTCTGGTGTGAAACTCTTCAATTACAAATAGTGTTAGGAATGGATGGGACAGACAGGCGAGCTGGGGTGGCGGGCCGTGTTGCCCCTCTGACCACACAGAGAACCATCAAAAGACCAGGAGGCAAAACTCAGCTGGTTTGTGGGCCAGCAGAGAAGAGCAGAATATTGGTTCGACACACATGGCCTAAAAACCCTAGTGTGTCTTCATGACAATATGTCTAATTTTGAAATATAATAGATATAGAAATAACTTCCCTTACATAATAACCTTGAAATCAAAGTATGCTTAAAAATCTCAATAAAAGTGTTATAAAACACTCTGTGAGATATTGTTTGTCATTGTTTTGTTTTTTTATGTATGTACACATTAAACTAATTAGTCTTTTCATTTTAATGCTGGTTTTGATGCCTACCCCGGCCTCCCAGCACACATTTACTTACTGTGAGAACACTAAAAAAGTCAAGTGAAGAACATTCTCTCACCAAAAAAACAAAAAAAAAAAACCAAATAAAATGAATGTTGGTGTTCTTGGTTGAAAAGTAGGACCAGAAATATTAAAATAGTGGATGATATAGGTCAACCTATGTTGAAAATAATAATAAATTGAGCTAACAATCTGAAAAGCATGTAAACTATGTGAATATTGGATAATTGATAAAAACTAACCAGTTGAAATAATAATTTGCATGTTTCCTTAAGATAATTAATTAAAGAATATAGTTTTAAATTCATTTTTGAAACCCCTCTTATATACAAGATGGCAGCTGGCTAGGTGCTCTCCGTTCCTGCCATGCAATTTAGTTAATGATACTGCATAAGGGGCTTTTATTAAGTGTCATTCTCCTTCAGTGAGGTAGTGTTATTGGTTTGCTGACCTTTTGTTGACCGGCTATTCAGATGACAAATCGTTCCACTGCCACTGTGTACAGTGTGGTGGCGGCATGTACATTTTCCTTACATGCAGTGCAGTACACATTCACATTAAAATTCTAATCAGTTTATTGCACCCTATAAATTCTAATATATAGGTATATCTGTTAATTAAAGGGTGTACCCAACATCTCGCCCTATGACAGCTGGGATAGGCTCCAGCCCTCCTGGGATCCTGAAAAGGATAAGCGGAAGAGAATGGATGGATGGATTTTTATTAGTGCAACAATACAATGTTTTAATAGATAGGAAATAATATATTGATACCAAGATCTACAGAATTTTTCAACACCAGGATGAGTTTTATAGAACCCTGCAATGGACATGGGGGAAAAAAAAACGAGGGAAAAAAAGAGAGAGATGTACTTTTGCAAGACCTCACATACAAATATTCAGCTTGAGCTTTTATTCTATGAATATATATGATGTACATAATCAGGTGTGTGCCCTCCATCACTGTGGTTGTTTATGAGCGGAGTGACTTAGAGGAGAAGGGGGCGGGGCAGCACTGTGTGTGTTTGTAGCAATCAAGTGAAGCGGTGATGGCTCATGTTCATTCCTTCATGTCTGCACAGTTTTGGTTACAACAGGCCAACAGGAACCGCTGAATTATAAATTAATGGCGACTTTTGCTGGCAGAGTAACTTCCTCAGTCAAAATGATTCTTCTACATTGGACTTTTTGATCAGCAGCTAGAACGCAGTGTGACTGATGTTTGGGAAATGTGAAAAATTTTACATTGAGGCACAGTACATTTGAATTTTGTACACAAGAGTAAAACATTATACTCAGGTAAAACAACAATAAGAGCAGATCCTAAAACGTGATACTAAATTAAATGTTTGAATTAAATGTATCTGTCAGGTGTGCTTCTCTTTACTGATGGAATCACTGTGGTTGTCATCAGCACTGAATACTGTCAGACGATGAGCTGGCAGAGTCAACAACGGTATTCCTCCATACTGGGTCCTTGTGGTCCACCCACCTGGATTGGATGGGTAGTTCTCTGAACTGAGAACATGCTGTTCACATAGAAATTGTTTTCTGGTGCCTCTTCTCTTTCTACAGCACAGGTGAATGAGCTCGACTATATTAAGGAATACCGAAATACCTGAAACTACAAGCATGAAAAAGATAAAGATAGTTTTCTCTGTGGGACGGGAGACCATACACTGGGCACCGGCCAGTTTGGCACAAGGAGATATTTGCAGTGGAACTTTAAATAAATGAATGGAGAACCAAAGATGAAAAACTGACCCACACTAAATCCCACTTCCAGGAAGATTTTACAGAGCAACTGGGTTATGTAAGTACAAAAGAGGATGCCTTTTATCTTCACCTTTCCACGATCATCTGTATATTTGCGTTTCTTCAGTTTAGTAAAGTCAGCTTCTTCTTGCTCCATCATTCTCTTCTCTTTGTGAATTATGTGTACCGCATGTCCCAGGTAGACAAGGGTGGGCATTGACACAAAAGTGATCTGTAGGACCCAGTAATGGACATAGGATATTGGAAATTTCCAGTTGTAGCAAGCATGTTCACATCCTGGTTCCATAGTGTCACAGGTGAACTCTGAAACCTCATCTTCCCAGACTTTGTCTGCAGCAGCACCCAGGACAAAGATCCTGAACAGGAAGAGGACACTCAGCCAGATCTTTCCCACTACAGTTGAGTGGGACTGGACCTTATGTAGCAGTGAAGAAAGATAAGACCAGTCCCCATGGCTGAAAACTGATTTCAACAGTGGAGGAAAAAAATACAGTCAGTACACTTACAGAAAAGCACAACTATAGAGCATTCACTGTGTTCTACAACAACTTGTTTCCAATTAAACAAGACAAAAAGGAAATCGAAATCAAAGCATGAAAGAACTCTTCTGTTGCTAAATTAATAAAACAAAAACAAAAACAGTGTGTGATATAAAATATAATGTACATACAATATGGTAACTTCAGACAACAGGAAGGAAACAATCGTGGCAAATACATATAATGTCATTTATACTGTATTGTAAGTATAAGAAAGAAAACATTAAAATGAATCAATTCTTTATCTAATATTAATTTTATTAATATCTGATAATATCGAATAAAGCTGTACTAATTTCTATGTAACAAAATGAGCAAGTAAATAGATAACTGAATATAATAAAAGCACTAACAAAGTTGGGTTTGGTTATTGTAGGGACTCTGTTCTTTCTTCAATACACCATCTCACTGCAAAACCAGACCTTACATTATGACAGAAAGAAACCCAAGAACTGCCAAATTAGCAAACACTGGGTTGCAGTAAGCAGAAAAAAACATTTAAGAGAAGAAACCTCAGAAAAGAACAAGACTCAAGGTGGGCTGGTAGGACTTTTTTTGGATGAGACAGAATGGGAAAAAGTATTTACCTTAATGTTTGCTTAAGTTTTAAATTTTACAGGGCCAGTGCCCCAAAATTACACCTTTGAAACAATGCATTTAATAGGCATAGCACAGCCCTGCTTATTCAAGATTTGCTACAGTTAAAAAAATGCCAGGCTGCTAAAAGGGAACTGAGACTGAGTTGTCTTAAAGAAACACAGAACTGTTTCCTGTGTAATGAACAGGCCTTTTCATTCAAAAATGTGGAAACAAAATGTACTCACTCATACAGGTTCAAATATTAGGAGATCTTTGCCATGAGCTCATCCAAGAAGAACCAGAGTGCAGGTGGTGAAAGTCAGACTGAACTGACAAGGAAGGCTTTAAAATCCTATCTGAGGCAGTGGGTTTGGTCTTACTGACTCATATATACGCAATCTGCTGATCACAGCATCTTCATGAGTCTCATGACAAAGTTTCATAACCTACCTCCCGCCAGTTTCTGTAAAAGGAGCGCGGATGATCAAGAGGCAACATTATTTGCTATCACCGTAAATCATCCTAAATAAAGTCCACACCTTTAAGTGGGAGTGTATTTTGGTGTTACTTTGAAAAAGAAACACCCTGCTGAGATGTCTGTGCAAAAGGGGCAATATGAATCATGTGACCTCAAGGTCACAGACACACACCATCTATGGTAAATGGACTAGTTCTATATAGCGCTTTTCTACTCTAATTGAGCACTCAAAGCGCTTAAACACATTTGCATTCACCCATTCAAACCCCATTCATAGAATCACTTGCATATGAATCTAAGCTGTGTATACATTACTTTCACACTCCAACGCTTGCTTCGGAGAGCAACTTGTGGTTCAGTATCTTGCCCAAGGATACTTTGGCATGCAGCCCAGAGAGCAGCCAGTAATCCGATCTATCTATCTATCTATCTATCTATCTATCTATCTATCTATCTATCTATCTATCTATCTATCTATCTATCTATCTATCTATCTATCTATCTATCTATCTATCTATCTAGAGTCTTGGATAAATCCTTGTTGTATTTGGTGGTTGTTAAACCAATGAACACAGCACCGGAGTGGACAGCTTGATTTCAAATAACTGCAGTTCAAGCTGGAGTAAACATCAGCTGTTAATTGCTGGCAGTTGAAGCTGTCTTTATAGTAGTGTTAATTTCGTCGACAAAATATTTTCGTCATAGTTTTCGTCAACGATCCTTTTTTCACGACGAAAACGAGCCGATTGCTAAATTAAAACCACCTGAAAGGATAAAAACGATGACGATTCGTCAAGACGAAACCATTTCCGAAAGTGTAAATTACTTTTCTTGCGAATTTAACACTTTCGTCTTGACGAAAGTGTTAATTTTCAATTAATTTTGTCATCGTTTTTATCCTTTCAGGTGGTTTTAATTTAGTTATCGTCTTGTTTTCGTCATAGAAAAAGGGTCGTTGGCGAAAGACTATGACAAAAATATTTTGTCGACGAAATTAACACTGCTTTATAGACAGTAGCTAACCCTCCATCCTGCCCTGCTGACTGAGGGTGAACTGAGGTAGTGACCGCTTGGAGGGACAAGTTCAGAAAATGGGCTCGACTCACCCATGTTTAGCCAAGTTTCTATCACCAGGAGAAAATCCAAGAGAGAGGTGAAGAAGGCCATGGAAGCAGGGCAGTAAGTTTTGGAGCCAGAGGTACGATCCACTGATAAGCAAGGCTCTGATATTTAGGAGGAAGAAACAGGTAACAGCTGACTGGAATGATGCAGGATGTCTTCCAGAGGGAGGGCACTTTCCCTAATTGCAGACTGAGGTTGAAGATGTGGTGAAGTGGTTCACCCAGTTCAGCAGCGCAGGTCTTCAGCAGTCGGGTACACACATTGTCTGGGCCCTCTGCTTTCATGGGATGAAGCTTCCTCAGCTGACCCTAACTGTCAGAATGCTTGAAGCACAGGTCGAGGAGGAGGATTAGCCACAATCTTCCATTCCAGCTTATTAATTAATCAAAGAACCAAGAGATTTAAAAAATAATCAGGAATGTGCAGCAACATTGCTTCCATTAAATACAGAAAGCTAATAATAAAAAAAAAGACTCCACCAAATGGCTGGAGGTTAGTGGAAGATCGAAGTGAACCCACACACCGAAGGGAAAAGAGGGAAGCTTCTGCTATCCTTTCACAGCGCAGGTAATACTGTCAGCGTGATCACAGTATTGTTCAGAAGAATCAGTCAGCATAGCACCAAAACATCTGCTTCTATCTTGTTGAATTCAATTGGTTAAATTCACAAAGAACAGTCAATGTTTAATACAGTGGATCCTCCTGACTGAACAACAACTTTGTCACTCTGTACTGCTCGCTAGAGACAACAAGACCCATCACCGATGGGATATTCTCCTGTGATAACAAAAATATGAAGTAAATGTAGAAGCCAGGGTAGGCATTACAGCCCCATTTCATAATCGAAACCCTTCAGCAGACATCTGCTTACCTTCTGTAAAACAAATTTTCCCCTGATTGGAGGTCTTTCCGAAACTTATCAAAACTTAGTTTATCCCTGGGTTAGTAAAGATACAGCACATATTCTGGCAAAAATTTATTTTCAATATTAACAACACGTAAATACAAACTATTTTAAGCATGCTGTAAGAGATTAATTTCTGTGATCATCTTTACATTTCTACAAATACTTTTTGGTACCACATCCTAGAACATACACAAACATTTCCATGGTAAAACAGATTACAGAAAGTACATACTGCACTCTTGTACAAAGGTGTATACTACATAAGGTATTTCTATTTATAAAATCTATAAAACACAGCCAGATACAATACATGCAAGGTATTCACGTTATATTATACTTGTGTGGTACAGGAATATTACTACATAATGTAGCCATATTACATAATTTGCTGATATCAATGAATATGTATAACAACACTATAATCATAAGGCAAAAAAGCATAACACATAACACAATGTTGATTACATTTGAGCAGTACTGTTGAGCAGTAGGTTTTCCACAGAGATCCAGGTAGGGTTGGATAGGTTTTTTTCCTACTAAATAAATACATTAATCATTTAAAAACTGCATTTTGTATTTGCTGGGTTATCTCTGTCTGATATTAAAATGTGTTGATGATCTGAAACATGTAAGTGAGAAGCCATATGCTAAAAGTAAGAAACCAGGAAGGGGCCAAACACTTTTTCATGACACTCTATATTCACGACAGGTCAAGTTACTGATGACCCCAAAAAACAGATAATCCTCGAGAAACAGACGGCAGATCCAGGTTGGTGTTCACACTCTGGGTTTTTTGTTGACTGTACTGTACAGTACCGGGTATCCTCCGAGCCTGACGTCTTGATCTGTGAAGCCTGACGTCTTGATCTGTGAAGTAAACAATAACTTATACCACTATTGTACATGAAGTATTAAAGTATTAAACTTGATGTGTTTTCTTAATCTGACTAGAAGAAAAATTCTCCTGTGTGAAGTGCTGCTCACCCTTCTGGCATTGCCGATGTTAGTGGTGGGTATATGACGCTCTCTTCCTGGTATCGGTTCAACTCACCTGAGCTGAAGTTGGAGTAGACAGGGTCTGCTTGGGTTGTAGCTATTTGTATGCTAGCATATTGAATTTCATCCATCTGTTGAACACGTGGATAAGAGTATTAATGTAATGTTGACACTTGACAAACAAAACTGCAATCCAGCTCTGATAATAATATTGTTAGAATCATAAAGCTATCTCCTCTCCCTAACAAATAGATGTACTTACAGTTAAACATCTGCTACTACATCTACCTCATGATATCTTGATTGTGTCCATGAGTTTATCAGGATAAAGTAGAAAAGCATGAAAGTGGAAGGAGGAGGTGAGTAATAAGGGTGAACAATGTTTCTATAAATACACTGGACGTGATCAGCCTGTGCGACGAGTTTGAGCCGACCGGTGACTCTGAAGTCTGAACACCGTGTTTTTGGATACTTGGACTGGAATGACTGAACTCACCTGTGCGCTGCTGTTTGGCCTCTCTGCAGCCTCTGGTTGTGGTTTCCTTGACATTCTGATAAGACAATAAAATGCATGTAAAAAAACAAGATGGATTCATGTTTGAGCATACAAATGTCCACAGAACTTGAAACAGCTTTAAAAGGGGATCTCTTTAGGATAAGATCAGACAGTAGGAACAAGAGGAATGATTACAGCTAACAGAAACCTTATACCAGGGGTCGGCAACCTGTAATCCGGAAAGAGCCATTGAACCCGGTTTCCACGGAAAACAAAACAGTGAGAGCGCAAATACTGGCGGAAGCCGGTAGCGGCTACCGCGAGTGACGCATATATTGGGAAACGAAAATAAATAAATAGATAAATAAATGATTTTATTTAATATTCAAGATCACGATAATGTTTCAATTTAAAACTACAACAAAAACCGAACTGACAAAAGTAAAATGCACTTCAATTGAATACTTATAAATTACTTCCGTGAGCCGCACAGAGCCGCAGATTAAGCCTGAATGAGCCGCATGCGGCTCTGGAGCCACGGGTTGCCGACCCCTGCCACTATACAATAGTATGAGGTTAAATTATTCAACCCACCTCACCTGCAATAAACTGAACTTATGTTAATAATTGTACTGTAAACAAGTCAGATAAGTCTTGGTAAACATTCAAAGGAAGTCAAGCCAAGAAACCTGAAGGATTGGAGTTTCTGTAAAGATGAGTGTGTCAAGATCCCTCCTGAGACCTGGGTATCAAATACTTATTTCACGCAGTGACATTCAAATCAATCTCCAACTTTCATTTAAGGTGGTTTTTTTTTTCTGGATTTTTGGTTCTTTCTCCATTCTGTATATTACCATATAAATTATGACTATTCATTTGCCAGCTAAGTCTCAGTGGACGTCTTGAGTTGATTAATATAAGTCTTTTTTTTTTTTTTTTTTAAGCCTGTCATGTCTGGCAGTTTTCGCACTCAGAATATGATCCGAATACGCTGGTTGTACCAAACATATTTGCTTTTCCAAGAATAGCTCTTTAAGTTTTACAATAGGCTACTCTTGTTAGCATGTATTAGTTTGTATTTTATTTAATTTAATTTATTTATACCAGGCGTGACAGGCAGAAGGAACGAGTATGAAAAGGAGTGAGAAAGAAAACAAAAACAAAACAAAGGTGAGAAAAGAATAATCAAAGAATGATATCCACCAGTGGCGGATGCTGGTCTTTCAATGAGGGGAAGCTCAATTTCGGCCTACATCATAAAATGTGTCAGTTTATTTATACAGCAGCACCCGCTGGACAGAAACTGCGATAGAAGTCAGAAAGAGTGATAGAAGTCAGTCTCCAACACAAGCAGCTACAAAAACCCACCAGAAATAGAAGCTCGATTTGTCGCTAGTCGTTTTTAACAAAGAAATGCCGCTAAAGAGGATTAGGAAGTCTCCGGTGTCAACTCAGAACAGAATGAAAATGCTCCCACGGATGTTTACACCAAACGATCGCTGATTCCGCTCATTTCGCTGTCAATCAAAAAAAGGGATTCAGCCTCAGACAGATCATCCAATCATCATGCAGAAGCTGAGCGTCCGGGCCAGCCGAGGCCCGCCCCCTGCCCATAGACCCCCAGAGACGCTGAGCGTCCGATGGCGTGACAAAGCCCAGCATTTATCCAATGACTCGTCTCGTTTCGCTTGCAGTCTTAGCTTCGCTATTGAACTCTGTAGACGCTCAGCGTCCACGCTGTTTAAAGCGCTGAGAAGCTGCGGGAACGAGTGAGAGGAAAGCCGTGTCGTTACCAGTGATAAGAAGCTGATTCTGAACAAAGTTGTAGCGAATATTTAGTCAGTGACATGTACACACAACAGTATATATTTGACCACTTATTTTTTGACATTTTAGGGGAAGCTGAGCTTCCCTTGCAGTCTTAGAGCAATCGCCTCTGATATCCACATATCTACACATGCACATACATACGCACACACACCTACACACACACAATCCTGCTGTTGCTTGCAAGTAATGTGTGTACAGTATGTGCCTCTGTCATGGAACGTACTCACCAATGGAGGCAAGAACTGCAATCATATAAGTCTTAGTTTTTGAGACAGCCCTTTGATCTTTGCTTTGCTCCCAGCTCAATCCTCTGTGTATACATTACATTTATCAGATAATTAAATTCAGTGTGTTGTTAGTTCAAAAAGGTTGCCAACCAATTTAGTAACCTTACATAATAGTCGGTGAATAACAAACAGTGATATTAATTGGTGCTTAAAAGGGTTCCAGCAGCATGGAGCATGTCCATTAAACTTCCTGTCCTCCTTACAAATATCATTAAATCACACAATGGAAACAAGAACTAGACTGAGTAACTTCAGCTTAACTGAGGCAAAGCTGAAAATCTTTGATAGTCAATAGATGTGTTTTAGAATACTGTTTTTGAACTGACTTAAAGATAAAAGCCTTCAGAATACAAATCAGATACAATAATATCTCACCTAAACCACAGCAAGAGAAAGAGGAGGATGGCGACCAGAGCTGCAGTAGAGACCGAGAGAGAAACGTAAGTTTCCACGAACCTGGAAACAAGTGAAGCACAAAAAAATGAACCTAATGGTTAATCAGTGACTGAATATCAGACAAACAATTTTCTCATACAAAGAATTAATGCTGTGAACTAAGATCAAAAGAGGCATATGTGAGGATCCCAGAATGGTGTGGGGTCATCATCAGGCAGGTCGGATACTTACCTTGAGCCACAGTCAGATCATGTGACGTGGAGTTCTGACTTCCTCTGGTGTTCTGGGCAACACAGTAATAACTCCCATTGTGTTCAGGTCTGAAGTCAGTGATGGTGAAGATCTCTCCTGATGCTTTTGGAGATTCTTCATCCTCCTTGTACCAGGTGTATTTAGCTTCTGGGTTAGCATCACTGCTGCAGGTCAGAGTCACTGAGCTGCCCTCCACTATCTCAGAGGGACTCACTGACACAGAGGGAAGCTTTGGAGCATCTGGAGGAGGCCGAGAACACCTACTCAGTTACTTTGAAGCTAAAATTAAAGATTCAGTGTAGGAGCCTAAATGCAGTTCTGTGATGTTTAGTTAAAAGGGGGTACCAATAAATAATTTCAGTTAATTTAAAGACAGTTTAAGTTCACAGTAATATTAGCTAAGTGGTTTAGAAGGGATTAAAAGGCTTATTTACAGGTATTTTTACATTATTTTTATGTCATTGTAATAAGTTGATCTTTTAAAAGACATTTGGATGGTTTAAAGTGGATAAAAATGTAATTTATGTAATATTTCTGATGGTGGGAGTATATAAGAGTTTGTTGTTTTTTTTCCAGTTAGTGCAACTTTATTTGAGGGTGTGGGGTACGTTTATTAGGCTGTCTGGCAAGGTGAGGGTGGGGCCCCATGTTTTTTGGCCTCTCTCATTAACGTGTTTTGGATATGATGGATGCTTAACGCACAACTTTGGGAATTTTCTGTACCATCATTTTTTGATTTTGCCTAAGAAATGGTTTAAACTTTTACGAGTGGTTTTGTGGATTTCTTCTTCTATTGAAGATAACATGGGAATTACTGAGAGCATCAAGCCAAGCTCCACAGTGTGGAACCCACATTCAGTTTGTCAGAAACTGCAGTGAAAAGTTAGAAACTCCACCAACAATAATAACATTATAGGAAACTGTTAATCCCAGCTGATAACTGACCTGCTGATGTTTACTTACACTGGACATCTATGAACAAAGACACAGTGAGCTGATCCTCAGACGTGCAGTAGTAAATTCCTCTGTCCTCAGAGCGATGGAGGTGAAATGTAAATACCTGCTGGTCCTAGAGGCAAGATTTGTGTTGCCCTGTGTACAAAGTGTTATTAGCTGGCTGATTAGCATCTGTGCGACAGGTCAGATTCACTGAGCTGCCCTCCACGATCTCACAGAGGGACTCACTGACACAGAGGGAAGCTTTGAAGGATCGGAGAGAAAAGATTTGAAAATACTGTTTGAGCAAGTTGATTTCCTTCAATTGAAATAAATGAAAAATAATGACTGCCCTAATTGTGTTAAAACCAATGTGACATTTTGTTGGAGAAACATTGAAGTGAACTCACACACTGATGGAGAGCCGTAATCTCGTATCCTGTGAAAGCACAGGAGACGGTTTGTCTCCAGGATAAAAAGTCATCTATATAAACAGAAGTTTGCTGTGTCATGTTTTTCTGTCCGTTCTTGAACCAGACGTAGGAAAGAACGACCAGCTGGACTGCAGCTGCTTTTGACAGTTCAGCTCTGCCTCAGTATGAGACTGATGGGACTGCTATTATTCTGCTCACCTTCACCTGCAGAGCTAAATATGACACACAGGGAGTGAATATGTAGCTCTCTCTACATTTTACATCCAAATGCATGAAACGGTTACTTTTCCTGCTACTTCAGGGTTCTAGCAGAAGTTGATCGCCTGGTTTTACGCCATGCTGAGGTTTCTTGTGCGGGGCTCAAAATTTCACCAGTTTGTTGCAATTAGAGGCAACATCCTATTCACGCTTGATTTTGGGAGGTTACAGACAACAAATGGTGATCAGCGTGAACGTGAGGGTGAAAAAAAAGGAAAAAGGAAGCTCAAATTACAATTTCAGGTTTCCTATTAAACATCAAATCCCAGCAGCTGTGAGAGGCCCTGGAAAAACCATTTCCCAGCAAAATGATGTCACTTACTGTTGTAGTTAGTGGATTGCATTAAAAACCTGATAGTTCATGCTGACAATGTGATGATGGATATTCCAACCTAAAAAGTGCTGTTAACAGCTGATTGATCGATAAAAGACCTGGATATAATGTTTCTGTTGTGTATGCTTTTTTACATGATTTCTGCAAACCCATTAGTAGAAATTAAAGCTGGGACACACTGAATGCATGATATGTAAGTGTAACTCTTATGGTTGATATGCAAAAAGAATTATTGCTCTATTGATCTAACCGTTCATCACTCAATTAGCAATGAGCAAGGCATTTTAGCATCTAATTAGATTGCTAATGCGAACCCCCCACCCCCGCTACACGTGCTGGGCTGAATTTTTTCTGGCTAGAACCTGCACTTACTGAAACCCTGCTCACAGTGTGTGTTCATCAGTACCTGTGACAGTCAGAGTTGTTCCAGGAAAACTGTTCTTCCACTCAAACCAGTATGTTTTGAGTTTGAAGTTATACTGGGCTGCATCGCTCTCTCTGAGGTCTCTGATTCTCAGAGTGGAGCGTCCTCTTTCTCTTTCAATGACATCAACACGACCTGCATACTGGGAGTCGTTTCTAAGGTCCTCATGTTGTGAGCCATGCTGCCTCTGATGAATACGTTCAGCACTGAACCAGAATGCTGACTCAACAGGATCTCTGTGACTGTATGTGCAAGAAATGTCCACTGATGAACCTTTGAGGGCACAGATGCTTCTGCTGGTGTACGCCACTGTGTTACAGTTTGAACCATCGACACCTAAAATATATCAAACAGCACTGTTAGAGCAAGATTTGGCAGCAGCAACACAGAGCAGGTGGTGGTTGGGACACTTATTACAGGATAAGTGACAGAAAGTGGCTTTATGTTAGTGGAAGAGTGAAGGAAACTCACACACTGAAGGAGAGGGAAACTTCTCGTATCCTTTTACAGCACAGGAAATGCGTCTGTATACCAAAGTATTTTTCAAAAGAAGACACTTGTTTGTGAATGTTGAGTTCATTCTGGTACCAGATGTAGAATGAGGATCAGGTACACAACTGCTCTGACATGTCACCTGTCTCCAGGTAGGATACAAGATTGGCCAAGTTTTTATCACTTGTACCTGGAGAACTAATAAAAAAAAAACAAAACACAAATATACACAACATTGATTACGAGTAGTGTCCATAAGTAAATCTTTCATTTTGCAATCATGTCATATGTTTTAAGATAAAAAAAAGTTACCTGTGACAGCCAGAGTCACTCCAGGTGAGCCAGCATATTTCCCTCCTGGTTGGTTTGTTATGAATCTGAACTTGTACTCAGCTGAGTCGCTCTCTCTCAGGTCTGTGATTCTCAGAGTGCAGTCTGTTTTATCAAAGTGATATTGAACACGACCTGCAAACTCTGCCTCTGTCCTCAGATCCCACAGGTTCATCACCTTCTTTTTAGTAAACCAAACAACTTTTTCAACGACAGTCACATCCCATTTATTTTGGATGGGTATGTGTATCTGCAGCCTATGTCCACTGTTTGATCCTTGTAAGGCACAGATCTGAGTAGAAGTGTAAGTCACTGACCAGCCATTGTGGCCCTGCACCACTGCAACACAGAGCAGAAACCAAACAATGAATGCTTCTGGTTTCAAAGGTGTGTCCATGCTCTCTACAGTTCATGTCTGTGTGAGCTGAGACAGGACGCCACACACTCTGAAGGTGCAGTGAAAGAATGCATTTAACCTGTGAACCATGAGGCAGCAGAACTGAAGAGAATAAAAAGAAGGGAAGCCTTTCTAAGAAGAAGAAGTGACATGAAATGCAGAAGACTGAAGTGTGAAATACTGGCAGGCCCAGCAGTATTACAGTTATTACAACAAAAATACAAATAATGAATACATGATTAAAACTATGTTTTGTTCAAATCTTGTATCAAAAATTGGGAGTTTGAAATGTTTTCAAAGGTACGCATGTAAATGTTTCATAATTTGATGTGTTTTTTCTTACAGGAGGTACCAACAAATAAAAAAAAGCAAAAAAAATAAATAAATAAACCTGCAGCATCAGTAAATTATGAAAAGTGTAAACACAAATGACCTGATGAAGTAAAAAGACAGACAAGAAGTGCAGCTTCTGCTCCTCTCTGACCCATGGTTGGACCCGTCCTGTCTTTGCTTTGGCTGCAGACAAGTTCAAACACATCAGCAGGTAAACCATATGTACAAGAAATTATGCCCATCACATAATAAATAAACTGATGTGACCTCACACGTAGCTGACGGTGCTGTCCACATCCAGTGTACCCTCTCACAACTATTAAATGCCAAAAGTTTACAATATGCAAAGACAAAGAAAACCAAGTCTTTGGTTTAGGAGGTTACTGGAAAAGCTAAACTGAGAAAATGAATGTAACAAATGCTGAAGAAGGTGTGATCTGTTTCTTCTTTTTGATTTCCTTCCCCTTAGAACGTGCCAGGATCACAAAAAACTGTTGCGTCGTATATCCAGTGAACAAGTAGTGACGATAGTTTTGCGTCACTGTGTTGTTAAATATGACCATGAAATTGAGCTAATCATTGAGTTCATCATTTTACTTCTGCACATCTAAACAATGTTGCAATGTTGCACACAGCATGCTGTGTCCACGTCCTGGGATTGTGTGTGTAGATCTATGCTGCTGCTGCTGTGCGTTTGTGATCTTTGTGTCCTTTCCTGTTCTTGTCATATCGAGTCTGATGACTGAATTTATGAAGCAGGTGCTTGTTGCTTTATTGTTTGTTTCACTTGTGTAATAGTGTATTACAGTGAAAGGTTTCAGTCTTAAAATTTCAAACAGTAGTGAGAAGTGAATAGCAAGAAGTTTGAAGCACAGTGTTTCACTTATTTAATATGAAAGAATTATAAATACTACAGTTTATTTCACGCTCACTGGACTCACTGGACTCACTGGACTCACTGGACTCACTGGACTCACTGGACCAGGATCAAGGCCATTCACTCCTGGAGTCTTCCTAGTACAAATTCACTTGTCTTGTGCTCAGTAAAGGTTGTGAACTGTGCAGCTGCTTTGACTGGTTCTGCATTTGGGTCCGTTTAGCTACCAACTTACAAGCCATGACTATCTACAATCTGGCCGGAACATGGACCCCAGTAACCCACTAAAAACAGCTCTGTATAAGCAGGGTACTATCCCCACTGAATACACAGAGGCTCTGGCAGTTTCTTGGGACCAGCATGCTCTCATTAACCAGCATCTCAAACGCCTCATTCGTCTGGTCAAAGCTAGTTCTGCTGGCCATGCTCCTGCAGTTCCTCTCACAGGCACCCTGGCGCCGTCTATCCCCGCCTCAGCTTCCAGGGAAGTGCAGGGTTCTGGCTGGACCAACTGCCAACCCAGCCTCCCAAGAAGTGGTGTTCCAGGATGCTGCCCCTCCCTCTCCAGAGCCATTGATGTGGGAGGTTGGGTGCTGTGGAGGTTTGCTCCTCTAGTGTGTGTTGGTAGTATTGCAATCACCAAGCTCCTTCCACAGTGATGCATCAAAACTGTCCTGCGTGGTGGGGTAACTCTGAGGTAGGGCCTTTGTTTGGGTGGAAGCTTTTTTTATATCAACTCTGATCTCCACCAGCACTTATGATGTATTCATTGAGGAATTAACTAGTATCTCGTGATGAACTGGCCTCATGTGAGGAATTGGTTTCATTAGCCTTAAGAATTAATAACCGGCTTAGAGAAAGCTGAACTGAGTCCCAGGAGCCTTTCTCTTCTGGTCCGTCCCATTTTCCACTATGTTTTCACCTTTGTCCTTTGCTTCCGGCTCTAGCCCAGCAGGCTCACCTAATGATAACAACCCTGAAACCCATGCGGGTCGGGCAAGCCTGGCTAACATAAGAGAGCCGCCAAGGCAAATGAATGCTAGATTGTGTATCTACTGTGGGCAGTCTGGCCATTTTATTGAGACCTGCCCCGTGCGGCCAAAAGAGCTGGCCCGCCAGTAGAATCGGGGAAATTGGTGGGGAGCTTGTTGTAGTCAGTCACTGCATCTCACGCTCCCTACCGTGCTTTGTTTCAGTAATGACCTGGTTCCCCTTCAGGCCCTGATATACTCTAGTAGATATACCTGCTAGATTGTGCCCTAGCTGCACAGCTATGTATTCTTGTACAACTTCTCGCAACACCTATCAGTGGCCACTATACCGTTTAGCCACCATTACTCATCGCTCCGAGCCCTTCACTTAGTAGTATCTGGTAATCATCATGAACAAATACAGCAGGCCTTTCAATTACTTTTTCTTCTGGGCCAGATTTGAAAATTTTGAGATGCCACTGGCCAAAGACCCTACTTATATTATTTCTTGAAATTTACTCTAAATATGCTAACACCTGAACTAAGTCATAAAAATAAATAAAGGAATTCACAATAAAGGCTTTATACTGCATCATTTATTGATGAGCAAAATAATTCAAGGCATTGCAAATTTTAACATTTGGTCCAAAACCTTGACCAAGATATTTTTAACAAGGCATCTATTCACCACACATATGTTTAATAAAAAAAATGTAATAATAACAACATTTTGCAACCAGTAAAGTCTTCTATAACATTTTAGATGTATTTGCAAAAGTGCATTTGTTGAACTAGAAAGACCAACTGATGCAGTGCATTAAATATTTCAACAAAGAAACTGCACCAAGTGAACACTTAACACAACTGTAAAATTAAAGCTTCTTCTGCATATTCAACGTAATGCTGACCTAATGAGTTCAGTCTTAGAGTTCAGTCTTTGGGTAAAATAAACAGATTTATCAGTCCAAGCAGGGTTAAAACGGCGATTTTCATTGTCAATTTGACGTTTTTTGACCTGTCAGTGATATATTTTGGCGGTTGTCGCACTTGGAGAGAGTATTCTGGGCTGGCGTTGCTAGTGGTGCGTCAAGTACAAGAGGAAGGGCGGGAATTTTTCAAACTGTCACAGCAAATGTGCTTTAAATGCGTTTTGCAGCTTACGTTGGGTCAGTCAGGGGGTGGGCCAGTCAAAGGGGGTTCGCGGGCCGGATGTGGCCCCGGGCCCGCTAATTGAATAGCCCCTGGGTTTAGAGTGACAGGAAAGCAGGAGGAGAGATGGGGGAAAGACTGGCAGTAAAGAGCAACAGGTTGGGACTCAAACATGCACTGCTGGCTTCTTGCCTCACGACATACATGGTCACCTGCTCTACCACTGAGCCATCCCAGCAGCCACTACTCTGAAGTACCCTAAGAACCACAAGTAAGCCAGCAGTCTGAGAACAAAGTGTTCTATTGGGGTGACATGGTTCTATGAGGTCTTTAAGATAAGATGAGGCCTGATTATTCAAAAGGTTGCATATTGTATCACTTCCTGTTCCTGTTTCGGAGCACAGTGTTTTGCTGTCTGTTAGCTGTTATATCTGTATAACTCGATTTATCTGGATAATAACATATTTCATTATGTGTTATTATCCACCTACTTTAAATAGCATACTCTTTGCTGAATCACCTGTATTCACATTACTCACTTTATTTATTTTTAGAAATTCGCTAGCTTAGCTCAGCTAGTAGCTTAGCCCTTAGCCAACTCACTACCAGCATGGCTTCTTCTCCTGTCTCTCCTGCACTTTCCTGCTCTGGGTGTCACATGTTTAGTTACTCCTCGGCCTCCTTTAGCAGTAACGGTACTTGTAATAAATGTAGTCTGTTTGTAGCTCTGGAGGCCAGGCTTTCTGAACTGGAGACTCGGCTCCGCACCCTGGAAAATCCTACATCTAGCCAGGCCCCTGTAGCGGGTGCGGACCATGGTAGCTTAGCCGCCGTTAGCTCCCCCCCAGCAGATCCCGAGCAGCAGGGAAAACAGGCCAGCTGGGTGACGGTGAGGAGGAAGCGTAGTCCTAAGCAGAAGCCCCGGGTACACCACCAACCTGTTCACGTCTCTAACCGTTTTTCTCCACTCGGCGACACACCCGCCGAGGAACAAAACCTTGGTTATTGGCGGACTCTGTTTTGAGAAACGTGAAGCTAGAGACACCGGCGACCATAGTCAAATGTCTTCCAGGGGCCAGAGTAGGCGACATTCATGGAAATTTGAAACTGCTGGCTAAGGCTAATCGTAGATTTGGTAAGATCGTTATTCACGTCGGCAGTAATGACACCCGGTTACGCCAATCGGAGGTCACTAAAATTAATATTGACTCGGTGTGTAACTTTGCAAAAACGATGTCGGACTCTGTAGTTTTCTCTGGGCCCCTCCCCAATCAGACCAGGAGCGACATGTTTAGCCGCACTGTTCTCCTTGAATCGCTGGCTGTCTGAGTGGTGTCCAAAAATGACGTGGGCTTCATAGATAATTGGCAAAGTTTCTGGGGAAAACCTGGTCTTGTTAGGAGAGACGGCATCCATCCCACTTTGGATGGAGCAGCTCTCATTTCTAGAAATCTGGCCAAATTTATTAACCCTCCTAAAAACTGACTACCCAGGGTTGAGACCAGGAAGCAGAGTTGCAGTCTTACACGCCTCTCTGCAGCTTCTCTCCTCCTGCCATCCCCCAAAACCCCATCCCCATAGAGTCGGTGCCTGCTCCCAGACCACCAAAAACAAAGCTAAAATCAGCAAAAAGCTATTTAAGCATAAAAATTCAAAAACAATAAATAATACAGCTTCATCAACTGCACCAAAAAATAAAACAATTAAATGTGGATTGTTAAACATTAGGTCTCTCTCTTCCAAGTCCCTATTAGTAAATGATTTAATAATTGATCAACGTATTGATTTATTCTGCCTTACAGAAACCTGGTTACAGCAGGATGAATATGTTAGTTTAAATGAATCAACACCCCCGAGTCACAGTAACTGTCAGAATGCTCGAAGCACAGGTCGAGGAGGAGGATTAGCTGCAATCTTCAATTCCAGCTTATTAATTAATCAAAGACCCAGACAAAGTTTTCATTCTTTTGAAAGCCTGACTCTTAGTCTTGTCCATCCTAATTGGGAAAATCAAAAACCTGTTTTATTTGTTATTATCTATCGTCCACCTGGTCCTTACTCAGAGTTTCTGTCTGATTTCTCAGACTTTTTATCTGATTTAGTGCTCAGTTCAGATAAAATAATTATAGTGGGTGATTTTAACATCCATGCAGATGCTGAAAATGACAGCCTCAACACTGCATTTAATCTATTGTTAGATTCAATTGGCTTCTCTCAAAATGTAAAGGAGCCCACCCACCACTTTAATCATACTCTGGATCTTGTCCTGACATATGGCATAGAAACTGAAGACCTAACAGTATTCCCTGAAAGCCCCCTCCTGTCTGATCATTTCTTAGTAACATTTACATTTACTTTAATGGATTACACAGCAGTGGGGAATAAGTTTTATTACAGTAGAAGTCTTTCTGAAAGTGCTGTAACTAAGTTTAAGGATCTAATTCCTTCATTATTATGCTCTTCAGTGCCAACACAGTGCAGAGCAGCTACCTAAACTCTGCTCCCAGTGAGGTTGATTATCTCGTCAATAGTTTTACATCCTCACTGCGTATAACTTTGGATACTGTGGCTCCTCTGAAAAGGAAAGCTTCAAATCAGAAGTGCCTGACTCCGTGGTATAATTCAGAAACGCACAGCTTAAAGCAGATAACCCGAAAGCTGGAGAGGGAATGGCGTCTCACTAAATTAGAAGATGCTCATTTAGCTTGGAAAAAGAGTTTGTTGCTCTATAAAAAAGCCCTCCGTAAAGCTAGGACATCTTACTATTCATCATTAATTGAAGAAAATAAGAACAACCCCAGGTTTGTTTTCAGCACTGTAGCCAGGCTGACAAAGAGTCAGAGCTCTGTAGAGCCGAGTATTCCTTTCACGTTAACTAGTAGTGACTTCATGGATTTCTTTACAAATAAATTTTAGACATTAGAGAAAAAATTATTCATAACCATCTCAAAGATTATTCTTCATGTTCGGCTGCTTTCAGCACTGCTGGTATTTGTTTAGACTCTTTTGCTCCAGTTGATCTTTCTGAGTTAACTTCAATAGTTACTTCCTCCAAACCAGCAACATGTTTATTAGATCCCATTCCTACTACACTGTTCAAAGAAGTCTTTCCAATTATTGATGCTTCAATTCATCCAGGCCTTCATGTCTTTAAGACATTCCTTCAGTTTAACTGATGTGTATCATCTGGCTTAATGGATAGATAAAGTTGGGTATCATCTGCATAACAATGAAAATGGATGCAGTGCTTTCTAATAATACTGCCTAAGGGAAGCATGTATAATGTAAATAAAATTGGTCCTAGCACAGAACCCTGTGGAACTCCATAATTAACCTTAGTGTGTGAAGAAGACTCCCCATTAACATGCACAAACTGGAGTCTATTAGATAAATATGATTCAAACCACAGCAGTGCAGTACCTTTAATACCTATAGTATGCTCTAATCTCTGTAATAAAATGTTATGGTCACCAGTATCAAAAGCTGCACTGAGGTCCAACAGGACAAGAACAGAGATGAGTCCACTGTCAGAGGCTCTAAGAAGATCATTTGTAACCTTCACTAATGCTGTTTCTGTACTGTGATGAATTCTGAAACCTGACTGAAACTCTTCAAATAAACCGTTCCTCTGCAGATGATCAGTTAGCTGTTTTACAACTACTCTTTCAAGAATCTTTGAGAGAAAAGGAAGGTTGGAGATTGGCCTATAATTAGCTAAGACAGCTGGGTCAGTGATGGCTTTTTAAGTGGAGGTTTAATTACAGCCACCTTGAAGGCCTGTGGTACATAGCCAACTAATAAAGACTGATTGATCATTTTTAAGATAGAAGCTGCTTTCAGCTTTCAGTGCTGAAAGCAGCCGAACATGAAGATAAATCTTTGAGATGGTTATGAATAATTTTTTCTCTAATGTCTAAAATTCTGTTTGCCATGAATAATAATAATAACACATTTTATTTATAGTTCACGTGAACAGTATTCATTCCTCACAGCTCTTCCCTTCTCAGCTGTGAGGATCATCTCATCAGCTCATCTCTACCTGACAGTGAATCATGTCCAGCTGCTGTCAGTCAGCATCTGGCTTAGAGGGACCTCTGGACTCAGTAAACTTGGACTCGGTTGACTGACACTGACTCGGGGGACTGCTGCTCAGCTCTCTTGATTTTCTGTTTGACTCTGATGTTGAGCTGCAGCCACAAAGTCAGAGATTATAAGATTTTTTTCTTCTATCTGCTTCCTTTCATTTTATGAGATTTGTTTTTTTGTATTGAAATTTGTTTTGATTTTAACTAAAATGAATAAATGATTAAATATAAGTCAGTAAACAGTGATGTGTTTGGACTCATTGCAGAATAGTCATGTTTATCTATGCAGGTTTGCTTTTAATGTGTTGGCGATCATTGTCATGCTGAAGAATGAAGCTGATGCCAATCAAATGTTTTTAGATAATTTTGCACGGTGGATCAAAATCTGATGGTGCTTTTCTGCATTCATAATTTGATCAGATTCCCAACACCACCACCTGAAATACAGCCCCACACCTTAACTTAGAGGCTGTAGACACTCTTGTACCTCTCTCCTGACCTCCTCTGAACATTTTGATGATGTTTGATGATGAAATTTGAATTCATCACTCAATAAGACCGCTCAGAGAGAGAGACAGGAGACAGAGAGAGAGAGAGAATTGATAGATATAGATAGGTGTGTGTGTGTGTGTGTGTGTGTGTGTGAGTGAGAGAGAGAGAGAGAGAGAGAGAGAGAGACATATCTTAAAAGCTTAATTCTCACCATCACTTGGGTGATACCTGTGAATAAAAATACAACTGTAACAAAAAAGTGATAAAAATTAAGCCTGGGTGCTATTTTTGTAAAATTTGTATACTGTATACGCATGTATACAAAAAGTCTTGCTATATACATGCGCAACAAGCAACACTGAGAACTCTTACTCAGTGCTGCTTGTTTACTGGTGTCGTTTTTCTCTCGATAAGCCCGTAAATTCAAACCGACCAATCATAGCGAGACATGCAAATCACAGCCACCATGTCACGCCCCACGTTCAATAACCTACCAATGGTTGACAACGTAGGCGGTGCCCGGAGGATTCAAACTGGACATGGCTACGGGTAGAGCTCCCGATGAAAACACACAAAATAGAAGGTAAGAACTGAATTGAAATTTTGTATTTTATTGATATTAACGTAGATCAAGAGTTAGCATTTTTTTTCCAGCCACTGCTGAAACTACGAAGTTTTGAAACTGCTAAACACGCGTTATGTTTGTGAGACTGATAAACTGCCACTCATCAGCTTGTCAGCAGGGTTCAAGCTTGCTAATTTTAGTGTAGCTGCACAGCGTTAGCTAATGTCAGCTGCTGAACGTCGCTGTAATGCAGATTAATACACCCACACATTAGATTAGTCACCTTTGTGTAGCAATTTAAATGAGCATTTACATTAGCAATGTCAGCTGAGTGACTTGAGGTGGCATAAAACCTTGTCGCTGCTCATGTCAACATGCTCTTGGGCGAGAATTTCTTTAGCCACCTTGGATGGTAACTCACTGGGTGTATCTATGAATAGGCGGATGAGACACCGATTCCAGACTGCTCTGGATGAGAGTGCTTACTGCAGCCGGTGATGTGCCAAAAGTGATCGACTGGCAAAAAGTGATTTCTGATGTATGTTTACCTTTGCTTACGTTGATACATAGAGTGCGGCTAGCAGGACTTATGAAGATGTTGTATATAAAATGAAGAAACTACCTATTTTGCAAGTGTCCTTATGACTCTGCGTTATTGTACCTACATTATAATCACCCCAGTGCAATCTGTGCTGCCCTCTTGGCCAGAAAAATACATTTTTCATGTCACTGGCACTGTTGACTCAGATAAATAAAAGTGACTGCCAAAAATTGATTGCAACTTCTATTTTGGGACAGGAATCTTCTTTCTTGCTCAAAATGACTTGATATCATTTATGAGAGATATGTTTGACCAACAAGTCATTTACAACAGTTTAAATACCAGAAATCATTTTCTGGCAAATATTGGAAATCACTTTTTGGCTCATCAGTTTTAATTTTTCTAATTATGACCTATGTACAAAGTCCTTCTCACACATGCACATATGTATAATCCTTATGCATCTCCTCCTCCAGTACAGTGTACAGTATGGTGATCAACCATGAGGAATCTCCTGGGGCCTCTCATGCTGGCCGACCACCAGTCATCTTCAACCCGGATTTTTTTGTGGAGAAACTCCGCCATGAGAACCCAGATGTTTTCCTGGAACTGGTGCTTAGTAACATTACTCGACTTATTGACCTTCCTGGGACAGAGTTTGCACAGCTTCTGGGTGAGGACAGCCCCAAGACCCCAACAGGTGGAAATGGAGGATTTTTCCGTTCTTTCAACTTTCTTAAACGCAAAGGTCAGACACTCAGCTAGCACGCAACTGTGGTGAAAGCTCAAAACATTTGTGATGAGACTGTGCTGTTGGAAAGCACACTTAGAAGTGAAAGCGGTCTGAGAGGGCTTTAATTTTCAGTGTTTTCATTCATACGTGTCCTTTTTTTTTATGCTTTCACAGATAAAGGCCTTGTGTTTGGAACCTGTCTGACAGAAAGCTGTGTTGCCCAGATGTACAAGCTTATTGAATACCTCAGCAAAAGTGAGTCATTTAAATAATATCCACAGATTTCTTATTCAGATGTTTGTCCTTGTCCTCTTCTCTCATTCAGAAGGAAACTACACTGACTGCTAGTTTAAAAGAGACTCTTTTGTAAAGGGACTTGAATTCTAACTTTGTATTAAATTGTAGCAGCATATGTATTTGTCCCACAACGTCAGCCATATTTAATTTGTGTGGAGGCTTCCTCAATTTGTGCACTCATAAGGCCAGAAATATACAGTTCATTTTTAGAGTGCTTTTTAAAAAAAAAAAAAAAAACATAACGGACTACCAGGTTAATCTTGAAAGATAGATATACACTGCAAATTTGATTTAACAAGTACTAACAAGTAGCATGTTACTCATGCTACACATTTGAATAAACTTTTCTGCACTGCCACAACTTCTTCATGCTGTACAGATAAACTGACCAGCCACAGTGACTGTAAGCACAAAGAAAAGTATGCAGCATGTGTATTAACTGTTCCAATAAGATGTATTAATTGGGACTGCATGATTATGGGCAAAATTAGTATCATGATTATGCACGACGGATGTGAAGAAAACTTGTAGCAAAGTACTTGACAGGTGAGATCCCTCCATGTTTCCCCTGGGACATTTTGCATGCAGCGCAGATATTTTCACTTTGGAAACGTAAACACATGTTTTGTCTCAGTAAGGTGACCATGTCTTAAAGCCTTTGTTTCTCTAGCTGTTTAGTGGACACACATCTTGCACCATGTGGAATGTAATTGCATTGGAGATTTCAGTGTATCGTTGTGAGCTGGATGGATGCGCTGACGTGCTGTACAGTCTCCCTTCTGATTGGACAATTCATGTTACCAACCACTGCAGGGTTTTTCTTCTTGGCTTTCATTACCTCTGCCAAGGAGGTTATGTTTGTGGTAGCGTTTGTGTGTGCGCGTGCATGCACATGATTGCTCAAAGTGTTTTGAATGAATTCTGGTAAGACCTTGTAGGGATGTCAGAGTTACAGCCTGGTATCGGACGACCGCTTGCTAGTGCTAATAGCTGAGCCCGCTTGCTGATTGTGGTGATAGCGATCAGCTCCGATAGCGAAACCGGTGAGCTTCTCAGCCCAATGCAGCGCCGGGCAATCAACCACTGGCTAGAACCCTGTGTGTAGAGTGGGGTCATGTTAACAAGCCATTACAATGTGGCTTACACCTACCAATGTCTTCAAGGTCAACTTGAAGATTTATCAGTCAAAAATTCTCTAATTCATCCCAAAGGTGTTCTGTCAGGTTGAGGTCAGGACTCTGCAGGCCAGTCAAGTTCTTCCACATCAATCAGTGGAGGTCATTGTCCATTTAATTGGGTGAAGCCGTGCTCGAGATTAAAGGTTGATTAATATCTCAAGTTTAAAAAAAAAAGAATCCCTGAATGGATCCAGAATGTTGACATTTGTGCTTGCTGATTAATCTGTTCCTACACACTTAGATCTGCATGTTGAAGGATTGTTTCGGGTTCCTGGGAATAGCGTTCGGCAGCAGGCGCTGAAGGAGCTCCTCAACAGCGGGGCTGATTTCAGCCTGGACTCTGGGGACTTTCACCCCAACGATGCGGCGACGCTGCTGAAGACTTTCCTGGGAGAGCTGCCAGAGCCCCTGCTGACACACAGACACTTCCATGCTCACCTCAAAATAGCTGGTAGGAATACACACAAATACACCTGTTTAGTTATTGTGTCATGTTTTTGTGAAACATTTGTATTTTGTAGCTGCTCTAATCTTTGTTTTAAAAACCACTTCTTCCAGACATGACTCTGTTTGATGAACAAGGCAACAAGACTACAATACCCAACAAGGAGCGTCAGGTTGAGTCCCTGCAGCTTCTCTTCCTGCTTTTACCTCAGGCCAACCGCTCACTGCTAAAACTGCTCCTGGATCTGCTCTACCACACTGCCAAGCAGCAGGACAAGAACAAGATGTCTGCCTTCAACCTGGCCCTCATGTTTGCCCCACACGTCCTCTGGCCCAGACATGTGAGACTTGTAGTTTACTACATATGAAAGAGTCTAAGAACAGAAAATAAAAACCTTGTAAAAGTGACAAAAACAGCATCAGTGAAAAATTGAATATACAGAAGGCTAGAAAAAAATATAAAATTTAATCACATTTTATCTGACAAAGATTTGAAAATCTTGGTAAATGAATTTTGGAGTTGATATGCATGTGCTACTATTTTCATTGATTCTGCATTTTCGTGGCAATAGCCTATAAAAGTTATATCTGTACAGCGGTAAGATTTACTAAATATTCTGTCCTCTCCTGCTCCAGATGACAGCTGGTGACCTTAAAGACAATCTGAAGAAACTGAACAACAGCATGGCTTTTCTCATCAAACATTCACAGAAACTCTTCAGGGTGATTACTGACCACACACGTAAACTGAACAGTTAAACATTTGGAAAGTGAACTTCGGTTTGTTATACACTACACTGACCAAGGGAAGAAGTACTGACGGAAATCAGCTGCGCTTAAAAAAAAAAAAACTCATGTGACTGATTTGATGAGAGACATGTTTCTGTTGTATGTTGTTCAGGCTCCGGTCTACCTACGGGATTATGCTAGAATGCACTTCATTGGGACCAAGGCTCTGCAGACTAAGGTTAGTGGAGGAAGTTCACATTATATTGCATAAGGCTGATGGTTCCACATCAAAGTGGGAGCCCAAATTGCACCTGATCCATCCATCCAAGTGTGTGTGTGTGTGTGTGTGTGTGTGTGTGTGTGTGTGTGTGTGTGTGTGTGTGTGTGTGTGTGTGTGTGTGTGTGTGTGATAGCTTAGAAAGCACTTTAAGTGCATAGAACAAAGTGCTGCATCAAGTACCAGTCCATTTACCATTCCTTCAGTTCATCCTCTGTTTGGACCAAGTCATCTTAGCTCCATTTATCCTCCCTTTAAGACAGCTTGGCTGATTCTTGATATCAGGTGGGGCCTATGTGCTCAAAGCCAAAGCTGTGATCCTCAGAGTGTCATATTAGGGATATCCTCTCTTACTGACATCATAAAGAGCCAAGAGTTGAGAATACTGTGTGATACTGAATATATTTAAAGCAGTCTGAAGCCTGAACTTTCAGCTGATCTTAATACCTGACACTGTGAAACACATTTATTTAAATAAGCAAGTAAAAAATGTTTATATGCAATGATAACAGTATATATTGGTACAAATGAGACTAATCATTTCATCAAGTTTTGTTAGCAACCAGTGACTCGTGGGCGTTCAGTCTGACTTTCCCTATGCTGTATCAGGATGATCTGGAGCTTCTGGCAGCAAGCAGCTCTCCTGCTCAGCGTGCAGTACTGCCTCTGAAGAGGACGGCTGCCCCGGGCCCCAGCTCTCAGGAGCAGTGTCAGTCACCAGCCAACCAATACACAGAGGAGGCCTTGAAGGAGCTCTTCAGACACGTCCACCACAACATGCCAGACTCTGCCAAGAAGAAGAAACTTGTCAGACAGGTTCACTTCAGGGTCTTTTTACTGTCCTAGAGTCTAGCACATCAGTTTCTTTTGATATAAATTGTAATGTGTTGTTTTTGTGTGTCCTGTGTGCAGTTAGTCAAACAGACAACCTCAGGGACGCCTGCTAATGACAACAGTCAGGTCCCTCCAGCTCCCAGCAAGAAACACCCCCGTTCCCGCTCCTTTGGTGGTCTCATCAAGGTACTAAATAATTCTAGGAAGTCTTGAGAATTTAAGCTTGAGAAATGAACCTGATCTGTTCCAAATTTTATACGCATTAATGTAAAGAAGGAGGACACTGCAGAGAACCTGTGACTCACAGAACCACCACATATCGTGAAAATGGTGAAGAAGCATGATCAGAAAATTAAAGCGCTTAGAGGCTGATTTTAGTGGAAATGATTAACTTCCTTGATTAACTGCTGCAAAGCTAATTGCCTGTGTGGATTATGTAACTTCCCCGATTCTGATTGTTGCCACGCGTCTCCCTGTCAACAGCGCAGGGCTCGAGGGGAGCAGCTGACAGCCGAGAGACGAGTCCGACACATCTCCCCCGACGCCCTCACCAGAACCGGAAGGAAACCTGACAAAGAGAACGTGTTACAAACGGTGAGGCTTTTTTGTTTTTCTAGCACTGACATTATCTTCATTATCAATAAAAGCAGACGACCCCAAAATTTCACCTTTCTTATGCTACTGAATATAAAAACCTCATGAGCTGAATGGTTAGTAAGATGCTCTACTTGGTATTTGAAGCCGGGACCCTTTGCATGTCATACCCTCTGTCTACTTTTGTCTTTGTGTGTGTGTGTGTGTGTGTGTGTGTAGGTGAACAGCCCTTTGAATGGTCCTGTGTTGGGAAAAGCAGGACTGGTAGTAAAAAACCCAGATTTTGCTTTTCACAAGGACAAAGCTTTGAAAGTTTCCAAGGTAAAACTTTTCATTCCAGCCACTAAATGATTGTTTTTTTGCATTTAAATGAATTTTGGAAGGTGTGTTTTTTTTTTTTTTTTTTTTTTTCTTATTTACTGCTTTTTTAAAAAGAACTCACACAGACTTAACCTTTTAACTTTTTTAAAAATTTCCTCTGTTTAATATGACCAAATGAAGACCTCATTCTTTTTAATCCATGCGTCAGAGGCTGTCACGCCTAAATGGGAATGTTGCTTACCTTCTTAATTTGGAACCATCTGTGCACACAAAGCAAATTGAGCTAGATCAAAAAATCGGGCTGTGTGATTAATCAGATTTTAGTTTCATTTATGAATTTGGCTATCAGTGATTATACAAAAAGAAGACTCCATCTCACCCTGTCTCTAGCTTCCTCATGTGTCACACCAACCTCTGCATGTCCTTCTTCACTACATCCATGAATCTTCTCTGAGGTCTTCCTTTTTTTCCTCCTGCCTAGCAGCTCCATCTTCAACATCCCTTGTCCAGTATATCCACTATCCCTCCTCTGCACATGTCCAAACCATCTCAGCCTCATCACTTTAACTTTGTCTCCAAACCTGAGCCGTCCCTCTGACATACTCTGGTATACAGTCAAACACTCAAGAGTGGCACAACCTGTTATTAGGTTTAGGAGTAATTACTTTTCCACATAGGCTCAGGTAGGTTTAAATAGTTTTACCCCCCTTAATAAATGAAATAATTTAAATACTGCATTTTGTATTTACTCTGGTTATCTTTGACTAATATTACAATTAGTTTAATGATCTGAAACATGTGTGACAGATATGAAAAAAAGAAATTAGGAAGAGTGCAAATACATGTTCACTATATATTCTCAGTGATGAAGCTGAACAAACGGATCCTGTCTCAGATCAGCCGTCCACTGTGCTTCACCTTTTCACCTCTCACATTGAACCTGATCCCGACTTTGATTGAATGACAAACTGAAGTAATTAAATTACAACCCAAACAGCACAGCAATGGCACTTTATATAGTAAATGATATTTTACAAAAACATGCGCATCTTTTTCCACCGTTGTTTCTGGGAATGTTGATTAAATCAGTGATTAAAATGCTCGCATTTTTACTTTGCCTATTTCACATTTTCATTGCCTAATTGTAACATTTTACTGTTACCAGTTTATAAAAGGATCAAATTAATATCGAGCAGAACTGAGATCAGCTTGTTGGTGCGGCCCTCTGAACAGTCCCAGGTTGTTGTATGGAGCTTTTTAACCACTTACTTACAGCCTTCCTTTACCTCAGTGCAATCACATTTGTAACTTCCATCCATCATTTTCTCTTCCTGTCATTCGGAGCACAGTTGAGTCATTTTACTTTGGGTCGTACATCACCAGCTGCTGATGTCTTCTCCTTCGCAGCCTGGCTGTGCTCGGCCGTGTGTTGTTTCCACCTTCAGCAGGGATAGTTTTCTTCCATATTTTGCAAAGTGCTGTACTTTGCTGGCGGTTGTTGAAGAAGCTGCCTTTTTACATACTGAGCCATCATCAGAGGCTGACACTCAGCTCTCAGACATGTCACATAAAAATGTATACTGCTGTTATTGTGGATGATATGAAATGGCACAGATCTACTGGCCATAACTCTACACTGGACAACCCTTTATCCCCCACCACATTCACATTACATACACATTACATTTATATTTAAAGTAAATGAATCACTGTGTTACATAATTGAGACAAGATTACAAGTATTGACCAAGACACTTGAGATTATGATTTTTGAGTTAATTGAGCAGCCCTATAAGAACATTTTTATTAATTTATATGGGAGGGCTAACTTTGTTCTTGCACTTGTATCATTTGTGTGCATTTTTTTGATTGTATAGATGAAATAATATTATGATTGAATATCACCATTAAAATCTTCCATTCTTCCGCCTCTTTTCCATCCATCCATCAGCAGGACTCTCCCTCAGTGTCCAAGATGTGCTGCTCTCCTCCTCAGGAGATCCTGTAAAACCCCACACCTCCTCCTCATCCCGGACAAGACTCGGGCAGTATTGATATTATTATTCCTCACGTTTATTATTGGTTTTTAGTTTATTCGTAGTGTTTTTACTGTGACTAATGCAGAGCTGCATAAGCATTAGCCAGTACAGCCAAACCAAAGCCAGAAAGTTTTCCTTTGTCCTCGGTATTGACTGTTTACAAATAGTTAAAAACATCTTTTCAGATCTTCTCCCCATCAACGGGATCTGAACAATGAAAACTGTAAAATTACTATTTCCTTCAGTTTAATTTGTCTTTGAGTTCAGGTGATTGAGGCAAAAAAAAAAAGTAATAGATTATCTGGAGATTGAATCAGTAAGAATATAATAATATTCAGACTGCAGCAGCAGGGTTTTTTCCACTCGATATGATGTTAACTAATCACATTTGCACATTAAAATGAATTTGAATCATATTGCGTGTCGCTAAGCTGTGGGGTTATTGTCCAATGTGAATAATATCAAACACTAACAGGATGCTTGCTCTGGTTTGGCTTTGCTGTCGGACCCGTTTGTGCCGGTTATCAGTTGATATTTTAGCTACTGTATCAGAATACATGACCACTATCTAGCTGAGTTTACAGTCTGTTGTAAAGTGTAGAAAATGTATCCATGTTGTAAAGTATGTTGTTGTCTCTCTTTCTTTCTTTTTTTTTTTTTTTTACATTTTTAGACTGTTTTTATAAGCTTTATTAAGATTTTTGGTACATTTGAACTCTCGGGTTACTCTACAGTAACCGGGTCTGCTGTTTGTGTCTGTCTTTTTATTTGTGTCTGCTGATCCTGAATCAGTGAGCAGGTCACCTTATTTTTTTCCAGAATATGAAACCAGTGACTGGGATACGTGTCACTTGTGAAATATGAAATTTTACATTCCCAGAATCTTATATGGGAGCTGAAATATATGTTTTTTATTCTTTAGCTAGATTTTGGTGGGTTTTTCTTAAAGGTGCTATACTAATATATTATTTTGAAAGTCCAGATGTTGTTTCCTGTCTTTGTGTTTTCCTACCTGCCGGCAGTGTTGCCGGCGTGGTGGTCTCTCATCCTGCAGACAGACTCCAAGTCCACCGTCCTGGGCTGCAGCTGGTGATGATAGTTCTTATCCTGCTCTGTGGAGTGAATTCGCTCAGCACAGTGGTCATCAACCAGTTCTTCACCTTCTGTGAAGATCATCTGAGAGCAGACCACCAGGTGCAGCCCAGTGTGGAAGAGTCTGTATGTGGGGCTCACCGGAGAGGCAGCCGAGTCACAGTGAGGCCACAGCAGTGACTTTTCCAGCATGCAGGCGCGGGAACACTAAAACTAGTTAGCGGTGACTGAACTTTCAAAATAAAATACTTGTATAGTACCTTTTAATAAAAGTAGTCAAAGATTTGTTGGTTTAGGGGAAAGTTGAACGGGTGGGTTTGTTTGGATGTTTATTCTGAGGAAGACGAGCGGTAATAGTTTACAGTTGTGCTCTTATTGTAATTGGTTTGGTGTGTTAGTAAGTTCCCAAGAATAGGTCATACTCTTGGGAACGTATTACAGAAAGAAAGGAGCAACAACAGTTTGTTTATTCTGTTTTAATAAATGATAAAACATAAGACTGTTACAGGCATGTGCCAGCACAAACCTTATAGACAGGTAAGTGTGATTTACAGCTGATTTTTAATGGACACCAAACACCAGCATTTAGTAAAGAGACCATTTACATCTTTCTCTACAGATGTCATAACACTGCAAAAAATGACTCTGAAACATTAATGTGTCATATAGAAGTTAAAGGGACAATTTAAGTAATCTTCCTAGTAACATGTAAAAAGGTTGGTGAGTACTCAAGAAGCAGATTTTTCTACAGCAGCGCATTAAAGCAAACTACAATAAAATATTCTGTCACACAGGCAATAAGTAATGTTATGTTTGTCTATTTTTACATTTTTTTTTTTTTTTTTTTTTTAAATATGTGACCTTTTTTTTAAACTTATCTCCTTTCGCCTCAACGTAACTGCTCATTTCGTTGGATCGTGCGTGTGAGCGCACCGGTTTCAAATTTTCAGCACCTAAAACTAATTCGATTTGCCCGAACAGTTAGAGGTGCTGGTTTGACATTTGGAGAACTGTTTTTAATTCTACAATTCTCCAACATCATCACTCCTTCTTTTAAAAAAAACAACTTTTTTTTTTCTTGCTCTGGTGTTGGAAATCTGTTACTGCTGTACCTGGTTTTGAAAGGATTGTGGATGTTGTTGAGATGAAGTGTTGGAACGTCACTGATGGACACTAAAACCCTGCCTTCTTTGTTTTATGGCGTTAGCATTAGTCTTCTGAAACTAAATTGGGATTTCTTCCTGTTGTTTTAAACTTTCTTCTTCACTTTTCTGTACACAGTTTGAAGGGAGAACTCTTTTCTTTTTTTTCTTTTAACTTCAGATATGTTTCTCTGTGGTGGGACAAAGTGAGCCGTCTGTACGATGTGAAACTTTTATATCTTTTATATACCTGCATGTTTTAACTCTGTGTTGCACATCTGTTAGATGATACATGTGAAACATTGTTTCTGTTTGCTGTAAATGGCCACTGATGAGTTCTTTGTACACTGTGAGAAAACTGGATCACATACAAAAGCTAACTCTGACTAAAGTGGGTGGAGCTTTGATTTTTAAGTTTATTCCTTAGTAATGGAGGTCACTGACACATAGTAACAGGTTACCTTTTTTTTTTTTTTTTTTGGGTTAAACCTCCTGTTTTCTCATTTGTCCAAGCACAAACTCATCTGTGACTATTGCACCATGTGGTGTAAACTGTGGTAACCTGTTTTTGTATTTTAGTGTAAAATAAGTTAAGCCTGTACAGTGGATTCCTCGGTGAACTCTCCACTTTGGAATTAAAACCTTTGTTTTCTACAGAAAGCTTGTTTGAATGAATGTTTCATTCGTCTGGACTGGATTTTAAATCGAGGCCTTCGTTGCCCGTCAGCAGCTGCACAGTGCTCTTCAATGCAGTGAATGTGTTTGTCCACTAAATGGTGCTGTTGAATAATGCAGAGGTCTGTCTCCAACTTTGTGATTCAGGTTAACTATGTGATGATAGCTTCCTGTGTGTGTGAGCCAGTCTAGGTTTTTACTGCATACAGCTGCACCATGTCATTGTAAGATATCATTCACTCCAGATTTTTGTCACTGCTGGCCAGCTTCAGAGCTCCTGAGTATTACCCAGCATTCACTGACACCTTCTCTCAGCATGGTCTGTGGTCATTATTGATAAGTACACTTAAGCCAATATTTCCCATGAAATCACTCTTTAAACTGGAGCAAAGGAAAGAGTTTACATATTATAAAAGCTTGCATATCCTTTAAATTTTAAAATGAATAAAAACTGCACCAAATATGTTCTACCTGCTAAACCTCCACTGAGTGAGTGTGTGTGTGTGTGTGTGGGGGGGGGGGGGGGACTCAGCAAGATTTTAGCATGGAAAAGTTATGTCTGTTAAGTGCACACAGAGATTTATGATTGACGATCACATGACAAATTGAAAACTAAAAGAGTTTGCAGATATTTCATTAACTGCGTGCTCCTTCAGACCTGTACATAGATGAGCCAGAACATTCAAACCACCTGTCTATGTTGCTTTTGTCCCCAGTGTGCAGCCAGAGCAGTGTGGATGCAGGACTGTGAGGGTCCTGTCCTGTCGCTGATCAGAGTCTGGGAAATTTACCTTTGTTGTGCTACCCAAGTCGCTGATGATCCAGCTGAACGCTGCATTGTAATGAGATGATGTTCTTCTCTGAAATAAATCAGCCGCTGGACTTGCACACAAAACAGTTGTATGTCTGGGTATCTCACTCATTTCTGAAGATGCAGCTTGAAAATAGAATTCACAAGGGCAGTTGGCACCTATGTCTCCTCTAATTTGGTGGCTTCATTTATCAGATTTACCAAAACATTTAATGGCCACACCAATGTCATCAGCAGATATGTTATCTCTTGTTAGTGGGATTAAAACGTTAGGTGCCAAATGACATTCCATGCAGGGAAAAATACTGGAGCCTTTGTGAATGGATGCCTTTGAGACAAAAGCATCTGCTCTGTACTTCCAGAAATCAATTCAGACGCAGTCTGCAGTAAAAGCCCCCTCCGTACCTCGCCACCCACCCCTGCCTCAGACAGCTATTATGGCCCTAGAATTAAGGGGTGCCAGCCCCTGGAGATGTCAACATCTTGTCTCCCCCCCTTTGTTACCTAATATGGCCAAATGAGTCATTCAATTCAGTCGCACAAAGGAAGCAGCCGGGCTCTGCCTGTGGCCAATTTGTTTTCCATCACTTCTGAAGTGCGCCTGGTTAAATTAACCCGTCATTCTGAGTCTGCCGGGAGAAGACAAAGTGAGGCCACGAGCAATAATCACTCATGTATAGTGGTAAATAAAAAGCTGGGTAAACTGTGCCCTCCAGGTGTTAACAGTCACACTGGAAAGTAATAACAAATCAGATCTATCATTTAGGGGATATCTAATTACACTCCACAAAGCTGTTGTATCAGATGTACGATAAAGGAATAAATGTGACAACTGATACAAACCAAAGAACCCATTTTTAGCCCGTTTTGTTCCTGCGATGAAGCGAGGTAATGCTTTACCCCGCTGTGACTGAGATCCCTGTAAGCCTGATCTATAATACAGCTTTGCTTACCTGAGCGACCGACAGAGCATAAGTTTTACAGTTTGCTGCTCTTCTCCTTTTCTTTGAGCAAGGCACCGAGTAACAGCGTGTTTCCTCATAGATTAAACACCCTGTCACTGGTAAGCAGTAAAGGTACTGTACTGTTGACCTGCAACTGTATCTGGATTTTCTCCATGGTATCCCTGGTAGTTCAGATTTTTCCCCTCTTCTTTTTTCCTTGGTAGTATGGTGATCACAAAAAGCTGAAGCCAGGGTTTCTGTGGAGACTGGGGGGGGGGGGACACTGCCAGGCTCCATTTGAATTTCAAAGCCTTGCCAGTGAATTCATAATAGACTTCTGAGTAAGCTCTGGCAGCTTATGGCATTCCAGTTATGCCAGTCTCACACACCCCCTCCCCTCCCTATCCAACCCAAGTTCCTGCAGCCCGGTGTGCAGTCTTGGCACTGAGCCGTGGCCAAAAAAAAACCAAACTTCTATTCTCTCCTTTTATTTCACATTTATTGTTCTTCCTCTTCCCAAATGATTTCCCCTTTTCTCTTATATTTTCTCCCAATTGGATGCTTCATGGTGATCACAATTTCCTCTTCCCTTTCTTCCTTCTCCCTCTCTCTTCTCATCATGTCCATGCAGCCTCGGGCTCTTTCCTTCCCTGAGGGAAGCGAGCGCATGTGGGCGAGAGAGATAGACAAAAAGAAGGAGAGGGCAAGAGAGAGAGAAATGCTGCCGTCACCTCCAGTGATGGTGGCGGCTCCCGCTACCGCTGTCACTAAATAGATGTGAGTTCACTCTGGGTGCTGGTGTGTGTGGGCGTCTGTGCGTGTGTGTGTGACTTGGGGGGGGTCGTGTAGGAGGAGTCTTACTGCTGTTATTTGTAAAAGCTTTTGATGGATGATTACTCTGTGTATGTGAGATAGAGGGAGTGAGGGAGTCCCCCCCCCACCCCCTTTCTTTTTTTTTTTTCTAGTGGCTCACTGTTCAGTGCACAATGACTCAATGAAAAGTAGAGGGGAGAGGCAAGCACACTGTACAGCTGCATGAGAGAGAGAGAGAGAGAGAGAGAGAGCACAGGAGAGTAAAAGAAAAGGAGCCAGTTGGAGGGAGCTCTAAAGCTGGTGACAAGTAGAAGAAGAGGATATACTTGTATTTTTTCCCTCCTCCTTTATTTCCCTAAAAGGCCACTCTAGGATCAAGTGGCAGTCGTTCAGTTTGAGCTGAACTTCACCTGGCTGTGCTGCTGTCCGTCTCAGCCCCTTTAAACATTTTCCTGCTGCTTCTGTCCACTTGTGTAAAGAGGCAGTGCTGGTCAGTCATCCCAGGCAGAAGGAAAGGATAGCATCTGTTGGCTGGTTTCTGCAGTGTTGTGGAGCCCCACAGGAGAGCAGAATGCCTGCTGGGAGAGGAGGGGATGGAGCTGCTGGGTCAGGAGGCTGTGGGATGATGGCAGCAGCCCCCGGCCGGGTTCTTCGGTCTTGGATGCGGATGGTGCTGGCGTGGAGCGTTCTGGTGCCTTTGGCAGGTCACGGAGGTGCAGAGGCATGCCCCACTCCCTGCAGCTGCCTGGGCAACACGGTGGACTGCCATGGCCTGGGGATCCACGCTGTACCCAAAAACATCCCCAGGGGAACTGAGAGGCTGTGAGTAGACATACACTGACCATGCATGCATTCATATTTCACTGTACCTCAGAGGACCGAATAGGATGAGGGGAATCCTTCAAAGTGACGGCATACAGCTGCTCTTCACTTAAAGGAACAAGGAGCTATTTAAATCTATGTTTATGTTTAAGGCTGAGTTTTGGGTAAAGGTTTGGTTTATAGGTCAGGATATTAATAGCTCGCATGTATATACTGTATTTGTTAAAGAAGGATTGGGCAAAACTGAAAAATAAGGATGGAGTTTCTGAGTGCACTGAGCTGCAAATTAGTCTGCATTGGCTGATTTGATTATCAGTGCATCTCACTCTTTTGGGCTGTTTCATAGTAAGCTTTGCATATTGCTTCTTGTTTATGGTGGTGTGTAATCTGTTCTTCTCTTCAGTTGTCTGTTTAACCTCGTAGAAAACACACACACACACACACACGACTGATCCGCTTGAGTTTCAGGATTCAGTTGCTGCTTGGCAGCATCATTTCTTCGTGTATCTGTCTCTTGTTCCCAATTATATGTTTAATATTTCTTTCTTTTTTTTTCATCTCTATCTTTTCAGAATTTAAATTCTTCATAAACTGCTGGTAAAAAAAAAAAAAAAAAAGACAAAAAAGTGAAAAACATCAATGAAACTGCTTCTTTTCTCCTGGACTTCTTTTTAATCCATTTTTCTTCTGTTTCTCTTTTCACTTGATACCCTGACATGTTTTGTCCTCTTTAGCTGGTTTCCTTCCTGTAGGGCAAAAGCGTTGTGGAAAAAAAGCAGTGATAAAGAGTTCTCCTGACACGTCGGTACACACATACCTGTACACACATACCTACTCAGTCTAATGAAGCCACTGCAGAAGTGGTAGGTAGTGGTGATGATGTGCTGGCCTACATTACATTAAAATGAATTTCTAATTTTCTTTGTTTGTAACTGAGGTCAAATCTTAGAAATACTTGTCAGTGTGATGCAGTCCTGTTTAACACCACCTACCTTAGTAATTTACAGCAGATCTGTATTAGACTGCAGCACATCTGACATGTTTGCAGGATATCAAAGCAACTGAAAAATAGGCCATCAGTGATGATCAGATTACACATTTCAAAATTTGAAAATGTTTATTCTGATGCTCCTAACTTACAAGTCAAACATAAAGCTAGCTCACTGCACTGTATTTTCAGCGTTCAGGCCTCTGTGATTAAAAGTAAGCTTTTCTAAGGCTAATAGACTGTCATCGCTGACCTACTGATCTAATTTTGATGAAACCAAATCGTACTGCTCCCTCACATTTCTTATGTGATACATGCTTGTATCATTAAGCACACGTGCAACCTTCCTCCTGTGTTTGTTTGCGGTTTCTTAGGTTTGTGAAAAGGTCCAGGAACCGCAGCAACCTGAGAAACAGCGTGGCCAGACCGTATTTTCTAAGGTAGCAGTTGTTGATCACGGGTATAATCTTGCTGCATATCATTCTGAGCGTCTGATGATATCTTTAATGTCTTCCTGTACTCGGCGTCTCTGCTTGTTCTGCGGAGAATTTGTGTGATTGCTGAACGTTGGTGCAAATCGTCACCTCTGGCACTGAGCCCCCCGTTTATGATTTTGATGAACTGCTTTGACTCTGAACTGAGTGAAATATTTAATGTGGCGTCACTTTTGTTCTTTGCCTTTTTGGCAATCATTCATGCAAATAATCAAGATCCACCTCAACAATGGACTCACAGATGGACAGCAAGTCTCCAATATCAGCAAACACAAATTCCACTGCAGTGAGGACAGTATGTGTACAAATAAATTAGGAAGCACTTAATCTATTTCTCTCCGCCACTGAAGGTATCAGTTGACTGGTTGTCTCAGTGCTTGGTGAACATGTATGTGTTTGTACATGCTGAGTGTATGTGTTTATTTCAGGTTGTAGAGTGCCTCTGTATGAATAATTGATGATTTTCAGGGGTGCCAGCAGAGAGATACATTATCCTTGGTCCTCTCTGGTTTACTGTAGCGTGGAGAATGTTTTTCCCTCTAAGGCTGATAGCTTTATGATCAGGAATGAGGGCTTGGGCTCTTGGTCAAAGAGAAATGGCCTGGAAAAAACTCTGAGCCTGTAGACATACTTTTCTATTTTTCTATTTATGTGAGATGGTGAGATCTTGATCTACAGGGTAAGAGGAACTGACAGAGTGGTGAAACTGTAGAATCTGACAGAATTTTACTGGCACGAATGCTGGCACAGTTTCATTTAGATGAAAAGAAACAGGTAAGGATGTCAAATTTAAAATAAATCCTTTTCATGAGGTCCCGGTGGGTAGTATATTATAATTTACTCTTCTTTTTGACAACGTTGGATGACAAATGTTTCAGCCATCACAGCTTTTACCCAAAGCTGTCTGAAGCAAAAAAATGTCCTTTATATGTAGTGGATGAACTAAAATGGAAATAAAATTTCACTGGATGGATGTACTGATGTACGGATGTATGTATGGATGGATGATGGATGGATGGATGGATGGATGGATGTATAGATGTACAGATGTATGTATGTATGGATGGATGGATGGATGGATGGATGGATGGATGGATGGATGGATGGATGGATGTATGTATGTATGTATGGATGGATGGATGGATGATGGATGGATGGATGGATGGATGGATGGATGGATGGATGTATAGATGTACAGATGTATGTATGTATGTATGTATGGATGTATGGATGGATGGATGGATGGATAGATGGATGGATGGATGGATGTATAGATGTACAGATGTATGTATGTATGTATGGATGTACAGATGTATGTATGTATGTATGTATGTATGGATGGATGGATGGATGGATGGATGGATTAATAGATGGATGGATGGATGGATGTATAGATGTACAGATGTATGGATGTATGGATGTACAGATGTATGGATGGTTGTATGGATGCTTTTTTCAAAGCACTGAAAAGTCATAATAGTCACTGTTTATTTCTTTCCAAAGGGATTATGTCTTGGACAGAAACTGTGATAGAAACTCATGGCAGGCTCTGTAACCTACCCAGAATAAAACAAACCCATTTTGCTGTTTAATTTTTCAGTTTTTGGCTTCCCCACTAAATCCAGTGTATTTGGAAGGCACTCTGTAGGACTGACTTTGTTTTCATTCCAAGTAGCAACTGCAGGTGGCATGATCAGGAGGTTTTCTGACCCAGGTTGTGCTAATGCAACCTGACTGATATAGATGTTGGTTTAACCCATGTGTCAGACTGAAATGGGTATCATGCTCTTATTTCAATCAATCAAGATTTCTATACATAGCCAATGTGACCTTTTGACACCCAAGTTGTATCTTCATCCCACATCCCTCCCTTCACATAGTTCTGTATGCAAGGCCCTGCCCTGCAGTGGAGAAGAACAACTCATTAAACAGCAATTTGTTATAGGTCTTGTTGGCCAATTAGCATGTAAAGTGATCTGAGTGTGTGTGTCAGCTGGACAGCTAGCCAGTGGGAGAAAGAGAGTTGGTGTGTGTGGGAGAGACCGAGTGTGTACAGTATTCCCTGGGAGACAGCCAGCAATAAGAGGGTCATTTATCAATGTGACTGCACCAGTCAAACTAAACACCCCTCCTCACTGGGATCGTCATGGCAACGCTGAAAAAAGGATGCCCCTTTGGGACATGATGAGCACGGTCATTTGAGAAGAGGAAAGTGTGTGTGAAAGAGAGAGAGGAAAAACCGTGAAGAAATGCTCATGAGTGCAGGAACGTGTGCCGTGATACTGGAGGAAACGGCACTTAGGACCAGAGTGTTCTGTGAATGACTTAACTGAACACTGACAGACTAGTGTTGTTAGTTTTCTGGAGCTGATCCATTTAAATTCTGTTTAACCCAGATTTAATTATCAATTCATAAAAAACTCATATTTCCCATGATCTTACTTTCCATAACCAAAGCTTCCAGTGAAATGCCTCATCTTACAAGAAGGGCCTGAACTTCTGAAAATGTGAAGTGAAAAAATAAACAAAAAGTCAGTTAGGTACAGTTAGCCAGACTTTTTCCTGGCTCAGAATCAGTCTCTACATGTAAGCAGAACTGGTCCATGTACATTAATGCCAATGAGCTGATGTTAACCCAGTTAAAAGGCATGAGTTTCCCTGATATAAATAAATGCCCTCTGTGCTTGAGTTAAACCCTAATTAAAAAAATTGAGTAAGAAAATAATTTATTTGCATTGCTGATGATTTCCTTTTGTCCAAAAATTCTTTGTGCAGAAAAATATTTTATATATATATATATATATATATATATATATATATATATATATATATATATATATATATATATATATATATATATATATTAACCGAATTCACTGTAGGAAGTGAATCTGTGATGTCTTTAATGGAGTTTCCTCTGCATGAGCTTGTGAAAATCATAACTTGGAAAAAACTTAGAATGGAGTGAAAATGCAACAGTACTGATGGTGTGAATATGCAAGCTTTTGTTTTGAACTAAAAACCAGTCCTGCTGCTTTTTTGTTTGCCCTGAAAATTATGTTTCTTAAACATATCATAAGTTCTTGGGGTCTAGAGTAGATTTAAAATAGAATGCTCATGTTTTTTTTCACTGAAATGATTGGCATGTGTCTTTACTTTATTTACTGTACAAATGTCAGCACTGTCCATTCTTGGGATTAAACAGTCAAAAGTGTCACTCTGTGCCAGGAAATTAAATTAGATGTGGAGATTCGTGCACTTAAAATGTCCCTTTGTACCTTAATGTATGATGTGACATTCAATAGAAAAAGAACTGCTACCTTTTAAACAGCTTTGTTTGGTTGTACAGGAAAATCAGCAGTTCAGTAATCCTCTGCTTTGCCATCCACTAGATAACTTTAAAAAACACTTTAACTGGCACCCTCTGACATTTAAAGACAGTCAGTCAGATGTTTGAGTCACAGGCAGAAAGGTTTTGCAAATACTGAGCATCTTGCAGAGTCACTAGTTGCAAGTCTAGATCTAGATCATTTCCCATTGTGCTCCTTATGGAAACTTTAACCAGAAGAAAAACTGTTGAACAGTGGAACTGGAACAGAAGGAGCTTTTGTCCTTGTGTGGGCAGCGGTTTGGTCTTTAAAAAAATGCAAAGGAAAATAAGAGGAGATACAACTCAGTGAGGACATGACTCTGTGCAAGAGCACCTTTCAGTTGCTGATGTGACTGAACTTCACTCTTTGCATCAGTAATATTGAACACATTTGATTTTACAGTGATGTCACAGTGAGATCGGCATTAGTCTTATGACTCCGTTACACCAGGTTTAGCAAAGCTCACATGACTTTTGTCCAACACTGAAGATTTGTCTGTGACACTGAAAGCGCCTAAAACGTCGTTTGGTGTGAGGCTCGCAGTTCTTGATGAAAAAAGATTCAAAGTTTCTGATGTTTTAGCCAAACAAAGATGGTCTCCGTGTTTCTAAGTGTCTCTTTGCCTGACCCCAAATGAATCCAAGACACAGTTAGAAACCTGGGAAGAAACCTAAACTCAGCCAATGTGTGTTTGTACATGGGAGGGTGTGAGAAAGTGCAGGTCGAGCTCTGTGTCTGACTGCAAAGTTGATGATCTTTGTGTCTGAAGGAGAGAAAGAAATACATGAGTGTGTGTGTGTGTGTGTGTGTGTGTGTGTGTGTGTGTGTGCGTATGTTTATAATACCTTGTGGGGACAATTTTCCTGACATATACTACGTTGTGGGGACCAATTGCTCCTTGTGGGGACTGGAACCTTGTCCCCACAAGGGGAAACCCTGTTTTTGGGTCAGGGGTCAGAGTTAGGGCTAAGGTATGAATTGAGTTTAGGTTAGGGTTAGGGTTAGGTATGTGATGGTTAGGGTTAGGAAAAGGGTAAAGGTAAAGTTTAGGCTGTAGAAATGAATGGAAGTCAATGGAAATTCCCCACAAAGATAGCAAAACACACTTGTGTGTGTGTGTGTGTGTGTGTGTGTGTGTGTGTGTGTGTAATTTTTGGATACCTACGAGTCAAACATAAACAAATGAACCAGCCAGTCTCCTGCCACACACAGCACGTCAGTCACGCACTGCAAATTTAAAAAGCACACACTCCTGTTCTGTTTATTTCTGTTCCTGGATGGCATCATTATATAAATTGAGCATGAATCACTGATGAAAATGTTAATCAATGTTAGCATGTGTGCGTTCATAAGTGTGTGTGTGTGTGTGTGTGTGTAATATTGGTGGCTGCCAGTAAGACAACTAATTGAGTGTGAGGAGGATCAGTGTTAGTGCCTGATGTAGTGAACAAAGAGCAGGAAACTGAGATGTCTTACACACACACGCACACACACACACACACACACACACACACACACACACACACACACACACACACACACACACACACACGCACGTGCACACACACACGCACACTCGTGCTTGGCAACTGTTTTTGCCACTAATGAGGACACTACTTTGTCTACCATTAATTCAGTGGAGATTTAACCCTCACCGGAAACCTCCGTGACAATAAAATTAGATGTTTTTATCAACTGTAATTACACATTTAGATCTAATAAATCCAACTTAACTTTGTGTAACTACTGAACTATTGACTTTAGTTACAAAGACGTGAAGAGCTGAATTATGTTTTTTTTAGTGCTGTGAGACCCCCCCCCCCCCCCCCAAATTACTCACCTCCATATTCTGAGAACGGGGCCCTGAAATTATGTGAGCAGATAAAAACACCAGGTATTAATAAATAAAGCTACATTACTTACAGGTGAAATATTTCCCCCTTCAGTATTTGTTCTGTTTTATCATCAATTTCCAACTTTCCACACACACAAACCTCACATCTTAGTTTTATCACTAGTGCCTGCCACCTCAGCTTTCCTTCCTCATGCTCTCTCTCTCTCTCTCTCTCTCCACCCATTTCTTATAATCATCTAACCATTTTTCCTGCGGTCTCTCAGTGGAAAAGATGCCCCTAATGAAGTGCCATTAGACCTGTGCAAGTGTGTGTGACTGCTAATATTAGTCACATCCACCATGCTGCAGATGAGGAGAAAGATGAGGTAGGAAGAGAGGGAACAGGAGAAAGGAGGCAAAGAAGGGAGCAAGAAAACCAGGACCAGGAAGAGAGTTGTTTCAAGTTGACAAGAAAAGAGGAGAAAATGTGACGGAGAACTGGGAGGATGGGTTGATGAAAGGCAGAAGCGTGATAATAGAAGAGGGGAGGAGGGGGGAAACAGGGGGAGGCAGAGAAAAATCAAATTGTTTTTACATCTGCAGTGCAGTCTAGTGTTGACTTGGTAAGCTTTCACAAGGTTGGTTTTAGGCAGATAGTAATTTATCAATAAAAGCTGCCTGGTTTTCTTTTCATGTCAGGAAATGACTTTGTTCTGAACAGCAGAATATTTTGCTGCCACTCTTTATTTCATGTATCCGTAATTCCCTGGGTGGAATATCGGTCATGGTCAGATCTCGGGCCAAATTAAGCACTCGATGGCTGGCTGGAAACAACCCGTGAAACCTCCTGCTCCGTAACATCTTGTACAGATTGTTCTGTTCTCATCTGACCAACAAAAGAAAGAGCCCACCCTGGGGTTGCAGTGAAAAAAAAAAAAAAAAGGGTGGATGGGACGTGCTTGGAGTTTTTCCTTTAAACTTCAGTACATTTTTTTTCTTCGACTTTGGCTTCTCTGGATGGCGGTTACACCATTTTGATGTTTGTTTACATTTATCAACATCAAGATCCTGACAAGGTGAAATTAGTGTGATGGATTTATCCACTCTGGTTTACAGGGACAGAAAGATGATGGCGTATACGATCCTGGTCTGTAACACACAACTGGCACCGAGGCACTGTTTTTGACCTGAACTCATCTGTTTGGTGCGAGTGGCAAAGAGTCTGTTAGTCTTACTGTCCCAGAATCACTCTTACCAACTACAAAATTTACCCTAACAGCTTATGTTTCAACATGAAACACAATTTATTTTAAAAAGACAAAAGAATTCCCTTTAAACCAGTAAAACTACCCACTACCCACTACTGCTGGGCAACAAAAATACATAAAAGCAATGAAACCAACAAAATTGGGGTGGGTTTATTGACATCATAAACAGTATGATACATGGACATTGCTTCCAGGTCAGAAAAATGACCTCTAGAAGTCTATAAGAAAATGTTTTGCTGGCTTGATCTCTGTAAACACTTTCATATTGGGTTTATGGGCTCAGTCACTCATTTTGAAAGAAATATTACAGCAAGTCTCTTTTGTCAACCTTGGTCAAACTACACCTGATTAGGGCGGGCCATCTACTAATTTGAAGGTTGGCGGTTTGATCCCTGGCTGCTCCAGCTTGTGTACCAAAGTATCCTTGGGCAAGATACTGAACCCCAAGTTGCCCTTGAATGTGTGACTGTTAGATAGAAAGCACTTGGGTGTAAAAAAAAAAAAGTGTTTGTGTTAATGGGTGTATGAAGACATGCTGTATAAAGTGTTTTGAGTACTCGAGTAGAAAAGCTGTCTGTAAGAACCAACCCATTTGCAAGTTATTAGCCAATGAGCAAGTGGTTTCCTCAAGTGAAAACACTCATCTGAAAGCTTCAAAATGGATTGTTCTGTGTTACGGCAGCCGTGTCTGTCTTTTATTACCTTATATGATTGAGTTGACACAGCACAGCTTGAAAGGCAACCACACAACAACAAATGGTCTTCTACCACGACAAATTAATAGACATGAAAATCATAGGTAAGATATGCAAATCACACAAAAAAATTACTGTTACTTGTCCCTTTAATGGACCCTTTAATTGGTGATGTTTATCTCACACAAGGTCTACCGTTCAATCCCAGTTAACCTTCCCCAAATAAAGTAATTAAAACAGAGAAATAATGTTTAAGACAAGTGCTCATGAAAAACTGAGTTTAGCGTTAGCACGTTACATTTAAATATCCAAGGTAAAACTAAAACCTTTATTATATTTCTGCATCTGCGAGTCTGCTTGGGTCAGAGCGATGAAAATTTCATCCTCAGACCTTGAAGGCAAAGGGTCTGTGCAGATGTGTGTGCCTGTTTTATGTGACTGTGTGGACGTGTCTGTGAAGACTTCCACTGCGACTAGTGGGCAGTTGTGTCTCCAGTTGTCGGTGTCTGTGTCCGCACTAGAGTGTAATCCGGTCTAAGAGGGATTACCTGGCTCTTCTTCTTCCAGTTTTATTCTGCCATCAACTAATTGATGATTAGGGAATAGCTGGTATGCGCACCTACGGGCGTTGTCTAAAGAACTTGAATTGAACTCAATTTGTGTTTAGCATATAACACTGAAAATAAAAAGAACCAAAACTGCTGGAACACACTTACAAAGTTCTTGTTATCATTTGCATACTCGTACTAGTTTGAGATCAGACAAGGAGCCAGCAGTGACTTGAAGTGGTCTGGCTCTTCGATGGTGGGTCCCATACTGGACTAGGATTCTTCAAAGTGAAATGGATTGTCTTTTTTCTATCAATCATTTGTTGATATACATGAAACATTTAAAAGCTGTTAACTGTGCTTGGTTTCAAGCACTTTTCCTCGCTGCCAGTGTATCAGTGTATAAGGAGATGGATGCTGACACTTTGTACGCAAACTTAGCAGAAATAACAAAACAAACTCAGTGTAAACTGCGGTCTTTAGTGATTTAGTGAAGTCCATTATTTGGAGTGAAACTTGGCTTGAGATCGCTCTGTTTTCAGTTTCTAAACTTTGCCCATTAAACATGTCAGTTCTTGGCTGAGACGGGGTTGGGTGGACCTCAACAAAGCAAATACAGTTAAATACAGTTTTCCACCACAGTCCCAAACAAAGAAACCTGATCACATGAAGGTTTAGGATGGGACTCCACTGCAGTGGTGTTTAGTAAACAGTTGATGGAGCAGAAAACGTGTTGGGTTTCCGTGTTGTTTATTCCAATCTGTTTAGACTGTATGATATTACCCTGTCTCTCTCTCTCTCTCTCTCTCTCTCTCTAATGACAGTGTGTGGTTTTGTGGGGAGGAGGATTTTGTTTTTGCTCTGTGTGTGTATCCTGATACCTCACTGGCCCTTCCATCTCGCACAGATGCTCAATTGATTAGCAGATTAAAATTACCCATTTGCATCGACTGGCCAAACGCCTGCTCCGATGTACCCAACTGTCCTGTGCTCACACGCATGTGTGTGTGTGTGTGTGTTTAAAAAACTTAAACAGAGTGTTTGAAGGACGAGAATATGAAGGAAAGTATAGGAGTTGACATGCGGTCAAATTGTAATACCTTATAATTGGTTCCATTTCTCACACTAACACAAAGTGTATTCTGCTTGTTATATATCTTAAATCTTTATATTGGCTCCACCATTGACCAGACTTACACTATCTTATGAAGTGCCCCCCCCCCCCACCCCCCCCAACACACACACACAATTACACACACACACACCCCACACCCTGCCCACTCCCCTTCCATGTCAGTGGAGAGCAGAGCTGAGTGGATCAACTGCCTCACTGCCCACTGGGGCTGTGATGCTGTGATTGTGTGTGTGTGTGTGTGTGTGTGTGTGAGACGCATTCTGCTTTAATGAGATATTGTTTGGCAGAGTCGCCACTCGAGGGGAGTCTGTCGCTTAACTGACCCCTGACCCCGCCATGCTGCACAAAACTCAATTACCAACGCCTCATCGGGGCTGTGTCTGTGCTTGTCCCTCCCCTCGTGTCCCTTTCCTTCTCCTTATACAAAAAGACAAACCTTGTGAGCATTTTACAATTAGCACCTTATCGCTGGAGCCTCGATGTGTTTCTGAGCATCCATACATGTGAAAATGTGATCATCATCACTGTATGTGACGCTCTACTTCCTCATTATTTTGCCTGTGCAGTTTAACTGTCAGGGTAATTTCACACACATCCAGGGAATTATTCTGGACCCCCCCCCCCTCCTCCCGTGACCTGTTGACATTTATGCTTCCCTCCCTTTCTTTCAGCCAATCCCCTGCTTTTGCTTCCCTTTCTCATCAAATGACCTCCTTCATCTGCAGCCAGTGAGACCTACAAAAAATCGGATCTTCTTTCAGTGGGAGGGGCTTATTTCACCTTCAAACTTCAAAATAGTCTAGTGCAGCAAATTTGCCTCATCAGATTGTTTTTCTTGCACAGAACAAAGGAGTGGCGAAATATGGCTATGCTAAGCCAAAATAAAATTAAATGCCATAATTACATTTTTTTTTTTGGCAAAAAAGTAAATTTAATTGAACACTTTAGGGCCTTCATAACAGCCAATTGGGAATCCGTAAGTCAAAAAAGGTTCGATAAATTTTTTTTGTATTTCACTTTAAGTTTGAGTCAGTTCCTAACAATACAAATACTGTGTATCTCTCGGTATAGTTTAGTGCACACAACCACAGCCATAGGTAAGACTGCTGTCTTAACAGTTGTCCAGATGTCAATCATCAACACCCTGCTGGAAAGGCTGGCTGTTCGCAGAGCTATGCTGAAGCAAGTTGACAGGAAGGGTAAGGTGTAGTAGGAAAAGGTGGTGATGGCAGCCTTCAGAAGATTCAGTTGAAAAACTTGGGAGAGCTTCACAAAGAGTGGACTGAGGCTGGTGTCAGTGTATCAAGAGCCACCAAACACAGACATCTTAAAGAATGAAGCTACAACTCTTGCATATCTATTACCAACCTAACCCTGAACCAGGGACAACTTTAGAAGTTTTGTACCTGAGCTAACCACTGGACTCAGTGGTCCAAAGTCATCTCTTCAGATGAAAATCAAGGTAGAGTAGAGAGGCAGAGAAGCCAAGGTGTTTGGAGTCCAGTGTTAAGTTTCTGCAGCCTGTTATGAAATGGAGCGCTTTTGAATTTCCTGCAGTTGGTGGCGACAAGCTGACAAGCTTTATGAAGATGCTGATTTTCTTTTCCACCAGTAATTAGGACCTGCCCACGGTGCCAAAACTACTACCAAATTGTTTACTGACTGTGTTATCATACAATGCACAGTTTGCACCGCTGTAACTTGCATCATTCAGAGGTTTTAGTAAGGTACGACCTGCACACATAAAATACATTCACCCAGCAGAGACTCTATATTCCCCTAAAACATGCTGTAAATAAAATAATCAGTGAAAACGTGGCACTTCCAGCCAATTTTAAACCAAGAGTTTTTAACCTGTGATGTAGCCAGCGGGAAAAGAAAGACACTTTTTTAAAATTTAGACTCGATGTATCTTGCTAAGCCAGTTGGTGAGCTGTCACTTCGCAGTACACCACTCTGAAGGTCCTCTGTTAGAATTTAATTTTGCTAGAGCTGCATGTAAAATCATTTTAATCAACAGCTGTTTTCACAATAATTTCATGCTTCACTGCTTGGTTTGTTAATAAAGTCCTAAGAAATGTTAAATAATGTTCTTTCAAATTTCCAGGAATTCGATTTCAGTTATTTTTATTTAAGCTTTCTGCCATCATTGTTGTTTTTTTCATAGGTTTTATGCTCACCATATTTACATGTAACTGTTCCCACTGTTGACACATTTTATATAACCTTTGGTGTAATACTCCACTTATTTAAACACAAATTTTTTAAAGTCAAACACACTGATTAGCCACAAAATAGAAACCACTGACCCATAAGGTAAAGCTAGTAAGGTAAGGACAGTGACCATTTCATTACAGTGCAACATTCGGCTGGGACACCTTGGTATTCACACACAGACCATCCACCTGAACACTGCTGCAGACCAAGCACAGCACCTTTATGGTAACAGCACACCCCGACAGCAACAGCCTCCCCCTTTAGGACGATGCTGGGGGAAAAAAAATGGTTAGACATCAAACATAACAAACACGTTCAGGAACAAGCCCAATCCATGAGGGCCCACCCTGCAACCCACAATACCCATGATCTCCCACATCATCTAAAGAGTTCCCGTATCCAGTGGTGGCGCCAGGGAGGGTGCTAGGGGGTGCTATAGCTCCCCCTGGAAAAGTCATAGCACCCCCGAAGCACCCCCAAGAAAATAGCTTGTGTCTGTGTGTGTTGAGAACTGAAAGAACAAATGATCCTCCATAGCACCCTCAGTAAAATGTGTACCCCCCCCCCCCCCCCCCCCCCCCCCCCCCCCCCCCCCAGCACCTGCAGAAAAATATTTCTGGAGCCGCCACTGCCCGTATCAGTGAATTTGGAGCTGCTTCGGTGTCAAGAGGAAAATTTAAACAATATTAGTTCTAACTGGTCAGTTCCCCAGTGATTCACAAAAAAAAAAAAAAATTTAGTTGGTAATTTAGTTCAAATGGTAAAAATTTCATATCTATTACATTAATTACATGCAAAGTGAAATATTTGAAGCCTTATTTGTTTTTATTTGGATAATTATGACTTATAGCTCATGTAAATCAGAACTCCAGTATTTCAAATTATTAGAACATTTCCTTTCCACTTCTGAAAAATATGTTCATTCATATACTTAATACTTGGTTGAGGCTCCGTGGGGTGCTGTGACATGCAGGCAGTCGGCTTGTGGCCCTCCTCAGGTCAGGGTGCTTTGATGGTGGCTTTCAGCTGACCTGCAGTTTTGGCTTGTGTTTTGTCTTCATCTTGGCAATAACCCACTGATTCTCTGTGGGGTTCAGGTCAGTGAAATTTGCATTTTTGTGGTGCAGAAAATCAAGACTCTTTTAATACTGCTGGAATTACATTCTGCACTAAATCCAAAGAGTGACAGTCTTCTGCAGCATTAATGTCCTATTTGCAACAGCATTGGATTTTTCTATCAAAGTTGTATGTTCTTTATAGATTTTTATACCCATTTTATCATCATCTGATAACAACCCTGAAGTAGGTGACACTCACAGGGATCATTCTGAGCGGAAGAAGAGTCACGTAACAGGTGGAACACCTCTTTTTATGTGAGTGTTCACAGACCCTGAAGCACAAAGCTTTGCTCAACAAAGAAAGATGATAACTACTGTTGTGATACCCACTGACTCAGACTGGGGTTTAAGGCTTTGTCAAGCCTGCTAATGCAGAGAAAGCCTGGCTATGTTGAACTTCCATCATAGTATACCCCTCAGGGGTTATTACCATAGGTGTCGGCAAAATAGCTCAAAATATGTCAAGAAAAAAAAAATCCCTTTTGGCACAGAAAGAAGACTCACAGATCCTTTAATAAGGAGACAAGGAATCATTATAGCAACCAAAATTTGAGTATTGTTTTAGATTTTTTAGATTTGTATTAACATGAACCTAAAATTAGTTGTAAAGTTCTGGAATTACAGAAACTATGCTGGGAGCATAAAAAAAAACTATTTAAAGCTCAGTGTGAGACCAACATGGGGCTGGCTAATGGGCATCGTGGGTGTTTTTGTCTTTGCCTGCTCTCTCAGGTCTTTTTGTTACATTTCTGTGAGTGGACTGTAGCTCCAGTTCACACACCCAGACCGCAGCATCCACTGTCTCTCTCTCCCTCTCTCTTTTATACAGGACAGGACAAGGTCAGACTCTACTCCACCCATTACAGTAACACAGGAATATGACACTCTACACACACGCGCGCGCGCGTGCGCACACATACACAGGTACATGCACGCAGCTCATTTTACTTGTCCTTTCACAAAGCCTCGTGGGAAGAGTGACATCATCCTTTTTCTTTCTTCACAGCTGTCAATCAAAGTAGATAATGAGGTCATAGGGTTAAACCCCTCCCACTTAAAACGGCTTCTGCAACTTGGTTGAAATGAGTTCAGTATCGGATAACGCGGTGGCAACAGTTTATACCTAAAGTGTTTGTCATCTACCTTGACTTGGACTGGATGCAGCAGTAGAGCAGATGAAGAGTGTGAGCTGAGGAGAAGCTCGACTCGCTTGTCAAACGGTGGTTGTCGCATTTGAACAAATATCTGGAAGAAACAGTTTCTGTGATTTTCCTCCAGGTTTTCCTCTTTGGGAAAAAGTCTTCCAAAGGACAGGCTTTTACAGTTTAATAAAAGGCTGAACTCAACGTGAACTCCCAGTGATAAGACTTTGTTCACTCTGAAGTGAGTGAAAATAACTTCAAAGAGTAGGAACAAAGTGCCGTATAGTATTAGGATATTAATGTGAATGAAAAGTCTTTGAGTTTTTTGGTAATCAGAGACACATTTGTTAAAAAAAATACGATTAACTGCAAGAATCCAACTCTTCAGTGACTACGACCAGTTTTTGCCTCATAAAACAGCAACAAGCATAATATAGCAGCATGCCATCACTGCTCTGAGACCTGTGTTGTCTTAAGCTCATGAGCGTTCAACTGAAGTGCTTGCTGAAAGGCCCATCCGCCTCCACTCACACGGCTATCCACACTAGTTAGCATTCTGAAGCCATTTTACAGAAATCAGGTTGTAATATTTTCCACAGTTTCTCACATGTGCCACACAGTTGGACATATTCTGCTTTAGATATGTTCACAGTCTGTGTGGTTTGTGTGAGGGTGCTGCCATGAGAGAACGTGAAGACGATGATGTAAATATACCAGATTATTAGTCTGCATTTTTCTCAGTGACTGTGTCACATGCGTCTCCATCAGAGAATATCTTGAAAAATTCAGGGCATCAGTACATGTGTGAAAATTGCTTTAGTACAAACTAATAGTTATGACAGTTGCACAGTCTAAGATCGGGTGTAAATCTTACATGTTCTTAGGAGCAGGTGTAAAGTTTCTTTGTGATGCAGGCAACACAATTTGTAACACTCACATAGACTTCATACTGAGCAGACTTTTAGAAAGGACACGGGACTGAGCGATTCTGATTTTTGATTTTTATATTTTTCTGAAGAATTACCACCGTCAAGACTGGACTTAACAAAGACCTACTTAGGCTTAGAAGCAGCCTTTCTTTACCTTTCTGAAACCAGCATTACAACAACTTTGTCTACTTTTTACAACAAGAGAAGCAGGTCAGACCATCGGCAGGTTTTGAATATCTCCCTTAAGTTGTCTTCTACAACAGTTTCTTGCCATTTTTCATGTACAGAACTGAGTGCAACACTGTGACAGCCTCCAGGGAGAGACTGAAAACTGTGTGAAAATGTGTCCAGCTCCAGAACAGTGTTTATCAGATTCGGATGTCTTGCCTCCACCAGGTTTTCAGCCTGGCTTTGGCTGCTGCCATTTGATATTGATGTAGCTATTTTTGCCTTCCTGAAATGGGCACCTTGTCACACAGAAGAGGTTTTTAAAGAACATAACTGGGCCTCAGTCCATCTCTATTTCCTGTCTGTGAGGCTGCACACTTCAACCAGGCGTACAAATTCCCTTCAAACCATGCTAGTTTACAATATTTTATTGTGAAGACATGACTTGAACCCAAAGCTGTCCATATATTTTTGAGTAACCCGCTAACAAGCAGACAGACTGTGCTTAGTTGTTGTTCATTAAGATAATTACAGGAACAGGAGAATTATGGCTGGATTAAACTAAAATCAGTCTTTCTTCTTTCTTTAATCTGCTGTTGTCTCTTTTGTTTTCCAGAGACCTGAATGGAAACAATCTGACGTTCATCACCAAGTCAGACTTCTCTGGTCTCAAACACCTCCGAGTCCTGTGAGTTACTGCCACACTCATTCTAACAGAAACATGGATCTTACAGGTTAGACTCAAAGCATTCATCCTGTCCAGAGTGGCATTCGCACCATAACGGTTTGCAAAATTCAATTTCACATTCTGTTATTTACAACAACATACAGACACGTTTCTAGGAAATGAAGAATCCTTCCCCTCTTTCTCTGCCACCAGGCTCATGGTTGACAGCGCAGCAGCTTGTATTTATTACGAGATTCTTTCCCACATTTCTTTGCTTGTTTGAGGTCTGATAGGAATGCGGGAAGCATAGCTGCAGTGCCGTGTAAAGCTGACACATGAGTCACCCAGAGGTGCTTGTTCGGTGTCAGTTTTACAACAAGGAGGATTTATCTGCGACCTTTTGACCTGGAAGCGCTGTGCCCTCTGGGAGAAACTGCATGAGCAGTGGTTTCCTGTGTTAACCTGAGGACTGAAACTGAGTGTCAGTGATGGACACGGTGACATGCCAGGGACTGATTACATCTCTGTAGACCTGCTCAGAACAGATTAACAGCCCACTGGGAGCCCCGGGCATACTGCTGTCAGGAGGGCGTCAAGTGTTACACCGTATATCTATATGGGGGTAGAAGACTCTGGGTTATATTTTTCAGATATACAGATGTGGATAGAAAGTTTCCTGAGGTCTGCACGTTCCTACTGAACTTTTTTTAAGTGCTGTTTCTGTTCAGTTATCCTTAGTTGTAAATCCCGGCTCCCAGATACTTCCTAGTACACTCCTGTACCATCTCTGATTCAATATGTTTTTATTCTCACCTTAAATGTGTTTGTAATTCGATGCTTTGCAGTTAATAAAATGGTTATACAGCTTTATGCTAACTCAGTACATAAATTTGGCTGCAGCCAAAGTTTGAGCTTAAATTAAAACTATATTTTCATGAACATTTTCTTTGACTTAAACACAACACACTCATAAATGTCATCAGTGAATGAGCTAAACAATAAAAGTCAGAGGACCTGTCCTTGTGGAATAACTGCTTCATTTTCACAGCACTCAGATTCAGACTGACCGAAGGCGACTCCCGTCTTTCACAAAGAAGGATTAAATCAACTGAAAAGAGAAGTTGAATGTAGTGATCCTGCTTATGTTTCAGTTTATTTGCTAAATAGGAAACTGATTGTGTTCCTTAAATGTATCCTGATTTTTATTTTACTAGGTGCAAAAAGTATATGATAAAACAGTGAATATTTATGTGAGCATTTATGTATTTATTGAATTCCTTTTGTTTTATGAAATGAAAGCAATTTTTTATCTTTTTTTTTTTCTTTCTTGCAGTCATCTGATGGAAAACCAGATCAGTAACATTGAGAAAGGAGCTTTTGATGATCTTAAGGAGCTGGAACGACTGTGAGAACACGTTACAGACGTTTACACGAATAGACCAAATGAAGTTTTCATTCTTTACGTTGTTTTTTTTTTTTTTTTTTAAAGCTGGAATTGTTCTTTTCCACAGTCGCCTAAACAAAAACCGTCTCAGCCAGCTTCCAGAGGTGCTCTTTCAGAAGAATGAAGCCCTGTCTCGACTGTGAGTACAACCGCCAAAGCTCTGCACATTTTCACTCCGTACACTGTTCCCCGTTAGAAAATCACAAATCTCTTCTCTCTTCTTACCTTAATGCCTATGTCCTACACGGTACACCTCAGGGGCTTTTACACATTCCCATGCTCATCTGATTATAATTTGGTTATCGTGGCTCATCAGGTTTATCTGCCATGTTCACACATGTGTGTAGTCCATAATTACTGCCCTGCGCACATCTGCTAGCCTCCCTTTAACTGTGTGAGTAGCTCCGTCGGTCTCACTCGGAGAATACTGAATCCTTACAGATTGCTGAGTCGACTGAACTGGCGGCTCTTCTCATTGGCAGGAAAGCTGTGAAGACCAAAGTAATTTCCCTTGTTTCCTTTTGACTGGAAATTACAACCAAAGCAGCACAGGGTGGTATTTTTTAAAATAGCCCACTTTGTTCTCTGGCCCATTAGAAATAGTAACTTTTTAATGATAGCACTGGATTGCAACCAATTTACATAATTGATCCTGAATGTATGGTGCATCCAAAGTAATATCGACGTGCATTAAACATTTTGGATTTTTAATTTGGATTGCTTTATATGAATTTCGAGCCCATGCAGCTGAAACAGCCTGGGTTCCTTTTTTTGCTCTAACTCGCGTGTGTTTTGTGATGCTGTGGTTCATCGAGCTCCACTGTAGCCGTTGCTTGTTTGTTTTCTCTCTCTTATAATTTTGCTTTCTCATGTGTTCCTCTTCTTTTGCTTTGATGCCCTGATTGCTCTGCTTTTGAGATATGTGTATGTACGGCTGGATTTGAGGGGTGTATCTTTAAAGATCATCTGTTATCCTTTTCCATATTTTCTGTCACATCTGTGCTGATGTAGTGATGAATGGCCGGAGTTTCAAATAATCAGGTCAGTACATATGAACCAAAAGCTCAGGCTCATTAAATCGTCTGTTTCAGGCAGTTTTTTGTACTCTTGGCTGAATGTGATATCAGAGAGAGGTCATCTCAGCAGCCCCGCCCACCTTCTGTACTAACCTTTTGTTTGTGAGAGGCCGTCAGTCACAAAATAATTGTCCTAAAGGGAGACAAGTTAAAACAGCCTGCTTCAGAAAGAGGATGGACTGAGTGGCTGCACCATTATTATGAACTGTGAATCATGCAAAGCTACTCTAGCAGAAAAAAAAAAAAACTGTGCAACTGATAGTTCCCCTTTATTCAGGATTAATGTGTTATTACTAGAGGTAAGCCACTGAAAAGCTTTCTGCCCTATTCCCTGAAATTTCTTTGCATGTTGGCTAACACACTCATACTGTATCTTGAATCTGGGTGTATTTTTGGATTATAGTGATAAACTAACATACATCCTGCAGTAGTGTAACAGAGACAAGCTGTTTACTCACTGGCTTTTCTGATCAAAAGAAATTGACCTATTTTTCCTCACCCAGAAAACACTGCAATAACCTCCCCTTGGACAGCAGAGGCACCGCAAATCACTGACAGGGTCCCACAGGAGCAGAAGGAACAGTCTCGCTTTAATTCGACATCTGAACACACACACAAAGAGCTTATTTTAATAACTGAAAGCTTGGACACAGTTGGTTACTGTGTGAATAAATGTGTGTCTCTCTCTCTCTCTCTCTCTCTCTCTCTCTCTCTCTCTCTCACACACACACACACACACACACACACACACACACACACACACACACACACACACACACACACACACACACACACACACACACACACACACACACACACCTCCCTCAGAAGCCTTTGTTATATGGTTGTAGTGTGAGATGGGGAAGGTATCCGCTCCTGCCTGGAGACGCCTGGAAACACATACACAAACACTACTCGAGAGAAAGCGGGGATAAAACAAATATAGGAGCTCTCTAATTAACTTTTTTCCCAATGATTGATCTGCTTATGACAGTGATGTGCTTTGGTACCTGTGTCTGCATGCTTGCGTGTGGTGTTAGTGCTTGACAGAAAATGTGCTGATACAAAGAGACTTACTTTTCCCCTGAGTACAGAGGGAAGGTGAGTAAAATGGGTAGCAGCCATGAAAAATACCAGTAATTACAGAAAAAAAGGTGGAGACAAACAGTTGTGTGTGTGTGTGTTTGTTTATAAGAGAGGGGCATAAAGAGAAAGTACGAGACCAATGGATGGCAAAAAAAAGTGTGTGTATTTGTTTCAATATGTGTGTCTGTTCTGATTATTTGCTGCGTTCTGTTCTGTTTTGGCAATTTCACACTCTAGCTCCCATTAGGAAATGCTGAGATGGACTTGGCATGTTCGATCAATCAGTACACACACACACACACACACACACACACACACACACACACACACACACACACACACACACACACACACACACACACACAAAGTGACACACTCACAGCGCAGAGCCATTAGCACTTCCTCTAGCAGGAGCGATTTCTTTTCCTCCTGCTGTGATGATGGACTCTATAAAGCCCGATGTCCCTGGGAAACACACACTCACTGCTTTTTATTTGTGCGCATTTTTATCTCTTCAACAAAATTACCTTCTATACTTCAGCCTCTTTCCACTGCTGTATCGTCCTCTGTCCATGTATCAGGCTGTCCTCTTCTGGTAAATTGTCTTTTGTTGTTGTTTTATTTTTGATACCTTAGAAGAAAATGGATGGATATATATAAATATACTGCTAAAAAATACTGCTCAAAAAAAAAAAAATACAGGAACACTTTTTAATCAGAGTAGCATCAAGTCAGTTAAACTTCTGTAAGTAGCAGAGGGGGTTGTTAATCAGTTTCAGCTGCTTTGATGTTAATGAAATTAACAACAGGTGCACTAGAGGGGCAACAATGAGACAACCCCCAAAAGGTCAAGCTGGCAGTAAAATACAATTTCTTTGTGATAATATATCCATTAACTGTGCTATATTGGTTAAAATCACAAATCTATTGCTGTCTACATTCAGACAGAACATTAACCTCCCCAAACTGACTGGTTGGGAGAGGCAAAAACTGAGAGGGGTGGAAGTTTAGAAAAATGGAAAAACAACCAAAAATGGTAGGTGAAATATGATAAAAAGAAAAACCCTCACCCTACTTCAAGGACCTCCTTAATCCCACTGGCATGCCTTCTGTAGTAGAAGCAGAGTCTGGGGACGAGGGGGATGACTCGCCCATCACTGGGGTGAGGTCACTGAGATGGTTAAATAACTCCTTGGTGGCAGGGTCCCTGGGGTGGACGAGATTCGCCTTGAGTTCCTGAAGGCTCTGGATGTTGTAGGACTGTCTTGGTTGACACGCCTCTGCAACATTGCGTGGAGATCTGGGGCGGTGCCACTGGATTGGCAGACCAGGGTAGTGGTCCCCATCTTTAAGAAGGGTGACTGGAGGTGTGCTCCAACTTTCGGGCTCACACTCTCCAGTCTATGCCAGGGTGCTGGAAAGGGGGGTGCTGTCCGTTAGTCGAACCCTCGGATTCAAGAGGAACAATGCGGTTTTTGTCCTGGTCATGGAACGCTGGACCACCTCTTTATCCTCTCGAGGATATTCGAGTGTGCGTGGGAGTTTGCCCATCCAGTCTACATGTGCTTTGTGGACTTGGAGAAGGCATTTGACCATGTCCCTCAGGGTATCCTGAGGGAGGTGCTGCGAGAGTATGGGATGTCTAGCCTGTTGCTGTGGGCCATTCAGTCCCTGTAAAACCGCAGTGAGAGCTTGGTCCATATGGCCGACAATAAGTCTGACTCATTTCCTGTGGGTGTTGGACTCTGCCAGGGCTGCCCTTTGTCACCAATTGTGCTCATAATTTTTATGGACAGAATTTCTAGGCGTAGCCATTTGATGGAAGGCTTCTGCCTTGGTGGCCTCAGAATCTTGTCTCTGCTCTCTGTGGATAATGCGGTCCTGTTGGCTTCATCGGGTGGTGGCCTCCAGCTCACAGTGGAACAGTTTTCAGCCGAGTGCGAAGCGGCTGGCATGGGACTCAAAGTCTGACGCCATGGTCCTCAACCGGAAATGGGGGGAGTGCCCTCTCCAGCTCAGGGACGAGTTCTTGCCCCAGGTGGAGGAGTTTAAGTATCTTAGGGTCTTGTTCACGAGTGATGGGAGAAGGAAACGGGAGATGGACAGACAGATTGGGGCTGCGTCTGCAGGGATGCGGATGCTGTCGAGGTGAAGAGGGAGCTGAGCATAAAAGCGAAGCTGTCGATTTACTGGTCGATCTATGTCCCTACCCTCACCTATGGTCAAGGGCTTTGGGTAGTGACCAAAAAATAAGATTGTGAATACAAGCGGCAGAAATGAGTTTCCTCCACAGGGAGGCTGGCCTCTCCTGTAGAGATAGGGTGAGAAGTGCGGCCATTCGGGAGGGGCTCAGAGTAGAGCTGCTGCTCCTCTGCATCGAGAGGAGCCAGTTGAGGTGGCTCGGGTATCTGACTAGGATGCCACCTGGGTGCCTCTTGGGTTAGGTATTCCAGGCATTTCCAACTGTGAGGAGGCCCCCGGGGTAGACCCAGGACACGCTGGAGAGATTATATCTCTGGGTTGGCCTGGGAATGCCTTGGAGTCCCTCTGGATGAGCTGGTGGCTGGAGAGAAGGAAGTCTGGGCTTCTCTGCTTAGGCTGCTGCCCCCGTGACCCGGCCCCAGATAAGTGGAAGAAAATTGATTGATGGACGGATGGATGGAAAAACCCGCACTTCAATTCAAACCCAAGTCTAAATGGACCCTTGAAGAAATAGTATCCAAATGGACTTCAGTCCAGAAAAACTCACGCTAATTCATGCTAACTCAGTTTATTTAAAGTCCATTAACTCATGCATCTGTTACCTGATCCAGCTTGGAACCAGTTGGCAAAACCTCTGATTAAAACAACCTGACTCTTCATTATTCAGTCCAACTCAGCTCAAGAGTCTGAAAATCACAGTTTTCCTGCTCTTTAACAGCTGTATTCAAGTTCAGCAATCAGCCCAGACATTACAGACTGGTCATGTTATGAAGTTACTGTAAAGTGAAGCTTTTTTATTGTATGACGTGTTTTGAACAATTGTGAATGTTAGTTAAAGATGCTTCTTGGTTTTCCTCTCTTCCACCTTCACCTCTGTATTGGTGTTTCGTCTTCTTCCTTTTCTGAATTTTCATGACTTTCATTTTTTCACTCTTTCTCTCTCCTCAGTCTTTTGTTGGCTCTGTGTGGATGAAATCGCTCCACACCCAGTAACAGTCCTTTGTGTGTTTTGATGATACCTGGAGGCTGACTGAATGTGTATGTTCGTGCACCAGGGTGCCCCCTCCCAGCACCTCCCTTTAGCCCACGGGAGCCAAAGAATTATGGGTGTAACTAGGTGCCTCTCTCACCCGCACACACCAATTCACCTTGACCTGAAGATGAACTGTGTGGTTAGTCCGTCGATACCGAGCTCCTGCATGTATTATGAGGGGTACATGAAACAATACAGTAAAAATGTAACCCACATCACATGGAGCTGGAGACAGCGCACAGGCAAATACTGATCTGAACTTGATCCCGTTTGAGGTTGGAGAGAATGTGAAATTCTTGTCCACAAATGACTCTTTAGAGAAATGGTATCATTAGCAGCTTGCTGTTATTTTATACAGTACACATGCAAGACCGCATGGGGAATATCATCCTTTAGCGATATGTGAGAATAAAGCAGAGGAACAGCACTGACCACCAGCAAGCACTGTAAAAAATACACGGGTCAGGGTTTTTTTTCCTTTTAACTACAGGTTTATGTGGAGGAACGCTGAATGTTTGTGGAAAAAAACACTAAATGTCAACAGCATTTATATCTGAACTTGCAAATGGTGGTAATGGTGAATACCAGCTGTGAGTCTTTTGATAGTCTACTTTAAGTTAAGTTTCTTTTCTTCAATTTATGCTTCTTGCTCTACATTTCTCCTGATTTCTATTGTTATCATAACTCTCCATATAAAGTATCTTTAGCTTGAATATATGCATAGATTATTTCTAACAATGGGTATGGAATGGTGTTATTCAGGATGGTCTCATTAAAGTGTAACTTCACCACTCCAGCTCCGGCCACTGCGTAATTTTGAAACATGCTTAAAAGTTTGCAAGTTTATAAAGAAGTTGTGGGGAAAATTTTGAGGAGGGGACATAGATATGCAACACAGGAGTTGTTCAGTGATCTTTAGGCCCCTCAAAAATGAAAGACAACACAGAATAGCAAGTGGTAGCTAGAGGACAACGAAGGTCAGGAGCCGTATCAGTTGTAGTTGCTGGCTTTAGCCTCTTCGGTCACGATATAGGAATTTTGGTGGAAAAATCTTCTGCCTACATAATGTTTTTAGGTAGGAGATGTCAGAAAATGAACATTACAGTACAATATACAACTATAGAGCATAATGTACATAATTGCGGACGCGGTGACCATTGGTTTGGGTTAATACCTAAACCAATCTTGTTGATGGACTGCCCGGCCATCTGGAACTGTGCTGAGAAACATGTGGGCATGAAGGGAAAGGGTGTAGAATGGCTGTGCTTCCGCTAAGGTCAATATTAATGAACCACTGTGCCATTATCAAAAAACAAACAAAAAACTAAAAAGCACAGAGTTTGCATTATCACAGACGTATAGCATGGTTTCCCGTAAGCAATATTTTTGGTTTTGTTTTGTTTGTTTGTTTTGGTTTTTGTTGTTGTTTTTTTTTTAAACACCATAGACTACCTGAGTATTGTTGCTGACCACATCCATTCCTTTATGGCCAGCGTGCCCATCTTCTGACAGCTCCTTCCAGCAGGATAATGTGTCATGTCACAAAGCTCAAATTATCTCAAACTGGTTTATTGAACATAACAGTGAGTTCACTCTGACGACCTCCACATTCAGTAGATCTCAATCCAGATGAGTACCTTTGAAATGTGATGTAAGAAGAGCTTCACGTCATGGGGGAGTGATGGGGCACTGGTTCGAATCCCTGGACTGGCATGTAGTGGAAAAATGGGACTTCCACCCTTGGATGGATTGAAAAAATGCTCCAGAGCCTCGGACTGGCATTGGAATATTGAGGTGTTGAGGTGCTACCTGTCTACACTCTCAGTGCGCCACTGTGGGCCCATTATCAAGGCCCTTAACCCCCAGTTGCTCCCTGGGTGCTTTCTAGCTGCCCTCTGCTCTGTATGTTGTGCTGTGATGGGATAAATGTAGAGACTGAGTTTCACTACATGCGTGTTTGTTTGGATGTGCAGCCTATAAATCAGCAGCAACTGTGTGATGTATGTCAGTGTGGACCAAAGGTGGACCCTTCTCCCATCACTCATGAGCAAGACCTCAAGATACTTAAACTCCTCCACCTGGAGCAGCAACTTGTCCCTGAGCTGGAGTGGGCACTCCACCCTTTTCCAGCTGTGGACCATGGCCTCAGACTTAGAGGTGCTAATTCTCATCCCAGCCGCTTCACATTAGGCTGTGAACCGTTCCACTGTGAGCTGGAGGCCACCACCTGATGAAGCCAACAGGACCGCATCATCCACAAAAAGCATGACTATAGCCTCAATTGAAGTCAGCAGCACTCCACCCGCACTATAGACTGTGTTAGTAGAGCACCACTTTCCCCTCCTTAGTCGCCTGACAGTTTACCAGAATTGCTTCCATCCGAAAGTCTTTTTCCATGGCCTCACCAAACTCCTCCCACACCCAAGTTTTTGCTTTGGCCACCACCCGAGCTGCGTTTCGCTTAGACTGCTGCTACCCGTAAGCTGCCTCCTGAGTCCCACAGGCTAACCAAGCCCGATAGAACTCCTTCTTCAGCTTAATGGCTCCCTTCACCTACAGTGACCACCACCTGGTTCAGGGGTTACCACCACGACAGGCACCAACCACCTTGCAGCCACAGCTCTGAGCAGCAGCCTCAACAATGGAGGTCAGGAACATGGTCCAATCAGACTCAGTATCCTCAGCCTCCCTGGGAATGCTGTCAAAGTTCTGCCACAGGTGGGAGTTGAAGATCTCTTGTGCTGGGGCCTATGCCAGGCATTCCCAGCACACCCTCACAATATGTTTAGGTACACTGGCTCTGTCCAGCATTCTCCACCGCCACCTGATCCAACTCGCCACCAGGTGGTGATCCGTTGACAGCTCAGCTACTTTCTTCACCGAGTGTCCAAAATATATGGCCACAGATCTGGTGATACGATTACAAATTCAATCATTGACCTGCAACCTAGAGTGTCCTGGGGTCATGTGCACTTATGGACATCCCTATGTTTGAACATGGTGTTCGTTATGGACAAACTGTGGTTTGTACAGAAGTCCAGTAACAAGACACCATTCGGGTTCAGATTGGGCAGGCTGTTCCTCCCAATCATGCCCCCCCTCACTGTCATTGCCCACGTGAGCGTTGAAGTCTCCCAGCAGGACAATGGATAGACAATGGAAGATGGAGCACCCTCAAGCACCCCACCCAGCGACTCCAAGAAGGGTGGGTACTCTGAACTGCGCATAAATGCAAACAACAGTCAGGTGCCATTCCCCGGCCCAAAGGTTAGGGAAGCATCCTTCTCGTTCTCCAGTGAAAACTCCAACGTACAGGCAGCGATCAGAGGGAATACAAGAATACCTGCCCCAGCTCACCGCCTCTCACCGAGGGCAACTCCAGAGTGGAACAGAGTCCAGCCCCTCTCCAGGAGACTGGTTCCAGAGCCCAGGCCATGCGTTGAGGTGAGCCCGATTATATCTAGCCAGTGTTTCTCAACCTCATGCACTAGTTCAGGCCCCTTCCCCACCAGAGAGGTGACATTCCATGTCCCAGTATACAGTCTTAATAGCCAGGGATCGGTCCGCCACGTCCTCCACCCTCGGCCGCCGCCGACACACATTGCACCTGACCCCTGTGATGCCTCCTGCGGGTGGTGGACCTACAGGAGGTTGGGCACCATGGGCTAATGCCCGGCCACCAGATGCTCTCCCTTGAGCTCCCTCCCCAGGCCTGGCTCCAGGGTGGGACCCCGGTAACCCTATCCCAGGTAGGGTAAACAGTTCCCTTGGTAGCTCTTCCGTAGGGGTCTTTGGAATCGCTCTTTGTCTGGCCCCTCACCCAGGACCAATTTGCCATGGGAGACCCTACCAAGGGGCCAAGCCCCCGAATGACATAGCTCCTGGGATCACTGGGAAACACAAACCCCTCCACCACGATAAAGTGGCGATTCACGGAGGGGTGAAAACAAAGTGTGTGTGCTAAATGAAATAATATATTAGGGAATTAAAAAATGTGTGGCCGCCTGATTTAATGTGTCTTTTCGTGTGTGTCCTTGCAGTTAACTTTCCCCTCAGACACTTTGAGTGAGTTTTTCTCATTAGGCAGAATGGCAGCGCTGTCCTCATTAGAGCAGATGATTGGCATCTGAGTGCCGCTAATTAACGGTGTGAAGCTGACAGAGGTGGTGATGGCAGCTGCCTGGTTGCAGCACTTTAGAGGCTAACCGGAGTGTGACCTCGACGTTTAGAGGCAGGAAGAGCACACCGGGGTAATAAGCCTGTATGCGTGTGATAATTACCTTTATTTGCATTTGAGCAGTAGAATTGTCAATTTGTTGTGTGAGCTTCCGTGCATATATTCATGTGCTAATTACGCAGATTTGCATCTATAGTAAAAGAAATGTGAGATACACTTTTGTGCGTGCCTGAGTGACAATAGTTTACTGCTGTTTCTGCAATACAAAACAGCAAGAAAATGTGTGCCTACACATGTATGAAATCATTTGGCAATGATAATCTCAGATGTCTCTAGTTTTTTACATCTGCCATTTGTGTCTTAGATAATTGGATTTATGTTGGCCTCCACAGTCATAAAGCGGCCATATAGTTTATAATGTGTTTGAAAGCAGCAGCAGTTATCAATCATTTTCAGCTTTTCAAAAGGGTGCAGTTTTCACATTGAGCACTATCCCAGGAATAGACCCAGCAATTAATTAATCTTTTTTTTTTTTTTTTGCGATCTCTTTTTAACAACGTAGATCTTCAAAAAGAAGTGGGATCAGTTTGCTGACAGTAACAAAAATGTGGATAAATGTATTAGAATATTTCTCTTTGAAAACAGCTTGTAATGATCTCAGAAAAACAGATCTACATTTTTATTTAAAAAGTTTTTTTTTAATATAAAAGAATAAAGAACTTGTGACCCAGTTACATCACATGAAGCCATGAAATTCAATTGGTACATCAAAAGCATGATAAAATGTTAACTTAAGCTTTAGCCATGCTAAAACTTAAAATATGCCTCTCTTACCAGGGGCTACAGTAGACATGCCTGCATGTGTTCAGTCCATTTGCACATGCATGCAAATCTATATTTACATTATCTGCGGGACTCAAATCAGTCATTGCAGAACACACAAAAGAAGGATTTTCCCAGAATTTTAGTTTTCTTAAAGCTGGGACTGTGGGGTACTTCCTGCTGCGTGCAGTAACAGCTTCATCCTGGATAATAAGATCAGTGGTGGGGACAGACACCATCACTCCCTTTACAAAAACCTGCTCAGCTGTTATTTTTGTGCCCCGACTGTGTGTCTGCGAGCGTGTGCTTCTGCAGGAGTTCTGTCCACAAATGCTGACTTCTCCTGTCATGTCCATCCAAAGTAAAGCTGCCACACTGAGAACAGTGGAACTGACACATGGGGCTGTTCAAAGAGCCAGTCACTAAACTAAGACGGATACAAGGGTGAGAATTACTGCGAGACATCTCACATCGCTCTGTTCTCTGTTTCATTTTTATTTTTTTATTTCCTGCTTGAGATTTTCTTGCAATCTCCCCCCTCCTCCTTGCCCCTTAATGTCTGCTCCTCCTTTTTTTTTTTTTTCATTTTTCTCATCACCTTTCTCTCATCTGCCTTTGGGCTTCTTCAATTAGGTGCTCTGCTCCCCTGCGGATGCAGGGAAGGACGAGAAATGAAGGAGAAAAGGAATGAAGGAAAGACACAAGGGCAGAGGAAGGGAGGTGGTCTGAGGGAAGGCAAGCAGAGAAGGCATGATGGAGAGAAGCAGAATTAAAGAGTAAGAATTCAAAAAACTTTGAGAAAGTGATAACAGAATATGCAAATTTAAAAAAAAGATACAGTACCATAAACAGGGAAGGGACTGGTGCGTGCTTTTAAGGCATTAAGTAGTGTGTAGAATTAGAGTAAAGCAAGGCTGAACCTAAAGCATGCGAGCCAGATGGCGAGATAGAAGAAGTCTTCTGCAATATTGCCTCCTGTGCTGGCTGAGTTTGCGCTGTTGCCATGGTCATAGCCTTTACGTGCCAATGTCATGACTTGAGCGAGTGTTCGTCGAGTACTAATAAATGTGCGTTTCTCACGCATATGCTACACAGTGCTTGTGTGTTTTAGCATGTTTGTTGAGCGATGTGCCCACATTGTGTTGAATTAAGGGGAGGAATGTTTCCTCTGGTTGTTGTGTGAGGCTAATATTTTGCATGTGTGTGTGGTGTGTTTGCGTGTCGATGCTGAGTGGGTGTGTTTTTGTGTGTGGATTTTGTTTTTGGCCCTTCATACTGTGTTTTGTCTGTGTGAGCTCTCCTCTGGCAGCTCTGCAGTTGACACATAGAAAGGAAATGAGAAAAATTAAGCAGCTTTGAAGTAAAGCAAGAAAATATTTTCTTTTCATCTTTAAACACATGAAATTTACATGTATCTGGCCTGTAAGTAAAAAAAATACTGAATATGATTTTATATTGTGCATCTGTTTGCACGAGTACCCCCCAAATAAGAATTTGGTGTAAACAACATCCTGCCTTGTATGAATGTTTCATGTTGGTGGTGGTGTAATGGCACTGAGGACATTTTCTTGGTACACTTACTACCAGCTGATCATTGTTTAAACACCACAGCCTACCTGAATATGAATGCATGATTCTTAGTTTATTATGGGTTTTTGCAGTTTTTAGTTTTGTACCTTTTTATAGTTCCTGGTTGGGTTCTTTATTTGCATCCTCGGGCCTTCTTAGTTAGTAATCTGAGTTATGTTCTTGGTTATATTTTATTTGTATTAGTACTTGTTCCCCTGTGTTTTCCGTGTCAAGTCTGCCTCTGCGTTTCTGTCGTATCTTGTCATTTCCTGTTTTATCTTGCTAATCTCTTGTTTCGTGTAGGTTGTATTCAGTTGTACTTCCCTCTTCTCGTCTTTAGTAGTCATTCCCAGCTGCGTCCCCACCTGTCACCCATCCTCATGTGATCCCATGTTTCTATATCCCTTGCTCTGTGCTTTGCTCTGAGTTTTGCATCCCTGGCTTTACTCGTGCCTTGTTTTTGTATTTTGTTGTTTTGGAAGAAACATCAGCATCGACTCCATCTTCAAGTTCAAGTCCTGTCTCCTGCGTCCTACATTTGGGTCCAGGCCTGCCTGCCGCGTGCACACAGCTGTTTTGACACTTTTACTGTGTTATCTGGATGTTAGAAGAGACTTCTCAATTTTCTTGTTTACCAGGGTGAAGAGTCCTGCCCCCAGGAGTTCTCAAAGTTTTGAGAAGGAGCCAGCTATGACTGAGGTGCAAACAAACTGCCCACTTCAACACCTAATTGTTTGTTTTGCCCCATTTCATAGTGGTTCATTTGTATTGGTTTGTGTTTTTTAGATTAGATTAGATTCAACTCATTGTCATTGTGCACACAAGGCACACAACAAAATGATCGTTCCAGATCACTCATCCAGAGACAAGCATCTACTGTTAGGCAATGTAGTTTAAGTGTCTTGCCCAAGGACACAATGCAGCACAGGGACCGGCAACCCTCCAGCTGCAAGGCGAGCGCCTACCCACTGCGCCACTGCACTGTGTACCATTAATGAGGTGGCAATAAAGTGCATGAAGGAAACGTACATGGGTCCATGGGTAACTGTCGGTCCAGATTCCTCATTTTGAGAACCCTGAACTGCAGCTGAGTGTTATGGAAATGTACTCAACCACAAACACAATAAAAACACTGCATGTCTGGAGAAAAGCCACCTACCAAACCCAGATCTCGGTCACACGGCAAACATCAAACCATCTATAAGCTTATAAATCTTATTAACTACTAAATCATTAGAAAAGTCTCCAACAATATTTCCATAAATCAGGTTATAGTGAACCTGCTTACTTGTTGGCCATTGCCATGTTATTGCACTTGCACAAACCTGTTTCTATTACATATTACACCTGTGTTGCCAATGTTTACGAGCTACGCACCTCAGCACTCGGCGACCCTGCTGTGTAACTTTACGTGGTCTGCCTCTCCGTGTTGATGTGATTCCTAAATGCTTCCACTTTGGTACTGGAATATCAAGGTGGAAAGCCATTTGCACCGGTGGCGTCCCCTTACAGTACCATGCATGAACTCAGTGAAAAAAGACACATTCTGTCACAAATGTTCATAAAGACAAATTGCATGGCAAAGGGCTTCATTTTGTACACCTGTGGCAATGACTGAAAATGCCTAAATTCAAAGATTAAGAGGTGTGGGTGTGTTTTTATAGTGAATGTGCCACTGACATATTGACCTTGTGCATGAACAGTGTAGAAAGATGTTAAGCTGAATTAGTAGTTTGGGACATTTCTGTCCTTCCGTGGGCTCCATGGTTTGTTATCTAGAAAATATCCTGTGTTGTTCAGCTGTTTTGTGAACATCACATGTTTGGGTTTTTGAAATAAGTAGCAGGCCTTCTTCTTCTTCTTCTTCTTGTCTTTGTCTGTTATCTTTCATCTTCCTCTCAAATCCCTCAGGATGGATATGTACCACAATTAAGAGGGTGTATTTACTATGTGTGTGTGGATCATAGGAAGGCAATTCTTTAGTATTTGTGTGCATGTGTGTTTGAATGTGTGCTTACAGGAGCCATGGGAGATTCCTGGTGTTCCTGAGTGTGTGTAACTTGCAGGTTGTTTGAGGTTTTATCCTTTCTATCTGTGGATTTCCTGGTTGCCCACATTTGCCTGTAGTGGGGATGCTGCATTAGACCAATCATTTATTTTTTGTGCTGCACATGTGGTTTCTTTATTTTCTGTTCGTACTCCGTCGGGTCGCCCCCTCAGCTTCCTTCTTTTTTCTCTTTTCCATGCATTGTTGTTCTTTCTGTAAAGACTTCCCTTAACTTATTTTTCTAAGTTACTTATCAAAATGGTTTGTACTGTGTGTGTGTTTGGGTGTGCCAGGTTGAGAACTGGACCAGACTGTTCAAATAAAATATTAACTATGTTGATGCTCTAACTCTGTCTGCTGACCTGTCTGGATAGAAGTAAAAAAAAAAAAGTGTTTCTCCAGAGGCGTGTTAACTCTCTCCTTTTCACCGGGACTGCCTGATCGTTAGCCCCCCCAGGACACACTGCTGCCCTGTAATTAACCTAGTTACTAGTAATTAACCTATTAACTAGTTCATTGGGACCAATTTTACAGTACTGACATTGTGAAATTTTGTTTTTCACGAGATGTTATATGATTGACTATCACTGAATTTACAATTTCAGTTGCACATTATATATATATGTGTGTGTGTGTGTGTGTGTCCCAGTTAGCAAGATTAACTAACTAACAGGGATGCACCAAAGCAGCGTTTTCTAGTATATAACTATGCTGGATTTGGCTTTGATAGTAGTACTGCTGAGAGTGAATCTTGATCTGACACCAGTGTTAAATTAATGAGCTGTAGTCCTCACTTTGAGGACAAGATTACACTGTGAAAAAAATCTTGTCAAATCACGAAAATATTCTGGCAGCTGGGTCTCCAGAAAATTCAATTAAAAAAGGGAAATCTTCCATCCATCCATCCATCCATTTTCTTCCGCTTATCCGGGGCCGGGTCGCGGGGGCAGAAGCCTAAGCAGAGAAGCCCAAGCTTCCCTCTCCCCAGCCACCTCCTCCAGCTCATCCGGAGGGACCCCAAGGCGTTCCCAGGCCAGCCGAGATACATAATCTCTCCAGCGTGTCCTGGGTCTACCACGGGGCCTCTTCCCGGTGGGACATGCCCGGAACACCTCACCCAGGAGGTGGCCAGGAGGCATCCTAATCAGATGCCCGAGCCACCTCAACTGGCTCCTTTCGATGTGGAGGAGCAGCGGCTCTACTCTGAGCCCCTCCCGGATGGCCGCACTCCTCACCTTATCTCTAAGGGAGAGGCCAGCCACCCTTCGAAGGAAACTCATTTCTGCCGCTTGTATTCGCGATCTTATTCTTTCGGTCACTACCCAAAGCTCGTGACCATAGGTGAGGGTAGGAACGTAGATCGACCGGTAAATTGAGAGCTTCGCTTTTACGCTAAGCTCCCTCTTCACCACGACGGACCGGTGCAGCGTCCGCATCACTGCAGAAGCAGCCCCGATCCGCCTGTCGATCTCCCGTTCCCTTCGCCCATCACTCGTGAACAAGACCCCGAGATACTTAAACTCCTCCACTTGAGGCAAGAACTCGTTCCTGAGCCGGAGATGGCACTAGACCCTTTTCCGGCTGAGGACCATGGCCTCAGACTTAGAGGTGCTGATTCTCATGCCAGCCGCTTCACACTCGGCTGCGAACCGTTCCACTGCGAGCTGGAGGCCCCCCCCTGATGAAGCCAACAGAACCGCATCATCTGCAAAAAGCAGAGATGAGACTCTGAGGCCACCAAGGAAGAAGCCTTCCGCCACCTGGCTACGCCTAGAAATTCTGTCCATAAAAATTATGAACAGAATCGGTGACAAAGGGCAGCCCTGACGGAGTCCAACACCCACAGGAAACAAATCCGACTTATTACCGGCTATACGGACCAAGCTCTCACTGTGGTTGTACAAGGACTGAATGGCCCGCAACAATGGGCCAGACACCCCATACTCCCGCAGAACCTCCCAAAGAACACCCCGAGGAACACGGTCGAATGCCTTCTCCAAGTCCACAAAGCACATGTAGACTGGTTGGGCAAACTCCCACGCACACTCGAATATCCTTGAGAGGATAAAGAGCTGGTCCAGCGTTCCACGACCAGGACGAAAACCGCATTGTTCCTCCTGAATCCGAGGTTTGACTAACGGACGCACCCTCCTTTCCAGCACCCTGGCATAGACCTTACCGGGGAGGCTGAGGAGTGTGATCCCCCGAAAGTTGGAGCACACCCTCCGGTCTCCCTTCTTAAAGATGGGGACCACCACCCCGGTCTGCCAATCCAATGGCACTGCCCCAGATCTCCACGCGATGTTGCAGAGGCGTGTCAACCAAGACAGCCCTACAACATCCAGAGCCTTCAGGAACTCAGGGCGAATCTCGTCCACCCCAGGGGCTCTGCCACCAAGGAGTTGTTTAACTACCTCAGTGACCTCACCCCCAGTGATGGTCAAGTCATCCCCCTCATCCCCAGACTCTGCTTCCACTACAGAAGGCGTGTCAGTGGGATTCAGAAGGTCCTCGAAGTATTCCTTCCACCGTCCGACTATAGCCTCAGTTGAAGTCAGCAGCACCCCCCCCGCACTATAAACAGTGTGAGTGAAGCACTGCTTTCCCCTCCTGAGTCGCCTGACGGTTTGCCAGAATCGCTTCGATGCCGTCCGAAAGTCTTTTTCCATAGCCTCACCAAACTCCTCCCACACCCGAGTTTTTGCTTTGGCCACTACCCGAGCTGCATTCCGCTTGGCCTGTCGATACCTGTCAGCTGCCTCCGGAGTCCCACAGGCTAACCAAGCCCGATAGGACTCTTTCTTCAGCTTGATGGCTCCCTTCACCTCCGGTGACCACCATCTGGTTCGGGGGTTACCACCACGACAGGCACCAACCACCTTGCAGCCACAGCTCTGAGCAGCAGCCTCAACAATGGAGGTGCGGAACATGGTCCATTCGGACTCAATGTCCTCAGCCTCCCTCGGAATGCTGTCGAAGTTCTGCCGGAGGTGGGAGTTGAAGATCTCCCGGACTGGGGCTTCTGCCAGGCGTTCCCAGCGCACCCTCACAATACGTTTAGGTGTGCCAGGTCTGTCCAGCATCTTCCCCCGCCACCTGATCCAACTCACCACCAGGTGGTGATCAGTTGACAGCTCAGCTCCTCTCTTCACCCGAGTGTCCAGAACATACGGCCGCAGATCTGATGATACGATTACAAAATCGATAATCGACCTGCGACCTAGGGTGTCCTGGTGCCATGTGCACTTATGGACATCCTTGTGTTCGAACACGGTGTTTGTTATGGACAAACTGTGGTTTGCACAGAAGTCCAATAACAAAACACCATTCGGGTTCAGATCGGGCAGGCCGTTCCTCCCAATCACGCCACTCCAGGTCTCACTGTCATTGCCCACGTGAGCGTTGAAGTCTCCCAGCAAGACTATGGAGTCACCAGATGGAGCACTCTCCAGCACCCCACCCAGCAACTCCAAAAAGGGTGGGTACCCTGAACTGTCATTCGGCGCATAAGCGCAAACGACAGTCAGGACCCGTTCCCCAGCCCGAAGGCGCAGGGAAACTACCCTCTCGTCCACCGGTGAAAACTCCGACGTACAGGCAGCAAGCCGGGGGGATACAAGAATACCCACCCCAGCTCGCCGCCTCTCACCGAGGGCAACTCCAGACTGGAACAGAGTCCAGCCCTTCTCCAGGAGACTGGTTCCAGAGCCCAGGCCATGCGTTGAGGTGAGCCCAACTATGTCTAGCTGGTATCTCTCAACCTCACGCACTAGCTCAGGCTCCTTCCCCACCAGAGAGGTGACATTCCATGTCCCAACAGCCAGTTTCGATAGCCGGGGATCGGTCCGCCAGGGCCTCCGCCCTCGGCCACCGCCCGACACACATTGCACCCGACCCCTACGACACCTCCTGCGGGTGGTGGGCCTGCAGGAGGGCGGGCCCATGTAACCTCTTCGGGCTGCGCCCGGCCAAGCACCACGGGCTAATGCCTGGCCACCAGACGCTCTCCCTCGAGCTCCCTCCCCAGGCCTGGCTCCAGGGTGGGGCCCCGGTAACCCTATCCCGGGCAGGGTAAACTGTTCCCTTGTTTTTTCACTCATAAGGGTCTTCTGAACCGCTCTTTGTCTGGACCCTCACCCAGGACCAGTTTGCCATGGGAGACCCTGCCAGGGGGACAAGCCCCCAGACAACATAGCTCCTGGGATCACTGGGACACACAAACCCCTCCACCACGATAAGGTGGCGATTCACGGAAGGGAAATCTTCTGTTCCATAACAAAATAAAATACTAATTTTTTTAATCCTGCCGACTAGCATAGGTGGGGTTCAAACTACCAACTTTCCGACCAGCAGGTGACGTGCTCTGCCCCAATACAGTGAGGCCAAACAACACCTGTTATCCCTCGTTGGTCTCCCACCCAGTACTATCCAGGCCTGACCCTGCTTAACTTCCGAGCTCAGAGGACATCGGGTGTGTGAATTCACTGTCTCTTTTTACGATTTTATTAATATTTCACATATTTCAAAATAACAGGAAAAATTCTGTAAATTTTATAGAATAAATTCTATTAATTTACAGAGTTTTTTTTATTTATTTTTTTAGAGTGTAGGACTCATTCTTTTGTGTGTTAGGTTTTCCTCTGCATACTCCAGCTTCCTCCCACAGTCCAAAGACATGAGTGTTAGGCTAACTGGTGATTCTAAATTGGCTGGAAGTGTAAATGTGTCTCTGTGTTAGCCATGACTACCAACAAATCCTGCGTGTACCCTGACTCTTGCCCACTAAAATCTTAGTAACACTAAGATTTTGCAGTAATCTTAGTGTTACTTCAACTTACTGTTTGATGACATAGTTACAGTTTGTGTCACTTGGATCTGAGTACAAACTGAAATTTTAGTACCTGTGTGGACAAAGCACATTTATTTATACCAGATTCAGTCATTTAACATCTAGGTAGACCAATAAGATTGCTAGACTAAAACTAACCCATGTTTGACCCTTAGCTGAAGGAGATAGATGGACGAAGAGGTGACGTGTTGTCAAAGAGCAGGAGACGGGTGGGAAAGTTTACCTTTCTCACCCTCCACTGTGAGCAAGAAGGGAGGGATGGAGGGATGAGGAGGATATTGAAACGACAGGAGACACCAGAGAACAATAAGAGGATGAGGAGGAGCGAGGAGGGACAGAGACACAGCGGATGACAGAAAGGATCAGAAAATGAATGGAGGAGGTAGCAGGAGACAGAGAGCAAATATTAAGAGACTACCTACTGTCCACACACACACACACACACACACACACACACATACACACACACACACACACACACACACACACACACACACATGCCCAGCTGTGACCATTCTCTGTTTCCCTCCAGTAAACATCACTTTCAGCTTCTTTGTGTCCTGGCAACAGATATCTTGATGACCTGATGGGAAAGCATCTGTAACACTGTGTATTGTGTATGCGTATATGCATATGTGTGAGTGTGAGTCAACCCACGAGGGAGCTTTCAAAGATATCGCTTTCCGTGTGTGTGGATGGGTTTGTGAGTGTGATGTATTTGTACGAAGGATTTCTTCTTTGAATTCTTCCTGTTAGATTGCTCTCCAGTGATCTTCAAGTCTGCTCGGAGGATGAGTCATACTTGCGTAGCAGATCAGCATCTTCTTTTCAAAAAGTGTGATGAATTTACCCCAATTAATTATTGCACATAATCACATTCTTTTATAACTGCATTGTATTAAGGGAAGGGAGGACATCATAAAACAATCTCTCTACAAGTCCCGCCTACCTGGACCATGGTGGTCACTTACTCATTGATTGAGTGATTCAGTGACTCTGCATCTTATTGTTATGCTGTATAGAAAATGTTGGGTATTCCATATTTAACAACAATTAATATACATTTCAGTTTGAATCTGGACTGCATAGTAAAATGAAGGGACTAAATAAGCCTCCAAACACATGGATGTGTATTTCATGTTTCACTCTGTGAGGGATATTTGGAGTGTGTCTGTCTGTTTATCTCTCAGTCTGTGTCACTCAGTTTTGTTATGGATGGATAAAGGGTCAGTGGAGCACTTTTTTGGAGTGTGATGGCCTGACTGTCTTTGGCTTGGACATCTGAAGAGCTATACAGTAATAATGGCGACGGTGCTGAACAAATAAGGAGGCTGATATATGTCACACTGCTCTGATTCAGTGCATTTGCAGCAGTGCATAGGCTGATTTGATTGAGAAATACCTGATTATTTTGCACATATTCTGGAAGCAGCTGACCCAGAATCCTCATTGAGAGCGATTGAAAGCAGAAATGAGTCCCTATAAGTGCAGCTGCTGTGAGAGCATAACTCCTATAACATGCTTGGTCATCTCTCTTCTCCTTATTAGACATGCCCTTAATAATAATATCTGTATTTTATACTTTACATCTGTGTCTCTTGAAATATTATTTTTACATGAGGAAACACTTCTCTTACCAAATTACCATGGATGTAGCCCGCTTCTTTGCTTTAAAGCAGGGCTATTCTCACTCTTTTTGCCTGCGTGAGCTCTGAAATCAGATGCGTATCGTGCACAACTCAAGAAACATTTGTTGTTCACAGGTCCAGCCATAAACTTCGATTTAGTTAACAGTCCTGCCTGTGACATTCTGTTCTTAGACATGTTTTATTCCGTATTGCGACCAGTGCTTTGTCTGTTAAACTACTGATTCTGATTCAAATGGAAGCTTTCTGAAAGTGTTTATTGCTCTTGCCTCATTGAGACACTGGTTAGCCCTGCTCAGTCTTGTTGATTCTTTGTACTGTGCATGAATAATTAGTGACAAACAGAAGTGAAATCATTTAAAAATATTATATGTCTCCCTCTTGTATTCAGGGGTGGATATAAAGCTTGCTGGACATGAACAGAAGAGGGACAGATAGACAGGAATGACGGGTCTGTGTGGGATGCTGGCCTTGACCTCTTTCTGAAATGAAGCAGAAAAACTGTACTTCATCTTTCCTCCTCTGTCTCTTTCTATCAAGTCTGGATCTCTCTCTGTCCCCACAGCAGTCCGTCTCTTCTGCTCCAACGCTTTGTATAGTCTCGTTATCAGCATTATTGCTCTCTTTCCCTCTAACTTATATCATGTCTCGCTTTTTCCTTTTTTTTTTTAACCCATTTGTTTCTCTAAAATCTGTTGAACTCTTGGTTTGTGTTTGCTGTATCATATACTGGACCACCTCAACTGGATTTAATCTATAATTTTAATTCTTGTTTTTCTCCGTATTGCTCTTCATGTTTTGCACCACCGAGCCCCTTTTCACCCTGTCACCTTTCCTCTTTCAGTCTCCTTTCACTCTGTGTCCCTCCTTAACCATTTGTTTCATACCTTTGCTTTTCCACATAGAGAAAAACCTTTTACCCAACAGCTCCTCCAATCTGAATGACAACAGTCATTTGTTCCAAAATGACCTATATGAGCATTTCCAAAATGAGCACTCCTATGTGTGGCTTTGCATGTCGGGGATATTGTGTAATGTTGCAGCTATCACAGCTACAGTCATGTCTGACCCAGGAACAGCAAGGTGCCCGGGTCCTGTGCCTGCAAACAAGCCCAAATCATTACCACTCCACCACCGTGCTTGACAGTTTGGTTTTAACCAAATGTGATGCTCTGCTTTAGTGTTAAATTACCTAAAACACAAACCTCAGCAAATCATATTTCTAATATATTTAAATACTCTCCTCTCAAAATTTTGCACTCAGAAAAGGAAACTCATACAGACATTTATGTGATAAGGCCAGATCCAGATAGCTTAGGCTAAGCTCTACATTGTCAGTTTTGACTCAGCTTTTAACAATGTAAGCTGCTCTATGTAGGCCACAGCTGTGCATCAAACCGCTTAAAGCACTGTGTGGCACAGTGTTCATGAATGCATTAAGCAGTTCTTAATGTATTGACATTAAGATCATGAATTTGTATACAGCATTACTAAACTGGTAGATACAAGTCCACTGGTTTGTCAGTTACTTCACCCTCCTGCTGTGCTCAGTTTGATTAAAAAAAGATACATTCTGACTGTAAACTGAATCTGGCTGTGTACTATTATAGCAGCGCAGGTCTCAGTAAGTGGGTGTTTCCTCCTCTGTCAGCCTCTGGTTTGACCCTGACATTAATGGAGTGTGTCTGAGGTCCTCCAGGGCAGCCAGAGATGATGTACATCCTCCTCTGTGGTTTGTCTGACACACACACACACACACACATAAAATTTTATCCCCAGAGTTTTGCTGTTACTAGATTGCCTCTGTTGCTGTGACGCACCTGTCCGTGTCTATGCTGTCTGTCTAGTTCTAGCCTTGCATCTCTTAACTCTTCCTATTTTTTATCACTTGTAAAGCCAGTCAGTCAGTTAGTTATGTGACCCTGGCTGCTTCTGCCTCTTGGAGGAGGAAAAACTACATCAAGATAAAGAACCGATGTTGGTTTGGAACTAGATGGTAATGTTGCAGATCAGCCTAAAACTTAGTGAAAAGGTGAAGGCTGCTGTAATGCAATGCTGGGAATTTATATGCAGTTTAAAAGTTTTGTCAGATGCAGAATAATATATAGAAGGTTAGTCATATATTACTGTGCAGGGTGCTAGCCAGAAAAAAATGCTAATTAGCTAATTAGCATTAGCTTGCTAATGTTAAATGCTAAATGCTGGCCTGCTTGCTAATTGAATGATGGTGAAGAGTTAGGCCTGAATTAGACTTCTGCCTCGGGTCTTTGTGGGTAACCGGAAATCACCTCTGAAGCCTACACGGTATTCAAGATCCTTGTGGGTGTGTAGTTACATTGAGAGGTGCACGTCAGGTTACGTCGTATGTTACCGCGTAGGGCTTTCGGTTACGTACAGTACGTAGGACTGACGCAGAACTCTAATTCAGGCCTTATTAGATAGAGCAGTCATTCTTTTTGCTTATAAACCAGAAGAGTTACACTTTCATATCATGAATCCACCGTGTCCCAGAGCGCAGTTTCCATCACTGATGGGTTTGTAGAAATCACACAAAAAGCGTACACAACAAAAACATTATAATCCAGGTGTTTTATTGATCCCATCACCTGCTTGAAGCACTTCCTGCATTCAAATATCCATCATCACGTTCTTGACTCATTGCCACACACAATAATTAGCTGCATAACTTCTAATGGCTCTTACAAAGTTTCATACCTTCAATAATCAAGGTCAGGACTGAGGGGGAGAGTGACACATTCACAGCACGCAGATGAGACTAAGAGGTTCCACTGGCAGTTAATCATGACAATAAGATAATAATTATAACACTCACAGACTTTTCCCAACACTTTGTTTTTCAGAGATCTAAGTGAAAATGCCATCCAGGCCATCCCGAGGAGAGCTTTCAGAGGTGCAACAGACCTTAAAAACCTGTGAGTGAACATGCATGCAGACACAAGGCAGAGAGTGAGGACAGAGTATTAAAGGAACGGGTGCAGTGGTGATAACGGTGCAATTTGTTACCGTCAGGAAATATCACATCCATAATCATAAGATTCAGTGGTTCACTAACTAAATATTCATCATTCTGGCTTTGTGTTTCTTGTGTTACCAGTCAGCTGGATAAAAACCATATCAGCTGTATTGAGGAGGGGGCTTTCAGAGCTTTGCGATCTCTGGAAGTACTGTAAGTATGAATTAAATATGTATTTTTCAAAAATATTTGTGATATTCTTCTCAAAACAAATTCATCTTTCATTTATTTTTTTGAGATTCTGTTTTTACTTTCTTCTGTTTTCTTCATCTTTTCTTCCACCACCAACTCTGAACTTTCTCTTTTCTCAGCTCGTGTTTTCTGTGCCACCGCTGGATGCTGTCTCCATTATATTTGGCTCTTCCTCTCTTCATTCTTAATTTGTCTCTCATTCTTTCTTCTAGCACACTGAACAACAACAACATCAGCAGTATTCCAGTCTCCAGTTTCAACCACATGCCAAAGCTCCGCACCTTGTAAGTGTCTCACCTTTTTTCAACTCTTTTTCCCAGAATCGTTAACTCTGGTTACATCTCTGTCTCTCTGCGTCTGTCACCTTATGTTTTACCTACTCCCTAAATTTGCTTTCTCTCTCTGTCCTCTTTTTTCTCTCCTCCCAGTCGTCTCCACTCTAACTCTCTGCGCTGTGACTGTCACCTGGCCTGGTTGTCTCCGTGGCTGCGGCAGCGGCCAGCTTTGGGCCTCTACACTCAGTGTAGCTCTCCTCCCGCTCTGAGGGGCCTCAACCTGGCTGAGCTGCGCAAAAGCGACTTTGCCTGCTCAGGTAGAGCAGCCCAGCAGTACATCACGCTTTGTACCAAATGTGGACGACAGCTCAACGATTTAGCTTTTTTTTTTCTTGCTTGTTTTAGGTCACAGTGGCAGTGCTTTCGTTCAGCCATGTAGTTTGGCATCTGGCTCTTGTCCTCCAATGTGTTCCTGCAGCAACAACATTGTTGACTGCCGAGGGAGGGGCCTAACTGCAATCCCTGCCCACCTGCCTGAGGGTATGACTGAGATGTGAGTATCCCATAAAGTATACACTGCTCAGAAAATTAAAGGAACACTTTTTAATCAGAGTTCAGCACCAAGTCAGTTAAACTTCTGTGATATTGATCTGGTCAGTGAGTAGCAGAGGGGCCTGTTAATCAGTTTCAGCTGCTTTGGTGTTAATGAAATTAACAACAGGTGCACTAGAGGGGCAACAATGAGAGGAATGGTTTTACAGGTATAGGCCTCCTCCAGGATGGCACATCAATACATGCCATTCCCAAAAGGTTTGCTGTGTCTCCCAGCACAGTCTGAAGAGCATGGAGGAGATTCCAGAAGACAGGCAATTACTCTAGGAGAGCTGGACAGGGCCGTAGAAGGTCCTTCGTCCATCGGTCCTTGGGCCCTGTGCTCACTGCCTGGTACTGTGGAGCCTGATTGGCATTTGACATAGAATACCAGAATTGGCAGGCCCACCACTGGCACACTCTGTTTGTCACAATTCAAGTCAATTTTATTTATGTAGCGCCAAATCACAACAAACAGTCACGTCAAGGCACTTTGTATTTTAAGGTAAAGACCCTGAGCACATGTGATTAATGTGAAAGGGTCTGGAAAAGTCATGGAGGATGTTGATGCTGCCAAACATTGTTTGACATAACCAGTTTTGATGGTGGGTCAGTGATGGTCTGGGGAGGCATATTGATGGAGGGACGCACAGACCTCTACAGGGTAGGCAGCGGCACCCTGACTGCCGTCAGGTATTAGGGTGACCCACTGTCAGACCCTACGCTGGTGCAGTGGGTCCTGGGTTCCTCCTGCTGCACAACAATTCCTGGCCTCATGTGGCGAGAGTATGCAGGCAGTTTCTGGAAAATGAAGGAATTGATAGATTGACTGGCCCCCACACTCTGCTGACCTAAATCCAGTAGAACACCTCTGGGACATTATGTTTCAATCCGTCAGACTCCACCAGGTTGCACCTCAGACTGTCCAGGAGCTCAGTGATGCCCTGGTCCAGATCTGGGAGGAGATCCTCCAGGACACCATCCACGGTCTCATTAGGAGCCCCGATGTTGTCAGGCATGCTTAACTAACCTGCTGCAGTATTTTTAAACTTTGATTTTCAGGGTGTCTTTGAATTCAGCCTCTGTAGGTTGATAATCTTCATTTCCATCAAAGGATGTGGCTCCTTTCATTCCTAACACATTACCGAGTCTATATCAGTGTAAATATCCAACATGATTTTTTTTCCCCATTGAGATCTGATGTGTTTTCAAAGCGTTCCTTTATTTTTTTGAGCAGTGTTTTTGTACAAATAACTTATAACTTAGCACAAAAACTAAAGACATTTGTGTTTGATTGTTACTGTAACAAAGAAGTACCCATCTCTTCTGCTCTACCCACAACTGTGTTTTCCTTACAAATGTGGCTCCATTTAAGGGGAAATAAACAGGCTTTTATAAGAGTTATTACCAAGAAACATTGTTTTTTGTTTTGTTTTGTTTTGTTAATTTATTTCTTTTTTCTTTTCTTTTCTTTTCTTTTAAATTATTTAAAAATGTTTTTGAATAACACACACAGACACACACACACACACACACATATATATATATATATATATATATATAAAAATCTAACTCTTTAATCTAAATATTTTTAGTAAAGCACATTATTTTTGATTAAGATGCCAAATTTCAGTTATTTGCTTGAATTTCTGAACAGAAAATTTAGTTTTAATGGTTTTATTAATTTCTGTTGTCTTAGAGAATTCCCGAGTGCTGGCTCAAATTAAAAAAAAAAAGAAAAGTGAATCGAGTTTAAAATTCTTCACTCCTGTTAAAGAGTCTGCATTAAAGCACTTCATGATGCTGGATGGTCTTTGAGACAAATAGTGCATCGAGTGTTCTCACAGTGCGGTCAAGCATGGAGTTGATTGCCGAGCCTGGTACTCACAAAATGTGCCAAAGAAAAGCCGACTGAAAGATTTTGAGTACTAGAAACCAAATGAAGAGCACTGCTGATCTTTAGGCAAAGTTAAATGCTTGTAGATCAGAGTCTGTGAATGTCTCCAGAATGATAAGCAGAAAACTGAAGAAGCTTAAAGGGAAGGATAGCTGCTAAAAAGTCATTATTGAGGCCTGCAAACATCCAGAAACACCTGGAAGGAGGTACTCTGGAAGAGTTTGAACTCTTCGGTCAGCATTTGTGTTTTTATCTGCAGAAAAGCTGGAGAACATTTTGATGCTGGCTGCACAGTTAAACACCGTGGAGATTCCATTGTGGTATGGGGTTTCATTTCTGGGCAAAGTCATAAAAATTGAGCGTATCATGAAGAAAAAAGTCTACCACAATCCCTTCTGGACTCAAACTGATTGGTTGTGGGTTTAATTTACCAACAAGACAATGACCCCAAGCATACAGATCTGGGATTTAGTGGATTCAAAGATAGATCACACAAAAGTTTAATTCAAAGCAAATCTCAGCTAGGAACTATTTGGAATTCAATAACAATAAATGCATGTAAAAACAGTCACTTTGAGAGGAATGCTCAGGCTTCAGACTGTTGGACACTCCAATACAGTTTCCTACATGTTTTCCTAATTTCTTACCAAACTGATCAGCTAATTATAGGTTTTTTTAATGTAATCTGCTACTGTACAGCAGTCCCATAATGTCGATAATACACCAAACAGCTGTTAAATGGGGAACCTTTTACACAGAGGATACAATTGAAACACTCAGTCCACGGTTATGTTCCACAGTAAGCACCTACTGAATGTAATATTTACCAAGCAGAGACATCAGGCTGTTATGGTTGTTGCTGAGTATGTTTGTGCTGTTTACTCTCTTATTCCAAATCATAACTATTAACAATCTATATTTTTACTTTCACGTGTGTGGATGGAGTTGAGAAATTGCCAATCAAAAAGGGCAACTGATGTTATTCTGTAACTTTACAGTTTGCTCTTGTAAAACCTGCCAGGAGGATTCTCAGTTTTGAACTATGAATCATGTAAAGCTGCTCTAGAGGGGTCCCAAAAATACACAGAGGGAAATGAGCATTAGAGGTCCCCTTTAGGTGAAAGTCCCCACAGTTATTATTACAAGGCAATACAGACCACACTACACATGCTTATTCTATGCCATGAAAAGGAAGAAATGTTATTTATGTCATTGTGTTGCTTCATCACATTCTTACCAGTGATTTTTCATATATACAACATGGAAAAGTGGTTCTTGGGACACTTGACCACACAGTAGCTCAGATGCAGTAGTGTGACAGGCACTGTTGGTGATAACACGGACAAATCCAATAAATAGATTTTACAGGCCATTACAGGCACTTTACATTTCTGCCAATACATCAAATGTTCTGATGTGTAATCGAGCATTAAAGGCTGGACGTGCTGCAGTACGTAGATATGAGCTCATGTCCGCTGGGGGTTTGGGTTTGGGGTTCCATTCTGCTCTGTGAAAAGTCTGAAAAGCTTGCACAAATTCACACCAGCCAGGACAGACAGCCTGTTGCTCTTTGGGTAAAATTCTTTGCAAACATGGTTAAACTCAAATAATTGTTTGCTCAGTTGAAAATCAGATCTGGCTGAGTCACTGTTTTCATGTGACTCGGCTAATTAGCTCGATTCCATATTTATTTTATAATTTAGCCACCCATTTTTCAAAGGCTCCCTGCAATCCCGAGGGAGCCTGTTTCACATTACACTGATTCTAAACAACAGCATATCTGAAGGCAGTGTGAAATAGTCATGCAAATCCAAGCATTTATGTTTATATCCATTTTTCATGTCCACGTGCACGAAAAATACCAGCACCACAGTTGGACATGAACTGTGGTTCTTCCGGTTTGAAATGGCAACAAAGTGTGTTTACATTTAGGAAAAGATCATGGTGGGTTCAAAGCCACGCAGGCTATCAAAGAAAAGGTTTGTGTCCATGTTCAATAAAAATAAATCATCAATATTTCACATGAGGCCAGGTTTTTCTTTCTAAATACCTTATTTAGACTAGATTTTTCCCTCCACCGATAGGAAAACTGATGCTGAGTGTTTGAGCTGTGCGCACTGATTCAAAGAAGCCTCTTTGTTTTTCTCCACAGTCGTCTGGAGCAGAACGGCATCAAGTCAGTTCCTCCAGGCGCCTTCACGTCCTACAAGAAGCTCAGACGAATGTGAGTCCTCCTGGAAAGCATCATAACGGTCACATCACTTAAACACTTTCAAGTGTCAGTTCAGACTGAAATAACTCTGGGAATGCTCTCTAATGAATGTTGAATATTTATTACAACACATCAGTATATAACTAAGATCCCTTCAGGGCTGTCAGGAAGGGCATCCAGCATAAAAAAAATCTGCCATAAATCAAACGTATAGAGCTGCCAGCTGTGGCGACCCCTCGTGAATAAGGGAGCAGTCACATCTGGCCTGGGGTGCCTGCTGCCAAAAAGGTGATAAGGAAATGCATGGAAATCCTTAAGTTGGAAATTCACTGGAGAAGCACACTGCTGTGTTCCTGTTCAGACTGTTGTTATTGGTAGTTAGAATGAGGGCTTTAATAATAAGGCAAATCAAGCCAGCTCTGCTGGCCTTATACTGGGTTTAATATGCTAAAATGGACCAGTACTGGTATATAAGGTTTGGGCCTGGAGGAATCAAATGACTGTGGCATCAAGTCTGCTCTACCTACTGAACTACAGCCACCCACATATGACCTGCATTACCCACCTTCATTTTTTTTTTTTTTTTGCTCCATCTTTCTATGTAAAGAGTACGTTAAAAGTCAGCTAAGCTAACACCAGCGAGCTACAAGAGTTTTGGTTTTCCTCCTCCTGAGCTCCAGAGGGGCAAAGCCTCTGAGAAAACATTAATGTTCCAAAGTCTGATCTGCCAAGTGGTCCTCTCTTTTCTTCTGTCTCCCCTGTTCTCTGAGCTGTGGTTTTCCACATGCTCAACATAACGTACAGCCCCAGTGGAGCTTCAGCATCGAGGAGCATTTGATTTATATCAGCCTGCAAACACATAAAGTCCCCATTAGAAGCCTTTTAAGGCCCTTACATGATAAATCAAGTGCATATCCTTGTGATGTGCTGCATATGTTTAAAAAATGCTAATCTGACCACAATAATAATGTTCGTGGCTTCTTGACCTTCTACCCTGTTTCACTTTTCTTTCTGTCTTCTGTCTTTGTGGTTTCTGTTCCTCCCACTGTTGCTGTTTTTCTCCTCTCCCTTCCTTTGCACACTTTCCTCCTCAGGCTCTCTCTCTTTCTCCATCTTTTTCTCTCTGTGGTTTCCCTTTTCCTTTTCCTCTTAATCTCATCCTCTTTCCCCTCCTTTGCCGTCTTCCATCATCACTGCGAGACCATCCCGAGCACCACGAGGGGGGGTTGATTACATTACCAGGCTGGTTTAAGTGGTTTGTCTGAAAATGTATTGTGACAGCTGACTGATGTGTGGCAGCAGAACAAGGATTTTATAATTTAACATATTATGGTTTGGCAGGCCACACCAAATCAAAGATATAAAAATTTAAACTTGGCCACCAGAACAGCAAAAAACTCTGTCAAGCTCGCTCAGCTCACAGTCCAGACAGTTCATAAAGGGAGGTTTCTTATTTTTAGAGGTGATCATATAATGTGTGATCAGAAAAGCAAACAAACTATTTTGCAACACTTTTTTCTTTTGCTTTTAATCCTTTAAACAGTAACACACATTATTTGTATGCTTTTGGTTAAATCCATTTAGAAAGTTTATATATTTTATTTATTTCCAAACTAAACTATAAAACAGTTAAAGAAAGAAATTAAATGAAAGGAAATAAAATGAAATCAAAGCACAGCTAAAAAAAAAAATGAAACAACTTATTAAAAGATGTCCAAATGAGTTTTAAAAAGACTGAAAAGGAGAAACCAAATCTAGCTGCCTTGATGTCCGCAGTCAGTTGTTTCCAGGCTGTCGAAAGAATTAAATAAATGTGATTTTCGCATTTAAATCTTGACCTCAGAATGACCTCAAAATGACTAGATCGAAAGCATGAAGTCAAATTCCCAGTCAGAACAGTGAGAGGATGATCAATTAGAGATGTTCCCGTGCTGATGGAGACATATTGACACCCCCTGGTAGCAGCAGTGAGAACATTATTATTACTTGGCCTTAACTTAGTAATGAGTGGGAACAATTAAATCATGACCACAATGTGATCTGCAAGATAAGGATTTAAACCCTTACCCTTTATGCATGTTTAATGCTACTGCAGTTGTGCTCGTTTCCGTAGGTATTGGAGAGTCTATGGAGAGGGATTTTCTACCTATGTTAACATGCTCTTTTGCGCTCTCCCAAAACCCCACTAATCATGTAGCTCAACTGTGCTGTTTTGTGCAATGACAATAAAGATAACTTATCTTATCTGAATGCTGATTAGTTGACCAGTGGGCTGGACCAGGAAAGGGAGCAAGAAGCTTCTCTGGTTCCAGAGTTCACCAGAATACACAGAATGGTGTATTTGTAGAATTTGGCACCAAAAGGCTGTTTTTAAATTCCTCTGCAAGAAAGTCCAAAGCTTTCCTAAGCTCACCTGAACCTGAAGACATGAACCTGTGAGGAGAAACTTTAACCTCACAGGAAGCCAATCCTCCTGACTTACACAAATGTGATGTGGCAACTTGCGCAGACATTCAGTGGTATAGAACTCTTCATGTGTCCATACACTGGATTTGTGTGAGGACCATTATAGGCAAAAGAATATTAGTTTTTCCAAAAATGTCATATTTGGTGGCATGGCTTCTGTTCTGTGCTGGAGCAGGAAGGCAAAGCATCAGTGACAACCGACGTGATGGTGATTAAATCAGATACAGGAAGGAAGGAAGCAGCGGGGTCGAGGTAACCTGCAGAAACAGCAGGCGTGCTAAAGCAGCTTAAACAGGGAGCTCTATATGTGACTGGCCAACTAGATGAGCAAAAGTATAACGCATGAAGAAGATCTATTATAAAAAAAACTTGAATTACTGATTAAAAAAAATTTAAAAGATGGTTGTTGATATAGTAAAACAGCCTTCGTCATTACACAAAAACTCCAATCAGTAAGGTTTCAAAGAGTTAAATCATTTGCTTTCATTCCCAGAGACCTGAGCAACAACCAGATATCTGAGATTGCTCCTGATGCTTTCCACGGCCTCCGAGCTCTCAATTCACTGTGAGTAAGCTCTCGCTGACTGATTGTGCAGTAAACTGTCGGTTGTGTTGAGAGTGCCTTTACCAATACGTGTTTACATATGTCTGTATTATGCTGGTCCACTTTACTGTATATATCACCATATATCACTGCGTGCATGTGTTTATGCATCTGTTGGTATGAATAATTGAAAAGTGGAGCCTGCTCACTGTAAAGAGAATTCGGTAACACTTCATAATACGGGCGGCGACTAAGGCCGTAAGTATCCTGTAATTATGAAGTGTTACCAAGAATCCTCGAGAGGCATCGGGACATGCAAACAATCCCAGCGGGTGGCCAGTCAGTCCTCCTATATTACTGAGTATGCATGAATAAGTTTATATGCATATATTAAATGTCAGCGCTGTGCTGTAAGTGTGTGTTTTCATGTTTATGGACTGCGACTGTGTGCTTGCGCAGACAGAATAAGATTCACTTTTGTTTTGGTGATGCACATTTTGAGTAAATGCATCGCAGTAACTGTTAACAGACCGATGAAGCGTTTCAGATTGCAGAACTAGAGCCTTTGTTTCCCTGTTTGTGTGCAGAGTTCTGTATGGTAATAAGATCACTGAGCTGCCCAGTGGAGTGTTTGATGGTCTGGCCTCTCTGGAGCTGCTGTAAGTCCAAACCACAACACGCATATATCTGTATGAACTGACTGTGGTTTTTTGCCAAGTTAGTTTTGTAAAACTGGCTTTAATAATTCCTTTGGCAAAACACTCCTGTGTCTATCCACTAACCTTCAATGCAACTCTGACACTTCAGCAGATATTTCAATCAGGAAAGACACAAGTTGAAGCCTTATTTTACAGACTTCAGTATAGACGCGATCAATTAGATGGATGTGATAGATACCAAATCCAGGAAATGAGGCGGTGGGGTAAAGCTGCAGTGTGACACTAACTGTAATGGCAGGAGAGAAATATGAAGTAGGTAAGCTAAGGCTGCATGCAGGAGTAATGAAGTAAATTATTTAATAATGGTTGAGAGGTGGAGCTCAGTATGATGACAGTTATCTTCCTTTGTGAACATTATTTAGAAAGTATAAAAAACCTCAAGGGATGAACCAGTGTTGTGTCTGCACATGACAGACAACTTAGCAAAGAACTGATTTTAAAATCGTGTCTTTGGGCACTTTGTTGCCAGCAGCCTGTCATAAAAACACGTCTTTTGTTTCCATTTCTTTAGCTGAATCTACAAAAAATGCCAACGATAACAGAGTTTAAGAGGCATAAGATTGTATTTTTGCACCAACGAGGTGAGCTATTAGCTGAAAAATGATCTCATATAGCTTGGCATGGTGTGCAACGTGTCCTTAAAGAATTTGGCGAAACTGGACAGGTGGGGAAAAATCTGAACACCTGCCTACAGCAAATGAACCGTTTTTGAAAGTCATGTCCTCAAGAAATAAGAAAAAAAAATCCTGCCTACCTATCTAGGAAAATATAAAAATAAATTAAGGGTGGCTCAAAACTTTTGCACAGTACTGCATGTTTGATTATTTATCCAGTATTTGCTGAGTGTTTCTTTTTAAATTAAAAACAATCCCCGTCAAATTGTGGGTGTATTATTTTTCATTTACTGTGGTTTCTTATTGATCGTGTTCTCCTGTCTTGCCTAAGGTTGCTGAACGCAAATAAAATCCACTGCATCCGCGCCACAGTGTTCAAAGACCTCGAGAACTTGGCTCTTCTGTCGCTGTACGACAACAAGATCCAGAGTTTGGCCAAAGGCACCTTCAGCTCACTGCACAGCATCCAGACACTGTGAGACAATAAATGCATGCGTGCTATTTTAAGTTCTGTTACACTCTCTTCACTCTGATCTGACTGATGTTGTTCCCCTTTGTAACTTCTCACCAGCCACTTGGCCCAGAACCCCTTTGTATGTGACTGTAATGTGAAGTGGCTGGCAGACTTCCTGCGCTCAAACCCCATAGAGACCAGCGGAGCACGCTGTGCCAGTCCTCGCCGCCTTGCCAACAAACGCATCGCACAGATCAAGAGCAACAAGTTCAGATGCTCCGGTCAGTCAGTCCCCCGAGTGTTGAACCGCAGCTACCCTCAAAAAGAAATGTACAAACTGCAGGTGCAGGAAATGTACTGTAAAATTATTATCCATGAAAAAGTTTTTGGCATATACTGTCCCCGACTTTCTGCTATGTAGCCAAGATAGCGGCCTAATAAAACCTGCCACTATTATCTAACTAGTATTGGTATTACCATCTGCACTGATGATGTGTCATCCTGCTATTGGCTGAAAATAGTTTGTTGGTCCCTCCTTGTCTGCAACGTAGCCTCACTGATAGTGAGAAGTGTACAGCTTTCCACATTCAGCCTTTCGACTGTTGCGAATACACCATCTGTGTACTCACAGTGCTCTTAATGTAGTGGTACTTGTTAGTGTGACTGCACATATGCACTCAAAGTAGTATGTATGGAAGCACTCATTGTGAGACACTGAATCTGTTAAAGGTCTTTTAAGAGTAGCGTCATTAACACTGAGCTGTTCGTTTTGCTTGGTACTTTTTTACTGTGAGATGTACAGTAAAGGCTGCTGTAGTCTCTAAATGGGTTTTAATTGTTCCAGTTAAACCAGCTCAATGACAGAATCTGTAAAACTTGAAGTGAAATAAGCATTTCTTATGATTTATCATGAATCATGGCCTTTTTGCACAGATATAAAATAATAAGGGGTTACATAACCCTTTATATAAAATAATAAAGGGGTAAAGAGATCCATGGAGATCAACAAGCAGGGTTAAAGATGGAGCCTGTTTACATTTAAGTGTGTGTGACAACAGGACAAAAAGGATGCCTGTGACTCAAAGCTCCCTGACCATTTCCCTCTAAAATACACCCTAGTATGTCTGAAGCCGGTATGTGGAGCCAGTGAAACCATGGCAGGCGCTCTGACCGCCACACAAACTGTTCCACGCTGCTTTAGTCAGCTGCCAGGCCTGGACTGCTTCCTGCAGGCCGACATATCACCTCCATAAAACAGCAAAGCGCAGCCTCGCATTGGTTCCTCCTTTCTGCTATAACTACACTGCTGACATTTTCACGCAAGATGTGTGCATGTGTGAGTTTGTGTGTCCGTAACCATTTGCTCTTCTGCAGCATCCACACATTTCAGCTGACATTGTTTTGTTTGCTTTGTTTTCATGACAGCCAAGGAGCAGTACCACATCCCGGGTTTGTATATATTCTGTATAGTTAGATACATAAGTATGTTATTTTTGATTCAGATTTATACCAATAAAAAAAAATTCAAACCTGCCTCTGTGTGCGGAAAGCAGATATCTGCAACAGCTTGTCTGTCTGTCCTCTCTGCATTGGGTCCAGGTACTGAAGACAGACGTCTGAACTACGAGTGTAACAGTAAACCAGTGTGTCCTGCTAAATGTCGCTGTGAAGCCAACGTGGTCGACTGCTCCAACCTCCGCCTCACTAAGTTCCCGGAACACCTGCCGTCCTCCATTGAAGAGCTGTGAGACCCATCAACACACACACACACACACACACACACACACACACACACACACACACACACACACACACACACACACACACACACACACACACACACACACACGCACTGTCATGGTCCCTGGATCTCAGACCCAGAGTTTTGGAATTCCTTATTGTAGTTAATTTATATTCCGGGTTTTTTGCTACTTGTTTAGTTCTGTGTTCATGGTTACTGTTTATATTATATTTCCTGAGTTCCTATTTGTACATTATTTGTCCCTTTATCTCCTGTGTTAAATCAGTCTCTTCTCCTTATTTATCTTCTGTCTGTGTGTTGGGTTTGTAAGTCTAGCCCTGGTCTCAGTGTTAGTTACTTCCTGTCTTTATTTTGATAGTCTCTTGTCTTCTGTATTTAGTTTTACTTCTCTCGTCTCCTCTTTAGTGATTAGTTTCAGCTGTGCTCCGTGGTGTGTCTTATCTCCCTGATTGCTTTGTGTATAAACTGTCTGAGTCTTCTTTTGTTCCTCGTCCTCTTGCTGTGTGATCTGATTGTTCCTAGTTTCTTCCTAAATTATGTAGCGGCATCAGGGAAGCACAGCATCCACCCCAGCATACTGCAGCCACCACAGACTGATAGAACATCTTCAGCATTTTACTGCAGATGTCGAGAAATCTTAGTTTTCTTAACAAAAAGAGACGCTCTGCCCCCTTTTGTGTAGTTTGTCTGTATTCAGGGACCAGTCCAGTTTGTTATCTAGGTGTAGACCTACATATTTATATTTTGTTACCACCTCTATGTCCATCCCATAAACATTCACAGGTTGGAGAGGGGCTCTTAATCTTCAGAAATCTACTATCATTTCCTTCGTCTTAGAGGTGTTCACTCTGAGGTGGTTTTTGTGACTCCAGGTACTGAAGTACCTATCAGGGTTATAATAGTTTTGGATTTTACATTATAGTTTAGTTTTAGTTAGTTTTTACTTTTTTTTCTCTAATTCAGTTAGTTTTAATTAGTTTTCAGAGTGGTTTTGCTCGTTTTTATTAGTTTTTATTTTTGGTTTTATGCTTAGTTTTAGTTAGTTTCAGTATTAGTTTTAGTATTTTCATACTTAATCTGGTACGCTTTAAAGATACCCTTTAAAGAAATAAATTCAGCAACCAACTGTTCACAGACAGCAGCACTACATGCTAAATGTGTGTAATATTAAGGACACACATGAACATCAACAGGGAGAAACTGCTAACAATATGAACTCCAAAACTCGATAAATTCTACAATAAACTCCCAATAAAGTTCAGCCTCAGTGCAGCAGATTAATAACAGCTACATGTGGTGTTTGACAAAAACAAACTCCTTGAAGGAGTCAAAGCTCAAATCCAGCTGCATCCTGATGTTCTCTCCACCTGATGCTGCTTCTGTTTTGGAGCTAGCTTGGTTAGATGCTCGCTGATTAGACTTGCAGGGTCTTTGCGGCCTAAGTAGCCTACGGAAGTGTCCGACCTCATGTCCGCATTTATGCATGTATAGCTGGATTGCGTGTGTTAATTACCTTGTGGTTGTGTGCTGGGGTTTTTTTGGTCCTCGCTCTTTGTGCTCAGTTTTTAGGGTGCAAACATATTTGTCCCTGTTTTTTCACTTTCTTCATTTCTTCACGTCCATTCCCATAGTTTCAGCAGCTCCCTCCAGGAATTTGCTGACATTTGTGAGTCCTTATATTGATGCTTTGATTATTAGTCCTGATTGTTATTATCTGACTGATAAAGTAGCCGGAAACGCACAAGGACTAAACACAACGTTGTGGCTGTGTTGACCCGACGAGTAGTCACGTTTCTCTGGAGGTGCAGGCCAGGTTGCCTTGTAGGATGAGAGCGGTTTCTGTAGCTGCCTTGTGTGCGCTTCTCAGGTCTACTTTGATGTTGGTGTTTTTTTTCCTGACTAAGAAGTGTTCCGTACATCATCCACAACATCATCCACAACAAGACACTCGCTGCTATCTGTGCTATCATAGTAAAAAAAAAGTTGTCGTTTCTTCCTTTTAATTTTAGTTTTTATTTATTTCAGTTAACGACAATGTTTTTTCAATTTCAGTTTTCGTTATTTCGTTCATTTTCGTTAACTATAATAACCCTGGTACCTATATTCAGATTCCTATTTATTCCTGATCCACACAACAATGGCAGCATCATCTGAGGATTTCTGGATGTGGCAGCACTCAGAACTGTATTTGAAGTCTGCTGTATACAATGTGAAAAGGAGCCGGGACAGTCCCCTGTGGAGCCCCCGTGCTGCTCATTGATGTCCCAGAAACACAGTTCCCCAACCTGACAAACTGTGGCCTTCCTGTCAAATAGTCTGTGATCCAGGAAACAAAGAATCTGCATCATCTCTGTGAGCTTGTCTTCAGTACAGTTGGCTGGATGGTACTGAAAGAACAGAACTCTCACATAAGCACCAGATTCCTCCAGATGAGCTCCAATTACTCCAATGTGCTGGTCGTATGCAAACTGCAGGAGATCAAGTTTGTCTTTGACCTCAAGTCTCAGTGGGTGTAGAATCAGTTCACAGGTTTTCATGATGTGTGATGTAAGGGCCGCTGGACTGCAGTCATTTAGTTCAGCTGGACACTGTTTTTTTGTACCAGTACATTACAGGATGTCTTCCACAGTGCCGGCACCCGCCCCAACTGCAGACTCAGGTTAAAGATCCTGTGGAGAGGTTGACACGGTCACAGCATAGTCCTTAAGCAGCCTTGGACACACCCACCAGCATAGTCTTCCTAACTCTAATCTGACCACTGTCTCTGCAACAGACAATGGTGGAGGAACATGTGAGGGGAGAGAAGTAGCTGCCAGATTAGAGATGCAAGGAGACGGAGTAGCTGTAGTGGAAAAGTGTACTTGTGGAGGAGAAGAAGGAGAAGATGACAAAAGAGCAGCAGTGGAAGTGGGTTCGACTGCAGAGTCAAATCTATTGAAGAACTGATAGAGTGCATCACGTCTTTCTACATCACTCATAAGTAGCTGTCGTTTCTTTTTGTTGTATCCAGAGATGGCATTGATTCATCTCCAACCTTCATGAATGTTGCTGTTATGTAGATTCCTTTCTATCTCCTTTATTTACTCCACTTTTGCCATTTTCAGTCTCTTCTTCAGCTCATGTTGCACCTGTTTGAGTGTATTGAAGCAGAGACACATCTAAAACCTGCAGGACACCGGACCTCGAGGCCTGGAGTTTGAGACCCCTGCACTAAAACAATCCAAATGGGCAAACGGCACTTCATTCTCAAGGAAAAATACATATACAATAATTGTGGTTTTGGGGTCAAATGTCCCTTTCAGCGTCAAGTCAATGATGGTGATGAAATTAGTCTTTCTAATTAGTCAATTTCACATCATTTATTTGGAATAAGCTTTCATTTCATTGAATTTTAGTTTGGAATCACATCATTAACCCTCAGACAGTACAGTCATTCACACATTCAAATACATGATCATACCCTGCAAATAACATAAAAAACAAACACACACACACACACACACACACACAGTGTGCCAAACTATGTCATGGATATCCATGTTGACATGTGTATGTGGATTCATGCTCGATGGGCGAGCACTCAGACCACAAGAAATGCACACATCCCAAAGTCACTCCTCCTCCAGGATGTTTTTTTTCCTCCATCTTCTTCTCATGTCTTTCTCTCTCTATGATTGTTGCAGGCGTCTCAACAACAATGACCTCTCCGTGCTGGAGGCCACAGGAGCCTTCAAGGGCCTGTCGCAGCTGAAGAAAATGTAGGTCGCCATGAAAAACTGCAAATACAGTGATGATTGCCTGCTCCATCAAAACTTACAAGAGATCTTATCTTCTGGCATTTGCCAAGATCCTGTTTAGGAAAAGTTCAGAGCAAACTGTATATAGTGACCTTCCAAAAATAGTTAAGCACAGTTGGATACTACTATAAAAGAAGTTACTAGTTTTATGTAGAATAATTACAGGAAATGTCTTTAAAGCAGTAAGAGTATTTAAAATTGTACTTAACTTTTAAAGCTTAATGATCATGCTCAGTTGGGCATTGCTGTGAAAGAGCTATGTGACGACCTCAGTTAGGAAACATTTGTTTTTTTGTTTTTTTTAATCTTTCCTTATTTCAGTAACCTGAGTAACAACAAGATTTCAGAGATTGAGGACGGCGCATTTGAGGGCGCTTCCTCAGTGGTGGAGCTTCACCTGACAGCCAACCACCTGGAATCTGTGAGGGGGAGCATGTTCAGAGGCATGGAGGGCCTGCGCATGCTGTGAGTTTGATTACTACGTACACAGAGTCCATACATATGCTAAACTTTCAGCTTTAATTTTGAGGGCTTCAGCAGTTCAGATATTTACATTAACCTACTGTATTGGAATTAAAACCACTTTAATACACAGTACCTATTTTGTGGGGCTCAAACAGAATTCAACAATTCAATAAAAGGCTGTTTCATGGACAGCTGTGGTCTTTACTTTATGTTATTCCTTCATAAATTAAGCAGGTAATTCCCCAAAGTCTGTGTGAACCCACAACCAGAGCCCAGAGTTGATTTCAATGCCAGTGGCACAGACCATCTTCAGATTTCAAAAATAAATCAGAAACATCAGAGAGACAGCAGAAGTTTACGAATGGCCAAATCAGCACTTTGGTACATGCTGAGGAAAAAATCTGGAGAGCAGAGCAACATAAAATGATCTGTGATCATTCATAGAAGGCAACAGTGGTGCATGATCACAGATCCTTTCCATGGTAAAGAAAAACCTCTTCTCAGCAGCTAGCCAAGTGATGAACACTCGCCAGGATGTAGAAATGCTGTTATCCAGCTCTATCATAAAGTAACTTCAGGAGAGAAAAGACACAGGAGTCATCACAATGTCCAGGCCAGTGGCGAGTATCCAGAACAGAAAGTTCTGTTTAGACTTGGCCAGAAAACACCAAAAAAGTCAGAAGCCTGCAGTAGCATGCTTTGGACCGATCTTAACCTAACAGAGCTGCATTTGACTTCCTGAAGATAAAACTAAAGGCAGAAAAGCTCAAAATCCAAGAGCTGAAGAAAAGTGCTGCAATACATAAATCAACATTGTTTTACAGCAATTTAAATGCAACAATGATCACTGCAGTTTCTTTTCATCCCAAAATGTAATGAACCAAAAAAAGCGGGCAGCATGGCACATAAATCTAAAATCTAAATAAATGCCCTGAGGAATGGCTGGTGCTAAAATTTAGTTAATGAGCACAAAACAAACAATGTGTTACAGTATGTGTGTAAAGCTTAATATGGTAAGGTTCTGTGTGTGTGTGTGTGTGTGTGTGTGTGTGTGTAGGATGCTGAGGAACAATAGGATCAGCTGTATCCATAACGGTAGCTTCACGGGGCTGACCAACGTCAGGCTGCTCTCCCTTTATGACAACCAGCTGAGCACCATCCTTCCTGGAGCCTTCGACACCCTGCCCAACCTGTCCACACTGTTAGTGACACACACACACACACACACACACACACACACACACACACACACACACACACACACACACACACACACACACACACACACACACACACACACACACAGTCTCTGTTTATTTCTCATTCATCTTCTTTGTCTCCTACCCTCCATCTCTGCTTGTCCATCAGAAACCTCCTGGCCAATCCTTTTAAATGTGACTGCCGCCTGTCCTGGTTTGGGGCGTGGCTTAGAAGTCGGCGAATCGTGACAGGGAATCCTCGCTGTCAGGGGCCCGCCTTCCTTCGAGAGATCCCACTGCAAGATGTAGCTGTACCTGATTTCCGCTGTGAGGATGGTATGACGGACAAATTTGAGTATAAGCAGAAATCTAATGGGGAAGGAGAGCAGCGTCACTGGAGAATTCAAAAATCAAATGCATTGCCTAAAAATGCAAAATGCACGGCAGCAAAGTTTTCCTGCCTTACAGTGATCTCTGAGAAGCACCTCAGGTCAAAAGGTCTGTGCTGTGTCTTAAGTGAAATTTGCCCCCCGCCCCCGTCTGTTCAGGCGCTGTGCTGGAGGACAGCAGCTGTGCTCCAGGTCCTCAGTGTCCCAGCCACTGTACCTGCATGGACACAGTGGTCCGCTGCAGCAACAAACACCTGCAGGCTCTGCCTAGAGGACTGCCACGCAATGTCACTGAACTGTGAGTCTGCAGCCAAAGCAGAATTTTTACCCTTTTTTTTTTCTTAATTTACTTTGAAAAATCAAATGTGCAGCTCACTAAAACATGAACAGGCTGCACAATTCTGTATTAAATGAGTTTCAGTGTTAGCCCTAAATTGACTTCTTCCAGACGCGATTAAATAAAGGAAATTAACTGTCAGTGCAGCTAAATTGGATACAGTAAAAACCATACCAGCTCTGTGTTTGTCTTCTCTAATTAAAAGGTTTAATTTATTTATTAAATTTATTGTTTTACAAAACAGACATAGACAATACATTAAAAAAAAAATCTATCAGTGCTATTGCTGTTTTTCTGTAGCAACCAAACATTTTATGGCAATTATGGTTTTCTTATTATAAAGTGTCTCATTTAAATTAATTAAATTCATTCATCCAGAACACAATCAGGAACCTCGCAACTTTGTAGAGATGTAATTATGCCCGAATCAGTCGTGTATTCACTTAGATATTAAGTTGGAATTTCCTTAATACATTCTGTAAATGATTATTCTGCAGAGATGCTCAGCAGATCTTTGTGTCTTCTCCCCTCAGGTATCTGGATGGGAACCAGTTCACCAGCGTTCCTAAAGAGTTAGCCACATTTAAATACCTGCAGCTTGTGTAAGAAACACTTGACTGAATTCTTCATTTACAACCACTCAGTTTACCTACAGCTACATCTGCTGTGACTCTGCTCACAGCCGCTGGTACTGGTGCTGAATGCACTTTTCTACTCTTCCACCAATAAAAACATCTACTTTAGTAAAGAGATTGATACAGTAATATGCAGTGCAGTCATGCTGACGCATCTTGACAGTCGCATGACTGTCACTTCAGCTGATTGCATGTTTAATGCAAGAGGTGAGGTTGAAATCAAAAGCCAACAAAGGAAGAGAAGCAGCACTGGCTGCAGACCAGGCCAGGCGAGACTTTAATCAATACCAAACATGAATTAAAATGACTTTAATTAATATTTTTAATATTTGTCTTTTTTTTCCCCTACAAGTCTTGTAAGGAACACACAATGTGAATATCAACACCCTCAAATTAAATTTGAGAATAAGGTTGCAGCTCTCACATGTTTGAAGTCAAATGTATTTATATACTCATCCAGCAGGGGGAGCTGTTGACTGTGTAGTGAATTCAGGCTCATTCCATAAACCCCGTGTATTTATAATGTATGACATAAAGTGTGTAATTGTGATCCATTCAATTCAATGATTAGCAGCATTTTAAGTTTCTGGGGATGTGTGTTGGGACATTACAGCACGTGTGTCAGTATGTGTTTATGTCTGTACGTGTTGTGCAGTGCAGTGTGTGTGTGTGTGTGTGTGTGTGTGTGTGTGTGTACTGATTGAGACTGACCTTTGCCTCTGCAGAGATCTGAGCAACAATAAAATCAGCTCCCTGTCCGATGATTCCTTCTCCAACATGAGCCAGCTCACCACACTGTGAGTTCACACACACGCGCACACACACACACACACACACACACACACACACACACACACACACACACACACACACACACACACACACACACACACACACACACACACACACCTGTCCTTGGTCAGGTGTTACAGAGGAAATCAACACATAAATACTGGGTGTCAGAAAGATGTCAGTTCACTAAATCACTGGTGTTTAACTACTGCTACATTTAAACAAATACTTTTTTCTACAAATCCAGTTCCAAAAAAAGTGTAAAATATAACAGGATGCAATGATTCACAATAGAACACAGAAAACATATTAAATGTTCAAATTGAAAAAAAAAAGTACCACTTTAACAAAAATATTAGCACATTTTGAATTTAATGGCATCAACAAATCTCAAAAAAGTTGGAACAGGACCGTGCTACTGCTGTGTGGCATCCCCTCCTCTTTTAACAGCCTGTCAACATCTGGGAGCTGAGGAGAGCAGCTGCTGAGGTTCCATTCTTAACCCTGATAGCGGATTCTAGTTGCTCAACAGTCCTGGGTCTGCTTTTTCATATCATTTGTTTCAGTCGATGAGAGGTCTGGACTGCAGGCGGGTCAGTTCAGCTCCCTGACCCTTCTACCGTGAAGCCATGCTGTTGGAATAGATGCAGTGTTCAGTGTAGCATTGTCTTATTGAAATATGCAAGGTCTTCCCTGAAAAAGTTGTCATCTGGATGGGAGCATATGGTCCTCTACAGAGGTGGGAAGTAACGAAGTACAAATACTTCGTTACTGTACTTAAGTAGATTTTTAAGGTATCTGTACTTTACTTGAGTATTTATTTTTCTGAGTACTTTTTACTTTTACTCCCTACATTTTTACGCAAGTATCTGTACTTTCTACTTCTTACATTTTCAAACAGACTCGTTACTTTTTAACACGTCAGAGAGAAGTTTGCGTTTCCGGTCAGTGCGCCGTCAGTCATCAAGCGATCTGAGCCTAAACGGAGGAATATTAACATATAAAAGACAATCGTACTGGCATATCCTCCATCACCGGCTTATCGGGTACAAAGGGATTAAATACACAAACCCATATAATTAATGTATCATTTATAGCGCTATAATCAGGGGTCACAGCGGGCCGGACCGAATCCGTAAGTTATGCTCGCGGGACATAAACAGCTTAGCTAGTGGTACTGAAGAGGAGTGAGCATGAAGGGAGTAACGTGTGGCAGGTAAATGCAACGTTTTTAAATGCTCAACAAATATCAGCAAACACACAAAGTGTGTGCAGTTTGTCACACAGTGTGTCTGCTAGCTAAAAGAAGAGCTGCTGCATTTCAGGGAGAGCAAAGAGAGAGGTTCACTCAGAGATGGAGAAAGAGGACAGGAGAGGAAGAAGAGAGGCTAGAATTAAAGGTAAGGACTGGAAAATAAACTGAAGTATGCTGACTTTGTGTAATTCAAAGATTGTATGAAAATACTGCAGTTTAGTGTTTAATAAATAGGTTAGTTTGTTGTACTGTATTTACAGTAAAGCTCTGTGTTGGACTGGAGCACAGTGTTTGTGTTCATGGTCAGAGTTACAGGTTACATCAGTGCAGCAGAGATGAGTTTGAATCAAAGCTGCTGATGCTGAGATTCATTCACTGAATCCAACATTTCTACAGCCTGTATGCTGTCAGTGTAGGGGATGGAGATCAGCTCAGAGAGCTGTGAAATACTGGGTTACATCTTTGTGAGTTCACTTCATCCACACAGAGCAGTAAACCTCAGAGCAGCAGCAGCAGGTCAGCTGATCACAGCCTGCACACCAACATCATTTACTGCAGCTCACAACAGAAAGTTGTGATTCTTCTCCCCATGCAGAGCCACTGCAGCTGATCTTAGGGTTCCTCCACCTTCTGAATCGCACTGTAACCCCTGAGTATCCTCATGTTGGTGTTTAGGTGGAGGCACAGTCACCCTCTACTATGGAGGACACAGAGAACAGAGCTGTGTTTAAATTCCCTTTCACAGTTTGTGATTCAAGCTGAGTACATTCATTAGAATTAAAATTTAGATTGGAATAACATTTGTGTTCTCATGTATTATTTTATATTATTACAATAATATATAATAAGGTTCAGTTAGCTTCACACAAAAATAGCAGGTAGAAACATCCTCCAAAGAGCTACTTTTACTTTCTTACTTTGAGTACATTTCAGAGCCTGTACTTTTTTACTTTTACTTAAGTAAAGAAGTTGAACCAGTACTTCGACTTTTACCAAAGTATTTTTTAACACAAGTACTTGTACTTCTACTTAAGTACAGAATGTCAGTACTTTTGCCACCTCTGGTCCTCTATCACCTGTGTTTACCTTTCAGCATTGATGGTCCCTTTCCAGATGTGCAAGCTGCCAATTCCATAGGCACTAACGCACCTCCGTACCATCAGAGATTTTTGAACTGAGAGCTGATAACGAGCCGGATGGTCCCTCTCCTCGTTAAGTCTGGAGGACACAGCATCCATGCTTTTTAAGAAAAAAAAATTCAAATTTCAATTTATCTGCCCACAGAACAGTTTTCCACTTTGCTTCGGTCCATTTTAAATGAGCTTGGGTCCAGACAGCATCAAATTCACAGTGTGCTAATGCTTTTCTTAAAATGGTGTGTTTTCTCAGTTTAAATATTTGATGTGTTTTCTATGTTCAACTGTGAATAAAATATGGGTTAATGAGATTTAGCAAATCATTTTTCTTTGAAGAGCCGAGGTAGCGGTGGTACTCATCCTGTTACTCTGTAGAAAGCCTCCGACTGCCACAACACTGGAGCCTTCGCTTCATATACAGCAACACACGAGGAATATTTTAAACTAAACAAACAAAAGCACTCCTCTGGTTTCTGTTTGAAATGGTAGATTTTAGCCTTCCAGCTCAATTCAAGACAACCCTCATTTTAGTGTTGCTTCCTCGCCTCTCGTGCCACAAAAGACATTTAATGATATTGTTCATAGCGCTCCTCATGGCAATTAAAATGCTCTTTAAGTGTCCAAATGATGGGGTTTGTTTTTAAATGTCCATTTATTTCCCCACATCTTGAACAAAGCCCATGAAGTACTGGGTCTAGAAAAAAAAAAATCATTTCACCCCTGAGGAAAGGTCATTAGGTTGTTAAAACCAGAGGGGAAGCATGCGGGTTGTCAGCGTATTTTTACTCTGCTTGTGTACAAAGTGGAAATCTTAGCCTGAGAGAAAATTGTGGCCGGAGAAAAAGTCCAGGAGGTCATCAAAAAGATTCACAGTTACAGAGTTTCCACTCCACGTTTGAAGGATGTGGCCGGTAGTTCACGTAGATGTTAGTTTTTTTAGACATCAAAGATGTTTACAGGTCTGAGGGAGAATGAATGCATATGGGGAAAATGCAGAATATCTTTGGTGTCTCGTGGTGGAGGTGGGTGACATCTGATAAAGTGCCTCAAGTGGAGTCACACAAGTCAACACTGTGTGTGTGTGTGTGTGTGTGTGTGTGTGCAGACTTGAAGGTTGAAAAGTTAAAGAGTTCAAAACAAGCGATCTTACCAGACCTCTGTTTTCCAACTCTTCATCTCTGGTTGAGGTTTGAGGGTTAAGACTCCAAATCTCCATCCAAACTGTCGCTGTCCATCCGTTCATCATCCATTTTCTGATGCTTATCTGGGTCACAGAGCAGCAGTCTGAGCAGAGATGCCCGGACCCCTCTCTCTCTCTCTCTCTCTCTCTCTCTCTCTCTCTCTCTCTCTCTCCTCTCTCTCTCTCTCTCTCTCTCTCTCTCTCTCCAGCACTTCCAGAGTGAAGCCAGTTCATTCCCAAACTAGCAGAGATATAATCTCTTCCTCGTGTCCTTGGCCTGCCTAGAGAACACGGGGTCTTACCTAGAAGGTGTTGAGGAGGCGTCCTAGCCAGACGCCAGAACAACCTAAACTAGCGTCTTTGGATGTGGAGAAGCAGTGACTTTAGACGCCCTTTGCTGGAAGCTCATTTCTGCTGCTTGTGTCTGTAATTTTATTCTTTTGGCCACTACGCACTGATTCTGGCCATAGGTGACCGTAAATCCATTAAATCAACTGCTTCACCTTCAGGCTCACCTCTCTTCAGCCAGTCTGTCTGTGAATCTTCAACTCTGCTCTGTTCCAACTTCCAAGACTGCAACAATATCCATCCATCCATCCATCCATCCATCCATCCATGTAATTTCTTAATTGCTTATCCAGGTCACTGAGGGCAGAACTAACATAGGGCAAGTAAAGTGTGACCACTGCAAGAACAGTCACACTTTACCACCTGGCACTGTGTAGGATGCACTTTGAAACAGAAAACAGAAAATCTTTGATTGTGCATTTAATTTAATCTTTTCTTCTTTTCCAGGATCCTCAGTTACAACTCACTACGTTGTATCCCTCCTCTGGCACTGGGTGGCTTGCACTCTCTTAGACTGCTGTAAGTGTGCGCGCGCACACACACACACACACACACACACACACACACACACACACATACATTATCAGACTTGTCACTTGCCAAACCACATCACTGTCACCCCTTTGCTTTATTAAAAGTCATCATCTGTTTTAGGACTTTAAATGTTCCTCTGTTGCTGAGGTGAATGAGAGTTGCTGTCAGAGTCATTGAGTCAATGAATTTTCAGCTTAACTATTTATAACCTTTCCTGACCCATAACTGTATCTGTCTTCCAGCTCTCTCCATGGCAACGACATCTCAGAGCTGCAGCAGGGTATCTTCAGTGATGTGGTCTCCCTGTCTCACCTGTAAGCCTTTAAATGTAGATGTAGTACACACGCTTACAGTTCATGCATAATGACAGCACCAGCTGGGTGTAATAGCGGGATAGCAGGGTCTGTCCTCACTGACAGAATGAGGTCTGTGTGTGTGTGTGTGTGTGTGTGTGTGCGTGTGCGTGTTCATTTCCCTGCTTTTATGGCTCCACTCAGATAAAGTCCAGTTCCCAGAGAATGAGTGGTTTCAAGTGAAGTGGTTTGCTGCTGGATTTAATTAGCTGGAGAGATCTATTGCTTCCCATAGCTCTATTGATCTGAGGCGTGCGTGCGTGTGTGTGTGTGTGTGTGTGTGTGTGCGTACGTGCGTGCGTGCGTGCATGTGTGTGTGTGTGTGTGTGAGAGAGAGACTGCATATACAGTATAATCATCTTCATTGAAGTATGACACGCGGGTCCATCTGATCTGCAGAAATTGTGGAAGAGGCAACATGGAGATGGCTGGAGAAAGGGAAGAAAAAGAGGAAGAAGGAAGGGAGGAGAGAGAAAAGATGATTGACTGTGAGCAGAAAGGGTGTAAAATGAGGTGGGGGGGGGGGTGTTTTTATTTTTGACTTCTGAAGCATGACATCACCTCAGAATAGGAGCCCGCTGCCTCTTAAAAGAAAACAAATCGGGCTGCAAAGTGAGCTCATGTCACTTCTTCCACTGCATAAATTGACTTTAGCTTTTCTTTTGTGGTTCCTCTGGGGTGATTTCTTAATTTGCTGGGGGTTGAGTCTGCTTTTCAAGGCTTTGTGTGTTTGCAGTAGAGCACAGCCTAATGGCTAACCTTCTGTGTTAAAGAACCCCGGGTAAGACCTACAAACAATTTTAAAGTGGACCTGTTCAGATTGTCTCACTTCCTGTCGTGTATAGAATGATGTTAGAAGGGTGGAAACTCAAAAGTTTCAGGTAATGAGGTGAAAGTTCTTCAGCCTGATCTAAACACTTGTTTTTTTCTCTACTCTTGGCTCTCTAAGGTGTCACTGAGAGCAGATATATCATCTCTGGCTGAGCAGAGGTCCCACTCACCTGCTGTTCAAATCATTTGTTTGTGAGTCACAGCCAATCAGAAGAAAATAGCTGCAAAGGGAGGGGGGGGGGGCGGGGGTTAACAGCTAGTTTCCAACAAACGAAGAACTGAGGGTCTGCACCAAGGCCCTGAAAAAGAGAAATAAGAATCACTTTGAAGTGTGAGTCATGCGCACTGCAGCCCATCCAAGAATAAAAATAGTTTAAAACCATTTTTTGACACACGGTTTTAGTTTTCAGTTTAGTTTTATTGAGCTGTAACTATAATTTGTCCTTCAGGAGCTCTTCTCTCCTCTATCAGTGTCAGTACTTGCTTGATTTACTACTGGAACAGTGCAGTCTAAACAAACACGATGGAGAACCCTTTTCACCCTGAAGATTCCTGTAATGGGGCCGAGCTTTATCTCTTATTAAAGCACAAGTCACGAGCTGCTGAGTGTCACATTCTTAGTGAAGAGGCTTCCTGTTAATAGAACGGTATTGTGCTTCGTTTCCCTTTCATTGAAGTTGGTAGAATTGCAGATTTGCAATATCGTCAGTGCCACCAGTTCACTGCTGTGAGGATGTTTAAATCTCACTCTCGGCTGCTGCTGCAAACAAAGAGACTTTATTGTTTTTCTAGTGTTTTTGAGCCATGGAGCTCGACGGTGTTCAGTCTCATGGTGGTGTCACAGTTCGAATGTGGAATTTAAAATAAATAGATAGAGAAATAAATAATTAGATAGCCTGGAGCTTAATTGGTTAATCAACTGACAAGAATTGACTGTTCTGTCACGTGGCTTGAGATGCGTTGACCTTATTCAGTGTCAGTGTGTGTGTGTGTGTGTGTGTGTGTGTGTGTGTGTGGGGGGGGGGGGGGGGGGGGGGGGGCATCCACACGCTGAGGAGTATTTGACCCCACATTTGTCTCTGATTATTTTATCAAGTCTGGTCATTCTGGTCTGAATGAATTTTTAGAATTTTATGAGCCTGTCGGTATGTGTGACAGTCTGCGTGTGAGCACTGAGGTCTGAGAGCGCCACCCTGTGGGTTTGAAAAATATTGCAGCGCATTTTACTAAAGGTAAATTAAGCCTCCGTCCCATCTTTGTCTTCCTCGTTTATATCAGCTCATTCATCCCTATTTTTCCTCAATTTTTATTCCTCTGCTTTCTCCTTTTTTACAGTCACTGTTTTCCTTTCTTCACACAATCAAGAGACAAACACACAGGTTTCAAACTTCTATCCCAAGGCTGCCAATGTTCAGTCACAGCAGGAAAAACATACAAGCAGAAGAAAAAATCTAAAATTGCATTACGGCGTCAAGCCAGCTTCATTTTCTTTCTGAGAGGACGCCAGCTCTTCCTCTGAGCCTGTCAGGAGAGTGCTGCAGCCTCATTTCTGTAAATGTCTGGAGACTCTCTTCAAATTAAAGCAGATTTCCAAGGTTTTAATATCAAATAAATCCCATAATTGATTTAAATAGTTCAAACACATCGCATTAATTGTTGAAACCTTTAAAGGTTTGTTGTTAGTGATTATTATTAATAAAAGCAGCAGAAGAAAAAAAACACCCACACAGCTGGTTAGTAACAGATCAGTGAGAAGCTGGAGGACAAGAGCATCCCTGAGAGGAAACATCAAATTTGGTGAAAGTGTTCACCACTGAAGACGGCCCTGGTCAAAAGTTCAGCCGTGATTCTCTTTATAAAATTGCAAAGAATTAGGATTTCATTCCCTACAGATCATAATATCATTAAAAGATTCAGAAAATCCAGAGAAATCCGCATACACAAGGGACAAAGTGGAAACCAATTTTGAATGGTCGTGCGTGCCCCTGGGTGGCACTACATTATAAACAGACACAAGTCTGCAGACTCTGGATCAGTTATATTATTAGTTTACACACACGGCCAAACAAACAGAGGCTGTAAAAACTGTGAGCTCAGATGCATAAATATAAATATGAGCAGAAACAACTGTGAAAACACTGTCAAATACACGAAAATACATCGAAGTGTTTTAGCCGTAAAAGAGAAACCGTGGAGTAAAAGTTCACAGTATTAAGAATATATGCTCTGTGTGTGTAGGGAGAATAATGTTAATGTACTACACCCATGGGTTGGCCACAAATTCTTCTGAATGCTTCGGGGTCCGGGAGGTGTGCAGGTCCCGGAGAAATGGCAGATTGCAGTCTGCCTTTGTCCTTGGCAGTGGCAGCAGAGTACCAGATGGTGATGGAGGAGGTGAGGATGGAGGTGCAGAAGTGGAACATCAGTGTCTTTGGCAGGCTGAACTTTGTCAGCTGCCACAGGAAGTATGTCCTCTTTTGTGTTTTTGATGCCCATTACGAAGACCTTTGGAGCGTTATGAACAAAAGCCCTGAACTGTGGCGCAGCAGAAATCTTGTATCAAACAAGAATCCAGAAACTGGACTTCCCAAACCCTTAAAAAGGGTCATTAAAAGAAAAAGTGATGCAACATGATGGTAAACATGTTGCTATTAAATCCAGAGCTGATGTAACACTCACCGTCTTTGTATAATATTCACTAAAATTATGGATTTTAAATGATTTGTAGATAAATTGTGATTTTTTTTTTGCTTGCTTTGTGTGTTTTTACACACCATTCCAGCCTTTTAGAAATAGCGTGCACCTCTAAAGACCTAAAACCTTATCATCCTCAAAGTCAGTCTCCTTCTCTCTCGTCACTCCTCACCTCTCCATCCCACTTTTGTAGATTTCCCCATTTCTTTCTCGCCACATTTTCTCTTTTCTTCCGTTCAGGTTACTCACTTCTATTCTCTCACCCTTCCAAAACTTCCTGTTTTCTGTCTCACTTTCCTTAAACGAATAATCCTCTCTCTCCACCAGTGAGCTGACTCTTCATCTGTTTATTTCTTCAGAGCAATTGGAGCCAACCCGCTATACTGTGACTGCCGTCTGCTGTGGCTGTCAGAGTGGGTGAAGAGTGGCTATAAGGAGCCTGGTATCGCCCGCTGTGCCGGCCCCCGCGGCATGGAGGGCAAGCTGCTGCTCACCACGCCTGCCGACAAATTCCAGTGTCTGGGTGAGCTGGCAGCGACACACACACACACACACACACACACAAACTGTACACGACAAGCAGCTTCGGTTTCATGTCTTCATCTTCTCTTGTCTATATCTGTGCATTTTGGAGCTGAATATAAATATTTGAGTTTTTAATCACAGTGACCCAACATTCAATCTAAACGAGACACTAATATAATTTGTTGTCTATAAGGTGAATTGTAAGGAATACAGAGTTAATTGGCTATTTCCGTCATATATGATTTTGCCATTGAATTTGTATAATGATCTAACGCCCACATACTGTTGCTTGCTAATAGATGATATGTAATGAAAGGTTTTCTTCTCAGTTTGACCTTCAGCCGGTGTTGACTGCTGTTACTCCCACACACTAACAGCTAAAGACACTACAGTGCATCGTGTCTTTAACCGTGAAGTTAAAATATAGAGAATTACTTTAATAAATGGGCTAAATTTTGCTGGAGAGAGAAATCTTCAGGGGACATTCTAGCTGTTTGACTTGTTTTAGTCACACAGCGCAATTATAAAGGCCACATATTCCACACTGAGCTTCAGACGTGTCTAAGTTAAAAACATGTCCTAAACTAATTATTAACTTA